>NC_081416.1:3473000-4116000 GCF_949786415.1 Peromyscus eremicus | reverse complement strand
ATTTCCCAGATGTTCTATAACAAACCTGTGTGGTGATATATTGTGTACCCCAATAAAGCTTGCCAGAGGATCAGAGGACAGAGCCAGCCACTAGATTAGACATAGAGGCCAGACAGTGGTTGCACACACTCCAAAAACCACAGGAGTTAGCCGCTTTCTCCTGTTCCCTTGTGCAGACAGCTGGCTCTTCGGCTTCTTCTCTCCTGGTGGGTTATGGGCTCTCTCTGGATCCCCATCTTGGGCTGCTACCACACTAGGTTGCTGCCTCGAAACCTGCTTGGGCTTCTTCTGTTCTATGTAGAAGCAGTCAGCCTCACATCTGAACCATCATTGTCGGCAGATTTGGTGAGACAATAGGGATTTCTTAAAGGGAGAAATTAGTTAAAATGTTTTTTCCCACATAAAAAAACATTTTTACAATGTAGGGAATTTGGTCTCTGTTTGATAATGTGATTGACATTCTGGAAATGAAACAATTAAATGAGAGGATAATTAATGTTAATGGGATAGATATAATGTCAATTATAAATATTATTTGTTTGATCATTAAAAAATTGGTTAATATGAGTGTCAAGATAAAAGTTTTAGAAAAACTTGTTAAAACAGATCATAGAGATATTCAGACCCAGACAGAAGAATTTAAAGGTGAATCAATCTTAGCATTACAAGGTTACAGAGAAACAGCCCAAGACTTTCAAACAGCCAAACTTAATCTATCCAGTAACCTTACAGGAACTGCCAAATGCTCAAGGCTGTGTAAGAGCTGACTGGACTCCTGTGCAAATGTTAGATTTGAGGAGATTCAAAGAAGCTATAATGTCATATGTTATGTATTCTCTGTTTGTGAAGCAAATGTTAAACTTGTGGTCAACTTGTAATAGAACTATCCCTCAAGACTGGAGAGATTTGGTTACAGCTGTCCTAGGAGCTGGTCCACAATTACAATGGAGGACCTGGTAGAAGGATGAGGCAGAGACCATTTAACAATGAAGTAGGGCTAGAGGTGCGGAAATCTCCCAAGATCAACTTCTTGGAGAAGGAGATTATGCTAATGTAGAAAGGCAATCTCTATATGATGAGCACACCCTGGTTTTATGCCGAATGGCAGTCTTGAATACTTGGGACAGAATTAAAGAAGTAGAAGGAAATTTAAGTCATTTACAAAAGCTATACAGGACTCTAAAGAAACCTTCACTGATTTCTTACAAAGGCTGTCTTCAGCAGTAAATAGAATAATACCAAATTCAGAAGCTAGACAGATAAGAATTGAATCTCTGGCTTTTGAAAATGCTAAGCACAATGGAAAAGGATAATTAGGCTGTTAAAGGCAAGATCAGCACCCTTGGAGAAATGGATCTGAGATACAATGAATATTGAATCTCATAAGCATGATGATACTTGGATAGGAGAGGTGATTTCCAGAGGTTTGCAGAAAAAGAGTAATGTCAAATGTTTCAAATGTGGTAAACAAGATCACCTAAAAAGGGACTGTAAACAGGGCATTCCTAGAAACAAGATCACCTAAAAAGGGACTGTAAACAGGGCATTCCTAGAAACAATGTTTTTTCAAGGAACAATGTCAACAGAACTCCTTTCTGGATTATGCAGATGGTGTAGCAGAGGCAAACACTGGACTAATGAATGTAGATCAACAAGGGACAGACAAGGTAATCATTTGTCTTTTCCATGGGGAAACTCTCTGAGGGGCCTCTCACAGGCTCCCATGTCAAATTCTTTTCAGTTCTTTCCTAATACCAGGGAAGAAACTCCTTTCCAGAGCAATTAAAGAACCTAATGCCTATTGTAAAAAACCATACTGATCTGGATGGTAGAACAGCTATAAAAGAGAGAACAAAAAATTCAGGAAAAAAAAAAATCAAAATTAATAAAGATTAGATTTGGAAAGCCCCCAAAATTAGGGTTGGGGAAGGGTTTTGTTTTTGTCTTTTAGGAAAATAAAAACAACTATCTTGAAAAATTTAAAGACCTTCGAACAAAAGCATTCAAAGAAGAAGAGAGAACTACCTGGAAAAAATTACCAAGTAAAGGAATAATCTGACCCAATGCAATCTTTGAAGTCTCCAAAAAGATGATAGGACCCCACAACAATGATTCCATCAGGACTATGATAATGCTACCAAGCTGACAAACACCACTCAAAGATTGGCTTTGGACTACAAACTGCTCAGGATAATATCAAGATAGCTATCTGAGATGATACAAACTCACAGACTGCTCTAGCCAGGACTTGAGCCAAGCCCTATACTTTTGCATTGTGCAAAAACTGGACAACAAATGATACAGCTACCTCTCCCAGGACTTGACCCAAAATTTTTCTTTTTAGGATCCCCTAAAGATGCCATTGTCTCCAGACAACAGGAAGTAATTTTAAGAACACAATGCCCACATTCCCAAGAGGTGAGATGGGTGGTTTTTGGCCTTCCAATGGGTTCTGGGTAATTGTCATTGTTTAGGATGGTTGATTACAAGTTGTTAATTGATAATGGTCAGAAAAAAAGTTAAACGGAGGAGATTAGATTCAAGGTTCTTGTTTGCAAAAAAAGAAAAAGAAAAAAGAGGATACAAATAAGAGGTAGATTGTTGAATCTGAAAAAAAAAATAGAGAAATGATAGGATAAAAGGATATATTATGGAATCTATTCTAAAAAGAAAAAAGGGAGGATATGCATGTGATAAGATAAAAAGATAGATTATTGAATCTACTCTGACAAAAAGATATAGAAATGATGGATAAATGGCAGATTATTGAATCTACTCTGAAAAGAAAAAAGGGGGAATATGGGTATGGTAAGATAAAACAGTAGATTATTGCTGGGCGGTGGTGGTGGTGCATGCCTTTAATCCCAGCACTTGGGAGGCAGAGCCAGGTGGATCTCTGTGAGTTTAAGTTCAGCCTGGTCTATAGAGCAAGATCCAGGACAGGCACCAAAACTATACAGAGAAACCCTGTCTGGGGGCGGGGGGAGTAGATTATTGAATCTACTTTTAAAAAGCAACTACTAGTTTTAAATATTTTACATTGAATTGGATTTTTGTATATGTATATTGATACAAATTGATTTTGTAAGAAAATATAGTACATGTATTTCTAATCTTGTTCAAGGTACTGTACCTATACAATCCATTTAACAATGTAATGCAAATTGCTAGTCCTTGAAAGCCATTATTACCAACTAATTAGGATATAAAGAAATGCAAGTTAGTATTTAGTCATCTATTACAATTGAACTTGTAGTCATATTAGGTATGCTTTCAAGGTCAAACAGAAATATGTTTTAGATAGGTAATCTTCAAACATTTCAGAGATCTACAGAATATGGCATTTAAGATATTTTAATAATATAGATTCTTAATTTTTTATGACAATGAGATATGTATGCTCCTGGCAGCACCAATCTACTTCAGAGAAGATGATGGGCATTGAAGAAACTCCTTATGGAGTTTACTTTCATTGTGGCAAGTTAGCCACTGGGCAAGAAAATGTCCTTTCCTCAACTGCTAACAGTATGCTGTCCAAAATGGACCAGCAGGACATAAAAGAAAGGACTGCTGAACCTTGCCAAGACAAGGTAGGAAGCTACTTCAGAAAATCTTGCTTCACAGATGAGTCTGTCAGATATGTTAGGTCTGTAGGCTGAAGATGGATGCCCAACACTGTAGAGAAACTTTGGGTGACTGTCCAGGCAGCCAACTGTTTCTGTCATTTCTCACATTTTTTTGGAAGTCACTTGTTTGCGCTTCCTGCTTACTCAGTTAATATTATTTCCTTCTCAGAACGCTGAGAGAGTTGGAGATTAGATAGTTTATAGTAATAGTTTTCCTTGTTAACAATTTCAGAAAAGAAACTCACTAAATATATGTAAAGTGTGTAAGTTTGAAAGACATAAAAATATAGTTTCAGTTGGTAATACAAGTTAGGATAGAAAGTGAATTAGGTACAACACTTTGGACTCACCAAAATAGGATGGATAATGGAGCATTTTCTCTGATTTTGTCAAATGTTTATGGACTGGACATTATCAATGTAACTCTTGATTGTATGTGCTGTATATACTTACTGTATATAATTTTTCTTATATTAGTTATAACCTTTTATCATTTTAGACAAAAAAAGGGAAATGTGGTGATATATTGTGTACCCTAATAAAATTTGCCTAAGATCAGAGAACAGAACAAGCCACTAGATTAAACATAGATGCCAGGCAGTGGTGGCACACACCTTTAATTCTAGCACTCGGGAGGCCAATAAAGCTTGCCAGAGGATCAGAGGACAGAGCCAGCCACTAGATTAAACATAGAGGTCAGGCAGTGGTGGCACACACCTTTAATCCTATCATTCAGGAGGCAGAGATCCATCTAGATCCCTGTGAGTTCAAGGCCACACTGGAAACAGAACCAGGCAGTGGTGGCACACACCTTTAATCCCAGTACTGGGAAGCACACACACCTTTAATCCAGGAAGTGACAGCAGGGTGGAGAAAGGTATATAAGTCATGAGGAAACAGGAACTAAAGGAGTTCAGCTGAGACCCTTTTGGGTGAGGACTCATAAGTTTTCAGTCTGAGGAAACAGGATTGGCTGTTGAGTTGGCGAGATGAGGTTGGCTGTGGCTTGCTCTGCTTCTCTAATCTTTCAGCTTTCACTCCAATATCTGGCTCTAGCTTTTTGTTTTTGTTTTTGTTTTTTTTTAATTGAAAGACTACCTAAGATTCAAACAACAAACCTATATTGCCCTTTTGATTTTTTTTTAAATCATCTGTTGAATCACCCACCCACATCTAGACTTTTACCTGAGGGAATAGTTGAAGACGTGCATGAAGGGTCACTAGGATACCCAATAGAGCTACAGAGGTAAAGCTGGAAAATTTATTAAAAATCTGATTTTCCCAAAAGGATAAAATGTAGCTAGAGTTTTCCTGCCTGGCCCACAGTCAGGACAAATCTTTGTCACCTGCCAGTCCCATAGCCGCTCAGACCCAACCAAGTAAACACAGAGACTTATATTGGTTACAAACTGTATGGCCGTGGCAGGCTTCTTGCTAACTGTTCTTACAGCTTAAATTAATCCATTTCTGTAAATCTATACCTTGCCACATGGCTCGTGGTTTACCGGCATCTTCTCATGCTGTTTCTCATCATGGCGGCTGGCAGTGTCTCTCTGACTCAGCCTTCCACTTCCCAGCTTTATTCTCCTCCTTGTCCCGCCTATACTTCCTGCCTAGCCAGTGGCCAATCAGTGTTTTATTTATTGACTAATCAGCAACACATTTGCCATACAGAACATCCCACAGCAATAAAATAGATACATTATTATATTGAAAGTAATGAAATTTTCATATTTCTATGAAAAGGCTATTGTTCTGTAGCCACAATGACAAATGCCACTCTAGGTGGATTTTTAACTCTTCCTGTCAGTCAATATAAGTTGTTTGAATAAGCACATTTTGGCAAGCCAACCAATCAACAGTCTGCATGAAAGACAACCAATCATCAGTCTGCGTGAAAGACAACCAATCATCAGTCTGCATGAAAGACAACCAATCATCAGTCTGCATGAAAGACAACTAATCAGAAATGAAATCAATCCAATAGCTATTCATCTAAATACCAACTAACAGCTCCACCAAAGTAATCACATGTCTGCTGTTGGTGTCAGTCTATCCCCCTGAAATTCTGCCAATCCTGGACTCCACTCATCCCCAGCTTGTATTTAACATCCTCAGTCTGTTCTGCTCAGTGAGGTTTGCATTGCTCTCCTTACTGTAGTAAGCAATACAGTGTGTGTGTGTCCTTTGCTATGATAAGGGATAAATTCAGGCACAGGAGTGTCTACTTGTCTATGTACACACACAGAAGGGTCAACACATACACATACTACTAGATGACATACATTCATTAAAAATTCTATTTGGTGGCCCACAAGATGTCTGAGTCCAAGCCTGACAACCTGAGTTTGATCTCCAAGACCCACAAGGTGGAAGGAGAGAACTGACTCTTGCAATTGTCCTCTGACCTCCACACACATGCGGTGGCACATACTTGTACATACATGTATACAAACACATGCATGTATGCACATGCAAATAAATATAATAATATTTAAAAATTAAAATATATATTTTTGGGTCCTGGGGAAATAGTTCAATTAGTGAAATATTTATAGTTCAGTCAGTAAGGTGTTTGTCCTATAAGCATGAAGAAGACCTGAGCTTGATCCCCAAACTCACATTAAAAAAAAATACTGGGTGTGTGTTGTGGTATGTCTTTCTATATGCTGTGAATATGTGTGGTTCTTATTGGCTAATAAGTAAGCTGCTTTGGCGGGAAATCCAAGCAGAGATACAGGGAGGAGAAAGGCGGAGTGGGGGGAGATCTGAGAGCTGCCCAGGGAAGCAGGATGTAATGTAAGACAGGTAAAACCACAGAACACAAGGCGATGCATGGATTAATAGGAATGGGCTGAGTTTAACTGTAAGAGCTAGCTAGAAAGAAGCCCGAGCCATAGGCCGTACAGTTTGTAATTAGTATTAAGCCTCTGAGTAATTATTTAATAAGCGGCTGTGGGATTGTGGGTGGGAGAGATTTGTCTGGACCTCGGAGCCGGGTAGGACCAGAGAAACTTCCTGCTACAGGTGTAGTGGTACCATTTGTAATGTCAGTGCTGGGGAAACGGAGACAGGTGCATGGCTGGGGCTTGCTGCTCAGCTACCAGAACCTGACCAGTGTGTTCTAGGCCATGAGACACCCTGTTTTAAAAGACAAGGAATGGCACCTGAGGTTGACTTGTGGCCTCAGCATGCACATTCACACTCACACATACACATGTAAATACAATTTTATTTTCCAGGACCATATAATGATAAAGAAAGGTCTTCAGAATATATTTTATGAAAAAGCTGATTATAAAACTGTGTTGTACAATTTAAGAGACAGTGGGGGAAAGAAAAGGGGGGAGTAGATAAACGTGTTGTGGGCCCATAGAGTCTCATTCCCCCATATACACCTAAAATGACTCTCTCTCTCTCTCTCTCTCTCTCTCTCTCTCTCTCTCTCTCTCTCTCTCTCTCTCTCTCCATTTTAGCACTTTTATTTGTATGTATGTGTGGTATACATGCTTGCGCACTAATGTGTGGGTGGTATGTGTGATGTGTGTGCTTGTGCACTCATGCAGGTGTTGGTGCCCATGTGTATGCCTGTCAATGTTGGCATCTCTCTCTATCACTCTCCACCTTAGTATCATGAGACAGAGTCTCTCACTGAACCTCACACTCACAAGTGTTCAGACTGGCTGGCCAGCGAGCAACCAGGCATGTGCTGCCATGTGTGGTTCTTTACATGGGTGCCGGGGATTTGAACCCAGATCCTTGTGCTTGCACAGCACATACTTTACTTACTGCATGGAGGAACTGATTCTTCAAAACAAAATCTTAGTTTAGCATTATAGCACTAAATCAGTTAACTCTGCTCCCTAGAAAGTTGAAGTCACCTTGTGGGTCCTTCTTGGACAAGTCTTTCAATGATAACAGAAAACAATATGAATGAACCCAAGGCTTCTACTGTGGGGGACCCACCCCGACCTTTTTCCCCAGGATACTCTTGAGGAATGAGGGATAAGAGATTTATATAGAAGGGGAGAGGGGAGAGAAACAGACAGAAACACAGGATAGCCTGGGGAGGGCCTGGATCCTTATCCACCAGCCCCTTCTATCTCTTCTAAAGGGCTTTTTTAAAGGAATGCCAAGGGGTGGAGCAAAAGACCTCCCCCAGCACAGCCAAGTATAGACCTTTCCAATCACTTAGTAACCACGCACGTGGTCAGTCCATCCCCTTATGCAGCCCTGCTGGATAAAGCAAGCTCAGGCCTCACTAGGAAACCTCTGCAGCTCCACATTCCACTCAACGAATACTTCCTGCCCACCTGTGTGCCAGACACCATATTGACACTCAGGCGAGTGCAAAGAGATTAGTTCCACTTTAATGATGTAGGAATTTCTTGAAAACTGTGTGGAAAAGGTTATTTTTGTAAATTATGCTGCTGACCATATGAAATTATGTTATTCCCTTCAAACATGCTCATGGCTAGTTTTTAGCAGAGACCACTGATGTAACAGGTAAGACAAGATATGAAGTACTGGCATGTGTGTGTGTTGGGGGGGGGGGGGGTTGGGGATAATGAATGACCTGTGAAACGTACAAAACCAGAGGGCAGCCTGGAAGGTCATGGAAAATGGAACAGACCCTTGAATTTGTCCTGTTGTCTCTTCCTTTAATTTGGAGGGGAAAGAGCTTTAGCATTTTTTGTTCTTAATAAAAAATAGTGCCAGTGTCTTTATTGTGTTGAATTAAGCCATCTTCTAGAACTGCGGGTGTGGACCGCAGTCATGGATCCTGCTGTTTTCTGCTTCCTAATTCATGCAAGCAGCTCTTGAACAGGAAGGAAGGCTGATTGAATATTGTGAATGGGCACAATAGTTAATCTTGCGTGAATGGGCGATGGGAGGGGATTGTGTTTGTCTTGATTTTGTTTGCAAGGTTTTAGTGATAAACACTGAGGCTTCCCAGTTTTTCCTAGCCATAAAGCCCTGCTGATGGTTTGACTTAATGAGGTTCTTAGATTTAATAAAATAGAGACATGCACTTAGCCATCTATCAAAATGACTTTAAAGAATAATTTGGTTAAAAATAATAATAATTATTATTATTATGGTTTGGAGGTTTCTGGTTCAAGGACTTCTCTCGGTGACCACCACCCAGACGGTGCCCATGCAATCTACATTTCCTACTGGATTTAGCATTCACCCTGGTTGTGGCCTGTGACAGCACCTTCTCCTACTAGAGGGTACTTTTCATAAACTAAGATATGCAAGGAATTAATCAGATTTTTGGTTGGATAAACAATAGATAGAGTTTGTAAAATTCTTTAAAAAAAAATCACACCTCAGCTTGAGACAATCTACCAGCGTGTACTGTGTTCTTTAGACCTTTACCAGTTATGTTCTCATTTTAATCCTGCCAGCTGTGGATGGATGTCTGGGTCCTACAGCTGAGAAAAATGGAGGCTGGGAATCCTTATGTGACTTACCTAAGGTCTCACAATGAGCCAAGTGCATTTATTTATTAAATCAAAAGCTACTCATTTGAGGTATGGAAGTTCATGTCTATCTATACTCCCAGCACTGGGGGAGGCTGAGGCAGGAGGATCACCTGGAATTGGAGGCCAGCCTGGGTTACACAGTGGCGAGAAAATGAGAGACCCTATCTCAAAATCCAAACATACATAACCCATCTATATTGTCCTTAAGATGTTGTACAATATAGAAAAAAACTGAAGTCATTCATTTAAAGGAAATAGTGTGTCTCTTAATTAAAGAGGGCTAATTTCTGGGTGAGGAAGAGTTAAGACCTCAAGTGTATTTACTGCCTTTAGAGTGGGTTTGTGATGGTACTGTGTTCCCCAAAATATTGTGTACCTTAATAAACTTATCTGGGGTCAGAGAACAGAAAAGCCACAAGATACTTAGGCTAGAAAATGTTAGCACACGCCTTTAATCCTAGCATTCCAGAGACAGAAATCCCTCTGGATCTCTGTGAGTTCAAGGCCGCATTGGAAACAGCCAGGCACGGTGACTCAGCCTTTAATCCCAGAAAGCAGCCTTTAATTCCAGGGAGTGGTGGTAGAAAGCAGAAAGGTTTATAAGGCATGAGGACCAGAAACTAGAAGCATTTGGCTGGTTAAGCTTTCAGGTTTCGAGCACAGTTCAGCTGAGAGCCATTGGGATGAGGACACAGAAGCTTCCAGTCTGAGGAAACAGGATTAGCTGAGAAGTTGGCCAGGTGAGGTTAGCTGTGGCTTGTTCTATCTCTCTGACCTTGCAGCATTCACCCCAATAACTGGCCTCAGGTTTGATTTTATTAATAAGAACTTTTAAGATTCATGCTACATGGGTTCTTTTCCTAAATTCAATGATACATTCATTAAGTGTATATATGTATATGTTTGCATATGTTTGTGCAGAAACATAAAATATAGACAAGGATGAGAAAAGATGGAAATGTCTGGGCAAGGATACAAGATGAGAAATTCTTGTTCTAACATTGCTAGGAACAGGCACAAGGAGTAGGGAGCAAAGACACACAAAAGGCATTGCTGTGCTCCTGAAAACAAACCTTGAGAGGAGGGTGGGTGCCTGCTGCAGGAGAGCAAGCACCCAGGGAAGCGACTTCCACCTTCACATTTTAAACAATATAAAGCAAATGTCCCTTAGAGTAAATGGTGATGGGAATCAATTTTTAAATTACTTTTAAGTCATAAAATACGTCCCACAATTGAAACAACATTTTGAATAGTTGTCTGGCTATCTAGCAGGTACTTCTGTAGAGGAAAAATAATTTCAAAGAAGATTAAATGGTAAGCTGTAATGAATGCCAGTGTCTGCTGCTTTGAAACAAGCCACTGGCCTTAGCTACTGTGTTTTCTTCCTAGAGGAAGGCTGTCATGGGCAAGAGCAGAAAACAGAACATTTGATACGTTTGCTAAAACTGCATTTAGAGAGCTGGCAGGCTGGCAAGCTGGGTTCTCTGCAACTCTAATTGTTGGTATTTCTAAAGAGTGCCAGTTAAGTCTGTGTGCAGATTTGTGCCTTCCTCCGAAGCTGGAGGTTCGAATTCAACACACATTTTCCACCTTATGTCAGTCATGGAATTCAGTCATTTCTTGATGAATGATCTAACAACAAACCCATCAAATGCCAAGTTATTCTTGAGATTATTTTATCCAGTGACAATTTGCCAAATAAACAATTTGTCATATTTATCAAACTTGCTCAGTCATCAAAATCTATCTTAAAATTATTTCAATAATATTCCTTAATTTTCAAATAATAAATTAACATACACGGTAATCCAAATAAGTGAGAAGTAGCTTCCTTGGCCATACTAGGTATGAAATCCTAAAATTCTCAATTCTGACATGGAAAGTTATAAAGTGTAAATGTAGACTCGGTACCAATTTACAAACTGTAAGTGAAGAAAGGAAGTTACCTGACTTAGTGACAGCACCTCTAAAGGGTCCGGAGCATCAGCAGCTCAAACTTACCTCAGCCACAAGCCTAGAACTGTTAAGGAGGAATTTAGAAGAATTTTTTAAAAATACTAGAAAGGAAGTGCCGAGAGACATGAACAACCATACCACCTAAGAAACTAGGGGTATGACTCATAAATAGCAAAAGACATTGATTTATATTTGAAATAATAGGTGAAAATGTCTTAAATACACAAACACTGGGCTGCAGAGATGGCTCAGTGGTTGAGCGTATTTGTTGCTCTTGTGTTAGGACCGGATTCAATTCCCAGCGCCCATGTCAGTCAGCTCATGGCTGCCTCTAACTCTAGTTCTAGGGGATCCAACACCCTGTTCTGGCTTCCACAGGCACCTTCACATGTGTGGTGCACACACACACACACACACACACACACACACACACACACACAATTTTTTAAATGCTAAAAGAGTAGATAAATAGAAAATTATATTTTAACACAACAACAAAAGATCAGAAATGAGTCCCTATAGACACAAATATTCCTCAGTGAAATATTAAGGTATAGGTTGCACTTGAATTTTGATATTAAATGTATCAGAACACAAAACTATCATAAGAACTGCCATCAATTCAGTCATTCCACAATGTGTTGCTAAGAAGTGAAAAATCAGAGTCAGTCAACAAGCACTTGAGAGACATGTGGTGACATTGTGTTCCCCAAAATATTGTGCCCCCTAGTAAACTTATCTGGGATCAGAGACAGAACAGCCACTAGATACAGAGGCCAGAAAATGTTGGCACTCACACCTTTAATCCTAGCGTTCCAGAGGCAGAAATCAGTCTGGATTTTCTGTTCTAGGGAAGAACGCTCATGGTTCAGAGAGACAGACATTTATCAGACTGTGATTGCTCCAAACCACAGAGCAGGCACCAAAAAAAAAAAAAAAAAGAAAAAGAAAAATCTGCAGGGAACCATGGCCATGCCTAACAGCCACTTTGAAATCTTCAAAAAAATGATGAAACCCCACAATAATGACTCCACAAGGATTGTGTTAAAGCTGATTAATACCATGGAAAGATTGACTTTGGACTACAAACTGTTTAGGACAGTTTCAAGATGGCTAGCTGAGATGATCCAGATTCATAGACTACTCAAACAAGGACTTGAGACAAGCCCTGCACTTGCCCATTATGCAGAGACTGGGCAAATGATACAGCTAACTCTCTCAGGACTTGACAATTAACCCAAAAATTTTCTTTTCGGGATTCCCTAAAGATGCTTTCACCCCCAGAAAGCTGGAAGTAATTTTAAGAAAACAACGCCCACATTCCCAAGAGGTGGGATGGGAGGTTTTTGGTTGTTTAATGAGTTATGGATATTGTCATTGTTTACGATGGTTGGTTACAAGTTGTTAATTGTTAATGGTCAGGAAAAAAGCTAAACAAGGAGATTAGATTCAAAGGTTTTATTTAAAAAAAAAGAAAAAGAAAAAAGAGAATATAGATATGAGGTAGATCATTGAATCTACTCTGACAAAAAAGATAAAAATATAATAGGATAAATGGGTAGATCATTGAATCTACTCTAAAAAGAAAAAGGGGAAGATATAAAAATGACAAAAGGTAGATTATTGAATCTATTATGAAAAGAAAAAAGAGAATATGGATATGATAAGATAAAACACTCAATTATTGAATCTACTTTTTAAAAGGAATTACTTGTTTTAAATAGGATAAGAAATAAAATTTTTTGTCTGAGTTTATCAAATGTTACTGGACTGGACATTGTTAATATGTATAATGGAGTTTTTGTCTGAATCTGTCAAATGTTAATGGACTAGACATTGTTAATGTAATTCTTGACTGTATATATTGTATATACTTATTGGATATAGTTTTTTTTATTAGTTATAAGCTTTTTTAATTTTAGACAAAAAAAGGAAAATGTGGTGATATTGTGTTCCCCCAAATATTGTGCACCCTCATAAACTTATCTGGGGTCAGAGAACAGAACAGCCACTAGATATAGAGGCCAGAAAATGGTGGGACACACTACTTTAATCCTAGCATTCCAGAGGCAGAGATCCATCTGGATCTCTGTGAGTTCAAGGCCACACTGAAAACAGCCAGGCATGGTGACTCACACCTTTAATCCCAGGAAGTGATGGGAGGAAGCAGAAAGGTATTTAAGCCATGAAAACCAGGAACTAGAAGCCTGGTTAAGCTTTTAGGCATTTAGAAGCAGTTCAGCTGAAATCCATTTGGATGAGGACTCAGAGGTTTCCAGTCTGAGGAAACAGAATCAGCTGAGGAACTGGTGAGGCGAGGTGGCTGTGGCTTGTTCTGCTTCTCTGATCTTCCAGCATTCACCCCAGTACCTGGCTCCAGGTTTGTTTTTATTAATAAGACCTTCTAAGATTCGTGCTACAGAGACATCTCCAGATTCGTAGTTTCTAAGGATTCGTAGTTTCTACAACATGGGCCTTCTGAGCTTCATCAGCTTGACACAGCCTGGAGTCTTCTGGGAGGAGAGGCTGGAAAGTGTGGTGTCTGGCTCAGATGGGCCTGTGGCCTATCTGTGGAGGTATTGTCCTGATTGTTAGTTGTTGTGGGAGAGACCAGTTACTGTGGGTACCATCACTAAGCAAGCGACCTTAGGCTGTATTCAGAATGCTAGATAAACAAAACCCTGCCTGAGCAGGCCAGCAAGCAGCATCCCTCTGTGGTTTCTGCCTTTGAACTCCATTGAGTTTCCTGCATGGCATCTTTCGATGATGGACTGAGACCCGGAAGTCTAAGCTAACTAAATCTTTTCCTCCTCTAAGTGGCTTTTGACCAGAGTGTTTTATCAAAGTAACAGAAAGGAAGGCAGAACAAAACCAAGATGATGAACCCCACTGTATATCGCTCTAAATTTTATAATTAAATAAAGGAAAAGGGTTGTGGTTGATATTTGAACTCTTTGGACACCGTCATCACCTGACTCGTGTGACTGACCCCGCAGCAGCTCCTTATTACCTGTAGAAAAATTTTGATTGCAGCCTTCCGGGTAGGTCCCCACCAGCTAAAATGCCTGCTCGATTCTCTATTCTCGGCTCACCCTTGGGCGGGCGTGCTGGCTCCACTTTGGCTTTTGTTCCTCCCTGGTTTTGAGATATTTGCTTTTGGTGACCTTTCTGTGAGGGGGACCTTCCTCTACTTTTCCTGCACTTCTCACTACTTTTTTAAAATTTTAGTTCAATTTTACTTTATCAGGGCGGCCTAACATAAAATTTCCTTGACAGCCATGTATGCCTTTGAAGTCCCAGCTGCTCAAGGAGCTAATGTAGAAGATCACTTAAGTCTAGGAGTTTGAGGCCAGCTTGGGTAACACAGTAAGGTCCCTATGCCAAAAACAACCAATCCACCAACCAACCAACTAACAACCAAACAACCAACCAGCCAAGCAAACAAGTTCACGGAACTTTATCACTGCTGGGAAACGTCAGCTTGTGTCTCTGCTTTCATTTTATTCATCCTTCTCAATAGAATGTCAGGTGTACAAAAGACAAAATTACACTCTAACTAATAACTAAACACTCTTCCTGTCCCAGGGCAGACACTATATAAAGGCTTGTGGGGTAAATTAAAGGATAAACTCATGTTTGAAAACAGATCGATCCTTCATTTAAAGAACCCATTGAGCGGATATTTCAGTAATGAGAAAATACTGCAAGAAGGGACTTTGGAGTGTGCTCTCTGAGACAGGAGTCTTCTGCCATTCATCCTTCTATCACTGTCCAAGTGAGCAGATTATTTTTCTACTTCAGATGTCCCCACCTGATGGAAAAGTACTTGACCTCAGAAGGTACCTCCTGCAGAGACTGAGAGGGTCTATAGCAGGCTGTCTAGGAAGAAGAGTCCAGGGAAGAATGGCTTGTCCTGTGAAATTTGATGCCGAAGACAAATCTGTGTGTGGAGATGCCTGGGCCAGCATCAATCAATCAACTGCCCCAGGAATCAGGTCTGCTTGTACACAGAGCTATCTTCTTAGGGAGGCCTGGATCTAAGGGTTACTTTAAAGACAATGGTCTCAATCCCCAGCATCACCTCAGAGGATGAGATGAAAGGGACCCATTATTTCTGTAACCTGTGCCCCAGGCAACCCTGGCTGCCGCCTTCATTTCCTCTGAACTTTGGCCATTGAAGAAGAGCTAATTAGGAGTCAGAGAAAGGTTAAAGTTCCCCCAAAGACATACTTTCAAACAAAGAATCGGGGGAAATTTTCCAGGCTTGGCAACCAGAAGTCGTTTTGATAGTCATTAAGGTGACCTCAAGTTCACCTTCAACCAGGTTCCTGAGAAAATTGGTATAAGCCTCAATCTATTTTTGACTCAATGAATGTAAAGAAAGTGGGGGAGGGGATCTAGACACTGTGTTGCCTGGGTAAATCAATAAGGCAGCTGCTTTTCTTTTGAGGGCTTGTAGAGACTTAATGATCCTTAAATCTGAGTTATCTATACATATGTCATTATGTATAGATTCTATACATCTATGTAGTTATGCATGACTATTGCAGATTTCAAAGCACTGGTTAAAACAGAAGAGTCTATGAAAATGCATGTGATGTGCTAGCCAATGCTCACCTATTGTCATTATCTGTTCAGATATGGTCTTTTAGGGAGACTGTATGCCCACGGAGATTGATAAGGAGATAGTGATCCCTTCGCCACTAATATTCTGCCTCAGACTGAGCCCAGCTTCAGGAAGGGGAGGGGGGAGGGGGAGCGGATGAGATGATTTAGTGGGTCAAGCATTTGCTGTGCAGGCAGGAGGGCCTGAGTTAGACAGCAACACCCACATGGATGCAGGGCTGATGTGGCAGCCCATTTAGTGTCCCAGGGCTTGTGAGGTAAAGACAGGGACCCCCAGGGCGAGCTGGCTAGTTAGTCTTGCCAAATAGGCCAGCTCTGGTTTCAAGTGAGAGGCCCTACTTCAGGACATAGAGTAGACAGCAATTGACGTGCATTCGCCACACATGCGCATGCAAAAGAAATCACTGTCAATACTTCAGGAGATGTCTGCATCAGAACTGGGGAGAATGGGTGCCTCCGCAGCGGCCTTCAGCCCTGTTTTCTGCTGTCACTCTGGATCCCTCACTCGGAGCCTCTCATTTCCTTGAGTCCTTTCTGCTGTCATCTGGAACTCCTGAGGGACTGCAGAGCATTGTCACAAGATGACATCCTCTTGTGGCATCTCCACCTCCCTTTTTTCTGTTACCACCCCCTCTCTTTGGGAGATGGGGACACTTTTAATCCTTTAATGTGACTGTGTCACTGGCCTTTGAGCCTCAGGAATGAAGCTGATCTCAGAGTTGAACTCTAAGTGAATTCCTAATGGATCAGAGGGGAAATCGGCTGGTACTCCAAGTGCTCAAACGGCTCCTTGGGCAGTAAGAATGGATGTAACCAGATGGAAGACACAAATACATATCCACAGAAAGGGGGCTGCGGATTTCTCATCAGAGGTAAACCAGCAGAGCCTTAGAGTGCTGAGCAAGGGCAGAAGCCCATCTGACTGCCTTCTTCTCATGGGCCCTTGAGGAGATCCACGCATCCTCACAGTTGTCCACTATGTTCCCCATGTTGCCTGCCTACATGGGGGAATATGCACTGCTCATGTGGACACGCAGATCCTGCATGTTTTGTGACTGTTTCTAATATTGAAAATGTATAAGCAAATGCTGTGGCTATATGAGGCAAACTGCACAAATCCATCACCTCTGGGAAACAGGAAGCATCTGAGGCTGGTGTAGAACAGATGTCCCAATGGACTGGTCCACAGTCGTCCACTGTGGGTGAGAGGTAGGGATGTCATCATGAGATCTGTCCCGTGGTCAGCAATTACAAGAAGTAAAAATCCTCACTACTATGGGTTGAATGGTCTCTCCCCTGAAGGATGGATTGAAGTCCTATGCACTCCTTCGACAGTACTTCAAGTTGTAAGCTCTCTCGTTTTTTTGTAATAAGTCATCACAGAAGGATTACTGAAGCTAAAATTAGATCACATTTGCATAGGTGGGCTCATAATCCAATATGACCGTGTCCCTATAAAAAGAGAAAAATTTGAACATAGACATAGACACAGAAGGGATATGACCATGTGAAGAAGGAGGCAAGACTGGAGTGACATCAGAACCCAGGAAATGCCAAGGGCTGCAGAGCCAGAACAGGTGATGAAGAATCCTCCCCTAGAGACTGCAGAGAGGACACGGTCATCTATCACCTTGAGTTTGAACTTCTAACCTCTGGGAGGAGTTTCTGTTATGGAAAGCCACCTGGTTTGTGGCAGCTTGCTATAGCAGCTCTAGAAAGCTCACACACATTCTCAAGAAAATACACCAAATGGTTCCACACTGGGGTCTATGAAGAAGACAAGGGATGGATGAGGAAGAGGACCGCTGACAGGGAGCATGAGGTCATCCCAGCATATCTGGGCTGCTGTAACAAAATGCCTTAGACCGGGAGAGGTATAAACAATATACATTTGGGGCTTACAGTTCTTAGGCCTATAGTGTGTAAGACCAAGACATCAGCAGACTCAGTACTTATTGAAGGTCTACCCCTTACAGAGCACAGGGGAAGGACAAGCACGCTCCCTCAAACCTCTTTCATAGGGACACTAATCCCACTCACAAGGGTTTTGCCCTCATGACTTGGTCCCCACCCCCCAAAGGCCTCATCTCTGGCTACCATCAACTTGAGGATTAGGTTTCAATATGTGAATAGCAGAGAACAAACACCTTTAGAATACAGCAAGTTTTATCTAAGAATTAAAATCTCAGAGCCTAGAACTTCTCCAGATTCCTAGTTACCTTGGTTAAATGAGAAAAGGAAACAAGAAATCAATATGTAAGTTTAATGTGTCTGTATTTTCCCTTCGTGATTAAGAGTAAAATCTTAGATAGGGACGTAAGTGGCAAGAGAGAGAAGTTGAGAGGGGAGGCAGCCAGAAAGAAACTATTCCATCCTACAGCTTGGGGTGGGGGGAGAGGGAGAGGGGGAGGGGGAGGGGGAGGGGAGGGGGAGGGGGAGGGAGGGGGGAGGGAGAGGGGAGAGGGGAGAGGGGGAGGGAGAGGGGGAGGGAGAGGAGGAGGGAGAGGGAGAGGGAGAGGGAGAGGGAGAGAGGGGGAGGGAGAGGGAGAGGGAGAGAGGGAGATTGTGTTGACAGGAAAAGAAAATTGGGGATCAGTCCTCCCGCCTACCCCCTCAACGAGCCCCCTCTTGTGGAACTCTGTCCTCCAAGCCTGGCGTGGTTCCTGCCATCTTGAAGGCAAGCAGCTGTGTTTATCACATAGAACCCTCACAAGATTTGGTCACGCACCCCGTTGCGGAATCGGGGAGGGCTCATGAGACAGGAGCCCAGGGCTCCTTCCTTCCTTCCTGAGTAGAGTAGATGAGAGTTGCTGGGGGAGGAGCGGTACCTAAGCTTCACATGCTCCTGTAGACTAAACTGTTGCTTTGGTCTGCCGTTGGTGTCCTGTCTGAGGTGAGCAGATATTTGTTAATATTGCCCCCAGGAAAAGTCATACCATATTTGGCACTCAAACAGGAATACAGCAAGCCACAGACGAACTGGGGAGAAGTTGCATTACCTCAGCCATGGGTAATAAGACATCCCAAGCCCTCTGAGTGTGCAGTGTCCCTGGTGGGGAGCTCCAGGACAGCATCTTCTATGGGGTGTGGGGTGGCACACCTCCTTGATGATGAGATCCACAGTATGAGCACAGAGATGTCCCCAACCTAGCCAGTAGACTAGAGAATATATGGAAACCTCAGAAAGGGGCAGGAATAGGTCAGGAGAGTAAGCAGGCTGTGATGGCAGTCCTGTGGCTTTTGCCATAGACATTGTGACCCCCAGCCCAGGCCCAGCTATGTGTCACAAAAGAACTGGTAAAGGAAGACTGACAAGAAAAGATATGTGAATGCTATTGTTCTCTGTGCTGGCTCCTGGCTTGGCAGAAAAGCTGGGAGGAAAAGAGATGAGGCGGAAGTGCTGCCCCGCTGTTCCGTATGCCCCGGCGTGGGGCAGAAGGGCAGGAGTCCACATTAGATCTGTGTGAATAGCCCTCTGGGACCCCAAAGCTGGGACCTGTAGCAGGAATCTTAAAAGTTCTTATTAATAAATTCAAACCCGAGGCCAGTTATTGGGGTCAGTGCTGGTAGATCAGAGAGACAGAACAAGCCACAGCCACCTCACCTCGCCAATTCCTCTGCTGGTCCTGTTTCCTCAGACTGGACACTTCTGTATCCTCATCCCAATGGCTCTCAGCTGAACTGTGCTGCTAGAAGCCTGAAAGCTTAACCAGCCAAATGCTTCTAGTTCCTGGTCCTCATGCCTTATAAACCTTTCTGCTTTCTACCACCACTCCCTGGGATTAAAGGCGTGTGTCACCATGCCTGGCTGTTTCCAGTGTGGCCTTGAACTCACAGAGATCCAGAGGGATTTCTGTCTCTGGAATGCTAGGATTAAAGGTATGAGTGCCACCATTTTCTAGCCTTTGTATTTAGTGGCTGTCTGTTATCTGACCCCAGATAAGTTTATTAGGGTGCACAATATTTTGGGGAACGATGACCATGGGGACCCATGGGGAGACTCAGACAGTGAGGAGGGGAGAGTAAGGTACGTGTGATTTAAGACACCCTCAGGCCTGACCTTCAGTACAGAGAAATCTGGGCGCAGCATCCAGATGGGCTTTACTAGTCAACAGGAAACTGTGATCAACAGGAAGGGCTCTGGGTTCTCTGTGCTGCTGAGCAGCTTGAATTGGGAAAGGCTCTTCCCCCTAACCCCAGCTCCTACCACACTGAGACAGGGTCTCACTATATAGACCTGGCTGTCCTGCAACTCACTATGTAGACCAGTCTAGTCTTGAACTCATAAAGATCCACCTGACTCTGCCTCCCAAGTGCTGGGACTAAAGGCCTGTGGCACTACCCTGGCAGGTAAAGCTTTTTTAAATTAGTGTGTGTGTGTGTGTGTGCTTGTGTGTCACGCGCGGTGACACACCTGTGGAGGTCAGAGGACAACTTGTGAAAATGGTTCTCTTCTTCCACTGTGTGGGTCACGGGGATTGAACTCAGGTCATTAGGCTTGGCAGCAGGCACCTTTACCATCTGAGCCATCTCACTGGTCCAGGAAAGAGTTTTAAACAAGACCTGAAAGAGCTTCTTTGCACCTGGCTTATAAGTCTGTGGGACATGGAGTGGGGCGGGACTAGTCCAAGTGCTGTCAAAATGGAGAAAATGAGTCATAGAGCTCTCCCGTCCTTGAGGCAAGGGCTGCATAAGTTCAGGGAACGTGAGAGAAATCTGCCCATGGTGAACTGGCTCGCAGAAGCTTTTGGGGATGCTTGGTCATCACTGTGAGGTCCTGGTTGGTATCAGGGACTGGAGGGTAATAAACGAGACACATGTGTGAGCGAGGAAGGTAGGCTTGTGAAAGGCAGTGTTGGGTGCCAGGTCACTGGGCCGAGTAAGGCTGGAGAATTGAGAAAGAAGTTGGTTGGGAAGAACCCTTGGGCTGGTATGAGACTTTGGTGGCTTTGCTGAGCCCCATGGTGGAACATGATCTCTGGGAAGTAGAGAAGTCCTCTGGCAGATCTGAATGGCATGTTGGCATGTAAGCTGGGCTTTTAAAGGGCTAGTGCAATCAAGAGAGGATGTGCATATACTGTGTGTGTGCATGTAGGCACATACACAACACAGCTTGCACTGGGAGCTGAGAGCACAAATTTGGATGATGGTCTGTAGTTGTTTTTTTTTTTTTTTTTTTTTAAATTCTTTGCTCTTTACTTTTTGGGACCTGCCACCCAGCTCCCAAATGAATACATGAAGGCTTATTCTTACTTATGACTGCCCGGCCTTAGCTTGGCTTGTTTATATCTTTTGCCTCTGGGCTTTCATATTTCTCTATTTCTGTATACCTTTCTTTCCTTCTTACTCCATGGCTTGCTGGGTGGCTGGGTGGCTGGGTGGCTGGGTGGCTGGGTGGCTGGGTGGCTGGGTGGCTGGGTGGCTGGGTGGCTGGGTGGCTGGGTGGCTGGGTGGCTGGGTGGCTGGGTGGCTGGGTGGCTGGGTGGCTGGGTGGCTGGGTGGCTGGGTGGCTGGGTGGCTGGGTGGCTGCCCCTGACATCCTCTCTCTTTCTTTTGTTCCTTCGTCTCCTCTTCCCAGATTTCTCTTCTATGTATTCTCTCTGCCTGCCAGCCCCACCTGTCCTTTCTCCTGCCTTGCCATTGGCCATTTGTTCAGCTCTTTATTAGACCATCAGATGTTTTAGGCAGGCACAGTAACACAGCTTCACAGAGTTAAACAAACATAACATAAAAGAATGCAACACATCTTTGCATCATTAAACAAATATTCCACAGTATAAACAATCTAACACATCGTGAATTAATATTCCACAACAATGGTCCTTGTTTTCTATCTTACTTGAAATAGGGCCTCCTTGTTGCTTACTATCTATAGAGCAAGCTAGCTGACTTCCAGAGACTTTCCTGTCCCTACTTCTTAGCTCACCACAGGAGTGTGGGGACTACAGACAAGCTAATGTGCCCAGGTTAATGTAGGTTTTGAGAATCCAAACTCAGATAACACTTGGACAGAAACTACTTCACCCACTGAACCATCTCCCAGGTCCATAAGCAACTTTTCTTCATTTGCCAAGTCTTATCTGTATACACAAACTATGTAACTGTTCTGTTACACAGGCTGGTGAGCTACCATCACCTCTGATTTCCTCTTTCTTTTAATCCTTTATTCCACACACCAGATAGTTCCATAGAAAGGAGAGAGAGAGAGAGAGAGAGAGAGAGAGAGAGAGAGAGAGAGCGAGCGCTCCATCAGCAAAGTATTTGGGCTGTGTCCTGCTTAGTCCTTTTGGTCAACTGGACATGAACAAGAGTTATCTTGGAAGAGGATCCTCAGTTGAGGGAATGCCTCCATTAGATTTCCTGTAGTATGTCTGTAGGGCATTTTCTTGATTATGGTTGATGTGGGAGGGCCCAGCCCACTTGGGTGGTGCCAGCTCTAGGCATGTGGTCCTAGGTTATATAAGAAAACTGGCTGGGCAAGCCATGGAGAGCAGGCCAGCAAGAAGTGTTCCTCCATGGCTTCTGCTTCAGTTCCTGCCTCCAGGTTCCTGCCTTGAGTCCTGCTCTGACTTCCCTTCATGATGAACTGTGATTACAACATGCAAGCCAAATAAACCATCCCTTCCCCCATTTATTTTTGGTCATGGTGTTTTATCACAGCAACAGAAATCAAATCAGTGAGAGGGGATGTCCTCCTTCAGGGCCCGGGGACATTGAGGCACTTCACTCCAAGGGTACCGAGGCAGAGGTGCAGCCTCCCACAACGAGAGTGAGGCTGGCGGGGAAGCTGCACATGCAGTCATAACTGTGGCCCCGCTCTCCTCAGCAGGGTTTTCAGGGCCTGAACTGCCTGCCTCCTGGATGTTGTAGACAGATCAGACTTGGAAGAGGTGGAGGTGATGGAGAGGTCACCCATTTGTAGAGGGAGGCAGCAAGCAAGCAATAGTCAGAGAGAAGATGGCAGTCAACAGGGGTGGAAAATTGTGTCAGACCTTTATGTTTATGCTTAGTGGGGGGCTTCCATCATTTTTTAGGCCATGGCCATATGCCCACACGGTGTCTCCAGAGGAGGGATGACATTAGGGAACTGAGCCTTGGTTCTCTCTCCTTGGGGGTCAGCCCTTACATGAAGGCACTGGGTGAACTGAAACAGAAAAAATGTGCCCTCCTAACTGGACAGGCAGACAAACATGACAGACAACACAAAAGAAGGACAGAAAGGGAGGTCCCAATGCTTACCTGCTGAAGGGACCGAAAACACACAACATTAAGAGGCCTTCTCACTGAAACACACCATGTTGGGGTTGCTGTCTAGCACGCAAGTGAGGAGAGGGAGACAACTAGAACCCGCTCTGGGAAAGCGAAATTAACTACTTGTGCCATAAACAGCAATGGCAAAAACAGACAAAATCAAAACCCAAAAATTACAGCCACAATGAAAAAAAGGAACTTGATCCAGGTAAGCTCAAAACCCATGCCAGAAGTGTTTGTTCAGGCGTCAGATGTTGCTGGGTCCTAATGACTCCCTCAGCGGAGGGGGTGGGAAGGCACAGAGTCAACGGCACAGACACTGGAGTCAGGTAAAAGGTACACAGCAGACTCGATTATTCATCAATGGGGAGAGCCTTACATACCCTCCTCCCAGCACCCAGGCTGCATCCTGATCTGGTGACATTGCATGGTCACCCCTCATTGGCTAGGCACAATCAGGACCTCTGATAGTGCCTGTTGCTAGGCCCTCAGGCAGACTTCAGATTGGCTCATCTCTTGGCCTCTTAGGCCTTATCTTCCTACATAAGACAGCATGTAAGCATGAAGACATGAATTTGAACCTCAAAACTCACAGGAAGAACCAGACACAGTGATACACACCTGTAATCCTAACACTGATGAGGTGGAGATGGGTAGATCCCCAGAGCTCTATGGTCAGCTGCCCTAGCCTGTTTGGTGAGCTCCAGGACAGTGAGAGGCACTGTCCCCCCAAAAATAGAGCAAGTGTAGTGGTTTGAAAGAAAATGGTCCCAAAGGGAGTGGCACTATTAGGAGGTATGGCCTTGTTGGAAGGAGTGTGTCACTGTGGAGGCAGGGTTTGAGGGCTCATATATGCTCAAGCCACACCCAGTGAGACAGCCCACTCCCTGTTGCCTGTAGGATCAAGATGTAGCAGCTCCTTCTCCAGCACTATGTCTGCCTGCATGCTGCCATGTCCCCTGGCCATGATGATGATGGACTAAACCTCTGAACTGTAAGCTGCCACTTTAAATGTTTTCCTTTATAAGAGTTGCCATGGTCATGGTGTCTCTTCACAGCAATAGAAACACTAACCAAGAGCCGGGCGGTAGTGGTGCACGCCTTTAATCCTAGCACTCAGGAGGCAGAGCCAGGCAGATTTCTGTGAGTTCGAGGCCAGCCTGGGCTACAGAGTGAGTTCCAGGACAGGCTCCAAAGCTACACAGAGAAACCCTGTCTCGAAGAAAACCAAACCAAAACAAAACAAAAACAACAACAACAAAACCAAAAAAACCCACTAACTAAGACAGTAGAGCTTCTGAAAAACAACCTCAGAGGTTGTCTTTAGTCTCCACCCAGACCCCTGTAGGGTAATGGAGATCATTACTCCTCTACCTCTCTGGTCTTGACCTGTAGAGCAGGAACTTCCAAGGCCATAGAAGCATTCTTGGGGCAGAAATTCTAGAAAATCACTGAGTATTGATTTCTATTTTCTTGCTAGCCTATCCCTAGCACATGTTCTTTATGCATTCAGGTAGTATCTTGGTTAGGATTTTTATTACTGTCATGAAACACCATGACCAAAAAGCAAGTTTGGGAGGAAAGAGTTTGTTTGGCTTACAGTTCTACATTGTAGTCCATATTTGAAGGAAGCCAGAACAGGTACTCAACCAGGAAAGGAACCTGGAGACAGAGGCCATGGAGGGATGCTGCCTACTGAATTGCTCATCATGGCTTGCTTAGTCTGCTTTCTTATAGAACCCAGGACCACCAGCCCAAGGATGACACCACCCAAAATGGGCTGGGTCCTCCCTCATCAATCAGTAATTAAGAAAATATCTTACGGCCAGATCTCCTCTCCAGTGACTCTAGCTTGTGTCAAGTAGACATAAAACAAGCCAGGGCAGGGGCTAGAGAGATGGCTCAGGGATTAAGAGTACTGGCTGCTCTTCCAGTGGTTCTGAGTTCAATTCCCATCAACCACATGGTGGCTCATGATCATCTATAATAGGATTTGATGCCCTCTTCCGGCATGTAGGTATACATGGAGAGCACTCATATATAAAATATAAATAAATAAACAAATAAATAAATACTATATTTGTATGGCAGCATGTAGAAGAATGCAAATAGATCAATATCTATCACCCTGCAAAAAACTCATGTCCAAGTGGGTCAAAGACCTCAACATAAATCCAGTTACACTGAACCTAATAGAAGAGAAAGTAGTAAGTAGCCTTGAACACATTGGCACAGGAGACCACCTCCTGAATATAACACTGGTAGAACAGACGCTGAGAGCAACAATGAATAAACAGAACCTCCTGAAACTGAAAAGCTTCTGTAAGGCAAAGGACACAGTTAATAAGACAAAATGGCAGCCTACAGAATGAAAAAAGATCTTCACCAACCCTATATCTGACAGAGAGCTTATCTCCAAAATATATAAAGAACTCAAGAAACTAGACATCAAAATACCAAACAATCCAATTAAGAATGGGATACAGATCTAAATAGAGAATTCTCAACAGAAGAATCTCAAATGGCTGAAAGACACTTAAAAAATTATGGTGGTATTTTATTTGTACTGAAATGTGATTTTAATTGTATGTTAATAAATAAAGTTGCCCAGGGGTCAGAGCTATTAGAGCCATAGCAAAAGCTGGGTGTTGGTGGTGCACGCCTTTAATCCCAGCACTTGGTAGGCAGAGCTAGGTAGATCTCTGTGTGTTCAAGGATACAGCCCCCATTGGAGACACATGCCTTTAATCTCAATACCAACCATAGAAGACCTGGAGGTCTATGCAGACAGGCAGTGATGAGGCAGTCATGTGGTTGGTTTTACAACCAATGAGAAAGCAGAACGGAAAGTCTATATAAAGACAAACAGACAGGAAGTAGGTCTCTTTCGGAGAGGTCTCTTGGCTGAAGAGGCTAGCTGCAGCAGGTGGGTAAGGCTCTTAGCTCTGACCTCTTGGCTTTCGTCTTTGCATTGGCTCTGTGTTTCTTATTTAATAAGACAGTTGGTTACATCTACAAAAAATTGCTCAACATTTTTAGCCATCAGGGAAATGCAAATCAAAACAACTCTGAGATACCATCTTACACCTGTCAGAATGGCAAATATCAAAAACACTGACGCTGGAGAGGATGTGGAGCAAGGGGAACACGCCTCAATTGCTGATGGGAATGTAAACTTGTACAGCCACTTTGGAAATCAGTATGGCAGTTTCTCAGAAAATTGGGAATCAATCTACCTCATGATCCAGCAATACCACTCATGGGCATATACCCAAAGGATGCTCAATCATACCACAAGGGCACTTGCTCAACTATGTTAATAGCAGTGTTATTCATAATAGCCAGAACCTGGAAACAACCTAGATGCCCCTCAACTGAAGAATGGACAAAGAAAATGTGGTACATTTACACAATGGAGTATTACTCAGCTCTAAAAAACAATGACATCATGGAATTTGTCAAATGGTAAATGGATGGAACTAGAAAAAACATCCTGAGTGAGGTAACCCAGATCCAGAAAGACAAACATGGTATGTACTCACTCGTAAGTGGATAGTAGATATAAAGCAAAGGATAACCAGGCTAGAATCAATAGCCCCAGAGAAGCTAGGTAACAAGAAGGACCCTAAGAGGGACAGACATGGATTCCCTCTAGGAAGGGGAAATAGATAATATCTCATGAGTTAATTGGGAGCGTGGAGGGGGAGGGAGGAAGTAAGGGGAGGTGGCAAGAGAACATGAGGGAATGGGATGGTTGAGCTAGGGGAGGGATAGAGAAGGAGAGCAAGGAAAAAGATATTTTGATAGAGGGAGCCATTATGGGGTTAGGGAGAAACTAGATATTAGGGAAATTTCCAGGAACCCAGAAGGATGAACCCAGCTAAGATTCCAAGAAATAGTGGAGATGATCCCTGAACTGGCCTTCCTCTGTAATCAGATCGATGACTACCCTAATTGTCATCATAGAACCTTCATCCAGTAACTGATGGAAGCAGATACAGAGATCCACAGCCAAGCACTGGGTAAAGTGTCTAGAGTCTAGTTGAAGAGAGGGAGGGAGGATTATATGAGCAAAGGGGTCAAGATCATGATGGGGAAACCCACAGAGACAGCTGACCTGAGCTAGGTGGAGCTCAGACTCTGAACTGACAGCTGGGGAACCTGCATGGGACCAAACTAAGCCCTCTGAATGTGGGTGACAGTTGTGTGGCTTGGGTAGTTTGTGGGGCCACAGGCAGTGTGACCAGGATTTATACCAGTTACACGAACTGTTTTTTTTTTTGGAGCCCATTCCCTATGGAGGGATACCTTGCTCAGCCTTGATACAGGGGCGGGGGCTTGGTCCTACCTCAACTTGATATGCCATGCTTTGTTGACTCCCCATGGGAGGACTTACCCTCTCTGAGGAATGGATGGGGCAGTATGGTGGGAGGAAGGTAGGGGGTGAGAGGGAGGAGGGAAAGGAGAGGGAACTGTGTAAAATATAAAGTGGAAAAAACTTTTTTTTATTATTTATTAAGAGATTTTCTATTCATTTTACATACCAAACACAGATTCTCCTCACCTACCTCCTCCCACCCCTCCAGCCTTCCCCCCAACCCACCCCTTATTCCCACCTCCTTCAAGGCAAGGTCTCCCCTGGGGAGTCAGCAGAGCCTGGAACATTCAGTTGAGGCAGGTCCAAGACACTCCTCCCTGCACCAAGGCTGTGCAAAGTGTCTCACCACAGGCACTAGGCTCCAAAAAGCCTGCTCATGCACCAGGGATTGGTCCTGATCCCACTGCCTGGGGGCCCCCTAAATGGTTCAAGCTAAATGACTATCTTGCCTATCCAGAGGGCCTGGTCCAGTACCATCGGGGCTCCTCAGCTATTGGTCCACAGTTCATGTGTTTCCACTAGTTTGGCTGGCCATCTCTGTACATTTTCCCATCATGATCTCGATGTCCCTTGCTCATAGAATCCCTCCTTTCTCTCATCGATTGAACTCCTGGAGCTCGGCCTGGAACCTGGCTGTGAATCTCTGCATCTGCTTCCATCAGTCACTGGATGAAGGCTCTATGATGACAGTTAGGGTATTCACTAATCTGATCACCAGAGTTGGCCAGTTCAGGCACCCTCTGGACTATTGCCAGTAGTCTATGATGGGATCATCCTTGTGGATTCCTGGGAACTTCCCTAGCACCCTGTTTCTCCCTATTCCCATGATGTCTTCATTTATCATGGTATCTCTTTCCTTGTTCTCCCACTCTGTCCCTGTTCCAGCTCAAACCTCCCGTTCCCTTATGTTCTCATCCCCCATCCCTTGCCTTACATTTTACTCATGTAGTTCTCATCTATTTCTTCTTTGCTGGGTGATCCATGCAAAGGTGGGTCCTTCCCAGGATCCTCCCTGCTAGATAGCCTCCCTGGAGCTGTGGGTTGCGTCTGGTTATCCTTTGCTTTACATCTAGTATCCACTTATGAGTGAGTACATACCATGTTTGTCCTTCTGAGTCTGGGTTACCTCACTCAGGATGATATTTTCTAGTTCCATCTATTTGCCTGCAAATTTCATGATGTCATTGTTTTTCTCTGCTGAGTAGTACTCCATTGTGTATATGTACCACATTTTCTTAATCCATTCTTCAGTTGAGGGGCATCTAGGTTGTTTTCAGGTTCTGGCTATTACGAATAATGCTGCTATGAACATAGTTGAACATGTGTCCTTGTGGTATGGTTGAGCATTCCTTGGGTATATGCCCAAGAGCGGTATAGCTGGGTCTTGAGGAAGATTGATTCCCAATCAAAATATATAAAGAACTCAAGAAACTAGACATCAAAATACCTAACAATCCAATTAGAAAATGGGCTATAGAGCTAAACAGATAATTCTTAGCGGAATAATCTCTGATTGCCAAGAGACATTTGCAAAATTGCTCAACATCTCTAGTCATCAGGGAAATGTAAATCAAAATGACTCTGAGATACCATCTTACACCTGTCAGAATGGCTAAGATCAAAAACACTGACAGCTTATGTTAGAGAGGATGTGGAGCAAGGGGAACACTCCTCCACTATTGGTGGGAGTGCAAACTTGTACAGCCACTTTGGAAATCAGTATGGCAGTTTCTCAGAGGAAAAAAAAAAACTTTTAAAGAAACAAAACAAAGCAAAACAAAACAGGCCAGGACAGATGGCAAGCCCTATCCCTCAGGAGTGCATCTGTCCAGGGCAACTCAAGAAAGTGGGACAGGGAACCTGGCTTGGTGTTGGGCACAGCAGCTTGCTCTGGTGTACCTTCCCTCACAGTAAATCTAGGATTTCCATTTGAATCCCGAGCCTGTACCTCAGGAAATTCAGTGAAAGGGTATAACCAGTGAGATCCCTTGAACCCCAACAATCAAAATGGCCAGCTTGACAAGACCATCTTATATGTTGTATTTTTACAAAAAGCCAAGCTGCCAAGCAGTGTCACAAATCACATGCTGAGACTTCATGCCGTTAGTTTTCAAACTGTTGATTCTGGGTTCAGAATGGTGGCTAGTCCAGTGGGGAATGACAGGTGTCCGTCACCCAGCTGCTACTCTACTTGATGGGCTGAATCAATTAACTCAGTATTGTAGCAGGAATCTTAGAGAGTCTTATTAAATCAAACCTGAGGCCAGTTATTGGGGTGAAATGCTGGATAGTCAGAGAAGCAGAACAAGCCACAGCTAACCTCACCTGGCCAACTTCTCAGCTGATCTTGTTTCCTCAGACTGGAAGCCTGTGTGTCCTCATATCCAAATGGTTCTCAGCTGAACTGTGCTGCTCAAAACCTAAAAGCTTAACCAGCCAAATGCTTAACCAGGACAAATGCTTCTAGTTCCTGGTCCTCACGCTTTATATACCTTTCTGCTTTCTACCACCACTCCCTGGGATTAAAGAATCGTTTTCTGGGATTAAAGGCGTGAGTCACCATGCTCGGCTGTATCCTTGAGCACATGGATTTCTGCCTCTGGAATGCTAGGATTAAAGGCGTGTACTACCACTGCCTATCCTAAGTATCTAGTGGCTTTCCTGTTCTCTGACCCCAGATAAGTTTATTAGGGTACACAATATTTTGGGGAACACAATACCACCACACAGTAGACTGCTTCCTTTGCCCTGTTTTAGAATGATGGAAAGCTAAAGACATGAATACAAGTTGAACTGGTTGAGAGTTCCCAGGAATTGACAGAAACTAGTTTGCTACATGATAAGGACTAGTTTGTTTGGGTCTAGTTAGAATTGTGTAGGAGTCATAATAATACTTTATTTCACTGTTGTCTTACTCCTGTTAACAGAGTTGCTGGGAGAAAACTGCTCAGATGCTGGAGTTCTTTGTTGACTACAAAGAGAGATTTAACCTTCCTTTGTACGAGGTGTGTCCAACTGTGAAAGGAACCGTCTAGTTGAGTAATTCTATAATCATTGCTACCATGAGGCTTAGCTTACTCAATAGTTGCAAAACTAGTGGAATATTTATGAAATTCTGTGCTCAAAATCCGTATGATGAGAATTTTAAAATAATTTAATATATTTTGATGACTTAGGTACACACACATATTGAATTAAAGATATTACCTCAATTCTAGGGGCCATAAGTTAATATTTCATGTGGCAACTTGGCTTTCCACTTCAGAAACTGATGTGAACATAATGTTTCGTGTCAGGAGCCTCAAGTTGGCATTTTACAATGAAGTTCAATTGCTCAAGTTTTAAAATCTAAGGACCTGCACTCTAAAGAAAATTGGATATTTTCAGGCACAAAAATTGATTAAAGAGAAATTTTTAAGAAGGGAACCCATTGATAGAAGTGACGTAGTCAAAGACTTAAATGTGTGGCCAAAGACTTTTTAATGTTCTTGGCCTACATGATCAATACTTGAGAGCCAAATTTAGGGGCATTCCACCCAGAAAGAATTGTGTTGTCTGATTTCTGCTCTGTTATCCTGAAGCGTAAGTAGCGAGCTCATTAAAAATGAATGGAGTAATCGGACTATCTCTGTGGCTGTGGTGAGTCTCTGCCTAATGTTTCACTAGGCAACAGTAGGAGAAGCTAATGCTGAGTGCATAGGAAAAATGAAGAGTGCAGCAATTCCACAAGAAAAAGCAGACTTCAAAACCAAAGCCACTTAATGACCTCCTAGGAAACACGGCCAGAAAAGAAAAGGTAAAGGAGCCTAAAGTCTCTCAGCTTTGTGTTTTGACTCTGTCCACTCATTTCTGTCACATGGAATAGGTCAATTCCCTGCTCATTCTGATGACCCAAAGAGACTGGGGCCTCATATAAGTGCTTGGACTGTCTTGAACAAGTAGAAGTGGCTGGATCTTCTTTCCTTAAGTTCTGCTGTGAGCAATGTCTGCCAACAGCACTTGGCTTACAACTGGATAATTCTCTGTTGTGAGTGGGGTTGTCTGTGCATCTTAGGTGCTTAGCAGCCATGACCTACTGGATGCCAGTCACAATGCCTAGTTGTGGCAACCAACAATATCTGCATACATTGCCCAGTATCTCCCGATCTTCCCACTCACGCTGTTGGAAGGCCTACTCCCATTACAAGGAGTACCGTGAGCGTACAAACGGCCCATTCCCAGTCAGACCAAGGACTTTTCCACAACATAAAATACAAGGATTAACTTGCAATTATTTGGTCAATTTGGACTTCGCAGACAATTAAACTAGTTAATTCAGATCAAAGTTTCTTCTTTGGGATTTGACTCATCAGGACTGGCATCTAAATTAACTCAATTAGCGGACTAACTGCTAGGCGACGTTTTAATTCTAACTTGAGGTTTCAAGTTCAGAAGCTCCCCAAGTGCAATGGTCATCTGCTGAATGGTGCTTTTTGTTGACGTGCTTGTATACACTCCTGCACACACACACACACACACACACACAACACTCACACGCACACACACATACACGTATACACACAATATTCACATACATGCACACACACCACTCTTATACACATATATACACACACATATACACACAACACTCACACACACACATACACACACATACACACATACACACAGCACTCACATGCACACACACATATACACATATACACGCACACACATACACACAACACTCACATGCATGCACACACACATACACGTATACACGCACACATCACTCTTACACATATATACATACACATATACACACAACACTCACATACATGCACACACACCACTCTTATACACATATATACACACACATACACATATACACACATGCACACACATACCACTCTTATACACACACACATACATACACACATGCACATACACACAACACTCACACACATACACACACACACACACACACACACACACACACACACACACACACACACATGGCTTCTTCACACTGGCTCTGATATGGATATGCCTCCTTTCACTTTCCCTCAATGTGGGTCTCAGTGTGTGGTGCCTGATCACTTGATGATGAAAAGAACCATGTTTTAGGGTCAGATAAAGCCATGCTTAAGTTCAGACTCAGCACTTAGCATCTCCTGGAAACAGGACATGTTGTGAGAGCAATGGATAAGGATGGATGTTCCGTTCTTCAATGTGTGCCATTTAAGAGCCAAACCAGGACTGTGCTGTAGCTCAGTGTAGAGTATTTGCATGCAAGAGTCCTTGAATTCAATGCCTAGCATCATATGAACCAGACACAGGGCTGCATGCCTTAATCCCAAGCACTCAAGACAGGGAAGAATTGAGACCAGGAGTTGAAGACCATCCTTAACTGCAAAATGAGTTCAGGGTCAGCCTAGGCAAGGAGAGCCTGTCCCGAACAAACTGATGCAACCATAACAATAGTGAGCCTTGATAACATCCATACAAGACCCCGTCAAACAAACAAAAGGATACAAGCCATAAAAACAGCTGATCCTTGAGCCTCTTACCAAACTTGAACCACTAGACTTCGTGGATACATGTGCTGTGCCATTTATTATCGAGTATTCTGCTGTTTGCTGCCAAATGCATCTTAATTTTCAAATGAAGAAAGAGAATTTGCAGCGGAAGAAGAAGTAGCTAGTTGCCTCTACAATATCTATTGTCCTCTCTTTTTAAATTCTTGGTTATATCTTTGGTAGCAATTGACCTCATTTTGTAGCTTCCTTTGAAGCTACAGCTCATTTGAGATACAAATAAAAATTGATGAGTAACGGTGCTGGGAGTTCTCTCTAAAGACCTTTCACGCAGCCAGGGGGTTCTCTCGTCCCTTCCTCTTCATCCTTTCTGCCTGGAATATGAAGGTAAAAGGGTGAAGCTCCGGCCATCACACTTGAGTCTGAGTGACTTTAGGATTGGAAACTGTACCTGAAAGAAAGTAGATAGAATGTCTGTGCACAGCAATACCTGGAATACCAGTGCTTGTGGGGTGGAGGCAGGAGGTCCAGCGGCCAAGACCAGCTTTGATGATGCAGTGCATCCAAGGTACACCTGAGCTAGTGAGACCCTACTGGAACTCAGGCTGTGGGACTTCTTGTCCCCTCTGCCTCCCAAATCACCATCTCTGCCATCTATTAACACATCTGCAATTCTTTCTAATGACTACTTAGCAGCTTCCCATCGATCACATGGCCCCAGTCACAGACTGAACCTTCAGCACAAATTCCAATGGTAGGTCAATAATTCTTAGTCAAGAGGTTCCTTCTCAGTCACTGGTTCATTAGGTCAGGCTTAGGACCAATCTGTGAGTCTTAGTCCTCATGTGACTGTGATGTACACCATGAGCAAGGACCATTGACTTGGGCTGTTACCAGTGACTTGAGCCTTCGTGTAAATAAGGATTCAGGGTTACTGAAATGCCTTAAGCAGTGGTTCTCCCCCTTCCTAACACTGTGACCCTCATGCTGTAGTGACCCCAACCATAAAATTATTTTAATTTCTACTTCATAACTGTAATTTTCCTACTGTTATGAATTCTAATGTAAATATCTGATATGCAGGGGTCTTCGGTAACCCCTGTGAAGAGGTCACATTTGACCCTGGAGAGGGTCATGACCCACAGGTTGAGAACCATTGGCTTAGTGTGTCTAGCACTAGCAAGCCTGTCATCCTGAGTTCCATCCCCTGAACTCACATAAAAGGAGAAGGGAGAACTGGCCTCCACATGTGCAGTATTGCATGCACAGATACACACACACCCTATAATGATAAAAGTATATTTTTAAAAAATTCATAAATTGAAAGTGCAAATAAAAATTTTTATGGGGGAGATGAGAAAAGGGCAAACACCCCTAAAATTGAAGAATGTGAGTGTCAGCTCTGATGATAAGCGCATAGCTGAACCTCACCATGTGCTGAGGGCCTGGCCTGCATTAAGACACACCCCTTATGAGGCAGACAGAAATAGGGGGTGTTTAGGACCCTGAGATTCCCATTTGTTTGGGTCTGTGCACACACCCCTCCTGTGGTAATGCGCTTGGCAGCCTACTTCTTCCACCTGCACCTACCATGCACAGACATCCCTCTCCAAACAAGGCACCTAGCAACTTTAGAACCCTCTCTACCCCCAAATCTGCATCAGGCAGCAGGTACCATCTCTTATCGATAAAATGAAAATCCGCCCCCCCCCCCGTTACAATCAAATTAGTTTCTACTCAAGTGTATTCCCAAAGTATTAAGGCATGAAGCCTAGAAAGGCAGAGCTCGGTGGATGGGCAGGAAGGTAAAAGTGTCCTCTAGTACCGTCTGGCTAGGTACTTACCATCTTAGGCCTAAGTGAAGTTGGGTGGGCATGTGATTAAAGTCAGATGCATCATGGGAAAAGATAAATGTCCAGCTGAAAAATGGTTATGTAACCCAATCTATCAGTTAGAATAGAGAGCCACCCAAACTAAGCTTCTTAGCGACCCGCTCCTCCTCGGACTCCATGAGAGGCAGCTGCCCACAGTCTCCCACGTGGCCTGCCGTCAGTCTGGACTGTGTCTCTCTTTAGTCTGCTCTATCGTTTTGTTCCAACTCTCTTGCTACTTTTGAAAACCTGTGTGAACCCTTAGTTTCAATTCTTTGGAGGAGAGGTCAAGAATCTGGAGACATGCAGCCTAGTTGCCCACGGGGGAAACTGTGGCGCTGTATCAGTTTCCTAGGGCAGTAAGCCAGCGGCCTATGTATACCACACAATGCAGAGGAAAAGGCTACACAGTTGGGCTATGGACAATGTGAAATCATGCTGAACGTGCTTCTGTTTTGAAGTCTTACATCAGAACCAAAGGTCAGGAGAGGGTCACTGCGGACACACTCAGAGTGACCCACTTAGGGTATCTTCAGTTATCACTAGAAAATGAAAAGTGACCTTAGCTATAGCATGTTGCTTACCTCAGCACTTCAAGGAACACATCTGGGGCTCATCACCATTTCAGTGCACAGCCAAATTCTGTCTAAGGTTCTCATAACTGACTCAGAATGGATCGGGGGTCTGTATGTCAGGGCAGGTCCTAATCTCTGTCTTTGTCTCTGACAAAGGAAGATAACTGTAGGGGACATTTTCTCTCTTGTGTCTTGCCAGAACATGCAAAGATTCATCGCTCACCCAGAATAACCAGTTGTTTACACTGATAATTCTTTGAAAGCTCTTAAAGTGCTACATTTCATTGTATCCCAGGACTCTCTTCCTCCGTTCTTAATTAGGGGGATTACTACTTGAAAAATGAGCATGTTTTTATCGCAGGAGGAATTATAATAAATCTTACAAATTTAAGCTAGGAATCAAAGCCCCACAGAGTTGGGAGGAAATCAAAAGACTGCAAACCCTCTCTCATTCATTTCCCCTGGGCAGCCTGATTCTTCCCACGTCAGCCTCTGACTGCACTCTGGGTATAATGGGCTGAACTCTGCAGACGTGCAAGATGAAACATGACATCGTACATTGCTAATGATACATGCAGAATGCCAATGCTTACAAATATTTAATGTGTTGTAGGAGAGAAGATCTTTATTAAACACCTTGGAGTTTATCAGTTTCCAAGATTGGACATTTTAGAAAGCCGTGTCCAATTGAAGAATTAATTTTTCAAAACTCCCGATTAAAGGGTGATAAGGAACTTCCAGAATTCAATATGATGGAAATTAGAATGCGTTATAGAAATGAGGACTGACTCCTTATTGCAATGGTAAGCCTGCATATTTTCCTTTACTCATTCCTAGAAATAAATGAGAATTACTTCAGAGAACAGCAGTCATTATCAATTCTCTCCAGAGAAGTAATTGCCTTACTAAGAATTCTCACAGCATAGAGCATGGCGTTGTGGTTGTGCAAATGTTTTACTTCAACTTCAGAAAAGAAAAAAAAAGATGAAATTGTTCTCTTACTGGAAGTACCAAGTTAAGTAGTTCCTTAAAAACCACAGAAAAGCTTTTTGTGTAAGTGCAAGAAAAGGGGAGGGGGACATTGTAGACTTCTAGAGAATACTGAAAATGGCCACGCCTGTTTCTTTAGACTCTAAAACACAGCTTACCTTGTGGCAATTCCTTTCTACCAAAGGAGAGTGGAGAAAAGGCCATCATTTTAAAAGGAGCCACTGCACATGAATGCCCAGCAATAGGTTTTATTTCTGTAGTTACAGAACCCACTTTCATTTCCTGTCACATCTGTGACCAGTTAACAGTTTTTTGAGAAAAGACCACTTTCTAAGAATGCATACCAAATGATCAATGCCATTGGAGGAAAAAATGGTGCTCTGATGTCTCGCCAGCAGCCCTGAGCACCTGATAAATGGCCTTGCTCAGCCGACATAGTCATTTCTGTCTTCAGTGTAAGCTTGGCCCTGGAGTCTGACTTGTTGGAGATCACTGACACTCTTTTTTAAAAAAAGATTTATTTGTATTTTTAATTACGTATGCACATGTGTGTGTGTAAGAGTGTGCACATGAGTGCCGTTGCCTGTGGTAGCACAAGAGGGCTTTGGGTCCACTGGAGCTGGAACTTCGGGCAGTTGTAGCTGCCTAAGGTAGATGCTGGGAGCTGAACCTGGGTCCTCGAAAAGAGCTGTATGCTTCTTAACCCCTGAGCCAACTCTTCAGCCCCAAGAGCCTCGATGCTCTTTATTTGTTTATTTGTCCATAAAGACCTGCTAAGTAGGTCTTTTTAGAAACCATAGACAGCTTCCACTTCTTCAGATGATATCAAGCTATGGAATTGTTTTTTGCCCCAAACTAAATGGGGGTACCCCTGAGTCTTGCTGCCTCATGCTTTTCCCACCTGGCATAATGCTGGCTACACTGTTAAGTGCCCACTGACTGGCAGTTAATCCAATGCTGTACTCTGTTACCCAAGGCCAAATGAGAGAGAATGACCCCACTTTAATCCCTCACTGGATGCTGGCCAAGGGACGAGCATCTCATCCATTCCAATTTCGGTGACTTACATAATGAAGCACTTTGTGAGATTCATTAAAGAGAAAGAACCGTGTGCACGCTGGAGCATATGCAGAGGAAAAAATGTTTTAGTTTTCTCCACAGCTTGCCTCAAAGGAGCTCCTGATTTAGTGAGTTGCCATGTATTTATTTAAATATTGCTAAAAGTCATTTATTTATGTAGAGTTTTTATTTTTTGTGCACGTATCAGATGTGTGAATATAGATGTGTGTTTGGTGTATGTGCACATCTGTGCAATGTGTGCAGAGGCCAGAGGAAGGCATACAGTGTACTCTTTTATTATTCTCTACCTTATTTCTTTGAGGCAGACTCTCTCCCTGCACCTGGAGTTCAAGTTTTATCAGCTAGGCTAGACGCCAGCAGTTCAAAAACCTGTGCTAGGGTAACAGGCGTACCACACCCAGCTTGTCACATGGGAGCTGGGACTTGAATTCTAGTCCTCAAGCTTGCACAGCAAATGTTCTAAACCATGGAGCCATAACTCCAGCTCCAGAGTCTCACGTAGTTAGACTGGCCTCAAAACTGCTGTGTGGCTGAGGATGACCTTGAAGGCCTGATCCTTCTGACTCTACCTCCCCAGTGCTGGGCTTATAGGTGCGCACCACCACACCCAGCTAAGCTGCCATTATAATAATGATAGTTTCATCCCATGCATATTTACTTCATTCTATCTATATCTTATACACAATTACATGTTATCATTTTAAGAGGAAATCATCCCAACCATTCTGCTTTCTAGATTAGGAAAAAGACTCAGGGTAGCTGAGCACTTTGCCAAAGGAGGCACAGCTCATAAACAATGGAACGGGAGGCAACTCAGGTCTGAACCAAAACCTGTGTGTATTAGCCAATAATATTCCAAGTCTATAAAGGAAAAGTTCAGCTCTGGGCGGGTGGTGTTTACTGTAGCGCTAACAGAGATTGTCGCTCTCCTGCTGAGGAGAGGTTTCTGTAGGAGGGCGGGCATCTCGGTTAGACTGCAGTATGTTACGACTTGCACTTGAAATATTCGAGTACATAAAGCAAAGAGAGAAGGGTTTGGTTCAGTCAGTGCTGCTCAGAGCCGTGCTGTGGGTGGCACAGCGCTGTCAGTCTACGGCGTGATAATCTGAGAATGAGCATTTGAGGACTTTCAAAGCAATAAGATGGAGAATAACAGTACTGACGGGGGAGTGTCTTTCTGCACGCTGCGAATACGTGTTGCTCTGATTGGTTGATAAATAAAGTCGTTTGTCCTTTGGCAAGGCAGCTTAGAGGTAGGCGGGAAATTCAAAGAGAGATGGGGGTAGGGGGAGGCACTAGCTGCTCAAGGAACAACATGTAATGGGACATGTGGCAATACATAGATTAATAGTTATGGGCTAATTTAAGATATAAGAGCTAGCTAGCAAAAAGCTTGAGCCTTGGCCATGCGGTTATAATTAATATAAGCCTCTGTGAGTTTAATTGGGAGATGTGAGTGGGAGAGATTTGTCCTGACCTCTGGCAGGCTGGGACACAGGAAAACTTCAGCTACACAGTACAGCACTGCATTTGGGCTTTTAAAAATTAATTTTTCTGGTAGTTCATATATATTGTAGTTATAAAATTTTCATTCTGGGGATTCCAGAGATGGCCCAGCAGTTAAGAGCATGCACTGCTCTTTCAGAGGACTGGAGTTCAGTTCCCAGCACCCACCTCAGGAGGCTCACACGTGCCCGTGGCTCCAGGGGACCTATGTCCTCTGACAGCCTCTGAGTGTGCCTGTGCTTATGCATACATCACCACATACATATATGAAAATATACACAATTAGAAGTGTCAGTAGGTATCTTATCATATTAGGCATTCAAGAGGTCTCTTCTGAGTACCAGATTACGTGTCTGCATCCTGCCCTAAGAAGAGCCCTTGCTTTATTCTCTGGGACACTCTGCCATAGTCCTCACCACATAGTGTTTGAGAAGGATTGGTTTTGCTCATCTGGGAGTACATATGTAAATTTCAGTCATGTTAATGAGTTGCCAATGCTGTGGGATGGTCTGTATGTCAAATGTGTTGCTGATTGGTCAATAAATAAATCACTGATTGGTCATTGGCTAGGCAGGAAGTATAGGCGGGACAAGGAGAAGAATTCTGGGAAGTGGAAGGCTGAGAGGGAGACACTGCCAGCCGCCACCATGACAAGCCGCATGTGAAGATCCCGGTAAGCCAAGAGCCATGTGGCAAGGTATAGATTTATGGAAATGGATTAATTTAAGCTGTAAGAACAGTTAGCAAGAAGCCTGCCACGGCCATACAGTTTGTAAGCAATATAAGTCTCTGTGTTTACTTGGTTGGGTCTGAGTGGCTGTGGGACTGGCGGGTGTCAGAGATTTGTCCTGACTGTGGGCCAAGCAGGAAAACTCTAGCTACATGCCAAGGTGATTTTCCAGTCATACCACTCTGTATCTCAGAATGTGTCACATCTTTCTCCAGGCCTTTGACCATCCTGTGATCATGGGGCACACTGGAAGAACCCTCCCCTAGAACTGCATATGCACAACGAAGTCTGTCTTCAGGGACGTTGGATGAATGTCAAGTGAACCAATTAGTCAGCAATGACCATGAAGTTAGAAAAAACTGTTTCCTGAGTTTTAACTTACATCTTTCTTCCAGGAAACAAAAGAAACGAAGCCTGGACATGCTGTCAAACCCGGCAGCAGCTGCGATCGCAGGACTCAGCGGCAAATGTTGACGACACTTGCAAGTAGTGTAATTTATCCACTGCACGTTGATTGAATGTCCTGTCCTTCAGCCTACCATGCTAGAGTCTTTCAGAGAATAATGCAAGTTTTTTCCAGGGCTCCTCTTAGGGCAGAATACAGACATATAATCTGGTACTTGGAAGAGACACCCTGGACAATTTATGTACCCAGGAATCAGAATTGGCTTATTCATGACTTCTCAAGGAAGCCACACATTTAAAGAGTCAATTACAGCAAGTGGTGATAAAATGCTGCTGCCAGCAGAAAATGTTACTTTACAAAAGCTTTTAAAAGAATTCCTTCCCCACACCCTGGATGGTGATACGTTTAAGACTGCAAATGACACACTATCTCCTTATTTCAGAGTTTGTGTTCTGGCAACAGAAATGTCTGGGAACAGCAACACCTTCGTTAGAGTTGATAGAGTTGATTTTCTCCTGGCTGGTGACAAGCATGGATCCATTGTGGCAAAAGCTGACAGAATGCGGTCTTAGAGTCAGCCCTGTCTCCAGAGAGCAGCTGTGAGCACACAAGATGGCTCTTTTATGTGCAGCTTCGGGAGTTAACATGATGACTCAGAGGCCGGGAGAGCATGCTCTAGGGGTGTCTTCCTTCAAAGTCTGAACGGGAGGAAGACGAATGGCTGGTGAAGTCACACTGCAGATGATAATTCTCCTTGGGCAGGTTATGAAAGTCCACTGACAAAGTCTGCAAGGTGTGGGCGACAAGGAACCGGAAGGCAATGTGCTTGCTTTCAGAGCCATTTATCAGGGGAAAGTATCTCTTGATGGAATGACACTATGTCCATGGCGTGTTGGAGTGTGCATGAAAGGTGCCTTTCTGGTAATCAGTGAACGGTTTATGCACATGAAAAGTGTAAATATTAAGCACACGTTTAATAAAACAAACGCTATAAACTTAAGTGGATCAAGGTGAGAGTTCATGTCTGAGCTTGTCTTTCTGTTGATGAATTACACAGATGGGCAATTTTATAAATATCATGGTATGTCATCTTTCTAATAAAGTATGTAATATATATTATAATGTAGATAGTAAGTCCTCAGTACACACACACACACAGAGATTCATGATAAACATGCAACTAATTTTTCTCCTCTTCCCTGCTTTAATTTCCTGTTCTTCACATAGCACACACACACACACACACACACACACACACACACACACACACAGAGAGAGAGAGAGAGAGAGAGAGAGAGAGAGAGAGAGAGAGAGAGAGAGCACAATCCCTCTAGATTAGTTATTTATTATCAGAGATAAATTTGTTGAGTGGGATGTAACCTGTAGCATAATAGGCTAAAATAGATCAGTTCAGCCGCCAATCCACAGACCAGATCCGAAGTTCAAGTCTCCATACAGATTAAGAAACACACACGCTTGCAGCACAAGGTTGGCATGTGTTTCTAAAGGAACCAGGAGAGGGCTGGATCTTTTCTCTTTGGAAACTCTGACATAGAAGCAATTTGACTTCTGGAAAGAAAACATGACCAAGTGTTCATGGCTGATTAGTGCATGTTCAAGGTAGGAAGGGAGGTAACATTTACAGTGGACTTAGGTTGTGGGTATAGATCAGGTCTTATTTTTATGAATCCTATTGTACAGCCATAAAGTAAATGTACACTGAACTACACACAATTCAGTGTTAAATTGTAAAACCTAATTCAGTATTCATATGCAAGCTTTATTTTTTTTAAAAAATGAAACATGTCCATACTTAATAGCTAACTACAAGGATCTAGAAACTTAGATATGCCTTGGCTCCAAATACAAGGGCACATTTTTATTTTCCTAATGAGCTAAAACACTCAGATGGAATAGATACCCAATTACAGACCAGGAGAAACATCCTAGCTCTCCCCATCCTTCCCCTAAATCAACCTCACATTTAAAAATATGTAGAATATTAAAAAGGCAGATTATGCTTTTTCTAAATTCAATTAAGTAGTAATAGGGAAGGTCGAAGCCTTCAGGAGTTGAGATAATGAATGATAGAAGACAAAGTCTCTCTCTCTCTCAGCCTCTGGGCAGTTCATGCTAAATAAGAAGCTTTCATTCCACTTGGTAATGGGAAACATCCATCACCTGCCTCTCTGAGGCCAGCCCTAACGCTTCCTCAAGTGGAGAACATTATTAAACGCTTAAAGAAAACTGAAGTCACAGAAAGACAGTTCCCTGGCTCATGATAACGTAGATTAATCAATGGAGACGATTTGTACATTATCTTCAGAATGTGAATATAGAGTGGTTTTAAACATTCCAAATCCTCGGAGCCTACTTAAAAATAATACTCATGGCACTTCCTCCAAGTTCTGTATTAAAATGGCCCCGTAGGCATACAGGATTGGCCCATATGTGAGTTATGTTATGTGCCCATCAACAAGCAGGTGCATAGTAGATGTGTACAGTTGAGAAGACAAAACAATATTCAAACCATCAAAAGGAAGAGATGCTGCATTTCACCGGTCCGGTGAGTCTAGTCTGTGGTATTTGTAACCTAATGCATGTATGTGGTTTATATTAAAAAATGTGGAGGGGCTGGAGAGATGGCTCAGTGGTTAAGAACACTTGCTGCTTTTCCTGAGGACCCAAGCCGTTCCCAGCACCCACGCTGGGTGGCTCATAACCACCTGGAACTTCAGCTCCCTCTTCTGACTTCGTGAGGCACTTTCACACAGTAGCACACACAGATACGCATACTTATAAATAAAAATAAAATTTCAAAAAATAATCATGTGTACCATGAATGCAAATTAATGAAAACTCGATGTTTATAGTTGCTGTTAGATCTCTCAGGCTGTCCAAATATTCAGAAATGAGCTAAAACTGGGCTGTAGAAGGTATCTGGTGGTTAGGTGAAAGGCAGCATTCAGGAACTTGTGAGACTGGTTCCCATCTGCCAAAAGGAGTCATTTCTCTTACCTCTGAAGGAAGGAACACATGTGGGTCCTGTCAGCCATCAAAGCACATGCTGCCCTCCAGGCCCCCCAGTATCCCAAGCACCATTATACATCTCAAAGCCGCCACTCTGGCTTTCTGGCTTCTCCCACTCTGCAGGCAGGCTTCCTTCCTCCAGATACTCATTTGTCTGTTCTCTTTATAAAGACACGGTTTTCACCCCGCCCTGGATATTGTCACTATCCCCCCCCTTCTCCCTCCCTCCCACTTCCTCTCTCATATTCCCCTACTTCCTCTCACTATGGCTACATGGCTATGTATTCTCTATTCTGTCTCCAGCTGTTTCTCTGTCTCCACTATTCTTTCCCTCTTTCCTAGCCCTGGCCACATCTAGTCTGCAGGCTATGTTTGGTCTTTCTCTGCTGTGGACTCTTCCAGATGCCTCTGGCTGTTCCCCGAGAACATTGTTTTATCTACAATAAAAACCTTAACCGTATCATGGAGTGATCTTAACCGTATCATGAAGTGGGTGTGTTGGCAGTTTCCTTACTGCACAGTTGTTTATATTTGTTTAATAGAGACTTTTCCATTGCCTCTCATATCCTTTGACACTGCAGTGTGCTTTGCTGGGAACTTTTCATAACCTCTGAATGAATGATTTGGGAGCCTGGGAGCAATTATAGACATTTCTTCAAGGGCCCCCAAAGCTAAAATTTTAAGTAGTCTTATTTTATACTTTATAAGACAGCTTTATAGTTCTTGATGTTTCTGAATTGTATTCCCTCTTCTCTGCTTCTTTGCCTGTTGGAGTTTTCATATCCATTTTAAATGAGGGAAGGTTAATTAGTTAGTTTTGGCTTGGATAGAAAGTATCCTCCCCAAAGGCTCAGGTTTTGGATGCTTGGTCCACAGCTGGCAACACTATTTTGATGTGTTCTGGAAACTTGAGGAGGTAAGACCTAACTAGAGAAAGTAGGTCATTGGCCATTGAGGGAGCCTTGTCCCACCCTCTCCCTTCTGGTCTGCCGTGAGGTGATCTGCTCTTGGTGACACCCCAAACTCTCACAACCACATTCTGACCGTCGAACGGAGTCAGGAGACTATGAACCGAGTTATCTGAAACTGTGAGCCCAAATAAAGCCCTCCTTCCTAAAGATGTCTGTGTCTCGTATTTTCTTCACAGCCATAAGATAATAACCAGCACAGGGTGGGGGAGATGGCTCCCTTGCTGCACACACATGAGGCCCTGAGTTCAGATTCCCAGAACCCGTGTAAAGCTGGACACAGCAGCCCAAACCTGCAATCCCAGTCAGTGCTCTATGGTGAGATGGGCATCAGAGAAAGGGGATCCCAGAGGCTCACAGTCCACTAGTCTGCAGCAAGAGACCTCTGTCTCAAAGGAGGTGGAAGAAGTTGTCCTCTGACATCCACACATCCCTGTGGCACACAAGAGCATGCATGTGTGTACACACATACAAAAGCTAACAAATCAGAGGGCATGTCATTTCTTTTTTGCACAAATATGAAAACGTGCTCTTTGACAGGTGGGTTGTTTGAGGCAGCTACACAGCTAAATGGATTAGCTTTTAGTGCCAATGAGTCACCTGAAGTAGCAACATGAATTCACTTCATGGACGTGGACCAGCAAGGCTGCAAGCTTGTACTGTTATAACTTAATGGAACAAATTGTCCAGAAAATGTAGGTCAGGCCTGGTGAGACCTGGCAAGTGGCAGGACATTTCTATGCTTACGAGGATCCCCCTTGCTATCTGGACCCTTACCTCTTGGGTTCTTTGGCTAAAATGCAAAAACCTCAGCAAAGAGAGGAACCAAAGTAGTCCCAGGTGGAAGTTCATCAACTCTTTTGACTTGCTTCACTTGGCTCACATGGCCTTATCAGGCTAAGGAGGAGGGCAGGGAAGCTTTGAGACAGGAAAAGAATATAAAAGATTTCCTTGGGGGAGCCATATATTCAGGTTCTGGTAACACCTCCCAGATGGACATAATTCTGTTATTGCTTCCAAGATTACAGCCAGACATAGTGGTTCCCAAATATAACCACAGCACTCAGGGGCTGAGGCAGAAGGATTGATCTGAGTTCAAAGCCAGCTAGGTATATGTAGCACAATTCTGTTTTAAAAGCCAAGGAAGAAAGGGAGAGAGGGAGGGAGGGGGAGAGAGGGAAGGGAAGAAGGGAGGGAGGGAAGGAGGAAGGGAGAGGGAGAGGGAAGAGGAGGGAAGAAGAGACAGAGGAAGGGAGCAGGGAGAAGGGAAAGAAGGAGGAAATAGGGGTGGGAAAGAAGGTATGGGAAGAAAAATGGAGAGAGAAAGAGAGAACAAACGGCACTAGTGGTCTGGTGGCCCTGTTATCTTTGTGTAAATCACTCACTTTAGACTGAAATTCCATGTTTTTTTGTCTAGTTGATTCTGATCTATGCTTTCTACAGCCTGCCCATGGAAATTATTTTTTAACTTTCATATTCCAGGACCCTGTGACCATCTCTGTACTCCATCTAAACTGAGCCTGTCTGTCCCATCTGTACGGGTATTGGAACATTATGGACTTCGGACACAGCAAATCTCGGTTCCATCAACTGTCATTTTTCAGTTGTTGGGCCTTCTGTGGGAGCCCACAGAGTCTTCCTAGTGAGGAATTACTCAGGGTCAGAGAACCTGAGCTTGCATTATCCAGCAGGGCTGCACAAGGAGATGATTTGGTCACGGGCGTGTTTACCAGGTGTTTGGAAGTACGCTTGATCTTGTAAGGGGGAGGTCTTTTGCCTCTCCCCTTGGCATGTTATAAAAAAAAAGCCCTTTTCAATAAAGGATGAGGCGGTTGGGTATTGACCCAGGCCCTCCTGAAGCTATCCTGTGTTTCTGTCTTTCTTCTCATCAGCTAGGTCTCTCTTTCTATCTATCATTTCTTAATTCCTCTCTCCTTCACCTAAGAACCTTTCAAAAGGTGGGAGCTGGCCTCCTACAGCCTTCATAACTGCTTTTTGCTTTTAGACATCAGTTTGCTCATTTTCACACAGCAACATTATTTCTCAGGTTGTTAAATGAGTTCCAAGTGGGTTTACCAAGTTTTTGTGCTAATCACTGCATATGCAACACATCATTAGTGCAAAGAATTCATCTTTCTGTTCTCAGGAGTATTTCTTCGCTTTCTTCACCTTCTTGTCAAGGTCAAACAATGTACACATATTCTCTACATTCTTGTTCAAGTCAGCAATACTCAAAATTTAGTTCATGACAGGCTCCCTGACGCTGCCTGTTACACAACACTAGAAATCTCTTTTAGATGACATTAATCTGTTAAGTATGCTATTTTCCCCTCAAACTATTCCATCTACCTCTTCTTATCATGCCCCTCACCCACCATCATGTTCTTGAGAATATCACAGCAAACCTCCAAATAGCTTTCTTAAGCATAAATAAATCATAGCTACTTATTTCCTTCATGCTCCAGCCTCTCAAGGAGGAAGTGTGTTAGTGTACCCTGACTTATTCAAAAGGAGATCTGCACGTAGCACACTGCCTCTTATTTACATCTGGCAGTGGAAACTCACTGTGTGTTTGCTGAATTCCAAAGCACAGATAGGTTCTGTTTACTCGCTGTGAACCACCACTGCTTTACTAGCAGAGTCTACATATAAATGTTTATCGAATTATTAACCCCATTCTGGGTTATTCTAATCACTACTTCTTTTTTTATATACAAATATCTTACTAGGAACTTCTAGAATCTTGCTAATGTTTATTTATGGTTTACTGAATCTACCTTCAATTCCTTTGAACATAAAACAATATCCAAATTATGTTATTGTAGTTTGTTGTTGTAGGTTTTTTGTTTTTGTTTTTGTTTTTTTGAGACAGAGTCTCACATGGTAGTCCAGGCTGGCTTCGAATTTGTGATCCTTCTATCTCTACCTCTGGAGAGCTGGGACTGTAGGGATGGATCTCCCAAATCTTTGGCAATAATCTACAGTGAGGCTCCAGGTCTAGTGTCAGCCTTTCTCCTGTGTGCTAAAGGGTTAACCCAGAAAGCTTGGTTTACTCAAATTCTGAACATTCCAAGAAAAGACGAACTTGGGAGAACCAACCTCTGAGCATTGGATTATCCTATCTGACAGGAATATAATGGGATGTCTCAGGCCTCAGGCCACTATCAAATCATTTTGACCTCTGGCGTCCAGAGGCTGAGTATGTAAGGTCAGTCATGCAGAAGCCTTATCTACATGACTGATTGCCATAAAAACCCTGACATGACGGCTCAGATGAGCTCTCGTGATAATGCTTCCATTATAGGGTTTGGAGAGTTGAACCCTGTGCTTGAACCTCCACTGAAAGAAGAAACTGGAAGATTGAGACAGTTTCAGCTGCTTTGCTTCTTGTTCATTTTGACCTGTACCCTTTAAAAGACCAAACTTTAACTGTATTAGAGAGGTTTCCTGAACCCCAAGTCTTTCTCATGAATCTGGCCTGAACTGCTTTTGGGAACTCCCAAAGTACTACTGACTCTATTCTTGTCATATGCCCTTGTTCAAATTAACCTCATTTAGGTTCACATTCCGTATAAAATGAGAGTAAAATCAGCAGCAGCAGCATCACAATAACCATAGCCATCAGCATCAGCATCAGCAGCATCACCATCACCCATCACCATCACCATCACCACTATATCACCATCACCGTCATCACCATCATCACCATCACCATAACCGTCAACATCATCATCATTATCACCATCATCATCACTGTTTTGTGGCTATCTTCAAATTGAAATATTTCCTAATAGAGGGCAAAGGATAGTTCATAAGACTCAGGAAGTAAATAAACTTTACAAGACCCAGGAAGCTTCTCAAACTTAGAGCCACAAGGCTCCTCCCCAAGGCTGTCTAAGCAGTGGGGAGAGGAGACTCTCTGTGAAGCACAGCTGCCTGCAAGTTTCAGGGAGCTCCAAGGTTGTGTGATGTATTGTGTCCCCCAATATACTGTGTCCCCCAGTAAAACTTGCCTGGAGATCAGAGGAAAAAGCCAGTCACTATATAGAAGTCAGGCAATGGTAGCACATGCCTTTAATCCTATCACTGGGGAGGCAGGGATCTGTCTGGATCTCTGTGAGTTCAAGGCCACAATGGGAACACAGCCAGGCATGGTGATACACGCCTTTAATCCCAGCACTAACCATAGAGGTCTGGAGGTCTGTACAGACACACAGAAAGTGACGGAGCTGGGCAGGAAGAGGAAGTGATGTAGCTGGGCTGAGAGAGCAAATGAGGGAGCAGAACAGAAAGGCATATAGGCATGGGTATACAGGAAGTAGCTCCCTTTGGAGATTGAGGTGTTGGTGAGGAGAGGTTAGCTTGTGGGTTTTCCTATTTCCCTGATCTCTCAGGGTTTCACCATTATATCTGGCGCTCTCTCTCTCTCTCTCTCTCTCTCTCTCTCTCTCTCTCTCTCTCTCTCTCTCTCTCTCTCTCTCTGTGTGTGTGTATGTGTGTTTTAATAAGACTACTTAGCAATTCGTCTACACAAGATGTAGTTTTCATGAGTCTTCACTCATGATAGGAGGGCTTTCTAGCAATGCAGCTGCTTTTGAGTCACCCACGCCCCTGTAAGTGACACTAATAAACTCCCTGGTTCACTAAACTCAGCTTAGGTGGAATTGGTTTTGGGGTCTGGTATTGGTGCCCTGTCTAAGGTGAACTGGAAGTTGTTCATATCTCCCCAGGAAAAGTCACACAGCATCTGCATGGGCAGTGAAGTTGTGCTACCAAGTTATTTTACTGAGAATCACTACAAAAATGCCTGGGAAAAGCTAATGTCAGCACATAGCATCTATCCAAGCTTGTTTCCTTTGTCTGTCTCTCTCATGAGTTCCCATGGGCCTCCATCCCCAAGACAGAATTCTCAAGACCAGAGTACTAACCTCAGTTAGAACAGGGAGCATTGCCCTTCAGTCTTTTTACCCTCTAGGACATTTTCTCTCTCTTGCCTTTCCCATTTCCACTCCCAAAGCATTCTTGATGGAGAAGACTCGTCATCCATCATCTTTATCTTTTGGCCCTACACAGTACAGCTATCTCTTTCTTGATCTTTTAAAAAGTTCCTTTTGTTTTCTTTGAACAGCTGGGATTTCTCCCCATTCCCAGATCACTGGATGTCAGCTTTTTGGCCTGACTTCTCCATGTCTTTAATGCTCCTAACATTAGCATTTTGTCACAGGTCCTTTCCTTGCAAAATAAAAGTATTCTGTAGATGAAATTCTAAACAGTCTTAGTAAATAAGAAACACAGAGCCAAATGCAGAGTTAAAAGCCCAAAAGATCAGAGCTAGTACTAGTAAAGCCTTTAGCTTACCAGTCGCTGCCATCCTTCCCCTGAGAGAGAGACCTTCTCCTGTGTGACCTGTCTTTTTATTGTCTTTCTGTTCTGCCTTCTCATTGGCTCTAAACCCAACCACATGATTTCCTCGTCACTGCCTGACTACACAGACTTCCAGGTCTCTATGGTTCGTACTGAGATTAAAGGTTCAGGTCACAGCTTGGCTGTGTCCTTGAACACACAGAGACTCTGCTTGCCATGTGATCGGATTAAGGTCGTGTGCTACCACCGCCGACTTCTGCTAAATGACTTGCTTTAGCTCTGATCCCCAGGCAACTTTATTTATTAACATACAAATAAAATCACCTTTCAGCACAAATACAATATCACCATAATATTCTTTGCTTAATTTTAAGTTTTATTTATTGCAATTATTTTTCTTGATTACAAATTAATGTACAGTCCAAACCCAAACCTCACACATATTTACACCGAAAGGGCACGTAAACCTTCTTGAATCCCCTCAGCCCACAGCAGAGAACCCCTTGTGTAGCCAAGCAGATTTCTTTATCTTGTCATTTTCTTCCCTATTAGGATACTTTTCAATGGCATAGACAGAGAGAAAATTTTAAAGAGTTTTCTAGCCCCTTTAAATTCCGAGATGGAAATCATAAACAGATGGGACAGCTGTCTTCTCTTCTCTGCACTTTATAAACACGGTGCCTTTCCTGTGTCTGCAATACAGACCTGAGCATCCTTAGCTTCATCTTCCTGGCTGTCAGGAACACCTTTCCGTGTTTCAGTTTGGAGACTCAAATTGTAAGGCCCCAAAGCAGCCTCGGTGCCCTGCTGCCTGTGGCTCCACAGAAGAGCGTGTACAGATGCCTCTGGGAAGAAAAGCTTCCCCAGGCCTGTGTGTTGGGGGTCAGAGCGAGCCCCAGGAACCACGGGTGACCCAGCGCTGTATTTGGATCTGGTTGATTTTTTTAGTCTTACTTATAAACTACCTTTGGTGACACATGGATAGTTGAGGGCAACAAGGCATTTTATCTAGAATGTTAGAGACTTCAGTTTGCATTAATATTATTTTGAGACAGGGTGTGTCAGTTATTTTTCTTTTGCTGTGACAGAACACTTGACCAAGGCAACTTATAAAAGAAAGAATTTATTTGGGCTCATGATTCCAAAGGGATAGAGTCTTTCGGGACCGGGAAGCAAGGTAGCAAGCTGAATCAGGATGCCAGCGCTTTCGGGACCGGGAGGCAAGGAAGCAAGCTGGATCAGGATGCCAGGGCTCACGTCTTGAACCACAGCAGGAAGCAGAGAGAAAACGGGAATGACACACGGCTTTTAATCTCAAAGCCGGTCGCCTGTGACATACTTCCTCCAGCCAGGCCACACTTCCTAAACTTACCCACACAGCCACCAACTGGGGACCGAGTAGTCAGATATCTGAGCCTATGGGTGGCATTCTCATCCATACCACTACACAATGTCTCACTGCATTTCCCTGACTGGCCTGGAACTCCCGTAGTAAACCAGGCTGGCCTGGAACTCGCGTAGTAGACCAGGCTGGCCTGGAACCCACAGAGATCTGCCTGCCTTTGCCTCCTGAGGGCTACCACCTCCAGGTAGAGTCTATTTATTTTATTATGCTCTCATTACACCCCGAAGGCAGTTCCCCCTCCCTCTACTCCAGCCCACAGAAAATATTAAATAAAATGACCTGTGGGTTGAAGGCTTGCCTAATGTGTTAGATGTTGGTTACTTCAGAAAATTAGAGGTTTGTGCCAGGAACATTGTGTTTGTAATCATTGTATTGACATGTTATTTGTTGCATGAATGGGAAAAATGCAAATGGATCTCCTGATTGGGATCACCTAAGAGGCTTCATTAGGACAACACATTATCCTGGGAGATTACTATGAGAAAGAACAGTTGTGAGGAAATGTGGGAAAACAATTAAGAGAAATTTAGCTATCCCATAATAGCCACACTTCCATTTAATGTATCAGGGGAAAAAGAAAAGTCATTTCCCCCTATTTTGCCTTATTCTGGGATCAAAATAGTGTTTGTGAATTTTGTGGTGGATTGTAGATGTAACCAACCGTCTTATTAAATAAGAAACACAGAGCCGATTCAGAGAAGAAAGCCAAGAGGTCAGAACTAAGAGCCTTACCCTTCCTGCTTCAGCGATCCTCTTCAGCCAAGAGAGCTCTCCAAAATAAAAAAAGACCTACTTCCTGTGTGTTTGACTTTAAATAGTCTTTCTGTTCTGCCTTCTCATTGGTTGTAAACCCAAACACATGACTGCCTCATCACTGCCTGTCTGTAGAGACTTCCAGGTCTTCTATGGTTGGGATTGAGATTAAAGGCGTGTGTCTCCAATGCTGGCTGTATCCTTTTACACACAGAGATCTACCTAGCTCTGTCTACCAAGTGCTGGGGTTAAAGGTGTGCGCCACCACCGCCATGCTCTTGCTATGGCTCTAATAGCTCTGACCCCCGGGCAACTTAATTTATTAACATACAATTAAAATCACATTTCAGTACAAATAAAATACCACCATATTGAAACACTTTTAGAGAGAAGAGCTGATGCCCTGTCCACAAATAGTTTAATTTTATTAATGTAAAACATAGTGTTTTGTTTTTGTTGTTGTTTTGGTTTGTGTGCACGTGTTTGTGTTTTTGAGATAGGGTCTCACTATGTAACCCTGGGTGGCCCAGAACTCACAAAATTTACCTGTCTCTGCCTCCTAAATACTGGGATTAAAGACATGCATCATCATGCCCCACTCAACTGTAATTTTTAATATCTAACCAATCTACAAAGGAATGGAAACTCCAAAAGAATATTTTTAAAAATCTTAGAATTGTCAAGAGCTGCAGTTATCAGAGTAAGTTCATATGATTTTGTTGTGGGATATTTGTACACTATGTGAGGGTGTATTGTTGTGATTGGTGTAATAAAAAGCTGAATGGCCGATAGCTGGGCAGGAGGTATAGGTGGGATTTCCAGGAAGAGAAAGGAAGAAGAGGAGGAACTTAGGCACACAAAAGAAGACAGGAGACATGGAGAGGAAATAGAAAGTACAAGGTGGAAGAGAGGTAATGCCACACAATAGAATGCAGATGAATAAAAATGGGTTAATTTAAGTTATAAGAGCTAGTTAGTAACAAGCCTAAGCTATAGGTCAAGCTTTCATACTTAATAAGAAGTCTCTGTGTCATTATTTAGGAGCTGGCTGGTTGGCAGAAAAAGACTCATTACACATGGTGACTAGCATGGGGCCATGTATATCCACACAAGGCCTGAGAAAGCTAAAAAAACAAAAAAAAGTTCAGAACACAGAATCAAGTATGGCTTCTTGACTGGCTTCCTGGTGACCAAGGTCTCTCAGGTGACCAAGGTTGGCTCATCATATAGAGACACAGCTACCAGCTGCTGCCTGCAGGCTGGAGCCAGATGGAAGAGCCATGCACCAGCGCCATGTGCTAAGCTCAGTCATGGGGCTTCTGAATTAGCAGTTTAAGATTTGTCTCACATGGTCAGAGAATGTTCCAGGCACTTAGAAAAGCCAGGTCCAGACACAGAATATCTCTGAAAAGGTACAGTATGTTAAAAAAAAATGTGCTTAGATACTGAAGAAAGAGAAGAAAATGAGTATAGATAGTCATAAAAAATAAATAGCTAAAAAAATAAAGACTTTAAAGAGAGAGTAAAGTAATATTTAAAAAAAGTAAGCCGTATAAGGATGGGAAATACACAGGGTGGCTGGATCCTGCTTAGTGTTTTGTTGACTTTGAATTTTTTAAATGCTGATGATTGAATGGCAGCAGCTGAGAGACATTGGATAATGGAAGGGACTGCTGAATTAAACCAACTTAGATACTTTAGAGATGTCTTGACTTCAGAATGGAAGTCAAAAAATGTGTTGCTTTGGGGGAGAGGTTGTACTTTTGTTTCCACAGAAAATGAAAGGCTATGGATTCCTCCAAAATTAATTAAGATTAGATTTGACTGAGGGAGACCTGAAAATCTGGGCTACAAACATAAAAAAAGAACAAAAGAAAAAACTACAAGACAGGTGGTGTATAAGCTGATCCTTTGACATGGGAACAGCTCTGAGACTACATGAGACATGATAAATCTTGTTGGCTATAGAGTCCTCATGATTTATTACATGCCATCCTTTCATATGGCATGGACAGATATTTATATTACAATTTGGTTATATGGTCCAAACAAACTTATAAGGTTAACAGATGCCCTTTACCTGATCAAACATAAAACATAAATCATCTTTAACTGACTTGTGCATGCTATGCAATTCCGTACTTGTGTTAATGTAGATATATGTTACCTTTTGTGTGTTTTCAGGAAAAAAAGGACCAGATACCAATAAAGACAAGTAGTCCAGGTTATTCAGCCTCTCAGATGCCTCTGTTGAAGTTTTCTAAAAATTCTTCTTCCAAAATTATCTTCGAAGCTGCCAGCTGAGATGGTCCAGCCTCACAGACTACTTTTGCCACAGTTTCCCCAGTTCTGCACTTTCCCATCACACAGAGACTGGACAACAAATGATACAGCTAGCTCTCTCAGGGCTTGACCATTATCTCAATTTTCTCAGGGTCCCCTAAAGATGCCATCTCTCCCAGACAACAGGAAGCATTCTAGAGAACTTGATGTCCATATTCCTAAGAAGTGGGGTCAGTTGTTTTTGATCATTTGGTGGGTTATGGATGTTTGTCATTGTTTAGGGAGGTTGGATGCAAGTTGTTATTGGTTGTGGTCAGGAAAAAAGCTGAACAAAGGAGATTAGGTTCAGGGATCTCTTTCTGAAGGAAAAAATGGGTATGGTATAAAAATAATGGGCTAAAAGGGTGGATTGTTGAGTTTACTTTTGAACAACTACTAGCCTCAAATATTTTACATTGGTATGAATTTTTATATATTGGTACAAATTTAAGGTTATTTTTGTTATACTGTATGTATGTTTCTATTTTTGTTTAAGGTATTGTACATCTGTAGCTCATTTAAAAATGTAATGTAAAGTTCTAGTCCTTGAAAACTATTAGAATAACAAAAAAAGACAGGTTAGTAGTTAGTCTTCTATAACTATCAAACCTATAGTCAGGTTAGGTATGTTTTCAAGGTTAAACAGAGATATATTTTAAATAGATAGATGGTCTTCAAACACTTCAAAGACCTACAGAATAGGGTATTTAAAATGTTTTAATAGCATACGGCTTTTCATGACAGTGAGACTTGTCTGCTCTTGGCAACACCAATTTACTTCCAAAAAGGATGATAGTCATCGAAGAACCTCTACTTTTGCTTTCTATGTGGCAAAAGGGAAGAGAGGTAACATCACGTAATAGAACACAGATTAATATAAATGGGTTAATTTAAGTTATAAGAGCTAGTTAGGAACAAGCCTAAGCTATAGTCCGAGCTTTCATAATTAATAAGTCTCTATGTCAGAGATCTGGCTGGTGAGACAGAAAAGACTTGTCATATGATTTACCATTGGCTTAGTCTATAAATTTCTTTGTGGCATTGAGTGATTAGAATTCATTTATTCATTCCCAGATATTTATACAGCCACTAACTTGTGAAGCATCTGTGATACAGGATGAGGTCTATAGGTACCTTGCTCGGCTGAGTGTATATTATATTCAGATGATTTTCATTCTAAATGGCAAATCCAAGAGTATGCTACATCAGATAAAACAGTGAGCCAAGCAGAAGGCAAGTCTTCAGAAGCATCAGAAAAAGTCTTTCAAATTCCATACATATGTCATGGAAAGATGGAAAGCCTCCTCTGAAGATGGCCATCATCACCTCTGACCTACACACACACACACACACACACACACACACACACACACACACACACACACACACACACAAAAGAATATGAAGGTAGGGTTTTTGGGGGGCGGGGTGGGGAGACGTTTCTTTTAGTTGTAGAAGGGTGCCCATGAACAAGAAGTGAGCCCTTCACAAATTTGGTGTTTGTGTTGGGTACTTTACAACGACAGCGCCAATGTACTCCTGCCTCAGGGAACTAAGAGCACTTTAGAAACAGAGATACAGTGGAGATTCCATCAGAACTCTGAGCTGCCACAGCAAGCCCATGGCCCGTACCGCGAGGCTATGGACTACAATTCCCAGAAGGCCGCGCGGCACAGGTCGAGAAAGGATGCAGCTCAGGCTCGTGTGTCATCTGTGTGCGCCTCCTGGTAGTGGGTACAGGCTGTGAAAGCATGGCAGCTTCTGAGACAGAGGTGGTGTCCTCTCTGATTGCAGACCCAGCCCCAGACGCTGCAGGAACGGCCGCGACCCCTGCAGCCGTAGCTGCAGCCACAGTGGTAGCGTCCCGGACCAAATCGCAAGCTCAGGTCTCCAAAGCCGCCCTGGCTGCTAAGCTGATGTCGCTCAGCGGCGTGTTCGCCGTGCACAAGCCCAAAGGGCCCACTTCAGCCGAGCTGCTGAATCGGCTGAAGGAGAAGCTGCTGGCAGGTACTGCAGTCCGGGTAGGGACCAGGCTGCGGCGTTCTCCGCCGCAGGGCAAGAACCCTGGGATTTTTAAATTTTACTTTAGTATTTATTTATTTATTTACTTACTGACTTAATTTGCGCGCTAACGGCTCAAGAGAGAAAATGAGCGACCGTTGAATTAGCTTTAGACAGAAACCCGGGGCATCTTGGGTTGGTTGGACTTATCAAGTGCAGACTCTTCCAACAGTGGCCATGTGAGCTCCTCACGGGAAGTATGTGTGTGTAGATTGGGGGCCAACTTGCACACACAAGTTTCTACCCTGATGCTTGCAGCCCAATTTTCTGTGTTTGATCCCTCCCAGGGTTTTTGTTTGGCTCTTGTGGATGAGTCCCACCAAAGGAAACTCGGGTTTGTACCTTCAAGTTGCAAACTTAAAAACATCAAAAATATATTTGAAAAGCCCATAGAGCGAGTTAGATAGGACTTAGAAAGGACATCATTTTTACCTGTTAGTGGTCATGAGAATTCGTCTTTTAATCAAATACAGGTTCCTAATCCCCACATTTGCAGAGGTGGTGATTCTGAAGATCTGGAATATTGTTTGGAAATTGCACTCTTAAATAATTGCTCCAGATTCTAGTGGAAGTACTTTCTGGAGCATATTTTGAGGAACATTAAAATAGAAGTTTGTAACACGAATCTTAAAAGGTCGTATTAATAAAAAACTTGGGAGCCAGGTATTGGGGTGAATTCTAAAAGGTCAGAGAAACAGAACAAGCCACATCCAACCTCACCTTGCCAACTTTTCAACTGATCCTGTTTCCTCAGACTGAAAGCCTCTGAGTCCTCATCCGAATGGATCTCAGCTGAACTGCTGCTAAAAAGCATAAAAGTTTAAAAGCCTCTAGTTCCTGGTCCTCATGCCTTGTATACCTTTCTGCTTCCTGCCATCCTGCCATTAAAGGCGTGTGTCTTTCCCAAGTAAGACATGAGATCTCAAATCCTGGGATTAAAGCTGTGTGCCACCATGTCTGGTTCTGTTTCCTATGTGGCCTTGAACTCACAGGGATCCGGATTTCTGCCTCCAGAATGCTAGGATTAAAGGCGTGTGCTACCACTGCCTAACCTCTATGTTTAATATAGTGGCTGTTCTGTTCTCTGACCCCTAGATAAGTTTATTGGGGTGCACAATGTATCAACCACAGAAGTTGGCCATTTTTCTAAGCATTCTTCCTGTTGATTCATGTGCACTGGGAAAATATTAGAAAAGGATAGTTCATCAGCCCAGTAGATAATTTAAAATTGTGGCATTAACAACAAACAAACAAAAAACTTTAGTTTTGTTTTGCATGTGTATATGTGTGCAGTGTGCATGGATGTGTCGTCCCCCCCCCCCCCCGCCGTGTGTCTGTGTGTGTGTGTGTGTGTGTGTGTGTGTGTGTGTGTGTAGGTCAGAGGTGATGATGGCCATCTTCAGAGGAGGCTTTCCATCTTACATGTTGAGGCAGAGTACCTCTCTTGAACTCAGCTTGCTTCAGGGAACAACCAACCTGGCTCTCTCGCACTGGATATCAGGCAGGCTTCAATGCCGCATGGTACTCATGTGGGGGCTGGAGGTCCAAACTCTGGTCCTCATGACTGCATCTGTGTGCTGTGCGCTGTGTGGTGCTGTGTGGTGCTGTGTGCTGTGTGCTGTGTGGTGCTGTGGTAAAGAGCACTTTACCCTATGAGCAATCCTCAGTTCTGGAGCCTTGGTTTTATCTGATTCTCACATTAAGCTGCATCTTTGCTGTCCTGTAGAGACACAAAGATCAACAGTGGCTTTATGTTACTGGGCTTACAGTCTTGTGATTTCTGCAGGCTTTAGTCATAAAAAAAGTAAGTTGTTGTGGGCTCCCAGCTCTGCACTCTGATCTCCAGGCAAGCTTTATTTGTTAGAGCACAAACAAATTATCACCACAAGCCTTGCCTGTCTTGGTACTAGTATAGAAACTTATTACATTGTTCAGTGTCTCCTGGAAGACTTCATCTATTTTGTTTGTTTTTAGATAGGCTTGCCTTGAACTCATTATGTAGTCAAGGGTAGCCTGGAACTCACAGTGATCCTCCTAACTCAGCTCTTCAATGTGAGACTTACAGGTGTGCACCTCCATAACCGATTTTAAATTGTTTTTTTTAGACATGGACCCAAACTATTCTGATAGGAATTTACTAATTATAACAGGTAAAATGCAGATTTAAATGTTTATTGACACATAGGTACATTCTTCCAGATGCTAAATGCTCTGTTGCACCTGCTCTTTTGTTAACTGTGACGGTTAACTTTGATTGGCAGCTCAAAATAACGTAGAATTCCCTGGGAAGAGAATTTCAGTAAGGGAGAGGGATTATCTCTATTGGGTTGGCCTGTGGGCATGCTTAAGAGGGATTGTTTTAATTAAATTCACTGATATAGGAAGACCCAGCCTGCTATGGGCAGCACCGTCCTCTAGACAGGGCGTCTTGAATTGTGTGAGAGTGGAGAAATTGACCTGAGCTCAAGCCAGTTGAGCATGAAGCATGCATGACTTCATTCTTACTCTGCTCCTGATTGGATGTGGTGTGACTAGCTGTCTCAAGCTCTGCGGTGACAGACAATAAGCTGGAACTATGAGATACAATAAACTCTCCTAAATTACCTTTTGTGGAGGTATTTTATTATATCACTGATGACGCTAGAACATTGAGTTTTCTTTATACGCTATTTTCTGTCAGAGGATATTAGTGGTGATGTTTCATTTGTGCAACCCAATAAAGCTTATCTGAGGATCAAAGGAAAAAGACAGCCACTATAGTAAACATAGAAGCCAGGCAATGGTAGCACATGCCTTTAATCTTATCATTCAGGAGGCAGGGATCTGTCTGGATCTCTGTGAGTTCAAGGCCACACTGGGAACAGAGCCAGGCATGGTGGCACATGCCTTAAATTCCAACACTAGTTAACCATAAAGGTTTGGAGGTCTGTACAGACAGACAGGAAGTGACAAAGCTGGGCAGAGAGAGGAAGTGATGTAGCTGGACAGAGAAAGCAAATGAGATAGTGTGGTGGTATTGTGTTCCCCAAAATATTATGCACCCTAATAAACTTATCTGGGGTCAGAGACAGAACAGCCACTAGATACAGAGGCTAGAAAATGGTGGCACTCACACCTTTAATCCTAGCATTCCAGAGGCAGAAATCCCTCTGGATCTCTGTGAGTTCAAGGCCACATTAGAAACAGCCAGGCATGGTGACTCACACCTTTAATCCCAAGAAGTGAGCCTTTAATCCCAGGGAGTGATGGCAGATAGCAGAAAGGTATATAAGGCGTGAAGACCAGGAACTAGAAGCATTTGGCTGGTTAAGCTTTCAGGCTTTCGAGCAGCAGTTCATCTGAGATTCATTCTGGATGAGGACTCAGAGGCTTCCAGTCTGAGGAAACAGGATCAGCGGAGGAACTGGTGAGGTGAGGTAGCCATGGCTTGTTCTGCTTCTCTGATCTTCCAGCATTCACCCCAATACCTGGCTTCAGGTTTGATTTTATTAATAAGACCTTCTAAGATTCCTGCTACAAGATAGTAGAACAGAAAGGCATATAGGTGTGAGTATACAGGAAGTAGGTCTCTCTTTTGGAAGCTGAGGGTCAGTAAGGTGAGGGTGGCTTGTGGCTTTTCCTATTCCTCTGATCCTAGGTTTTAGCCCTGATATCTGGCTCTGGGTTTTTTGGTTTTTTTTTTTTTTTTTTTTTTTTTTTTTTTTTTTTTTTTTTTATTAATAAGACCGTTTAGCAATTCATCTGCAGATATTGAACTAAGGAACTGCATCAAAGGGAAGTGCTATGGTGTTTTTAGGAGTTTTGTTTTTTCCTTCAGAGATATGTTGCTTTCATCTGGCCTGGTTTGTTAGTAAACTGGCTTTTTTGACCAGAGATTAGCATTCTTAGGGAAGCTTTTCATAGCATCAAAACTCTAAAGTTTCTTGGTTACACTTCATTAGGACTGGGTGTCTTGAGGCTGTCACTAGGCTGGTTTCTGCACAGCATCATGGAGATGCTGGCCTCCTTCCTCCCTCCTTGTCTACAGCACTTGTCATTGGGCTGTTCTGTTTATCCATATTAGCTAAACTGTGCCTCCCAAATGCCATCCTAACTCCCATCAGAATCGCCTTGCCAGCTACTCAATGATAGCACATTGTGACCTGTCCAGGTCTGACAAACACTGGTTCACTCTTGGTCAGCAGCCGTAGGCTTAGTAGACATTCCCCGCCTGTCCTTGCATTGATTTCCGCCACTGTAGGATCCTTTCTCTTCTGTGACTTTGAACCTTTCAAGGCCTGAAGCATACTAGGTTTGCATAGTTAGAAAGGATCTTACGTGGTCATCCAGAAACACTCATTGAATATTTGGTTCAGAAGAGTGAACAAAATTTCAGAAGTGTGGCAGAGACATTATGTGTGTAAGTTAGAGATAAATTTGGGCTCAGACAAGATGCTTGGATTTATAAGATGTTCGCACTGTGAGGTGTCTCACGTTGGAATTACCAAGAGTTCCCTAATGTGTTTTTGTAACACTAACAGAGATCTACGATACACTGGAAGGTGAAGCATTTGAAGTCCAGGCCTAATCTTTGAGCAGTAGTTCTCAATCCTCCTAATGCTTCTACCTTTTAATACAGAACCTCATGAGGGGGTCATAAAATTAGTTTTGTTGCTACTTCATAGCTGTAGTTTTTCTCCTGTTATGAATCATAATGTAATATCTGATATGCAGGGTATCTGATCTGTGACCCCTGTGAAAGGGTTGTTCAATTTCCAAAAGGGTCTCGACCCACAGGTTGAGAATCACTTCCTCAGAGGCTCTTGTTGCTTCAGTCATGTTCCTCCACGTGTGGTGACGTTAAAGTCTGAGTGACACTGGGACTGTATGCCTGATCTTGAGATTCTGAACCAGTGGGATGGGAGTCTTGCTGTGAGGCTGGCTGACCCAGCACAGCCCTCTGAATGTTCCGTCTGTCTTCTCCACTCCCACTGCTGCTGGCTTTCTCCTTGTCTCTGCCCTGCCCTCTTCTCATTTCCTGTCATGTTTCCTGTCCCCTGGTGTCAGTGGCTATAAAGTAAGTGAGGTGGGCTGAGGGACAGGGTACAGGTATGACGGTTGTCATAACGACGGGAATGTGGCATGAGCTGGGTTAGGATCCTTATTTTTTTCCTTTTATTAAACACATGGTCTGCATCAGGTCCTCTGTGTATATTATGGCTGCTAGCTTGGTGTTATTGTGGGACTCCTAACAGTGGGAGCGGTGTATCTCTGACTCTTTCGCCTGCTCCTGGGATTCTTTTCTTCCTATTGGGTTGCCTTGTCCTGCCTGCGTATGAGGGGAGCTTTTACCTTGTCTTATTGTATCTTGGAGGCCTGCTCTTTTATGAAGAGAAACGGAGGGAAAGTGGGTCTAGGGGAGAGGGGAGATGGGAGGAGCGGAAGGAGGGGAAGCTGTGGTTGGGATGTATTTTATGAGAGAAGAACCCATTTTCAACAAAACAGTGCTTCAGAAATCAAGCGGCAACTTAACTGTTCTGTACTTGTCCGTATGCTTTTTCTGAGATTAGTTTCTGTAGTGAATTGAAAGTTTTGATCATGAGGGCAACAAACAAAACTAGCTCAAGAACTCAGTGTAGAATTAGCCCTGTGTGAGATGTGCTTTCAAGGTTAGCAAGCATCAGGGAAGGACAGAGGACATTGAAAACATTTAGAGATGTTAGCTGAGGACTTTTAAAACTAGCGGCAAGTGCCAAAACCAGCTTATTATCATTTTCTAACTACAGGGATATTACTAGAATTCACTGAGTTAGCTTAAATATTGACACACTTGAAATTGTTTTTCCTGGGGCTGGAAAAATGGTTCATCAGATAAGAACATTGCCTGCTCTTCCGAAGAACTCAGGTTCGATTCCCAGCATTCACTGGGGTCTCATGGCTATCTGCAACTCTAGTTCTTGGGGCTCTAATGCCCTCTTCTGGCCTCCTTGGGCACTGCATGTACGTGGTACCCAACTATACATGCAACCAAAGCATCCATAAACAGCAAACAAATAAATAAATAGATAAATAAGTAAGACTTTTTTTTCATAAAAATTAGTTCTAGTTTCTAGTTGACCAGTTTTGAAGTACTGTTCTTTTGTTTAGGAAGTGTCTATACGTGTGTGTGTGTGTGTGTGTGTGTGTGTGTGTGTGTGTGTATGTATGTGGATACATGTGTGGAGGTCAGAGGTCAACCTGAGGTGTCATTCCTCAGGCACCATCCATACTATTTTGAGACAAGGTCTCTCACTGGCCTGGAACTCACCAAGTAGATGTCTTCAAGACCCGCCTGTCTCCTCTGCTCTGTGATTATAAATTCATGTCACCACACCCAGTTTTTTCTTTCGTGTGTGTCCTGAGGATTGAAGGAAGGCTTTATGTGTGAGTGGTAAGCGCTTTACCAACTGAGCTATTCCCGGGCCCAGCTATACCTTTTCTGTTGTTTTGATTTTTGAGACAGGGTCTCATGTATCCTTGGTTAGCTTGGAACTCACTATGTAGACCACCCTGGCCTCAAACTCATTGTTAAAAACATGCACCACCATACTCAGCTTGCTATACATTTTAAAATCTGGGTTTTGCTAGTTGGGTGGGCCTAGCCTCACATTTGCACTGTGTCTTTAGTTTGAAGAGGTCGTCTTCTCATCCACATTCCTCCTGACTTATCTTGGTAATTACTCTTCTCATCCCATTTACTCTTGTAGAAGCTGGAATGCCAACTCCAGAATGGAACAAGAGGCAAAAGCAGACATTGAAAATTGGACATGGAGGGACACTGGACAGTGCTGCACAAGGTGTTCTGGGTAAGAGAGATGAAGGAAGTTTACTGGCACTCTTTTTTAATACCAGGAATGCTAGGTGAATTTGGATTAAATCATCTGAAGCCTGGCTCCTCAGCACACCTTGGAAGTTCTAATTGTACTGTACTTACAGTGCTGCTTCTAGGAAGCCCTTGAGTGGTGCAAAGCACACAGCACCACACAGTACCACACAGCACACAGCACCACACAGCACACAGCACCACACAGCACACAGCACACAGCACACAGCACCACACAGCACCACACACCACACAGCACACAGCATACAGCACACAGCACCACACAGCACACAGCACCACACAGCACACAGCACACACCACACAGCACACACCACACAGCACCACACACCACACACCACACAGCACCACACAGCACACAACACACAGCACACAGCACCACACAGCACACAGCACACAGCACACAGCACCACACACCACACATCACACACCACAGACCACACAGCACACAGCACCACACAGCACACACCACACAGCACCACACACCACACAGCACCACACACCATACAGCACCACACACCATACAGCACCACACACCATACAGCACCACACAGCACACAGCACACAGCACCACACAGCACACAGCACACAGCACCACACAGCACACACCACACAGCACACACCACACAGCACACACCACACAGCACCACACAGCACACAGCACACAGCACATAGCATACAGCACACAGCACACAGCACCACACAGCACACACCACACACCACACACCACACAGCACCACACACCACACAGCACACACCACACAGCACCACACAGCACACAGCACCACACAGCACACAGCACCACACAGCACACACCACACAGCACACAGCACCACACAGCACCACACAGCACACAGCACCACACAGCACACAGCAACATCACCTCTTCTGTGTGTGCACAGGGTTTTGAACAAAGGTTTGAATCTGAGCAGAACAGTTAACACACCAGGTATGAAACCATTATGTTTAGAAAGGTGTGGGTGTGGCTGCCGTCTGTGGACCTGTTTTGTAGAAACTATTTCCTCCCTTTCGTATGTCATACACGTGGTTTGCTGTTTGACTCTGGACTTGCGCTTCCTTTTAGGAATCTGGAACTCTGTGCTACCACACAGGCACAGGGGCCTGGGTGACCATTTCCCAATGCCAAATTAAGTGTTCGGTGCTGTTTCTGACATGTTTCCCCAAGAGAAGCACTGTATGTGTGATGTTGCATTTCAGCATTGTTGTTGAAAGAGCAAGCCAAGTATCTCCCCTAAGCAGGAGGGAGAGAGGTTGAGGAAGCTGGAGTGGGGATTTCTCCACTCTTTCCCTGGTACATCCTTACTATGTCAGTAATCTCAGTAAGTCATAAATATACTACAAATAATAAATCCTAGCTATTTATTAGTCTTTGGGCATGGGATAGTTGTGGGGCTACTGACAAGGTGTAGTACAGCTTTGGGGTATTGCTGGATCTAATGTAATCTCAGATTAGTACTTTTTAGAACATAAACCTGACAGTTCTTGAGGGAAAGCCGTTTGTTTCTCACAGAGACTTATAGGTTTAATTGCTTGTGGAAGAAAACTTGGTAGTATTGACTGAGAGGAGGAAAATCATTTGTCCTTTTAAGTTTCTTGTTTTGAAACTCTGGAAGAGGTTCTGAAGTCTTCTCTTTATGGACTGTTAAGGTGTGTATCCATAAGTTAGTTATATTTGAAAACTTTCTGAAATTGTATCCGTAGGCACAGGAATGTATAGACTGGGCCTCCCATCACCTCCATCCCCATGTGTTAGAAACAGACCTTTATTGCTTTACAGGATACTTTACTTGATTTAACCCACCTGCCTTTGCTCCCAGAATGCTAGTTAAAGCCTGCCCCCAATGCCTGGTCCCATAAAAGCTTTTTTAAAATAATAAAATAAAGGTGCTGATGAACAGGGGAGGCAGCCCAAGAAATGAGGGGCTTCCTTTTGGTTCATCTAAAGCCAGAATCTGTCCTGGGGGTGGGGGTTCAGGTGAATATGTAGATGAAACACAATCCTAATTAGTCTTAACAATAAATACCTGGAGTCTGATATTGAGGGTCAAAGCTGAAAGATCAGAGAAGAGCCACTAGAGAGACTTCTGACCTCTAGGAATCCTCAGACTGAATGGGCTGGAGATCCTGTCTCCTCCTATCTTGTATTCCTGTTTCCATCTTCCATGTGCTTGGATTAAAGGCATGCCCCACCACCACCTGACTCTATTTGCCTTATAGATTAATCAATTTCTTGTATCCCAAGGTGGCCTTGAACTCCTGATCTTCCTGCTTCCTCCTCCCAAGTACTGGGATTAAAGGTATGTGCCACTACTGCCTCTATGGTTAACTAGTGGCTAACTCTGCCCTCTGATTGCCAGGCAAACTGTCAGAACACAAACAAAATATCATACAATATTTCCCCCTTTTTGTCTAAACAAAAAGCAAAGGTTTTAACTAACATAGAAAAACTATATACAATAAGTACAATAACTATATACAAATATATACAGGCAATAATTACATTAAGAGTATCTAGTCCATTAGCATTTGACAAATTCAAAGAAAATACTCCATTATCTATCCTATCTTGGTGAGTCCAAAGTGTTGTACCTAATTCACTTTCTGTCCTAACTTGCATTACCAACCCAAACTATCTTTTTATGTCTCTCAACCTTATACACTTTACACCTCTTTAGTGAGTGTTTTTTCTGAGATGGGTAACAAGGAAAACTATAACTATAACTATCTGGTCTTCAGCTCCATCAGAGACATGAGAAGGATATAATATCTGAGTAAACAGGAAGTGCAGAGCAAACAACTTCTAAAAATAAGAAATGACAGAAACAGCTGGCTGCCTGGACAGACAACCAAGGTTCCTCTGCAACCTTAGGGCATCCTTCTTCTGCCTGTAGGCCTAATATATCTGACAGACTTTACTGTGAAGCAGGAGTTTTGAAGGACTGTCCATCCTTGTCTTGGCAATGTTCAGTAGTCACTTTCTTTTGTGTCCTGCTTGTCCCATTTGGACAGCATACTGTCGGCAGTCGAGGCAAGGACAGTTTCTTGCCCAGTGGCTAACTTTTGCCACAAAGAAAGTAAACTCCATATGGAGTTTCTTTGATGCCCATCATCTTCTCTGAAGTAGATTGGTGCTGCCAGGAGCAGACGTGTCTCATTGTCATGAAAAAAGAACCTTATGTTATTAAAACATTATAAATGCTATATTGTGTAGATCTCTGAAGCGTTTGAAGACCACTTGACTATCTAAACTATATCTCTGTTGACTTTGAAAACATACCTAACATAACTGCAAGTTTGATTGTAATAGGTGACTAACTACTAACCTGCATTTCTTTATTATCCTAAGTAATTTGTAATAACTTTCAAGAACTAGAAATTTACATTACATTGTTAGATGAGCTATATAGATACAATACCTTGAACAAGATTAGAAACATGTACAGTATGTTATAACCAAAATAACTTTAAATTTGTATCAATATACAAAAATCCATATCAATGTAAAATATTTAAAACTATAAGTTGCTTTTTTGGTTTAAAAGTAGATTCAATAATCTACCTTTTTATCCTATGCTGTGGATGATTGATAAATAAAATGCTGATTGGCCTACTAGTAGCCAGGCAGGAAGTATAGGTGGGACAGAGAGAGAGGAGAAGTCTGGGAAGTGGAAGACTCCAGAGGGGAGGAGATGCCAGCCTGCCGTCCAGGGAGCAGTATGTAAAGGCAGCAGGTAAAGCCACGGAACATGTGGCGACATATAGATTAACAGAAATGAGCTGAGTTTAAGTGTAAGAGCTAGACAATGGTAGGCCTGAGCTAATGGTCGAGCAGTTTAATTAATATGAGCTTCTGAGTGATTATTTTATAAGCAGTTGTGGGGTCTGTGGGGCTGGGCAGGACTGGAGAAAACTCCAGCTACAATCCTATTTCTGTATCACCCTTTTTTCTTTTTATAACAAGATCCCTGAATCTAATCTCCTTAATTCAGCTTTTTTCTTGACCATGACCAATAGCAACTTGTAACCAACCATCCTAAATGATAACAAATATTCATAACCCAGTGAATGACCCAAAACCACCCTCTTGGGAATGTGGGCATCATGTTCTTAAAATTACATCCTGCTGTCTGGGGGTGATGGCATCTTTAGGGGACCCTGAAAAAAAATTGAGATAATTGTGAAGCCCTGGGAGAGCTACACACATGTAGACTTGTTTTTCCTGTGACTGGCAGTTGTGTTTCTCTGTGGTTTATGTACTGCTGTTTCCTTTAGATCAGGCTTCTGCTTCCCCTACCAGGGAGAATAAGGCTGGAGGGGACGATGGTTGGCGTCTCCCCTTCCCCCACTGAGTCACTCAGCTGTCCTGTCATTCCCTCCATCCCTCTGTGACTTTCCTACGTTCTTTCTCCCTTTCTTGCTTTCACTTCTCCATTCTTCCCTATCTTGACTCTGCTCTTGCTACATGTCATATGGGGCAGCTTTTAATCTGCCTTCTTACTGGCATTTTAGAGACACTGCTCTTCTTTGTATTAATGGTACAGATTCAAGATCTAAGGTAAAAAGTAAATTTGATTGAAAAACCAAAAAAAAGTAAATTTGAAAGAAAAATAAGGATTTTTAATATATATGCATCTATAAATATATACATGTATGTGTTATGTATGTATATGTACATATATGTGTATATATATATGTATATGTGTGTGTGTGTTATAGGAGAGTGCAAAACAAACTAATATAAGAGCTGTTGCCTGGAGTTATCTTGTCTTCATGTCTAGAACCCCTCAGTGTGTCAGGTTATGTCACAAGGGGCAGCCAGAGTTAATGCTGCTGATCAGATGACTTAATAAGATTATCCTGGAGTTTCAGGTAAGCCCAGTGAACAGCTTTGAAAGTCGAAGAGGCACAAGAAAGTGGACATGGCGGTGGGGGCTGCGTGATGTGGCTGCTGGCTCTGAAGGGAAGGGGCCACAAGCCCAGACTGTGAGCAGCCTCCAGGAGCTGGGAAGCTTTAGCTGTGGCGTCTCCCTAGGACCACAGAAGCAGCACAGTCATGTCAGACCCCAGAGCTTGTTTTAAATTGGTATGTAATCATTGTCATAGCCCATTGTCACCTGCTTTAGATTTCTGGCCTGAGAGTTTGTGACAGCAGCAGGAAGCTAACCCACACGTCATCACCAGCCCCTTATATGGAGAGGAAGTCTCTTCTAATCACTTTAAATAGTTAGGTTAGCTTTACAGGTTATAAAGCACTGTGGAAAATTTCAGAAATATTACAAACTGTATTTCTTCTTAGCTCTCTATTCATGCATATTTTCATTTACTTTTATTTTATGACTCTGAGTGATGCCAGAAGAGGGTGTTGGATCCTCTGGAATTAGAGTTGTGGTTGGTTATAAGCTGTTATGTGGGTGCTGGGAGCTGAACCCAGGTCCTCTGGAAGCACAGCCAGAGCTCTTAACCACAGAGCTATCTCTCCAGTCCCTGCCCAGGCCTGTTCTAAAACTGAGCTCTGCTGTGTGGTTTTCTATCCTTTTTTTTTTTTTTTTTTTTTTTTTGTCAGTTAACAGAAATATTTTTCATGATAGTTTAAAAAACTTTGCAAACACTCTGTAAACATTATTTCTCATGTCTACATAATAGTAAAAATACAGTTGTGTGATCATTTCTCGAGCTGAGGTGATTGAGGTCATTAGCAGAGCTGTTTTGTAGGGCTGGTTTTGTTAGGAGCGTCTTTCTGAATAGGCTCTTTCCTTTGCTTTGATTACTAAGTAATTCCTAGGACTGTAATGGTTCTGCTGAGACAGCATTACAGAATTAGGTGAACAACAGTGAAATCTTCCAAGGGTAGAAAGCTTTGGAAATGCAACATAGTGCCCCCACCTGTCCACAGATGGAGTCCCTCTTTATAACTAGAGACTAGTGCTGGGACATGACATAGGCTTTGAGATATAGGATTTTTTTTTTTTTTTTAAGAAAACATTTCAGTGAACATAGAAAATTTAGAAAATAGAGTAGTAATTGTGAGAAGACCCCTCATTTTACCCACCTGCTGTGGAATAATCCTTCTATACACTGTGAACATGTGTTGCACTCATTGTTAATAAAAAGCTGATTGGCTGATAGTTAGGCAGGATTTTCGGGGCAGAATAAATGCTGGGAAGAAGGGTAGAGTCTGAGAAGTTTCGAGCCAGATGCAGAAGAAGCAGCATGGGAAGTTTATAGATGAGGTAAACTAGTCTCAGGAGAGACACAGAGAGAAGTAAGATGAACATGCCATGTTGAAAGAAGGTACTGCCATGTGGCAGATGGTAGATAAGAAATATGGTTTAATTTAAAATGTAAGAGTTAGCTATTAACAAGCCTGAGCTATCAGCCGAGCATTTATAATTAATAACAAGTCTCTGAGTGGTTATTTGGGAGTGGCTGCTGGGACACAGAGGAACACCACCTACATTCCACATTTCTCAGGCCATGTGTCTGCTTTCTTATAACTGCAGTTTCTCTTATCTCCTGTACTGACTTTTCCAGGTTCAATAGAGACTCTTCTTCTACACTCAAGGGCTGCCCTCTTAACGTTTGACAACATTTGTCTCGATGTTAGGATGTAACTCTGATGGCTAAAGCCAAGTCTTACTCAGTTCTGCACCTATACAATAAGTACAAAATAGGATTTTGCATGATCAAATGCAAGTGCAGGCCTTGGGGATGGGGTTTGGAGAGTCACCACCAAGTAAAATGCAAAATCCATCCCTTGACTCTTCATCCAGCCCTTCTTGAAAGAGCTGCTGTTCTGCAGGTCCCAACTGGAGATGCTCTTCCTGGACACCACTCCCTGCTGGACCAGGGTTCTTCAAATTCTGCTTCCACTAACTTCCTCATTTTTTGCCTTGGTTCTTCTTGAATATTAAATGAGAGGGTTAATCTGGGTGACTCTCAAGTGTCTCCTTGAAATTCCAGCATTCTAGACCATCTGATTAGGCTGGAAGCCATTGCCATAGTGCAGCATGTAGCTGAGTTAAAATCACCCATGTTAACCTGCTTGTAAGGCTGATGAACCCACTGCCCCACTCTTGTGCCTGAGAACTTGCACAGTTTGTCCCTTTAGAACATGCTTCTCTTCCCACACATTCCCTGCCAACTTACTCCACTTGCTGTGTTGATTGAAGCCTTCTCTGGCCTCGGCTTTCCGGGTGTCCTTCCTGCCCCTCCCCCAGTGGCTCCTCTCTCCGTTCATGTTGACACTTACGTACACTTCCATGTGTCAGGTAGCGTTCTTCACCCTTTAATTGGGACAGCAGTTTTAAGCACTGTGATTTCTCCCTGTTTGTATTTTGCTTCCCCTGAGAACACGAGCTTCAAAGTCAGAAATAGTTCTCTGGCTTCTTTCTTGTCCTCTCAGGACTGTGCACGCACGGAGCAGCTGCTCAAAATGTATTGACCAGGGATTCATCTGCATGTGATCAATTATCAAATCTTTGTTGCTGTTATACCAAGTGTTTGCCCCGTCAGTGTTAGCAAGTGCTGCCGTTTGAAGAATCCTGAGCTCTTCAGCGCTACTGAAGGCAGGTGGCCTTTTATCTCAGATCTTGAACTATTATGATTCTACTTACAGGTAAAGGACCAATCCTAGGAGTGGCATGGGCATTCAGAGGGGCCTGGGGTATGAATGAGTTTAGACTTGAGCTGTGTTTTGAAGGTTGAACTTTGAGTACTGTGGAGCTGGGACTTGTGAGTTGGGCCTCATGAAGGTTTGTTGTGAACTTTGTAGTGTGCACAGTGAGGGTTTCAGAAACAGTTATGAAGTGATCTAGGTTAGGAAAGGAAGGCTGGGGAGTAGATGTGCAGTGATTGGGGAGGGGGTGGCAGGGTGAGGAGAACACACTGTGTGGTTTGAACTTCAACTCCACCTTGTATTTCTTGAGCTGTGAAAACATTCTTAGTCTCTGCAGTCCTCAGTTTCTTCACGTTTGAGGTGGAGATAATGATACAACTTAGAAGGACTGAATGAGATAATGAATGAAAGTACAGAGTGGAAATTAAATGGTAAGCTGCTCAAATACTGATGATAGTCTTTTTTCAGTTTAGCCATTTTGCCTTGTTTCCTTTGAATTCTGAGTTATGCGATTACATTATGTTCTTTTCTTAAGGTAAATACTTGGAGCCTTACAAAAAATTGCCTGCTTTCATAAAAAGAAATTATTAAATCCACTCTACTCTCCCTCGTGAGCTGTGGCGTGTGAGGATAAGTTGTGGAATATTTGTTTAACTAGGCAAAGATGTGTTACATTTGTTCATGCTGCATTTGTTAACTATGTAAAGATGTGTTGCTTTTGCATTAATTAAATAAAATTAACCTGGGCTAAGAGAGGTGGGGTTAGCAACTGGTTGACAGGAAGCAGCAGGGAGGAGCTTAGCGTGGGGTTTTCAGTTGGGGTGGTGTGGAAGGGAGTGTTTCCAGGTAGCCAGCAAAGAGAGAAAGTAGGCCAGTTGCTATTCTGCCTCTCTGAGCTCACAGGTTTTCACCCTAGCCTTTGAATCTCCAGTTTTATTAGAACAATAGAGATTTAGTTGGAACTACCTTTAGCAGCAGCAACAGAGCCCTTATCTGGGGGAACAGAGTTCCCCCAGGCTACGGCCTTAGCTGCCCTGCCCTAGTAGTTTAAAGCAAGTCACTGTAGTGAAGGTCAGACAAGCAATAAGTACTGTTTGAAACAGAAGAGAACTGCAGGCACCTGCCGTGGTTGGCCGGTCTGGGTTGAAGTGACCCTCTTGGCCCTCATTCCAGCTGTAGTGTTTGTTTGTTTGTTTGTTTGTTTGTTTGTTTTCTGTGGCTGATCAGCCGTGTTTTTCTTTTCTTGATTGTTGCTGCCTGCTCCTAATCATCTGTAACGGTTCATTAGCTACGATGATGGCTTTTACTTTGTTTAGTAATGAATCCTGTCAGGATTTCATCAGCCCACTTGAACATGGCTAATTGTACCATGTCTGTTTTATGGTACCCATATACAATCCCAGCGAGCCTTTGGGACTGCTCTGAATCTCCATCCTGTAGTTGGCTGGGTTGAGGCATCTGCTGTGTTTAATATGTGGGAATGGGAAAATACTCTTTTCTCTCTTTCCTTATTCAGAATTCTTAGTTGCCTGACATCATCTAGCTGGATTAATAGTGTCTCCAAATTCTGTTAATGTGTATTTTTTATAACCTTGAACTGCATAGGCCAGTAAATTATAAACAAGATATGCAGATGTTTGACAAACTTTGATTTCAGAATAGATTGTCATATTCTTTCTTTCTTTTGTAGTGGTTGGGATTGGAAGAGGAACAAAAATGTTGTCCAGTATGTTGTCTGGGTCCAAGGTAAGTCTGTCAGAATGTTTTTCTTTCTTCTTTGATGTTTTTCTCAGTGACTGTTTTACTTTCCTATTGCTGTGACAAATCACCGTGAGCAGGACAACTTATCCCTGGAACTGTCCAGTTAGACTGATAGTTCCAAAGGTTAGATTCTGTGATGGTGGAGCAAAGACCTGGGAACAGGCAGCTGCAACAGCAGCCTAGATAGAGCTCACATCTCAAACCACAAGCAGGAGGCTGGGAGCACACTGGGAGTGGCAGGAGTCTTGAAACCTCAAAGCCCACCCCCAGTGCCACACCTCCTCCAAGAAGCCACACCTCCTAATTGTCCCTAAACAGTTCCACCAACTGAGGACCAAGTACTCAAACATATGGGGGCCATGCTTACTCAAACAACCACAATGACCTACGTGTTGAATTTCATTAATAAAAACAAACAAAAAACCCAGAGGACTGAGAGATGGCTCAGAGTTTTTGAGTGTTTGCTGCTTTTATAGAGGACCTAGGTTCAAATCCCAGCACCCATATGATGGTCACAACCAGCCATAACTCTAGTTCCTGGGGATCTGACACCCTCTTTTGACTTTTGAGGGCAAAATACATGCAGATGAGCCATTCATACACACTTTAAAAAAAAAAATCTAAAATCCCTCAATCATAATAAAAAAACAAATAGTAGTATAGGACTGTAATTCCAGGACTTGGGATGCTGACATAGGAGTATTGTTGCAAGTTCAAAGCCAGTCTGAACTACGTAGAACGCTGTCTCAAAAATTAAAATAAAGGAAAGAAAGTAGAATTTGCATGGACAAGTGTCTTCCCTGTTCATCATTATGCTTGTAAACATAAGGCTATGAATTGAACAATTAGACTAAAATATTTTAAATTGTCTATATTTGGATTTCTTAATAATGAAAGGAAATTATAGATTATAAATTCCACTGAAAGACTGTGTGTGTGTGTGTGTGTGTGTGTGTGTGTGTGTGTGTACACTCATGCTAGTGCTTCTGTGCCTGGCTCTTCATGGGTTTTGGGGATTTGAACATAGTATTTGCATGGCAAGAGCTTTACCCACTGAGCTAACATCTCCACACCTGTTTTGTTTTGTTTTTTAGCCTTGGGATTTTTATAAAAACAGAACCATTTTGTTAAGTGTGTACTTTTTAATGAAAATGTGCCTTGTTCGGGATTGTGAAGTGAAAACACTGAGGTGCTCAGAGAATAGCTCGGCAGTGCTGACTCAGATCTCAGCACCCAGCACCAGATGCTGGCATGATGACATGTACCTGTGATTCTGTTGTTGAGGTGCAGGGACAGGTGGATCCAGGATCTTGCTGGTTACCCAGTATAGGCAGAATGGTAAACTCCAGGTTCAGGGAGAGACCCTACCTAAAAAAAAGATAGAGTGGAGAGGCATCATGGAAGATATTCCAATGTCAACCTCTACCTCCACACATGTGCACCCCCACACCTATACCTACACACACACACACACACACACACACACACACACACACACGCACACACACACACCACAAAAGAAGACAGCAGGACCCCTTTAAGATGATTATATTGCTTGTCTGTGGAGGTAGCCTTGACTAAATCCAAGTGCACTGTTTTAGGCACTTGGGGGAGAAAGGGGAGGTTGGGAACCTAGGGGGCCACTTGGGGGGTTCAGCATGATATAAGAACACTGAAGAGAAAGTTAGAATGTCAAAGTTGTCAACCTCCATAGACTAGCACCACCTCCCAAACATGTACATACAACCCACACATGTACATACAACCCACACATGTACATACAACCCACACATGTACATACAACCCACACATGTACATACAACCCACACATGTACATACAACCCACACATGTACATATAAACCACACATGTACATACAACCCACACATGTACATATAAACCACACATGTACATACAACCCACACATACATGCAAAAGTGTTAAAATGTGAGTCATTGCTTACTAGTAGATTACGTGTTTTTCTTCAGCACTGCCATGCAGTTTACAATCTGTTTTGGATACAAATTTTTGCCAGTTGCTTTGTTTCTTAACTACAAAACAGAAATGATTTCTTTAGTAGGGGAGTAGGATTATATTTATTTTATTTTTTACATTATTTGGTGTCTTTTAAAAGTTTTACCATAAACAAATCACTTTTATGTCAGTAATAAAAAGACACATTTACATTAATAATTTGTTCAGACTTTCTCCCCAAGCTAGAATTGTTTGAGGTCACTGAAATATTTGCTGTTCATCCCTCTCTACAAAATCATAGGCACATGCAGCACTCTGTGTTACTGAAAGAGTTCACTTGTAAATTCCAGGCATATTTTCAGAAAAATGATGACTGAAGATGTAAACACATCTGGTTCAGGTTTTATTTGGTAGAAACCGCTTTGACGTTCATCTAGAAAAGCTGAATGTTACACAGAGAAATTAGGGATCCTCAGACGGCTGTAACGGAAATAGAACACCCAGGTGCATCTCGTCACAGAAACCTAATTTTGTGTTTCACAGAATTTTGGATCAGACATCACTGTTTGCTTTTCTCACACTTTTGATTTCATGTTACATATTTGTTAAAAAGATTAAGTCGTTTTGTTTTGACTTGTGTGTTGAAGATTACATTTTTGTCAGAAATAATTAGTAACTATTAATGGATATTACAGACTGTTAAGAGACTGTATTCCTTACTTTGTATGCTGTTGTGACAGACTGCGTAACAAAAGTGACCCAAGGGTTCTGTGGGCCCCCAGCTCCCGGGGTCAGTCCGGTGTGGTAGGGAAGGCCTGGTTGTCAGAGCAGCGGCTCCTGCCACAGTGAGGAAGCCGGAGGGAATGCTGATGCTCAGCTGGTGTCGTGTCCCCCCCCCCCCCCCCCCCCCCCCGTGGAATGGTACAGCTACATTTAGGGTGAATCTCCCCACCACACTGAACCTTATCTGCACAGTTCTTCACTAACAGGTCCAAACATTGGCTTCCATTGTGCTTCTAAATCCCATCAAGGTGGCAAGAGAGATTAGCTGTCATAGAGACCATAGTAAATTCCCTTTATTGTGAGGCTGTATACACAGACATCTGTAAAATATAAGCAAACATTTTCACCAAATAACTCCAATCCTGTATATGATGTACCTTTGTTTGTTTGAGACAGGGTCTCATATGGCCAAGACTGGCCTTGAATTCCTGATCCCCCTGCCAATGCCCCTTAAGTGCTGGGATTAGGTGAGGCACCACCATGTGACTATGAGATGCTCCTCTACCCCACCGTTCCCCAGGCCCCTGTGTACTTTTGACATTTTCTTTCTAGCTCATTTGAAAAGATGCCAGTGACTATAGCCTCCACTTGACCCAGATTTAATGACTGAACTAATGTTCAATCCGTATCTGCTTCTGAAATGTGCAGGTGGATTTTCATTTGTATCTCACACTGCTTGAAACATTACACCTGTGTGTAAGGTGGAGCTGCTTCATTTCATTCTAGGGTGGTAGGTGCTCAATTTATGTTACGTGCATATTGTGAACTCTCCCCTTACACACCAGGCCTGACTGGAGGCATTTCTATTCTGACATGGATGAACATCTTCCCGCAGCCAAGAAACATCATTAGAAATCGTTTCTTCTCAGTACGCTTACATATAGCCACTCTTAACAGTCAGAGTGCTGGATTTTACTTTTTTATTTTATTACTTTGTTTGTTTGTTTGCTAGAGGCAGAGTCTCACTATGTAGCCTGGCTGGCCTGGAACTCACTGTATTAAAGGTTTTTGTCATCATTGGGCTCTTAAATAAAATCTTCAGGCCATCTACTATTGCTAATGTCTGTGAAGATGGAGACTTCTGACATTCAGATCATTTCTTGCAATTTCTTACTCAGGTCAGGGTGTTAGAGCCAGGAGACCTGGCCCTGCACCCTCGGGTCCTTACTGTAGGCTTGACTTTGCCTGTGGTCTTGTTACTCTTGGGTGTTGTGTTTTTTTCACTGTTCTTTTGAGGTTATGTGTATAATGAGTGTGAAAAGCATCTGGGTTTTCTTTACAGTTGCTCACCACAAAAAGTGCTCAATAAGTTAGTGTTATTCCTGTTCCCAAGAGGTTCACATCTCAGCAAGCCCTTTCTCTTCTGAATTTCAGGCCCGCCAGATTGCTCTAACATAATGTTCCATATACACCTGAAGTCAATTTTATCCAAACAAGTTCTTGACTGCAGTTAATTTTTTCTTTTTTTAAATTCCTATAATTTCTCAAACTATAGAGAAAACAGCACTCATCAAAAAGAAAAAGCTACTTTTTAAAAGAAGAGGCAATTTCTCCAGACAGAAATTTCACACATTAAAGGACTTAGGATGTAGATAGATGTGGTTCTCAAAAGAGTTTACAAGCCAGGAATGGTGGCACACACTAGTCCCAGTATTCTCTTTAGGAGGCAGAGATGGTGGATATCAGGACAGCCTGGTCTATATAGGAAGTACCAGGCCAGCCAGAGCTACATAGTGAGACCCTATCTCAGAAAGAAAAGAAAAAAGTTTGGAATCAGTGTAGAAATAGGTCTTCAGAAAATATAATTTAGACAAAATTCTTCTGGGAGATTGGACTAATGTCTGGTGTGTAAAGGAAGGCAATGCCTCCCCACCCTTCCCTAAGTTAACCTTTGAACCAGTTAACTCAGCAAAAGCTGGGGACCACATGCACTTTGAAGCCCTAGGCTTTGATGAGATTCTGGAGAGCGGCCTTTACAAGTTTTCTGTATGATGATTAGAGTTGGCTAGTGTAGCTGGAGAGTTTTCTCTCCAGGTCCCGCCAAGCCCAGGCAGTCCGACAGCCCACTTAAAAATAAACACACAGACGCTTATATTATTTAAACTGTTTGGCCTAATGGCTCAGGCTTCTAGCTATCTAGTTCTTACATCTTAAATTAATCCATTTCTATAAATCTATACCTTGCCACGTGGCTCATGGCTTACCAGCATCTTCACATGCTGCTTGTCATGGTGGCGGCTGGCAGTGTCTCCCTCCTCCTTCCTGTTCTCTCAATTCTCCTCTCTGTTAGTCCCACCTATACTTCCTGCCTGGCCACTGGCCAATCAGTGTTTTATATATTGACCAATCAGAGCACATACAGACCATCCCACAGCAGGCTAGTTTATATATGCCTTAGAGACCAGAGCACATGAAAGAAAAAGTGACCTATTGTGAAAACTTGAATCTAACTAGCACTGTACAGACATGAGGCTACCCTACACCTACAAGGAGGTAGACCACAGTGGTCTCTCAGGCAAAGCCAGCAAGTCTCACAGCAGAACAAGTATTGTTGCTCCACAGCTTCCCACCCTGGATGTGTTCAGAGGGCAGAGTTTCTCTAAGAATGCCAGCATCTTAGGTTCACCAGTCATAACGCACCTGTGAAATTCAGCCAGTTTTTTTAAGATTTGGCATTCTATCAGTTGTGGGATATTTGTACACTATGTGAAGATGTGTTTGCTGTGATTGGTATAAAAAGGAGTTGAACGGCCAATAGCTAGACAGGAAGATGCTAGTTGGGACTTCCAGACACAGAGGACTCTGGGGAGAAAAAAAGGCAGAGATGCCAGGAGACACAGAGAGGAACCAGGAGGTACAAGATGGAAGAGAGGTAACAACATGTGGTAGTATGTAGGTTAATAAAAATATGGGTTAATTTAAGTTTAGGAGCTAGTGGGACAAGCCTAAGCTAAGGCTAAGCTTTCATAATTAATAATAAGTCTCCGTGTCATTATTTGGGAGCTGGGTGGCAGAACAGAGAAAGAATCATTACATTCAATCTTCAGAGGCCAATTCAATTTGTTCCTTTTCTGTGTCCTCTTAATTTTCAAATGTTTCATAAGAGCTTTATTGAAAATTAACACTTAGGAGCTGTAGAGAGCTGTTCCATTTATAATGAAGACATTCAAAGCCACGTGGTTTGGGTTTCTAATTAAAAAAAAAATATTCCTCATCCTAAGTAGTGTGTCCCCTTTTCTTTGTGCACTCTTGAATTGTGAACTCTCAGATCAAGCTTGAGATGAGTAGAGGAGGGGAGTTGTTTTAGGGGGAATCACAAGTCCCGAAGAGCAGAAACGTCAATGGAGTTTTCTACAGAGTTTCTGCTTGTTTGTTGTATAAAATTATGCTGTAATAAATACACCAATCTAACAGAGTTCACGACTCCCAGGAATCCGTCCTGAAGAATAAACAACTCCAGAACCTGGCAAGTGAGAAGGAGTGCTCAGTTCTATGTTGTTGTTTTAGCCTCGGCACAATGGATGCCCCTTAGCCTACTGCTATTTCAGCCAGCAAATGCAATTCTGTCCCCTCAGGCACTGACTCTGTCACTGCTGCTAAAGGTAGCTTTAACTAAATCTCTGTCTTTCTGTTTATAAATAAGACTCCAGATTCAAAGGCTGGAGTGAAAACTTGCTGTCTTAGAGAAGCTGGGTCACAACTAGCTAACCTTCCCTCCTTGCTAGAGCCGTTGAAAGACCCATGCTTCTGCTTTGCCAAACCAGAAAAGGCTGCAACATTCCTAGTCCCTCTCTGTTACTTCCTGTGTCTCTCTGTCTCTCCTGGGTACCCTCTGGTGCTCTATGATTACTTTCTGCCAACTAGTTGTTAATGTAGCCGCTTGGCCCAAGGTTAATTTTATTTAATTAATGCAAATGCAAACTTGGGGTTCACAGTGTGACCAAATATTCCCCAACATTTCCCCCTTTTTGTCTAAATAAAAGAGAAAGGTTTTAACTCTAACACAGTAAAACTATGTACAGTAAGAACAATTATCAAGTAAGGATTGCATTCACAATGAAAGTCCATTTGTATTTGGCAAATTCAGAGAAACTATTATCTGTCCTAACTTGGTGAGTCCTAACTCACTTCCTGTCCTAACTTGTATTACCAACCCAAAGCTATCATTTTAGACCTTAAAACATTTTCTTAGATGAACAATTTAAGCTTTTGTGTCTCTCAACCTTATACCTCTTTTGGGAGTTTCTTTTCTCAATTTGATAACAAAGAAAACTGTAACTATGACTGTCTTCAACCCCATCAGAGACCCGAGAAGGGATATAATATTACCTTAATAAACAGGAAGCACAGAGCAAGAAGCTTCAAAATTAAGAAATGACAGAGACATCTGGCTCACTGGATAGTCACTCCAAGGTTCCTCTGCAATGTTGGGCATCTATCTTTGCCTACAGGCCTAGATATCTGACAGACTTTTCTGTGAAGCAGGAATTTTGAAGAACTACTCTACCTTCTCTTGGCAAAGTTCATCAGTCACCTTTTGTGTCCTGCTTGTATCATTTGGACAGCATACTGTCAGCAGTTAAGGCAAGGGCAGTTTCTTGCCCAGTGGGTAACTTTGCCACATTGAAAGCAAACTCCATATGGAGGTTTTTGATGCCCATCATCCTTTTTTGAAGTAAATTGGTGCTCCCAGAAGCAGATGTATTTCACTGTATGAAAAGCCTTAGATAATTGAAATATCTTAAGTGTCATATTCTACAGATCTCTGAAGTGTTTGAAGACCACCTATCTATCTAAAATATATTTGTTTAACCTTGAAAATATACCAAACATAACTACAAGTTTGATTATTATAGATGACTAACTACTAACCCATATTTCTTACTTATACATTACATTTTTAAATGAGCTGCATAGGTATAATACCTTAAACAAGAATAGAAACATATATACAGTATAACAAAAATAAACTTTAATTTGTATCAATGTACAAACATTTATACCAATGTAAACTACTTGAGACTGGCAGTTCCTTTTTTAGTTTGAAAGTAGATTCAATAATCTACCAAAAATAATCTTTAATTTGTATCAGTATATAAAAATCCATACCAATATAAAATATTTGAGGTTAATAGTTGCTTTTAGTTTAAAATAGATTCAATAATCTACCCTTTTATTCTGTTCTTTCCATATCCCCCCAATTTTTTTCCAGAAAGAGATCCTTGAATCCAACCTCCCTTGCTTGGTTTCCTCCCTTATCATGACCAGTAACAATTTGCAACCAACCCCACTAAACGATGACAAACATTCATAACCCACTGAAAGATCAAAAACTACCCATCCCACCTCTTGGGAATGCCTGTTATCTGGGGGTGATGGCATTTTTAGGGGACCCTGAGACAGTTGAGGTAATGGTCAAGTCTTGAGAAAGCTACCAGTATTATTTTCCTGTTTAGTGTCTGTGTGACAGGAAAGTGTAGAGCTTATCTGAGGTCTTGGCTGGATAGTCTACGAGGCTGGACCATCTCAGCTAACTGCCTTGAAATTGTCCTGAGCAGTTTGTAGTTCAAAGCTGATCTTTGGGTGGTATTTGTTAGCTTAATGATATTATCATAATCCAGGTGGAATTGTCATTGTGGGGTCCCATCATCTTTTTGGAGACTTCAAAGGCCGCTGTTAGGAATGGTCACAGTTCACTGCAGAAAACTTAAACATTTTAAATGTCCTATGTAGCAGATCTCAGAGAGGTTAAAGGACCGCAGTCTATTAAATATATTTAGGGTACACAAACCTAATTCCTAGTTACCTGATTCAGACTCAAGCCCAAAATCACATACAGGAAGCTAGATGAAATCTGTTTCTAGAATTAGTACTCTATATGACCATTAATATCATGACAGAAAGATTAAATGTATATATGTGTGTATATATATATGTATGTATGTATGTATGTATACATACATTTATAAGATAATATTTATACCTTAGTGACATTAGATAGTCCCTTAATTTTGGTTTCCTTCTGTCCCATATCAGGTGGGTCTTTTGACATGAGACAGAGATTTTGGATTTTTCTTTAACAAACATGCTTGGATTTAGAGAGAGCCATGCTCCAACTCCAAAGCCAGCTTTGATTTTTAATTGAATTGGGACCACAAAAAGACCATTTGCCTCTTATGTTTATAGAGAGCAGCAGAAACAAATATTTGGGAGGATTTATGAAATTTCATCCTGTTAGTAATGTGCTGTACCATTAGGCCAATTTACTCTTTTTGGATCATTTTCTCTGGGTGATTCATCCTTCTTTAGATGTCTCATTTGTTCAGTGGTCTTTAGACTCCTTAATTGGAGGCTTTTATTCTCCTAGAAAGACAAAAACAAAACTCTGCCCCAACCCTAACTTTGGGAAGTTTCTTTTTTGTCAGGTTATATCTTTGTTAAGGCAAAATATTTTGAGCCGGGAGGTGGTGGCACACGCCTTTAATCCCAGCACTTGGGAGGCAGAGGCAGGCAGATCTCTGTGAGTTCAAGGCCAGCCTGGGCTACAGAGTGAGTTCCAGGAAAGGCTTCAAAGCTACACAGAGAAACCCTGTCTCAAAAAAAAAAAAAAAAAAAAAGGACAAAATATTTTTGGGCAATAGAAAAAGTATTATCTTTTAATAATAAAAATTATTATTATTATTATTATTATTATTATTATTATTATTACCTAATAAGTGAAACACATTTGTTAGTCTTACAAGTTTAGTTTGGATTTAATGACCAAGCTGTTTGATGAACTCTTGCCTCTTAATCAAGAGGTCTGTCCTGTTTGAATCTAATCTTTATCAATCTTAATGGTATCCATAGCTTTTCTTCTCCTGAGGAAATAAAGCAAAACTTTTTATCCAACATAACATATATCCTGGTTTGTGGTGATATTTTACTTCTGCTGAAATGTGATATTTTATTTGTATGTTAATAAATAAAGTTTGCCTGGAGATCAGAGGACATAGTCAGCCATAAACAGAAGTCAGGTGGTGGTAGCACATACTTTTAATCCGATCACATGGCAGGCAGAGTCTCTGTGTGTTCAAGGACACAGCCAAGCGTGGTGACACACACCTTTAATCCTAGTACCAACCATAGAGACCTGGAGGTCTGTATAGACAGGCAATGATGAGAAAGTGAGGTGGCTGGGTTAAGAGCCAATGAGAGGCAGAACAGCAAGACAAGAGAGGCACAGGTTAGACAGGAAGATGCTCTCTTGGGAAGCTATGGCGATGTGGTGCACTAAGGTTAGTTGGAGGCTATTGCTCTGATCTCTATGGCTTTCGCCCCTGTATTTGGCTCTGTGTTTCTTATTTAATAAGACTGTTTAGAAATTCTTCTACACTGGTTTCCATTCTGAGGTCAACACATCTTTAAAATATATAGGATGATTTAATTCAGCAGTTTTTTCTATTATCCAATGTCTGTTCACAGCCATTGTTCCTTTAAAAAATTTGAAGTCAATAAAGCACTGTGTAATTTATCTCTGGGGGGTCTTTATTACCGCTTTCTGTTTATTAAGCATATCTTGTGGAGTTCTATTAGATCTTTCTCTAACTGCTTGTCTTGTAGGATTGTGTGGTATACCTGTAATATGCTTTATGTTGTAATACACAAAAAGCTGTTTCATTTTACTAGAGACATATGCGGGAGCATTGTCAATCTTAATTTGTACAGGTATCCCCATTATGGCCATGACTTCTAATAAAGGTGTAATTACAGAATCAGCCTATTCAGAATTTAAAGCAGTTGCCCATTGAAATCCTGAATATGTATGTATGGTATGATGCACATATTTTAATTTTCCAGACTCTGCAAAATGAAACATGTCTATCTGAGAAATATCATTTTTTTGAATACCTTTTGGGTTACTTCCTGCAGTTAATGGAGTTTGATTATACAAAGAACAAGTAAGACATTTCCTTATGATTTCTTTGGCTTTTTCTCATGTGATAGAAAAATCTTTTTTCAAACCTTTGCTAATAACATGGTGTTTCTTATGAAATTCTGAGGCTTCTAGCACATTTCCTATAAATAGTTGATCAATTTCATCATTACCTTGTGCTAGAGGGCCTGGTAGACCCATATTATATACAAAGGATATTTCTATTTCTGATTACTTGTTGTAGTTGAATAAATAGCAGTGTTAATTCTGAATCTTCTGGAATAAATTCAGCAATTTCAAAATGTAAAACAACTCTTTCTGCATATTGAGAGTCAGTAGCTATATTAAGAGGTTCTGAAAAATCTAATAATACCACGAGAATAGCATGTAATTCTAATTTCTGAACTGAATCATAAGGCTTTGAACCACTTTACTAAAATTCCCTGACTTATAACTTGCCTTTCTTGATTTGTTTGCATCACTATAGAATGTAGGGGCTCTAGAAATGGTGTTACCTTTATTATAAGAGGGAGAATCCAATTGGTTCTTTTTATAAACTGAAGTCTCTTGCTTTTGAGGCATTTGTTACTAATCTCTCCCAAGAAATTACTGCAAGCTTTTTGCCAATGTTCATTTTCTTTCCCCAATTTCTGTCGTGTCTATTCCTGCTAATTGACAGAATCTCAATTTTCCTTTTAGAGTCAATTCAGAAACCTTTTCTACATACATCTTTAATCTTTTATTCTGTTTGTGTGGCAAAAAATATCCATGCTAAGGTATTATCTTCTCTCTGTATAAGAATTCCTGCAAGAATTCATGGAAGATAGTAAGACCAGGATACAATCAAGCTCTTGATACAAGCGATCCACATATATATCCTATAATTTCTCCTCTACCAAAGCCAATTCTCTCTCAGCCTCAGCTAATAATTTTCTTGGACTATTTAAGTCCTTATCACCTTATAATGTTTGAAATAAATTACTTAGTTCTTGAGTTGTTAATCTAAGTGTGGTCCATAGCCAGTTAATATCTCCAATCAAATTTTGAAAATCATTAGAGTTTATAGTTGATCTCTCTTGATTAGTACTTTTCTGTGGCTGAAATTTTCTGTAAACATATCTATAGCCTAAATAATTAATAGAATCTCCTCTTTGTGTTTTTTCAGGAGCAATTTGTAATCCCCAACAAAGAAAATTCTCTTTACTTCATCTAACTTTTTTTAAGATATCTGATTCTGAGTCAGCCAATAAGATATCATCCATATAATAGTAAATTATAGATTAAGAAAACTGTTTATGAATTAGTTCTAGTGGCTGTTGTACAAAATATTGAAATAAGGTGGGGCTGTTTAACATTTTTTGTGGAAGAACTTTCCAATGGTACCTTTTAACAGGCTGGGAATTATAAATACGCACTGTGAAGGCAAATTTTTTTCCATCCTGTTGTTGTAAAGGTATAGTAAAAAAAAAACCAGCCTTTAAGTCTTTTCACTATAATAGACCATCCTTTAGGTAATAGAGAAGGCAATATTATTAATAGCTCTTAGATCAGTTACCTTTCTCCATTTTTCAGATTTCTTTTTAATAACAAATATAGGAGAATTCCAAGCACTGGTCGATTCTTCATGATGTTGAGTATTTTGCTCCGGTACCACTTGTTGTAAGGCCTGTCATTTTTCTGATGTCAAAGGCCATTGTTCCACCCAGACAGGTTTGTCAGTTAATCATTTTAAAGGTAGAGCTGTTGGTACCTTTGAAAGATCAACAGCTGTTGTCCCTTGCTTATGTACAACTTGAATAGTCAGTGACTGTCCTTGGCAATACCTTTTAATATTTTTCTCAGAAGCATACATTAATTTATAGTTTCTTTCTGAGGTTGTCAGAATGTTAATCTGTTTTTCATTGCTGTAATAAATCATGTCCCCATAAATACATTGGTTTGTTAGCCACATGATTTTAATTTTTCTATCTGTCCTCTGGCCCTATACACTTTACCCATTTGGAATTTTGTTTTATCTGAGATTAAGTTCCAGTACCCAGAGGCTGAACATTTACCTCCTGAAGAGGCCAATCTGGATGCCAAGATTTTGGTGAAATGATTGTTACATCTGCATTTGTGTCTATCAAACCCTCAGTTTCAATGCCATTTATTTGTGTTTTTAGTTTTAGTTATTGATCATTTATGGAAATTTGCCAAAATACTTCTTTTATGGCCTCTCCTAAAAATTGTGTTGTATCTACTGATGCTCTTCTGTCATCTAGAGCACTATGGATTTTAACAACAGGTATTAAGTCTTTTAATTGCTCTTTAGAGGAGTTTCCCCCATGGTGACAGGGAATGATTGAACCAAGTTTGACATGGGGGCCTGTGGGAGGTTCCCCAAGGTTTTTCCAGATGGCAAAGGGGTCACTTTGCCTGTTCTTTGTTGATCTGCATTCATTAGTCCAGTGTTGGCCTTTGTCACACTTTCTGCTTACTCCAGAAGGCAGGGGCCTTCTGTTTGAATTATCTCTAGAAAAAACATTGAGCCAGATATTGGGGTGAAAACCGAGAGATCGAAGGAATAGAACAAGCCACAGCCAACCTCACCTCACCAACTCCTCAGCCTTCTAAGAGACCTACTTCCTGTATACCCACGCCTATTTGCCTTTCTGTTCTGCCATCTCTCTTCCTTTCTTTGCCAAGCTACATCACTTCCTGTCTGTCTGTACAGACTTCCAGACCTCTATGGTTAGTGCTGGGATTAAAGGCATATGTTACCATGCCTGGCTCTGTTCCCAGTGTGGCCTTGAACTCAGAGAGACCCAGATGGATCAGCTCCCTGAATGCTAGGATTACAGGCATGTGCTACCACTGCCTGACTTCTATGTTTAATATAGTGGCTGATTTTTTTCCTCTGATCCTCAGATAAGCATTATTGAGGTACACAGATAAAATATCACCATAATCCTTCTAGCTGTTTATTATTTGGGAAAGTGCAGATCAATTTATGAAATGTGGGAAACAGTGGATGTGTGCAGGAGATCATGGGCCAGGCAGCACAGTGTGAGAGCCCAGGAGTATGAGCCATGGAGTGGCCCTTGTCAGGTGTTACCGCCAGGCTCCTTACCCTCAGCGGAGTCACCTTCAGTGTCTTTCCTTTTCACAAAGTAACGTCCTAGAGGTATGGAGTCACTGTGACCTGTTTGTGTCTGGGAATTTCACACATGCTGAGAATAAGATCTGTCCTTTCGTAGTTCTTAGGAAATGTGGTAGAACTTGAAGCAGCCTTCCATCCTTTATGTATCCAATTTATGTTGTTTATCTACTGTTGTCCGTCTTTTGGAGGCGAGGGTTTGGAAGCTCTGAGGCAGGGGAGATTAACAGGGTGGCTTTGAAAAATTAGTGAAGAGAAGAAAACCAATGTTGTGGACTGTTGTTTCTTTTTGCTCTTTTGAGGGTCCTGCCATCTAGCTCCCAAATAAATCACACATGGAGGTTATTCTTATTTATAAATGTCCAGCCTTAGCTTGACTTGTTTCTTGCCAGCTTTTCTAAACTTTAAATTATCCCGTCTGCCTTTTGCCTCTGTGCTTTTCTTGTTCTCTTACTTCTGTAAATCTTACTCTTACTCTGTGGCTTGCTAGGTACTTGGGTGCTGGCTCCTGATGTCCTCCTCCTTCTCTGGCTACTTCCTTCTTCCAAGATTTCTCCTTCTGTTTATGCTTTCTGCCTGCCCACCCTGCCTATCCTTTCTTGCCTCACTATGGGCTGTTCAGCTCTTTATCAGACCATCAGGTGTTTTAGACAGGTACAGTTAACACAGTTTCACAGAGCTAAACAAATGCAACATAAACAAAAATAACACACCTTAAAATAATATTCTCCGCCGGGCAGTGGTGGCGCACGCCTTTAATCCCAGCACTCGGGAGGCAGAGCCAGGCGAATCTCTGAGTTCAAGGCCAGCCTGGGCTACCAAGTGAGTTCCAGGAAAAGGCGCAAAGCTACACAGAGAAACCCTGTCTCGAAAAACCAAAAAATAAAATAAAATAAAATAAAATAATAATAATAATAATAATAATAATAATATTCTCCAATAGTGAACTTGGCTTGATCCAAGGTAAAGGACATCTAGAATCCAGAAACCAAAATGCGCACCCTGTGTGTGTGCTGCTCTGTATGCACGTGGAAGCCAGCGATCTACCTTGGGTGCCTGTTCTCAGGAGCACCCACCTTGGTTTTTGAGACAAGGTCTCTTATCAGGACCCAGGGCTTGCTGATTAGTTAGCCTGGCTGGCCAGCACGCCCTCGGGATCCACTTATGTCTGCCTTCTGAGCACTCCGTTTATAAACACACACCACTGTGCCTGGCTTCTGATGTATGTGCCGGGCCTCCCTGTGTAGCAAACACTGACCCATCTCCCTAGCCAGCTTTCGAGCTACCTGTGAGAACTCACTGTGACTACACGAGTCACTCTGACCACTGCTAACTCTGAATCATTCTGTTTTTTATGTGATAGTGATTGTTATCCATTGCTTACCAGGGATAAAAATTGTTTTAAATTCTTTGCTTCTTCTCATGAGGCACTTATTATTTTTCCCCACTTTTACATGAACTGATTCTGAAGCAATTAAGATGTACTTAAGCACTTTACCATCTGGGGTGGAGCTGTGATTGCCACCCTGCCTGTTAGAGCTGGAACCTCTGCTCTGCCAATATCCTTCTGTGCCCTCCCTGTGGGACGCTGACTCAAGGTTGGCTGCTGTGAGCTAGAGGAGAAAAGAGTGTCTGGGGTGATAGAACTGAGGAGGAGAAAAGAGTGTCTGGGGTGATGGGACTGAGTGTAGAGTTGTGAGGAACTAATTTTTGGCAGTCTTAATGAACTTCTAAAACAGTGGTCCAAATGCATTGAAGAATTCTCCTGCACTGCATTTGTGATGTGAAGGCGGCTTCATCTAAGGCTTTTGCTGTCATATCTGCATATTTGTGGAAGTCACAATTTTTAACATTCTTTTCATTTTTTTTAGTCCCTTTACTAATACAAGTTTGTCATTAATAAATTTGCATTGCTACAAAATACTTTGAGGTTCTGTCCCCAGACAGGGTCTCACTAATGTAGCCCATCTGGAACTCACTATGTAGCCCTGGCTGGCCTTGAATTCACAGACATCTGACTGTCACTGCCTTCCAAGTGCTGAGATTAAAGGGTGCAGTACCACACCTGGCCTGAGTGTCTCTTTAAAAGTCAGAGAAGTACAGATTATTTTCTCAGGAAGTTATAGTCCTTTCATCTTCTCACCACTTCATGTGAAACAAAACCCGAATTTGTCCGGAAGAGTAGTGGGAAGAGTGCATGGGACAGGTAGACCAGAGAAGTGGCCCCCGCCTAGAGAGACGTGGCCCTGGCCTCAGCTAAGATGTCTTAATTCCGTGAGAGCTAATGTCCTTTATGGATAGTGATCAATCTAAAATCATTTTCCCTTCACACAGCTCTAGTATCAGCTGTCTTCATTGAGAACACGCTGCTGGCCAAGGGTGCCTCTGTTGTACTTGGTGTTCTAGCCTAGTGTTAGCCAGAGGTTTCCAAGATTTAGCTTTTATTTAAATATGGGATGTATTTACTAAGACAGGTGTTAGTATTTATGGAATAGTACCAGATCATTTGACTTGAAATCATTTTCATTGCATGTCTGGTGAAATGATTGAGTCTTGTGATGCCATGTTGTAGTTTTTTGTATCATTCTTTCCACTAGTGGGCATGTAATACTCCCACTCTGCAGACTGCTGGTTCCAAGGCCTCTGTAGCTACTAAAGTGCATGGGTCTTAGAATCCTACTCAAACACAGTGTGATGTGTGCGTGCAACCCAGGCCTTCCTCTCACACTTGGCTTGCAGCACACAGCACCTCCTACAGAGGAAGTGCTGTGTCAGCAGTTGTTATTATACTGGCTTATTTAGGGAATAATGACAAGTCTGCACATAATCATACACATCCTTTTTATTTCTAGAATATTTTTTTAATCTATGGTTGATTGAATGTGTAGAAATGGAATTCATGATGCAGAGAACCAACTATGTTTGCAATTTCTTTAAAAACCAGTGTGCCCAGTATAAAAATAGTTTTGGAAGTTTGCAATAAGAATATACATATAAGCCATAAAACCATTTTAGTGGGTTTGTTTTTCTCTTATTGGCTGGTGTGGGGAGTTTGTGTTTCTGGGCTTACAAATGCTTCCCACACAACAAAACAAACCAACAGGGCAATTTCAGTGTGTTAGTTTTGCCTTTACTTTGTTTCAGGTTGGTAGTGTTAGTAAAGTTCTCTTGTTAGAAGGCACAGCTAATGGTCCTGAATTACTCATGGCCACCTTTCTCATTTCCTTCCCTAGAGGTATATTGCCATTGGAGAGCTGGGAAAAGCCACCGACACTCTAGATGCTACCGGGAAGGTAACAGATGAGAAGCCGTACGGTACGGAGCCTCTAACGCCGTTTTCCTCTGCAATTAAAGAAAGTTGGTGTGATTGCAAAAATGCAGAACTTAAGTAGCATGTGGTGGCATCCACTGGTAATCCCAGCACTTGGGAGATGGAGGCAAGAGGATTGCAAGTTCCAGACCAGCCTGGCTACACAGTGAGAATCTGTCCTGAAAGAAAAGTCACAGCAGAATTACAAACAAATGTTGCTTGATATTTTCAGATTTGAGTACATTTCTCTAGCTTGAGCAAACTGGAAATTGCTCATCACATCACAGCTTATTTGCTGTAAGTTTTATAGAGACTTCATAGGTGTTTTTCCCCATAAGTGTTCATAATGTTCAGAATTATTTGTATTTATAGCTGGGATTTAGGATGTTTTTCCTCATGAATGAGTAACAGAACAGTTATTATCATGTTGGATTTGACCTCTGTCATGCCTCTAATTTTTTTTTCAAACTGACTTCCCCTCTGTTGAAATGAGTGTGCCTGAGTTAGTCCTGCAGAAGTCATCATGTGCCTGTGTTTTGGAGTGAAAAGATCCAACAGGAGAGAGCTAATTCTCTGAAGTAGTGGGGACTCCCCAGGGCCTGCTGTAATTTGTCTGCTATTCTTTTCCCTACTTTAAGAAAGGGAAGATAAATGAACTGGTCTCCTAGCAACTCACACGCACAGGAGCTATTTATAATGCAGCCTTGCGGTACCGTCAGCGAGTTCACCCGCATTGTTATGTCACCGATTGTGATTATTCGTAGGCGTTCTGGTCTTTCCCTGTGTGTGACATGAACTCTTCCTGATTTGACTGCAGACAGTGTAGTTTCTGCTTCCCTGGGCCTCTGTGTTGATTGCCCTTACTGCACATTCCATATTAGGACAGGAGCAAGAATGACCTTTTCTTGTTCCTAATGGCTTCACTTGCCCTGCTAACGTCCCTATGCCTTAGTATCTCACTCAGTTAATCAAGCAGTATAATGAAAATTAAGACCACTAATTTATTTTCACAGTGTAGATGTTAAAGTGTCCGTGAAATTATTGGAGTTGGTGAATACTGGCAGTTCAACTAAATACTCATATTTAGTTGAAGCCCAGCTATAACTTTCAGCTCATGGGTTTTTAAGGTATAAGAGGCCTGAGACAAGAGGCAGGGCAGACTTTCCGAGTACGCCAGGGATTCTGGCAACAGTGACACACAGATAAGTCAACCTCCTCTGCCCTCGGCCCCATCGGCCAAGCGTCCACAGGGAAGGGACGAGGGCAGTGTGGAGGGAGCACAGCAGAGGAGGACTGACTCTTCTGCCCGTCCTAACCTGTGCTCTGAGCATCTCTTAAGCTCTTTATTTGTCATCTCCCAAATAATGATTCAGCTTCATGTTGTTGCTAACAGGTGACAGGGCACCGCACAGACGACACCTCGGGATCACCAGCCTCTAGTAGTAGCTGAGGCAGAAGGGTGGTAACTGGGACCAGGTGCTAGTGGTAGAGGCAGAGACAACTTTAGTTAGAAGGGACTAACTAGTGAGTTAAAGGGATGCAGCCTGGTGATTGATTACCTGGATGGGGGTAGTAAGGAGGCCATCAGTTGTGACCTAGGATTTGAGGTTGCAGAACTAGTTAGAGAATGCTGTAGTTCGTTGAGTGGAGGACTGGAGAATGCTTTCTTCCTGGCCGTAAGCATTTGGGAATCTTAACATTTTCTGCATTGTATTTGTTAATTTGTAACTTCGTTTATGCTGAAGAGATGGCTCCGTGGGTGAAGCGAGCTGCTCAGGTATGAACGCCTGAGTTCCCATCCCCGGGACCCTGTAGGGCTGTGCCGTCTCCTAGTGGGAGATGGAGGCAGAGACAGGAGAATCTCCAGATGTCATAGGCCAGCTAGTGTGGCATGTGCAGCAGCAAGCATGGTGGTCGGTGTGGACCTGAAGTTGTCAGATCAGAGGACGACTTCAGCTGTCCACTCGGTTCTGTATTCGTGAGTGTATTTCCTCCATTTATATCCTAATAAATCCCCTAATACTCCTTAGGCAGAGTCCTGTGGATTTCTCTCAGTCGGTAGAGCATGAGACTCTTAATCTCAGGGTTGTGGGTTCATGCCCCACATTGGGCACCAGATAAAGTGAGAAATCCTCTGATCTGACTGGGAGCGAATCCACCTGGCAATTCAGTCACACTAGGAAACAGGGAGAGGGGACCTTGTGACACCTCTCCTTTTCCTTTTAAGAGTCATGTACAACAGCAAGAAGCACCACCTCCTTTGGGCTATAGCCCAAGGTCATGCATGGGTGGAGTAAATTCCACTGCACAGGTTAGTTGATTGTGTGAGCCTTCCTGTGGAGTCCTTGACCCCTCTGGCTCCTACACTCCTTTTTCCTCCTCCTCCTCTCTCCCCTCCTCTGAAAGATTCCCGGGACCCACCTAATGTTTGGCTGTGGGTCTCTGCATCTGCCTCCATCAGTTGCTGGATGGCACCTCTCTGAGGACAACTGGGCCAGGCACTAATCTGGTCACAGACCAGTTCAGGCTGCTTATCCACTATTGCTAGGAGTCTAAGCTGGGGTCCTCCCTGTAGACTCCTGGGAGATTCCTCAGCACCAGGCTTCCACCTGACCCCTAAGTGTACCCCTAACAGTCTCCCTCAGCATTCTTCCCCTCCATCCCCCAAAACCTGATGCTCATGTTCCCATCCCCAACCTGCCCTCAGTCCACTCATACAGACTCTTCTGTTTCCCCTTTCCAGGGAGATAAGGGTGCTCCTCCATAAACTCTCCTTGTTACCTAGTCTCTCTGGGTCTGTGGATTGTAGCATGGTTATCCTTTATTTTACAGCTAATACCCACTTATTAGAGAGTACATACCAGGTTTGTCTTTTTGGGTCTGGGTTACCTCACTCAGGATGATTTTCTTCTAGTTCCATCCATTTGCCTTCAAATTTCCTGGTGTCCTTGTTTTTAACAGCTGAGTAATACTCCATTGTGTAAATGCACCACTTTTCTTTATCCATTCCTTGGCTGAGGGGCATCTAGGTTGTTTCCAGGTTCTGGCTATTACAAATAAAGCTGCTATGAACATAGTTGAGCAAGTATCCTTTGCCTTATAGAAACTTCAATTTCATGAAGTCCCATTTATTAATTGTCAATCTTAATGCCTGTACTGTTGGTGTTCTGTTCAGGAAGTTGTCTCCTGTGCCAATGCATTTGAGATTATTTTCCACTTTCTCTTCTGTCAGGTTCAGTGTACCTAAATTTATGTTGAGGTCTTTGATGCACTTGGACTTGAGTTTTGTACAGGGTGATAAATATGGATCTATTTGCATTGTTCTACATACTGGCATCCAGTTAGACCAACACCATTTATTGAAGATGCTTTCTTTTTTCCATTGTATAATTTTGGCTTCTTTGTTGAAAATCAGGTGTCCATAGGTGACACACACACAATGTTTTAAGCAAGAAATATTTTTCTATATTCTAGAAATTTTTATTGTTTGCCTCTGACAGTACATGTCCAATCCATCATTTTTCCCTTCATGGATATCCAATTGGCCTGGTACTTTCTCCATTATTCTGCATGTCACAAATCAGGCACCTTAGCAGGCGTGGGTTTGTTTGAAATCTGCATCGTCAGCTCAGTAAGTCAGTCCATCCTTGTCTCAACACTAAAGGATCTGTTATCTTACATTATATTATAGACACCCCCCTTAAAAATAGCTATTTTATGAAAGGAATTCATCTTTTTCTTTATTTCCTTGCTGAAATTGGCTTGTTTTTTAAATCATGAACAGAAAGTGAATTTGGGGAGGGGCTGTGGGCTGTCTCAATCTTGTGCAGGTAACCATGGCTGCCCTGGGTTCATGAGTGGGATATTCATGTCTTGTCCAGAACACAGCCTTAACAAAGTTTTTCTCTGATTTTTTTCTCCGTATTTTTTCTCCATATTCAAATGTTAAATTAATTGCACATTTCTGGAGTTGAGTTAAGTTGGTCAGCATGTATTACATATTCATGGTAGACTTCATAGGTGAATATTTAGTTTGGGCTTCTGCATCTGTATTTGTGAGTGGGATCCCCTTGTATTTGTTTTTTTATTCCCTGCCCCCAACTTCACCCTCTCAAGGTTCTGACTGGGCCGAAGAATTAGTCCTTCACGGTTTATCTCATCTCTTAATAGCCTTTCTCTTTTATGGAAGAATTTGTGTCCAGTTGAAATAACTTATTTTTCTAATATTTGGTAGTACTTACTGGTGACATCTCTGGGATGTTCTTTCATAAGGACAGTTTCAAATTATGAATTTTTGAACTCTAGGCAGAAGCACGTTTTGAGATGTTTGTCTTTTTCTCCTCTTCTCAGACCATAGTCCTTGCTCCCTGCTCTGTAACGGCCAGAAACAGAGGTGAGTGAGGCCTGGGTAACTTAGCAGCTGCCTTGGCAGCTGGACTGTCCAGCAGTGGCTCACTGTGGTAGAGTATCACGCTAACTGTCATTCTGCGTTTGCTCTGGATTCAGGTCGGTAGCAAGCACCGCGCTGCATGCATGGAAGGATTGATGCATTGGGAGCAAGTAGTGGACTGCACAGCTTGTTCATGTCTGTAGTGTGTGTGTGTGTGTGTGTGTGTGTGTGTGTGTGTGTGTGTGTGTGTATGTTGCTGTGGATTAAACTCAGGACCCTTTTCCATGTTAGGCAGCTGCTTTACCACTGAGCTACAAACCCAGCCTAGAGAATGACTTTTTAAAATGCAGTTCAGATGAATGCTTTCACGTTGGTGGCTCATTATGTTACTGGACAAAGAATGAAGTGTCCAGGTCCCTTATACCTGTGCTGCACCTCTCTTCTCTGGTTCATCCCTGGGTGCCCCTGGTGTGGAGAACGTTATCTGCGTCTTTAGATCTTGTGGTGGTTGCATTGTTAAGTCATGGGACAGCTATCGATGGGACTAAGACCAGGCATTAGACCCAGCAGTGTTTCACTGCATACCCATGTGCCACAGCTTGACTTTTATTATAAGATACCCGGCTCTGGAGGCTTTCTGTGTGGCTGTCCTAACATGGCACAAATGATTGGCCTGGTGACTTTTAAATGCCCTTCACCCTGGAGATCTATTACGCTGAGCAAATTAGATTTCAGCAAGAACATCTTGAGTGCCATCTTAATAGTGTGTGATCACAGAAGAAAAGCTATCTTTGTCTTAAAAGCGCAGGATTTTGTTGGTGAGTTAGTAGCTCAGCATGCTGTTGAAAATGGCCAGAATGAACAGCACACCCCACAGATGCCTGAGCTATAAAGTCAAAGGGAGATGATGCAACAGAAGTGTAATGAGATGGAGCATGTTTCAGTAGTGTGTGTGTGTGTGTGTGTGTGTGTGTGTGTGTGTATCTGTGTGTGAGTGTGTATATGTCCTTGTGAATGTATGTGTGTGTGTGCGCGCGCGCGCGCGTGCGCGCGCACGTGCGCGCATCCGTGAAAGAAAGCCACTGAAGCAGGACAAAGGCGAGCATGTTTACAGGAAAGGAATGTCAGGGAAGAGCCAAGCCTAGCAGGAGTGGACAGCTGTCTTGTTTTGAACTACCTGGCTAAGTCAATGCACTGTAGCAGTTTTACCAACTATGGTGTTCCTATCAGTAAGGCCAGCCTGGTGGTAGCATTTGGCAAGCTCGGAATAGCATAACTAAGGTGGCACCTGTAATTATTTAATGTCACAGCAGAGATCTGCGGTGGGCAGGGCTTCTGGCTGAGATCTGTGGTGGGCGGGGCTGCCATCTGAGATCTGCGGTTGTTTTTGTTTGTGTTTAGCTTACAAGGTCACAGTGAGGCTAAGACTGTCTTGCTGGGTGTACACAGAACTCCCTGATGCCCCTTAAGTTTTATCATAGTATTGGAACAATTCAGAGCACAGTAATTTTTGTCTAATATTTTTCAAATAAAATCAAATGCACACTTACCAAAAAAGTTTAAATTTGCTACAAAATAATAAAAATATTGACAGTAGTCTAAATGAGTTATAGAATATTTCCAAAGCATGGTTTGTTCTTGATCATCTGCAAGTATGAAAACCCAAATACTGAATTTGAGCTAGTATAATACTGCGTCCTTCTGTTGAATGCACCAAAAAGAGCCTGAAAACATGACTGACATGTGAAAAGCTTTATATATAAGTCTGTAGTAGAAGTTTCTCAGTCCCGACTAGCTCCACGGTTGGACAAATCTCTCCCACTCAAGCTCTTGCAGCCGATTATAAAATAATCACTCAGAGGCTTGTATTAATTACAAACTGTATGGCCTGTGGCTCAGGCTTCTTGCTAGGTAGCTCTTTCATCTTAAATTAACCTTTGTCTATTATCTGTATGTTGCCACATGGCCATGGCGTTACTGGTCTGCTGGCATCTTGTTCCTTCAGCAGCTGGATCATCTCAGCCAGCAGTCTTGAAGCCTTTCTGGGTGCAGAACTCAGAGGAAACTGCAACAGAAGTGTTCTGAAATGTTGGATCATCAGGACCATCTGTTTTCATTGGTGTCTGGTCCCCTCATCCTAAAAAATATATACATTTTTAAAGGTAACATATATCTCAGCGTTAATACAAGTACAGACTGTGTATTGTACACAAGTCAGCCAAAGACAATTTCTAGTTATGTGTTTGAGCAGGTAAAATATACATCACATGTCTTGCATTTCTTTCAGGTTTATGTTTTTATGTCTGTAGTCAGGATTTCAGGGGATCTTCCTCAATCAAATCTGATCATCTTTAATTTTGAATGAATCCATAGCCTCTCATTTCCTGTAGAAATAAAAGCATAACCTCTCCCCCAAAAGTGGCATACCTTTTGACTTAAGTTTTGGAGTCAAGATATTTTTAAAACATGTGGGTTGGTTTAATACAGCAGCTTTTATAATCAAATGTCTTATAGCAGTCAAAAATTTTAAAGACAACACAGTAATACACATAATCCAGACTTTATGTGCACAAGACAACACAGTAACACACATAATCCAGACTTTATGTGCACAAGACAACACAGTAACACACATAATCCAGACGTTATGTGCACAAGACAACACAGTAACACACATAATCCAGACGTTATGTGCACTATCCATCCTTATGTGGCTCATTGTTGGGCTTCTAAGACTCTCCGTTTGGAAGTTTGTCTTCTTCTTGGCAAAAAATTGGCCTGCTGAGCAAAGAACTGCCCTTGCCTCAACTGCTGACAACATGCACGCTGTCCTTTCTGGACAAGCAGGACACAAGGAAAAGCAACTGCTGAACTTTGCCAAGACAGGGTAAGACAGTCTCTCAAAATTCCTGCTTCTGAAAATGGTCTGTCAGATATTCTAGGCCTGTAGTCAAGAGTAGATGCCCCAATGGTGCTGAGAAACTTTAGGTAACTGTCCAGGCTGCCAGCTGTCTCTGTCTATTCTCCCAATTTTTTGGAAGTTGCTTGCTTGCACTTCCTGTTTTCTCGGGAATATTATTTTCCTTCTCAGTCTTTGATGGGGTTGGAGACTAGATAGTTACAGTTACAATCCTCTCATATCTTAGCTAGAACATATTAGGTACTAGAGTTAGATTCTTATAGATAGGACAGCTATTGGAGTAATCTCAGTAGCTTGCCATTTACCTATGAGCTGGACATTTCTGGACATTTAACATTTGTTTCTTGTTTGCTGTTGTTCTGGTTGGTTGTAGTTCCATTTTTGTTTATGTTAGTACCCTTTGTTTCTCCTGAACAATACTTGCTTGCTTGATAACTGTTTTGTTATATATAATTTTACTATGTTAAAGTTAAAACCTTCCTTTTTGATTAGACAGGAAAGGAGAAGTGCTATGGGATGTCTTTCTGTACACTGTGAATATATGTCACTCTCATTGGCTAATAAATAAAGCTGCATTGGCCTATGGCAGGTCAGAATGGAGCCAGGCAGGAAATCCAAGAGACATGAGAGAGAAGAAAGGTGGGGTCAGGGAGATGCTGCAGGCTGCCACCAGGAGAAGCAAGATGTGAGAGAGCAGGTAATGCTTAAAGCCACGTGACAAAACAGATTAATAGGAAAGGGTGGAGTTAAGTTATAAAAGCTAGCTAGCAAGAAGCCTGAGCCGTAGGCCATATAGTTTGTAATTAATACAAGCCTGTGTGTGTTTACTTGGGACTGAGCAGCTGGGGGACCAGGTGGGACACAGGAAAACTTCCGCCTACATAAGTCGGTACAAATTTTCTAAAATCTGCGTTTAAAAATGCTCAGTAAGCATGGCAAAGTCTTTGCTGTGTGCATTCCTTTTCTGTACTGGTCTGTTTTTGAGCTGAGAGGGATCGTTTAAAAGTGGAGAAAGTCCTGGGGAGACAGATCAGTAATAGCTCAGCTTGGAGACAGAGTTGAATGTGTGCGCATGAAATTTATTCCACAGCTAGGATAGTTTAAATTCTCTCAAGTGAAACTTAAGGTACAGCTGTGCCCATTGTCCTCTGTACTGTAATAGATGCTCAGACATCGGACTTAGAGAAACAAAGCACAGAAGTGTGGCAATCCCTGTCTGCCCTTGATCACTCAGTATTGATTACTGTAGGACCATGTCTGTAGCTAATTTCATATCTTCCTTGGATTTTCTAAAGGCGCCATCAGAATCTTCCAATACATATATGATGCATCATTTTAAGTGAGGAATAACTGGGGTAGGGTGGGACTTGAACTAAGGGAAATTAAGTTTCTATGAAGAATAACATAAAATTTTCTTTGCTTTTCATCTCATTAATATGCATTTTATTCTTTTCAACAAGGTAGCATTTGGCCTACAAGACATACGTTGCAATTTAATGATGTTTGATTTTTTTTCTTTTAGTTATTTGTATAGGTGTTTTGTCTGTACATATGTCTGTACACCACTGTATACCTGGTGCCCTCTGAGGCCAGAAGAGGGTGTCAGATCCACTGGGATTAGAATCATAGAGATGTGAGCTCCCATGTGGGTGCTAGGAGTTGAACTAACCATTGAGCCATCTCTCTCCAACCCCTGTAATTTGTATTGTATTGAAAAATCATAATATTGACTCTTCAGAGCTGTTGGGGCTGTTGCTTTTATGGCTATGTCATCTTTTCTTGGTTCATTTTTGGCAGATAAGATTACACACAAAGATATTGAAGGCATTCTGCAGAAGTTTACTGGGAATATAATGCAAGTACCCCCACTGTAAGTTCAGTTATTAAATTTGTTTAATTTTGTCATTTGTAGGTTAACGTCAATAATTAGAATAAAGTGGGCTTTTTTTTTTTCCTCTGTTTTAATCTGGACATTGTAAATAATTAAAAAGAGATGAGCAGATTCAGCCTGGATGCAAAGCTTTGATCCCGAGACAGAAGAGCATTCAGATCTGTGCTGGATGTTAGCACACACAGCCTGGCCTCTGTGCATCCTGTTTCACTGACTCTTCAAGTTCTTTCAGTAGATAACAGGGCAGTAACAGATCTAGGGATGTTACTCTCCCTAAAATTAAGTGACAGGACTGTGTTAAAGCTACAGACCTGTGATTCAGAGTTGCAGTGTGTGCTGCCTACCTGCCCCAGAATCTGTACAGCATATCCAACAGATAAAAGTTACGTTTGTAAAAAATGTGGGTATAAATGCCTCACCACTTGTCTTGGTACACTAGGGTGCCGATAATAAACACCAGAGACTCAGGAGCTGCTTCCCATGGTCCTGGAGGTTCCGTCCAGGCTGGGGCACTGGCGGATGGTTTGGCTGGTGAAAGCTGCCTTCTTATAGATGCTGCCTTGGTGTGGCGTCTGTCTGGGGCAACAACCACTTCCTTGAGGGCTCTGGTTTATGACCTGGTCACCCTCCAAAAGGCTCTTCCTCCTAGTGCCATCATCTGGGTACTTAGAATTTCAGCAGGTGACTAGGAGGGGAGGCAGTCAGGCCACAGTGCCACTTAGCCATATTTGTGTGCACATTACTAGGATAGATCTAGGATATTACTCGGAATTTATATTTTATTTGTGTTTAGAAATCTTGTTTTTGTTTTCTCCAAGAACATTTTTCTCAAATATAAAACTTTGAAATTTTTAGGAAAATCTCCATAAAATGTTTTAATCATTTGTTAGACTAAGTTAAACATGTATGTTTATTGTATGTGAACTTCTTTAGCATTTTCTGTGATTATTCTTGGGTTTGTGGTGTCATAAGATTTCACAACACAAAGCTAAGCTCTGTTTCCTGTGTGAGACATTTTTCAGGGAGAAGCTGCTTCTGATTTGGGGGTTAGTGAAGGGAGCTGACAAGGTCATCTCCAGGAAAGCTAAGGAAGAAAATGCATGCTGCTCACTGTTTATATCTGTCTCAGAGATATGTAGGGACTTCATCCCCAGGACAGTAGCAGACCAGGAGAAAAGATTGTTGAATTTTCGAGGGAACTTCAGTGTAAGGAGCTGCTCATCGTCCTTCATCCCATGCCTCTGGGAATTATGCTCTCAACACGGTCAACTCCCTGACTCCCACTCTCTTCTTATCACAAAGCTATTCTGCACTGAAGAAGGATGGGCAAAGGCTTTCAACATTAATGAAGAGAGGTGAAGTCGTCGAGGCCAGACCTGCCAGGCTGGTGACTGTGTACAGCATCTCCCTCCTGAGATTCCAGCCACCGCTTTTCACTTTAGGTACGATGGAGAGGTTTGAAATAATCTGCTTTGCTCATATCTTTATTTTGCGTTTGGCTAATTTTACATAGTTAGAATGGATCCTTTTGGTCTTGGAATTTCTTTGAATGTAAGAAAAGTTATGGTTTGATTTCTTGAGTTAAATGTAACTAACTTCGTAGATGTAGCTAGGGTTTTCCTGCCTGGCCCACAGTCAGGACAAATCTCTATCACCTGCCAGTCCCACAGCCACTCAGACCCGACCAAGTAAACACAGAGACTTATATATTGGTTACAAACTGTATGGCCGTGGCAGGCTTCTTGCTAACTGTTCTTACAGATTAAATTAATCCATTTCCATTAATCTATACCTTGCCACGTGGCTCGTGGCTTACCGACATCTTCACATGCTGTTTGTCATCATGGTGGCTGGCATTGTCTCTCTGACTCAGCCTTCCACTTCTCAGCTTTATTCTCCTCCTTGTCCCGCCTATACTTTCTGCCTGGCCACCGGCCAATCAGTGATTTATTTATTGACCAATCAGCAACACACTTGACATACAGACCATCCCACAGCACTTCCCCTTTTCTTTTTTAAAAAGGAAGGTTTTAACCTTAACAAAGTAAAATTACATATAATTTGGGAATTTGGGCGTAGCTTCTCTTACTACTTCCTGCTGGAGGGGGGCGCTATATCTTATGGGGACACAAAGAAAATTTTAGGATTATGGAATAGTCCATGAGGTTGTATTGTGTGAGCCAGTTGCCTTCAAACCATTCTGGATGTTGGGCCATGGTGTCATCGGAGACCTTTCAGGGGGTCTTGGCTGGTCAAACCTGATGTATCTTAATCTGGAACAAATCCATAGTCTCTGGCTTTCTGTGGGAACAAAAGAGACTCTTTTCCAAAGCAACATACCCTTATATCCAAATTTTGAAGTCAAGATATCTTTAATATATGCATATTGGTTTAACTCAGCTTCCTTTACAATCAAATATCTCTCTGCAGTTAAGAATCCCAAAGACAACACAATCCAGATTCTCTGTGTAATATTCATCTTTACGTGGCTTATTTTTTATATTAATTTTACTGTCTCTTTAAAGACTTTATTTTTTAAAACTATGTATTTGTTTATATAACTGTATATATCACCTTTTTGTCTCTTTCAAGCCTACGTATATTTTACACACATTGTAAACTATTACATCTGAATCTGTCTTATTGTGAATCTATTGCTTTAAACTGCAGCAGCTGTGGCTGCTGGCTCCGCCCACCTCAGCTTCCCAACATGGCTGGTACGTTTACCGCCAGCTCTGGGAGCTATCGTGGGTCTATGCTTTTATCCAAGCAGCGTGTAGCCCAGAAACCTCTTTGCTTTGTACCAGCAAAGGCTAAATCCACCACACAGCTTAATGTGCCACTTGCAGAGGCCTCATTCCCGCCATATGGCGGCAGGTCGAGCACGCACGCCAGGAACCCACAAGTAGCTCAAACCGGCAGCTGCCGCTCATTTGAGAGAGACAATTAGGAACTGTTTTTAGCTCCGTTTTAGAATCTTTTTTTCTCAGTTTTTAGGTGGAACCTCTTGCCACCACGTTGGATGCCATTTGTAGCTAGAGTTTTCCTGCCTGGCCCACAGTCAGGACAAATCTTTGTCACCCGCCAGTCCCACAGCCACTCAGACCTGACCAAGTAAACACAGAGACTTATATTGGTTACAAACTGTATGGCCGTGGCAGGCTTCTTGCTAACTGTTCTTACAGATTAAATTAATCCATTTCCATTAATCTATACCTTGCCATGTGGCTCGTGGCTTACCGACATCTTCACATGCTGTTTGTCATCATGGTGGCTGGCAGTGTCTCTCTGACTCAGCCTTCCACTTCTCAGCTTTATTCTCCTCCTTGTCCCGCCTACACTTCCTGCCTGGCCACCGGCCAATCAGTGATTTATTTATTGACCAATCAGCAACACACTTGACATACAGACCATCCCACAGCACGTAGAGGTTCAGAAATATATAACTAGGCTGGTTTTCAGATGTTTTGCTATCATTTTACTATAAACTTGGGAGTTAAATACTTTAAATCTCTTCAGAGAAGTAGGTAGAGGATGTGTGTTTTCAAGATTTTAGAGTTGGGGCGGTTAAGAGCACTGGCTGTGTTTCCAGAGGACCTGGGTTTGATTCCCAGCACCCACATAACAGCTCATGACCCTCCATAACTCAGTCTCAGCGGTTCCAACAACTTCTTACCCCCTTCGGCACCAGGTACACACATGGTATGCAGACATATGTGCAAATAGATTCCCCATACATATAATAATAAAAATACATATAAATTAAATTTTTTTTAGTTTTATCTTACAGATACTTTTCCTTCCATTTTGATTCATACTTAATGCATTTCATTTTAGAGCAAATATTGATCTGCCCCTTTGAGACAGAGCATGTTTAGTTAGTTTTGGGATAAAAGGCTGTAAAAGTGAACTGGTTTCTATCCTGTTCCTTCTTTGTGACCTGCAGGTTAGTACCAATGATGGGAAAATATGGGAGAAATAGATGAGACAAATGTGTTGTTGGACACCTGGTCACATTTTTAGTTCAGGTTGTCAATTTGAACATGTGATCCATATTTGAAGTAAATTTTAAAATGAAAAAACACTTGTTTCTATAGTTTAAAATTGTCTATGTAGTTTTAAAATGTAGTTGTTAGTCCTTGGGCTCTTTGAAATCAATCCAGCCCTTCATTTCATGGTAATTGTGTCTGGAATCCCTTTTAGATGGCATTTCCCAAAGCCTTTCCTTCCCTCACCTCACTGCTTCTCACCTCACTGCTTCTCCTCACCTCACTGCTTCTCTTCACCTCACTGCTTCTCTTCACCTCACTGCTTCTCTTCACCTCACTGCTTCTCCTCACCTCACTGCTTCTCCTCACCTCACTGCTTCTCCTCACCCTCACTGCTTCTCCTCACCTCACTGCTTCTCACCTCACTGCTTCTCCTCACCTCACTGCTTCTCTTCACCTCACTGCTTCTCCTCACCTCACTGCTTCTCCTCACCTCACTGCTTCTCCTCACCCTCACTGCTTCTTCTCACCTCACTGCTTCCCCTCGCCCTCACTGCTTCTCCTCACCTCACTGCTTCTCCTCTCACTGCTTCTCTTCACCTCACTGCTTCCCCTCGCCCTCACTGCTTCTCCTCACCTCACTGCTTCTCCTCACCTCACTGCTTCTCCTCACCTCACTGCTTCTCACCTCACTGCTTCTCTTCACCTCACTGCTTCTCTTCACCTCACTGCTTCTCCTCACCTCACTGCTTCTCCTCACCTCACTGCTTCTCCTCACCCTCACTGCTTCTCCTCACCTCACTGCTTCTCCTCTCCCTCACTGCTTCTCCTCACCCTCACTGCTTCTCTTCACCTCACTGCTTCTCTTCACCTCACTGCTTCTCCTCACCTCACTGCTTCTCCTCACCTCACTGCTTCTCCTCACCCTCACTGCTTCTCCTCACCTCACTGCTTCTCCTCTCCCTCACTGCTTCTCCTCACCCTCACTGCTTCTCTTCACCTCACTGCTTCCCCTCGCCCTCACTGCTTCTCCTCACCTCACTGCTTCTCCTCTCACTGCTTCTCTTCACCTCACTGCTTCCCCTCGCCCTCACTGCTTCTCCTTGGCGTTCTTACTTCACACATAGTAAGTTCCTGCAGAAGGTGGTACAGTTAAGAAAACAAGGCTTTTGCTTACATTTCCTGATTCTAAATGACTTGACAAATAATGAAGGAAAAAAAGCCCTACAGAGTGGTCTTTTCCGTTCGCTCCGTGAAAGTGCAGCCTCCTCTTTGGCAGAGCAGAGATGCCGTGAACGATCAGGATTTCCTGGCTGCATGTACGTCAGAAGTGCCTGACTGTACTGACTGGAGTGTGACGGGTGTGTGTGAGCAGCTGTGTTCTGAAGTGCCACTCAGAAATGCTGCCACGACCCAGGGTGACCCCGGTGCTCCGCTCCCTTCTCGTCTCAGTAGCCCCCGTTGTGAGCTGTAGAAAAGAATTAAAGTCCCAGGTGCTGAGTTTGGATTAGTCCTTCCGAATCTCTTTATTTGATTGTGTAAGCAGAAACATATAGAAGAGGGAGTGCCTGGCAGCCCCACCCGGGCGTTGATGAGCTCCTCCTGCAGGCCTGCCCTCCCCCCAGCATGTGAGGCCTGCTGAATGCAACGCTGTCAGCTTTACTGCAGAGTGTGGCTTTATCGCATTTTATGGTTTTAGCACCCTAAGCATGGTTCTTTTCATTGCCAAAGGGATTTTTTGGTTGGTGTTTGGTTCAATTTTTTCAAATGTTATAAAATCTGAAAATATTTTTAAAACCTACAGCTCATGATAGAAAAGCTGAGATTTCTGACCATTTCAAACATAATAAATGAACAAAGTATATAAATCTGAAAATGTTTTTTAGCATCTATAGCTCATGATAGCAAAGCTGGGATTTCTATTTAAAACCTATTAAATGAACAAGGCTGAGGTATTAACGTGATGTGGCTTGCCAGTTAATTTAAAATGTGTTCATGACTTTCTGCCTGCTCCACACTCTGACTTTTCAATCTCACAAACACATATGCCGCTGGATGAATAATTTATGGTTCAGCACATAAATATTTTATGGCTCGATTGTTTGCATAGTGCGTTTTTACATGTGTTGAAGAACATCATTTTTATGTAAAGTGGATCTCTCAGGAGGTCAGCCTTTTACCAGGTCCCTGCTAACATTCCAGATGTTGAATGCGGAGGAGGCTTTTACATCAGAAGCTTGGTCAGTGACATTGGCAGAGGTAAGCAGAAGGCTGAATTATGAGTTATCATTTGGAGAGCAATGCTGCTTTTTGATGGGAAAGGGAATTTTCTGTTTTTCGTTTTTCTGAGTACTGGCTGAGGAATTGAACTGTTGCCGCTTTTAGCGCAGATGCATTGTGGGTTTATAGTGTGCACTTACAAGGCCAGCAGCTGCAGCGAGGCGCTGGTAATGGGTGGGCGTGAAACACAGACAGGAGCAGAAAACGAACGCAGTGATAATGGATGAAAAAAAACCAACATTTTTTTCCAAGTAAAAAACATTTTAACTCAAAGTGAATGTCAGGAACAAAAGGATTTATCCTTCTAAAAACTATTTACATTGATACAAATCAGTTTTTTTGTTGTTGTTGTTGTTGTTTGTTGTTTCTTTTTAAACTGGAAGCCACAATCTTACACGCACCTGGAAAGTTCTGGCTCTGTCTCTCCTGTTCTCTGGTCACATGACAGTGGACAGGCCACATTATCTTATTTGCAGAATAAGGGGAATAATTGCCTCTTGGGGTTGCTTCAAGTGCCCAGTGGTTTTGAAGAGCAGGTGTGAGTAAGTTTAAACCACTAAAGAGTCTTCCCTGCTGAAGCTCTGGTTTACCTCAGGCTCTGGACTCCTGTACTGGGCTAGCACCCTGAGACGTCTGGGTAGAGTTCTGTTGTTTGAAAATTTGCAGATTGTGAATACGCATGACTCACCTTACCTTTTCACTTTTGGATGCTATAGAACTCTCTTCCTGTGCCAACGTGCTGGGACTGACCCGCACCAAACAGGGGCCATTTACACTTGAAGAGCATGCCCTCCCTGAAGACAGGTGGACCATCGATGACATCGCACGGTCCCTGGAGCACTGCACATCTCTTCTGCCAGATGAACTGGCATTTAAAAAATCAAGATCTGAGCAATCCAGTGACCAGGCTTTAAGCTATGAATATATAACTCTCAGCGAGGCAAAGAGAGAAGAGGATGCAATCAAGACACTTTGAGACCGGCCAGGGAGGGTTGTTTCCTGGTTGGTGTGTGTACCTGACCCAGGAGTGGTCATTTCTTTGCAAGATGTCTTAGTGTCGCTGAATGATGAATATGATTGGATTCAGATAAATCAGCTTTCTGAATTTGATCTTTCCTTAGTCTTTTTCATATGAAAAAGTAAACAATTTTCTAATCACGGAAAACAAGTCGTCCTGTTAGTGTCACAGAAGCAAGTGGACTGTGTCACGTTGCTTTGTTTAAACTGCTGGGGGCTTCCACTGTTCTGGAATTTTTTGAGTATATTTGAAGTGTTCAGTATTGAACTGTCCTGTGTGTTTGCAGAGCTCAGGGCTGTTGTGAAGCGCTGTACTGATGGGCTGTGTTTCTTAGATCTTGAAAATGAATACGTTTTTCTAATAAATACTTGCAAATGCCCAGACTTCTGCTCCTACTACTGATAGAACGTAGTAGGTTAGTATGTGTTTAGTCTTTCTCCTGTCTGGAACAGAGCTGGGCTCCTGTAGCTGTGTATTGTGGCAGCTGTTTCTGTGGTCAGCCACATCGTATCAAATAACTAAAAACGTGAGTTTTAGGATATAAACTAAAGAATGTATCTTGGATTAAATTCTGTCCTGCCTGCTCGTCAGTGCGTGTCTGTGTCTCCGTGACATGGTTTCTGTAGTCACTTACTCCTTCAGGTGATACTGTGGTGTGGAGAGCTCCTCAGCAACTCTCAAAGGCTGCCTTCATGTAGCTTCAGGAAGCTCTCACCCCCTGTAATATGATCCTGAGAATGTGATCACTTTTAAAATAGCAAATTCCATGAATGCCTAATTTTTTTGTTATGGAATATTTATTTATTCATTTATTTGTGTGTTTTGGGTTCTGGAGACAAGGTCACCTTAACTCGGGATAGTGGAGCTGGAGAAGAGGCTCTGTGGTTAGGACTCGGTTCCTTATCAGCATACCTCAGAGGTTAGATCGGAGCACCAACATCAGGTGCCTCTACTACTCAAACCCAGAGCAGCTCAACACCCACTTCTGTCCTTGTGGGCACCTGTGAACACACATGCCCCCATGCACACACAGATGAAATAGTTACTTTAAAAGTTATATGGATTAACCCAGGATGACCTCACTCACTGTACAGTCAGGGCTCCTCCTATCTCTACTCCCAAATGCAGTGATTACAGTAGTACACACTACATCCTGTAGGGATACAATACACTGTGCAGCTTCGCCCATATGTAGAGACCACAGGCGTACACCGCTATATCACGTAGGGATACAATACACCGTGCAGCTTTGCCCACGTGTAGAGACCATAGGCGTACACTGCTATATCATATAGGGATACAATACACTGTGCAGCTTTGCCCACGTGTAGAGGCCACAGGCGTACACCGCTATATTACTTGGGATGTAATACACTGTGCAGCTATGACAACATTCAGATCTTCATTTCCTAAAGTATATTTTCAAAAAGATTTATTAAACATTTCATAAAATACAAGTTTTTATACTTTTTGGATTGCCATTCTTTTTAAAGGTTGTTGCCTCATGGTGCAACCTTTAATCCCAGCACTCAGGAGGCAGGGACAGGTGGATCTCTGTGAGTTCAAGGCCAGCCTGGTCTACAGAGTGAGTTCCAGGCCAGCCAGGACTATGGAGTGAGACCCTGTAAGTCTGTAACTTTGCTCCTGTCTAGTTCTGTAATTTGTGTAAGTAAACGTGGCAGTAGATCCTGCCTGTTGGAACGGCACACGCTGCCTGTAATCTGTCTTCACGAACAGCTGAAGTCCGAATAGACCACACATCTGAGGGATTTCTTTTGTCTTTTCCAATATAACCTTTACACATACACTCTTCTGATAGGAAAGAGTAGACTGTAAAAAGGCAAGTAAGTTCTAGAAATGGTAGCCAGTTTTTTCCTTTTGTTTGAAAATGCTGAGGAAAATTGTGCAAGTTAAAAAAATTACCCATAATGTTCCCCATCCTAATGCAGCCATTTTAGATTTTATTTTTATATTGTATTTCTCTTTTTATTTACATAATCCAGGCACCTATGCTCTGATTGACTTTTCATGTGGTTTTTATCTGACTGTGTTTAGTCTTGATGAACTCAGTCCTGTTGGTACACACGTAAGTGCTTCTCAGTTTTCTTAGGACAGTTCTCAGAGTGTGGTTATTGTAGGTAGTGCAGTAAGAACAGCCTACGGTTCCCTGGGTTGCCACATTTACTGTCTCACCATTTGGGATTTTATACATTGTTGCTAAAGTTTCTCTGCTTTTGTGTGATTTGTCTTTATACTCTCTTCATTTGTATAAATAAATGTCTGGATGGTTTCTTTGTATGGTGAATGAGTTATTTGTAGTAAGTGCTTAGCAGAGGTATTTTTCATGGCCTGTCTTAGTTTCTTTTCCAGGTCCTGTGATTAAATGCCCTGACAAACGTGACCGAAAGGGGAAGTGCTTACTTTGGCTCCAGTTCAAGGGTGCAGCCCGCCAGAGCAGGGAAGGCATGCTGGTCAGAGCTCCACGGTCAGGACTCTTCAGCCACAAATGTCAGTACTCACTGGCTTTCTCCATTTTACACAGTCCAGGACCCCTGCCTGGGGAATGGCCCTGCACATTGCTAAGTTAACACAGGTCTCCTGCTTCAGTTAACCTGTCAAGATTCTCCTCCCAGGCGTGCCCAGGGCCCGTCTCCCAGGAGGCTCTGGAGCCCGCCAAGCTGGTGGCACCCAGAACATGTGTCTTGCTGTTTAGACTTGGGTTTTTCTGCCCGTACTTGCTGACTTATTTTCTTCATTCTCCCCTCTGCCATTGTCAGATGTGTGAGTATGAGTGGTTAAAATATATTAAAATTTAAAATATTTTAACTTTCATGGGTAGCTGAAACCAAATTTTAATCAAAACATTGAAGAAATATATGTGACTTATGTGTCTTAGGCCTTAAGATACACGGCATAATACATCATTTTACTTACAAACAAAAGGCAAGTTAGAGTTTTCTGAAGATAACCCCAGCATGGAACATACCCAGTCACCTCATTTTGATTCTTTAACCCTTACGTTTCTGAGAAATATTGTGTTCACCTGAAAGTTGTGTAAAATAGTCATAGGATTTATTTTCTGACCTTGAATCCACAAACATCAAAATATGGGAATTTGTTCTTTATAAACTCAAAATCGCAACTGGTGAACAGGGGTAAACTCACGTTTCCCGTGCTCATGGGACCTCCTTCCATAATGAAGTAATTCACGGTTGCGGACTCAGCGGGATCCCCCATCTAAGAACATCTGGGACAGTTTATGCCCCTCTGACCAGTTTGAAATCCATATCAAACTTACAGTGAACAGTTAGAGGTTCAATTGGATGGTGAGTCATTCTGTTCCAAAGGAAGAAAGTAATTTACATCGTATCATGATCTGGATAATGATTCAAAAGCACTATAAGTGCTGTGCATTTATTAAGCAAATGGAGACAACAGTGTGAAGTTTGGGCACTGAAATGATTGTAATAGCTGTAAAATTTAGATGGAAGGACTGTCTTGGCCCTCTGGTGAATACAGATGTTAAGCAGGCATCACACATCACTCAGATCAGCAATCATTTAGCAACGTGTAAATTAAGTTCTTCAAATAGTATGTTTTCAGATTGACGTTAAAAATGCTGAAGCCAGTCACAACGTTGTTAGGTATTGTTTTCTGTTTCATTTCTCTTAGAAACGATGTAATAAGATTGTTTCTGTGTCTACCACTATCAGCTCTTTGATGGATCATGTTATCTTTGAGGGACTCAGTTCACTCACCCTTGAGACGAAGGAGACCATTCACAGCCAAGTATTGGGCTTTGTGTCCTCAGGAACTCGTTCCTCAGGAACTGGGGGTTTACGACATTTACTGATTCTGGGAGATTTTCACCCTTCGTTTCTTTGCATAGTACATGTCTTCCGGTTATTAATCTTCCCGTATGCTTACATTTCCTTCTGGGCATCTACCCCTCTTTCACGGTTCCCATCCCTTCATCCCTCCATGCTGAATCCTGAGTTTCCGCAAATCTTTTTTCCACATGCTTCCTTCTGCCGTTTTTATTTACTGCCAGTCATTTATTTCAGTGACTGTTGTATTCTGTTTTATTATTTAAAATCTGCCTCTTCGTGTGTGTGTGTGTGTGTGTTGTGTGCCCCTCCCCATGGCACAAAGGATTGAATCCAGGACCTCATTCATATTTAGGCATTGTCCTTCCACTGAGCTGTATCCCAAAGTCCCATGTTGTCTTATTCCTTCACCAGGGTTTCTGTGAACATGTATTTTTAAAGTTTTATTAATGACTTAATATGTATACAGAAAACTGTTCATAAGTGGATCGCTTCACATGGTTTCAGAAACAGAACACATGTAACCAGTGTGTAAATCAAGAAACAGAATACTCCTAACCCTGCCTGCCCTTAAGTCCTGAACCTTTTTTGGTCACTAGCTCTCTGGCCCCACCCACCACCAAGAGTAACACCTCTAACATTGTGCATTTTTATTATCTTATCTGCTTTGTGTGTTATAGAAGTGTAAGCATATGGTTTGTGCTCTTCCATGTCTGCTCAGGGGTGTGTGTGTGTGTGTGTGTGTGTGTGTGTGTGTGTGTGTGTGTGTGTGTGTTCTTTATTTTGTTGCTGCCTTAGCCCAGGCTGCTACAGCAAATACCACAGATGGGATGGCTCAGTCAGCAGCTGTTTACTTTGGGAAGATCAGGGTGCCAGCATGGTCTTGTTCCTGATCAAGTCTCTTCTTGCTCACCAAGTCCTCTTGGGATGGGGAGGAAAGTCCCTGTCCCTCCTCTTCACACAGGGCACTATCTCATCGTGGACTCCAACTCAGGGCTTCCTCTAAGCTTAATTGTTTCACACAGGCTCTACCTCCTAACTGAGCATGATAGGGTTGGGCTGTTGTAGTGATTTGAATGAGAACGTCCACTATAGGCTCAGATATTTGAATGAATACTTGGCCCCAGCCAGGGACAGACTTGCTGAAGGAAGTATGTCACCCTTTGAGATGAAAAGCTTCATGAGTGAGCTCTCATCTGCCTGTCTCAGCCTCCATGCCTCTCTGTGATGTGACTCCTGTTCCCTCTGAAAACATAAACACAAATCAACCCTTTGGTCATGGTGTATTGTCACAGCAACGGAAAGGAACCTATTCTGAACACCATGCAAGCGTCGGGAGTCAGAAGACGTCCGACTTCTGCCATGGCCACGAGCTTTGTGTTCGCTTGCTGCTTAGTGTCCTGTGCGTAGCATTGACCCTCCTCTGTGTTTCACCCAGTGACAGACACGGCTTCCGTGTCAGATGACGGGCTCTGTGAACTGTCTAGTGTTTGCTTCCTGTAAAAATGCACACTCTTTCGCATTGGCTGTTTCTAAGAGTGGATCCAGGTCGTAAGGTGTATGGATGTGAAGCTTTGATAGCTCCCAGGAGCAGGTTTCTCAACGCTTAGCAGTAGTGCCCCAGAATGTGGGCAGCTACACATCGGTGCTGGCTCTAAATGTCTCTTAGCCATGTACACAGATGTCTGTGTCATCACAGTGCAGCTGTAATAGTCACCCCACACACCCCCACACACACCCCACACACACCCCACACCCCCCACACCCACACACACCCCCACACACCCCCACACTCCTCACACACACCCATACACACACACACACCCCCACACACACCCCCCACCCCCCACACCCACACACACACCCACACTCCCCACACACACCCATACACACCTCCACACACACCCCACACACACATCTCCACACACACCCCCCACACACACCCCACCCCCCCACACACCCACACACACCTCCACACACCCCCACACCCACACACACCCACACACACCTACACACACCCCACACACACCCATATACACCCCACACGCCCACCTCCCCATACACCACCCCACACACCCACAAACACACACACAGCACACCTCCACACACAAACACACACACACACACCTCCACATATACACCCACACACCTCCACACACCCCCACACACACCTACACACACCCCACACACCCCCACACTCCCCACACACACCCATACACACACACACACCTACACACACATCTCCACACACACCCCACACACACACCCCACACACCCCACACACACCCACCCCACACCCCCCACACACACCCCACACACCTCCACACACCCACACACACCCACACACACCTACACACACCCCACACACACCCATATACACCCCACACGCCCACCTCCCCATACACCACCCCACACACCCACACACACCCACAAACACACACACGCACACCTCCACACACAAACACACACACACACACACCTCCACATATACACCTCCACACACCCACACACACACCTACACACACCCCACACACCCCCACACTCCCCACACACACCCATACACACACACACACCTCCACACACCCCCCACACACACATCTCCACACACACCCCACACACACACCTCCACATACTCCCCACACACCCCCACACACACCTCCACACACACCCTCCACACCCCCCACACACCTCCACACACCCCCCCACACACCCACAAACACACACACATACACACACCTCCACACACACCCCACACACACCCCCATGCCCTACCCACGCCTCCAACTTCCCCAGTTATTTTGTCTGACTTCCTAGTTAATCTTGTCTGTTAGTGGTTTCTAGTAATTCATTTAACTGAAATTCTTTTTTTAGATTTTTTTTTATTATTTTTAAAACTAAGTATAGATGTGCATGTCTCTGATGTCTCTGTCTGTCTGTCTGTCTGCATGTGGGTATGTACATATGAGTACATGTGCCCACAGAAGCCAGAGGTATGGAAGGCCCTGGAGCTTGAGTTACGGATGGTTCTAAATCATCTGACATGGGTACTGGAAGCCAAACTCGGTTTCTCTGGAAGAGAAGTGTTGGTGAGCCCAGAACCACTCACATTCCAGAACCAGGTGTTCCCCCAGCCTGCCTTCAGTGCCAGCAGCCACATCACCAGCGCCAAACGACACACATTTCCACTGTTGCCATGGGTCAGATCTCTCTCTCTCCCCCCCTCCCTCCCTCCCTCCCTCCCTCTCTCTCTCTCTCTCCCTCCCTCCCTCCCTCCCTCCTCCCTCCCTCTCTCTCTCTCTCTCTCTCTCCCCCCGCCCCATCTCTCCCTCCCGCTCTCTCCCTCTCTCTCTCTCTCTCTCTTTCTCTCCCCCCGCCCCATCTCTCCCTCTCTCTCTCTCCCTCTCTCTCTCTCTCTCTCTCTCTCTCTCTCTCTCTCTCCCCCCCGCCCCATCTCTCCCTCTCTCTCTCTCCCTCTCTCTCTCTCTCCCCCCCCGCCCCATCTCTCCCTCTCTCTCTCTCCCTCTCTCTCTCTCTCTCTCTCTCTCTCTCTCTCTCTCTCTCTCCCCCCCCACCCCATCTCTCCCTCCCTCTCTTTCCCCCTCTCTCCCTCCCTCTCTCCCTCCCTCCCTCCCTCCCTCTCTCTCTCTCTCCTCCCCCGCCGCCCCATCTCTCTCTCTCTCTCTCTCTCTCTCTCTCTCTCTCTCTCTCTCTCTCTCCCCCGCCCCATCTCTCCCTCTCTCCCTTCCTCTCTCTCCCTCCTCTCTCCCTCTCTCTCTCTCTCCCCCCCCGCCCCATCTCTCCCTCCCTCTCTCTCTCCCTTCCTCCCTCCCTCTCTCCCTCCCTCCCTCCCTCCCTCCCTCTCTCTCTCTCTCTCCCCCCCCCCGCCCCATCTCTCCCTCCCTCCCTCTCTCTCTCTCTCCCTCCCTCCCTCCGTCCCTCCCTCCCTCTGCCACTAAAACCCAAACAAGCAGCTCTTAGCCACTGGCCAGCTCTCAGCCCTTACTTCACTCATCTGAAACTCTTACAGAGTGTGTTCTGATACTGGTTTTTAAAATCTCATTCTCAGCCAAGGCAAAGTGGGGTCCTGGGTTCATTCCGCGAATCTTCATCTGTGTGGCAGTGGCTTGCTCCTGTGCATCCCTGCAGAGGCATGGAGATTGGCTCTGCCAAGTACAGCAGAGGCCCACTGCTCCAAATGTGGAGTGTGCATGTGCTTGCAGTAGAACTCCAGGTACACAGCAAAAGACAGAACTGAGGAGAGCAGCAGGGAGGACTGTCAGAACTGGCCACATCAGCTCTCCCTGTGACTCGCGGACAAAGTGGGTAAAAGCCCAGGGAACAACAAAACCACGTGTGGTGATGCTATGGAAAACTGAACACTAGCAATCATGTGACCTACACGACTTGTAGAATGCTCTGCCAACAGTGGAAACACAGCTGCAAAGGATGTACATAAGTCAGTACAAGGTCAGCCATTTCAGTCTCAATGCAACTTGTAATACACTTACAGATTAAAGCCATATGTTTTATAGTCATGTATTTTGTGGTCTCCAACACAATGAAATTAAAAGACCAATCAGAATTCCTCTAGTATTTAGAAATTAAATAACAAACTTCAAAACAACGTAATGGATGAAAGATACATCACAATGGAAATTCTTTTAAATGGAATCATAACCATGTAAAGACTATAAAAACACCAAGAGCTAACAACATGCAGTTTTCACAACCAGATAACCTGCGTCTTGGAAATCCCTATAGCCAGTAACATACTTATTTAAACAAAAAGCAGACAAATGCTTTCACCAGAAACAAGGAAATGACTTTGTCTATTTTTATCTGTCTTCTATGTATCTGTCCATCTGTGGTCTATCTGTCCATCCATCCATCCTATCTACTATTAGTTCTACTGGAGAATCATGACAGGACAGCCACTTCAATCCTGCCTGCCTGTTCTATATTTTGCCCAAAGTATGCTTGTTTCCCATCTCTTAGAGGAATTTCTCACCCCTTTGAATTTACCTTGCATCCTTCATTCCCTGATGTCTCAAAGCATTATCCAGTGTCTTGTTATGATTAGGGTAGAATTTGATACTCTCTTGAGGCTTTCTGTGTACTTAAATTATGTCCCTCCAGCATTTATAGTTGAAAGAATTTTGAGATTATTTTGTCTATTTTTGGTAAAAACGAACTCCACTGTATCTTAAAAGTAAGAAACTAAAGTAGTTAAACAGTCTGTGAAGGAGAGTGCTCAGTCGGCAGGATGCTTGTTGTGGCAGCATGAGGACCTGAGTTTAACCCCAGATCCATGTAGAAAACCAGATGTGATGGCACATGCTGGTGATCCCAGCACAGGAGAGGCAGAGACGAGGTGCTCCCCAGCCAGGTAGCTGAGACCAGTCTGCAAATCCCAGGCCAGTGAAAGACTATCTCAGAGAACAAAGTGGAAAGCTTCCCGAGGAAAGGGAATCAAGGTTGAGCTGTGGCCTACACACGCACACGCACTCACACACACGCACACACACACACACACACACACACGCACACAGTCTCACACTCAGACACACATATACACAGTCTCACACATACATACACTAAAAGTCATACTCTGTCAAGCAGTGAAGAAACCGTAATTTTTCCTGTATTGGGATGCTTTGAAACGTTCCTCCTCATCCTTTCGTTACAGGAGAAGACAGCACAGAAAAGTAGCTTCTACCTCCAAATTATTGCATTAGCCAGGACAGCACTGAGAGGCCAGGTATCAAGTCACTAATGTTCTCTGGGTCCACGGAGCTGGCAATATGATTGAAAGGTGATGACCGGTTCGTTTTATTCTGTATAATTTAAATACATCAGTTGTCAAAATGTTCACAAGTGACTTTCCTCTGAGGAGATAAGGTATGGTCTACAAAAGACGTGGTCCAGGCCTTTAAGAGCTTTCACTTAACTTGAGGAGGGACTTCAAGAAGCACACACACACACACACATATACACACACACATGTAGCAGTACAGGGCTATGTACCATCATCAGTGAGTGTGTTTGTCAAGAAGAGTTTAATGGAACAATAATTCGTTCCTGAAAACATCTGTTACACCCCAGCTGAAAGGAGAGGAGAGAACACAGGATGTCATTGGGACAGACAGGCTTTGAGTCACTCTTGAACTGTATATCCAGAGAGTCAAGAGGACAGAGCAGCCGAGGGAGGGAGGCTAGTCCCGCAAAGATGGCAGAGGGCGTGGCATGGTCAGTCAGTCAGTAAGAGTCTAGTCTGAATGGAGGAAAAGGTCTGAGTCATTTGGGATGATGTCATTTGGAGCCTTGGAGTTTCATCAGGATTCAGGGATGTTTCAGAGGACAGACTGGCTCATGTGGCAGCTTTACTAACACAGTTAAGTAGGTAGAAACAGGAGGCAGACACCCAGTCAGAAATGAGTATGGAGCAGTCACAGCAGATTGAGGTCATAAACTACTAACTGAAGTACCATTAGGTGGTGGACATTTGAATGAACAGCAAAAAAGAAAGTGATGGTCCTTAGTGATTTGCTAGATAATTGAGGGTTATAAAATTGAAGGACAAAATGATTAGCAATAATTTTTCTTGAAGGAAATGAAGCTGAAATTTTGTATGAGTAGCATTTTCTTAGGCACCGAGTAGCTGATAACAATTGCCTGTGATGGGGACATCCACCATGCATTCTCCTCTTTTACCAGAGGATGAACTTCTTGGAAAGGCTTTCCAGAGGGTGTGGTGTGTAGGGGTCTGTTGATGTTGGTCTATATAGGGCTTCCTAACTGTAGTTTGAAGCATTAAGTCTTGCTAGTGGTTGAATGCATGGGCTCTGGATGACACATTTCCCCAGCCCTGCGGCTACCATTAGCTATTAACCTTAGACAAGTTAATTCACTTTCCTAAGCCCCAGTTTCCTTGCTTGTCAAGTGGGTATTAATACTCTCCCTCACAAAGTCAGTCCTGAACCCCAAATTAGATGATTCAGATAGGTATTTAGTCTGATTCTTAGAGTCCAGGAAGTAGTGAGCAGTGAATAGCTGCATATACCACACACCTCACTTTACACAGAGGAGGAGGAAGGTGACATTCTCCTGGTCTGTGGGTCCTAATCACATGCATTTCTCTTGTTTGAGTAACAAGATGTGAACGACACTTTCCTGGCAGCAAACATTATTAAATGGTGGCAGAGGTAAAGCCATTGATGCAGGTGAAAAGACTTTAGAGAACAGAGTCATCCACATTTGCACAGCAGGTATATTGAGTGCCCTAAACTGAATGCACACATTTAATCCATTTACTCTTCGCTTGGAGGCCCATCCCATCATCTCCCCCACCATCTAAGAGCTTCTCTTTGAACCATGCCCAGCTGTTTTCTATAAAACTGGTACCAAGCAATCCCAAGCCAGATTTGTCTATACATATACAGACACAGCATTAACATTAGCACATCAGTTCTTCTTAGTGGTTTCACATTCCGGTTTCATTATCTGTAGTTAGTCACTATCTGAAAATATAAAATAGGAATTTCTAGCTACAAACATTTCATAAGTTCTAGGTAATATTTATTAGAGTATTTTTCATCCGTTCTGCTTTATTGTAGTGGTCAGTGGTTGTACCTTACTGCCGCCTCATTGATATCACAGATGTGTAATAGAAGATGGTACACATGAGTTTTGTACTCTCTGCAGATTGAGGCATTCAGTGGGGAGCTTGGAATGCGCCCCTACAATAAGGGGCTAATTACCTTAAAACCCTTTTGCTCACATTATTTCATTATTCCCTTCCAGCTAATCCTGTGACATCAGTAGGTCTGTCTTTATTTAGGTGAAGAACTTGAAGAGGCACTGAGGGCATGGTGACTCCCCAAGACAGGGTTAGGGCTCTGTACACTCATGGCTGTTTGTATCACATCTGGAAAGAAGTGCTCTGAGGCACAGATGTTTAGTGGGAGGGGCAAAACACATGTTGTAATGAAAAAAAGAAAAAAGAAGAAAAAAAAGAAAACAATTTTAAGTAAAAAGACTGCGAGTAAGAGCAAAGAACAAGGCATTTGCTTCCATTCTAGCACGGCAGAAAATGAGATACTTCTGGTTTGAGCCTGAGCACGGGGTGGAACCGGCAGTGGTTTAACTTGGGTGAGACCCCTCTTGGACTACATCTGGCCTGGGACTTCTTGGTATGGATTTTATAAAAACCAGCTGGGCACAGTTCAAAGACAAGCAGCAACATGACGGAGGAGCTGATTGGTGGATTTATTGGCACAGACCAGCAGATTTAAATATGTGCGGCTCAGCTAAGCAAGTATGAGAGAGAAGGCTAAATTTATACAAGTATCTGAAGTGTGTAAATGCTAAAAAGGGAGATTATTCGTTTAATACAATACACAGGGGCATGATGTGCAATAATAGGATAAAAACTTAAGCTGAGCATATAAAATTTTTCCTGATAATGAATCTATTAAGGCTGGCTGTGGCACAGCCTTTCTCTAGAGAAGCAATGGAAATTTCAAGCCTTATGGTTTTTAAAACTTTCTTGGGAACTAGGTATTAGGTGTTAGAGCATTGTGACTCATTTGGTCAGGTGTGATAATGGCCTTATGGTTGGATAAGGAAATGTCAGGGCTGGGGATACAGCTCAATTGGTCAAGTGCTTGCCTGGTATACACAAAGCCCTAAATTCAGTCCCCAGCACCCCATATAATTGGACATGGTGGTACACACCTGTAAGCCCAGCATTAAGGAGGTGGAGCGAGGAGGATTAGAAATTCTCGATCATCCTTGACTATATAGCAAGCTTGAGGCCAGCCTAGAAAAATGAGACCCTTTCCCCAAAACCAAAAGTGGGAGGGGCAGCAGGATGGCTCAACAGCTAAGAGCACCGCCGCTGAGGCTGATGACCTGAGTCTGCTCCCCAGAACTCAGCATGGTGTAAAGGCAGAACTGGCTCCTGCAGGTTGCCCTGTGACCTTTGCATATGATGCTGTGACACACCCCATGTGTGGCAATGCATTATGATAAAAGTGTCTCTCACATTCTAAGAGATTTGAACTTTTGCTGGACCTCACAGCCAGAGTTAATAGCACACCCTGAGGTCACTTAGTACTGCTGTCCTACTCTGTACTCAGGCTGTTTGTTTAACCTGCCTTTAGGAGGATAATGTAACAATCAACCTTACCTGCCTTGGATTAAACAACTTTTACAACTTAAGCTAATGTTTAGCTGTAATCTGAAGTATGTTCTTTCATGCCCCTGACCCAGAGTAACACAATTGTGTTTGTATTTGTGTTTGAATATTTTTTTGCTTCAAGAATCAAATAGGATGAAAGTGGCCTTATAAAATAAGTATCCACCATACATTCTGAAAGCAGCATTCAGATATTGCTTGATAGTGTTTGTTTGTTATCTGGGTCAGGTGGAGTCAGGTGAAGTCAATAACTTTATGCCACATAAAACTCTGTTGAAGATTTGTGCAAAAATCCCTCATTCCTTCCCTGTGTGATACTTTCTTTGTTGGTCAATAAAAGAGAGAGCAAAACCCTCTGTTAGGACACAGACAGACCAACACACACACACACACACACACACACACACACAGAGAGAGAGAGAGAGACAGAGACAGAGACAGAGACAGAGACAGAGACAGACAGAGAGACAGACAGAGAGACAGAGAGACAGAGAGAGAGATGCATAGGACAGCCTTCAGGCAGGCACAGATTCAGACTCATAGGCAGACAGACAGACAGGACAACAGAAGACACAGGAACAGTAAACTAAAGAATTCACATCTGGGCTGGCACTTGGTTAAGTGACATCCAGGGGAGGTGCTTGGATTTCTTTCCTTGATGTGATACTGACACATTATTGGTGACTCTGAGTTTATTATTAATCAAACCAAACACACAGAGTAAATAAATGTGATTATTGACATACGACAAACTTATAAAGAGATTTGCTTTATAATACTGTGGCAAAGAAAGAGATGAGGGAAAAGAAAAGGAAAGGGGAGGAGAAACAGAGGATGAAGATGAGAGAAAGAAGGATGGATGAAGCCAGCGTGGCAAATTCTTGATCACCTGACTCTTAAGGGAGTACCGACAGTACATTTTACTATTTTCCTGCTTTCTCATATGCTTGCAAACCTTCACAGTAAAAAGTGTTGATTACGTTTTCCTGAACAAAATTCAGCAGTTCACCTGTCCCTGGGCTCTGGGACTTACAATGACTTCTATCAGGTGAACAGACTTCTGGTCAACCAGGACCCAGGAACTTTTCTATCTTGCTCTTGAGATGAAAGGCCCTTTCTAAAGCTGTAAGTGGAAGTCAAGAAAATCCTTAGCACTGGGTGGTGGTGGCACATGCCTTTAATCCCAGCACTTGGGAGGCAGAGGCAGGCTGATGTCTGTGAGTTCGAGGCAAGCCTGGTCTACAAAGCGAATTCCGGGGCAGGCTCCAAAGTTACACAGAGAAACCCTGTCTTGGAAAAAAATAGAAAATCCTTAGCAGTGCACATCTCTATTGTCATTCCCAGAGATGGGTCTTTTAAGGTGAAAGGCAGGTTGTTGAACCACTACTCATAGGCCACCCCTGATCTTCTGTCATTGAGGGTAGATCTGGTGTTTTTGAAATGACAGAATCTTGGTCTCTCAAATGGAGAAACAGTCCCCTCTTGTTGAGTTTGGGAAGAAAAAGGGTCATCCATAAAGGGGAGTGTGTGTGTGTGTGTGTGTGTTTGTGTGTGTGTGTGTTTAGATGAGAGTGGAGGTGAGTTTGATGTGTTTGGGTCATTTGTAAAGGTGTGCCTGTCTGTGTGTGCATGTCTGCATGTATGTCTGTGTGTGTGTGTTTAGATAAGAGTGGAAGTGACTTTGATATTTGCTCAGCTGATTTACAGTACTTCTGTCTTACCTTTCAGGTCATTGGAATTAGAGTCCTATGCCTCTATGTTCAGCAGGAAGGGAAAGATTTGAAAACCCCACTAAACATCCATAAATCTAGAGATTAAAACAAAAAACAGAAAACAATAAAACCAGACTGCGGAGATAGTTTTTCAGGTAAAAGTACTCACCAGGCAAGTAGGAACAGCAGTTGAGCCCTCTGTACCCACATAAATGCCAGATAGGTATCCCGGTGACCAGCCTGTAGTTCCAACATGTCAAAGGCAGAGACAGGCTTCCAAGAGCAAGATGGCTAGCTAGACTAGTCAAAGCTACGAGTTCTGGGTTTGAGTGAGAGATATAAAAGATGCAGAGTGATAGAGGAAGACAACAGACACAAACTTTTGGTCTCTACATGCACACACACTTGCAGATATACACTGAACACACGTGCACTCACACAGATGCAAAAACAAATAAAACCAAATCAAAACAATAGAGAATCGAGTTGGAGGTCTAGCTCATTGACAGAGCCCCTGCCTAGCATGTGTAAGCCTCGAAGCTCTGCAGGGTTTTTGTTATTTTTTTTTTTTTTAAGGAAGAATTTATAAAGCAAACTCTTTCCGTCATTTCCCCTCTCTAAGAAGACCTTGCCTCACCTTCTTGCTTTGATTGTTTATGGCAGGAAGTGTAAAGAGCTTTTGTAGTGTAGGCCTTGTCTGTTCTCAGTTTGCTGGAGGAATATAAATATTTGATCTGGATACTGCTGATGGCAATCAAGCATGAACAAAGCCCTGATATCCCAGGAGCTGTTGTGTCTGAAATTTTCTAGAACGTACAACTAGGCCAGCGTGCGGCAGTAAGAAAGAGGTGGAGAGAGGTTTAGGTGAAAGTGACTCTGGGCACACGGGAACTACCTGAAGGAGACTGGAGTGGGATGTGTGCTGCAGGCATACTGGGCTAGGCCAGGATCCCCCACCAGGGCTCTTGAGGAAGAGGCATTAAACTTCTTGGGTCTTCCTTCCACGTCAGCCTCTGCCTACTGAGCTGTCTTTTCCCCTTCTTAAGCTCCCCAAACCCACCAAATAAAGCTGGGTAAGCCATGCCTAGTTTTCCCACGGCATTCATGGTGTTTGCACCGTCCTCATATAAAGATGTGTCAAGGAGGCTGGTGTTGGCACATGCCTTTAATCCCGGCATCTGAGAGGCAGAGGCAGGTGGCTGTCTGTGCTGGAGGCCAGGCTGGTCTACAAAGAGAGTTCCAGGCCAGCCAGGGCTGCATAGTGAGAACCTGTTTCAAACAAACAACCAAAAAAAAAAGTGTTTGCCAGCAGCCGGGGAGATGGTTCAACTGGGAAGGTGCGGGCCATGCAGGCAGGAGGATCTGAGTTTGTTCCTCAGATCCACAAAAACAGACAGACCAACCCCAGGTGTAGGGGCATGAACCTGTAATCTTAGCACTGGAAAGGTGGAGATGGGAGGATTCCTGGGACTTGCGGACCAGCCAGTCTAACTGAATCAGCAAGCCCCAGATTCAGCAAGAGAACCTGGCCTAAATAATCGAGCAATAGAGGACTATACCTGTCCTCCATCTCTGCAAGTGTACCCACATCTGTACATACAAGTTCACGTAGGAATGTGTGCACTACTCTCTTAGGCCATTGTGGGTCGCTGAAACAAAAACCCGAGGCTTGATGGGATGTCTAGAAGAGAAACTACAGCTGTGCGCGTCCAGAGCTGGTGCTAGCAGCTGTCATCCCGGGCTTCATCACTACAGATCACATTATGGCGCGAGCAATCATAAGTCAAGGAAGCAGGAAGCACACACGAGGCCAGTGTCATGCTTTCGTGGGAACCGACTGGAAGCCCATGAGAACAACACTGATCCCTTCTGAAATCGCACTCTGGGTGACACAACCATCTTTCCCTGGGCCCCTAACACTTAAAGGCTTCATTACCTTTAGCGGAGCCTCCCTAAAGACGGCGCCTCCCGCGCACGAACATGTGGGCTCAGGCCAGCTCCTAACCGAAGCATTCTTCCCGTGTCTTTTCATGGCCCAACTTAAAACTTATAGTCACGAAGTCTTTTTTGATGGCTCAGTCAGAATTAATCCATATTCATTTCATTTACCTCGACACCTCACACATAAGCTTATTACTATGTTTAACGCCCCGTTCTGATAGTGTGTTTTCTTGCCTGTCTTCCCTGCTAGGCTGTGGGCTTTGGGCAAACAAACGCTTTTTATCTACATTTCCCAGTGCCTGGTATAGTCGAGGCCCTCGACATCCTTGAATAAATCTCGGAAGCTGTGACGTTCCAAATGGAAGCTCATCAAGTTTAAGTGGCTAGAACAAGTGAGCCGGCCTTCATCCAGCACATGCGCAGTGTTCTTAGGGCCTCGGGTTTGCCAGTCTGTCTCAAGGAGAGCATGCTCCACGCCCAGGAGATGTAGCTGTGCTTTAATTTAGACTTTCTCCCAGTGTAGTTAGTCCCCGAGTTGGCAACCGTTTCCCCCATTTCTGTGTCTCGAGAACAGGATGATAAATAATGCAGTGATCGCACAGGAGAGATTAATTCTGCTACCCCGAGCTGCCGCTCAACTTTAGAGCCCAGGAAGGAAGCAGGACTTACACAGCGTGCAGCGATTTGCGGCGACTTTTGTTTGTTTGTTTCCGCTTAACGGAGGCGAGAGCGCGGTTTGTTTGGCTTCTTCTTCAATAAGAAGCATCTTGATATAACTAGTCCGGACATCTGTCGCACTTTCAAAAATTACAAGTTTCGATCACTGCTAAATTGTACGGATTCCAATCTGTCTGCTCTGCATACATTTGCATTCATAAAAGCGGAATCAGGCTAAAAGTCTTTCTAGTGTAATCCCCTAAATGCATGAAGCATTAGATGGCTTTCCCCCACTGGTTCATGCCGTTGCTAGGGACTTAAAAGGATCATTGATTTGAATTATTTAATGTGTACAGCAAGTTGAGTTTCTTTTTCTTAAAAAAAGGAAGACCCATCCTTGGGTGCTGCTTTAGTTTTTATTTCTATTAACACTTATTTATTTATTATTTTTATGTTTGGGTTTTTCACGGCGGTTTCTCTGTGTGGTCCCGGCTGTCCTGGAACTCACTCTGTAGCCCAGGCTGGCCTCAAACTCAGGGATCCGCCTGTCTCTGCCTCCCGAGTGCTGGGATTAAAGGTGTGTGACACCATCGCCCGGCTTCTTTATTTATTTATTGGAGGCTCATATGTGTGCATGCTCAGAGGCTGACTTTCGAGCTTTCATCTCCCACCGTGTGGGTTCCAGGGTGGCCAGCCTTGACGGCAAGTGTCAGTACCCACTCAGCCATCTTGCCCCCCCCTGCTTTTTTTTTTCATGTGAAATCGCATTATTCTTGGGAAAATTTTAAAGCTGTATTCACATGAGCTTCAAAAAAGGGCCAGATTTCTTCATGTTTTTAAATTGTCCAGGAAATGTTTGATTGTAATGAAACACTGGTGCAAAAATTGGGTTGAAATTGCTGAGCTAAAAATAAAGCTATAGCTGCGCATTACTCTAATGTTGTAACTTTTTTCTTTAAGGATTGGCACAGACTTAGAGACAAGGAACATTCTAATTTGTAATAAAAATGTCACTCTGAATGTTTGTTGCTGCTTTTGAAATTTTAAGCTGGTTTTTACTCAAATTCAGTCAACAATTCTAGACTTGAAATGTTGAACATTTTGTTGTATGATCTAAGTCTTAATTCTTATTTATTTATTTTGGTATTTTACTCTCTCATAGAAAAGCAGCTGTGTGTCACATCAGCACAATTTGGCTGCTAACATCTTGGGGACAAGGTTTATTTTCGTGCTCTGTTCAGAAAGCAGGCCAGAAATGGAAATCTCATTTGTGCCGTTTAGTGTGGCTTTCTATGGCAATCCAAGGCTCTCATTTAATCCTTTGACAGCACAGCACAAATGCACAAGGCAAAGTTCCGTCTGTATGTGGCGCCCGACTTGTGGTGGGAGACTGGGGGAGGATTAGAAGGATAACTCTGCCATTTATCATCTAAACCAGGCACTTTTGAGAGCTCATACGGAAGGCTAGGACAATTAAAAGCCGTTAGTTGCCTTACAGCAGGTATAATGAGAGCCACCCAGGACACACCAGGTACACTGTCACCTGGACCAGAAAGTGTGTCACTAACACAGACAGCCTGTTGACCTTGTTATATAGCAAATTCCTCTGGGAATTCTAGTGAGTTATTGATGGAACACTGAGCCATGGAACAGTAAGTATGGATTCTAATATCTGGTGCAGCACAGCCCTCACTTAGGGTCACAGCAGGTTAAAGTCATGTTAGGACACAAGACAGAGCAGGTGAAGCTGGACAAAGGCTGTAAACATGTTCTTATAATAAATAATAAGTCACCGATAATAAATGTTTGTTACTGGTTAAATACCTTAACCAAAAGAAGCTAGTCATCGAGGAGGGCCGGAAGCCAGCATCCTGCCAACGTGAGCTGGGATGTGAGCTGCGTGGGGCCCTGCTTCTAACCTGGAATAAGGTTTTGATGTTACATGCAGCTACTATCCCATTTTCACTTCACATTAATTCTTTTTTTTTTTTTTTTTTTTTTTTTTGGTTTTTCAAGACAGGGTTTCTCCGTGTAGCTTTGCGCCTTTCCTGGAACTCACTTGGTAGCCCAGGCTGGCCTCGAACTCACAGAGATCCGCCTGGCTCTGCCTCCCGAGTGCTGGGATTAAAGGCGTGCGCCACCACCGCCCGGCTCACTTCACATTAATTCTTCCTGAATTAATACACGTTAAAACTAGCTGCAGCTTCTCAAATCTATGAGTCTTGCTTATGTTTCTCCCTGTGCATGTCTTTTTCCTTAAAGTCTCTCTGAGGCCTCTCAGCCTCTGTCAGAGGCCTAATGTATGCATGGTAATGTGGGCATATATGCAAGGAGCCTGCCAGATGAGAGGAGGGCGAGGCTCATGCCCCCCCCGGGCACTGCTCTCTAATACAGGAGAGAGAATAAATGGTTCTGCTACTCATGGGCCTGTGCCATCCAAAGGGGATACACGTTAATGTGTTAGGCAGAGGGGCAGTGAAAACATTGTTCTCTCTATATATATTTTTGCATATTTGAACTGTGTTCTAACTTTTTAAAACTGAAAACAGATATAAGGACTTAGAGGACCTGGAAAGCCATCTGGTTGTAGGGAATCTGCCGTCATCTGCGACATCCCACTGTGCCTCAGTTTCCCTGAAAGCTGGCTTGCCTTGTGGAATCCTCCTTCCACAGTGTGCTGTGGTAGTTAATGAAGTGCTTGTCTTGTTGGGCCTCAGCACATTCCTGGTTGCTTGCTTTTGGCCTTTGCTGTGGGATTGCCTTGCTCAAATAGCTGACACTAGGCCTTAGCATTGGCTCCCATTGTGCCTTCTCACTGGACACCTTGCCTAAAGGACCTGGGATGTGGACACTATCATCTTTCCGCTCCCACAGCTCCAGCCTAGGTCACAGATGACTCCTTTTGCTCCCCACAGGAGCTGTCCATCTGTGCTATTGGCAGAGGTAAGTGAGGTCTGGGCAGAAGCAGGTGTGGAAATCCAGAAGCAATAAATGCTGTTGCATGTGCCCAGTTTGAGGAGTGTTTGGTGTCTAAGGATTGGCCTTGAGGCAAGTATAGTGAGTCTTTCTCCTGCCAGCCAGCTCCCAAATAATGACATGAAAACATTATTAATTATGAAAGCTTGGCCTTAGCTTAGGCTTGTCCCACTAGCTCTTATAACTTATATTAACCCATATTTGTATTAATCTACATTCTACCACGTGGCTTTTACCTCGCTCCCATTCTGTGTGTCCACTTGTTCTGCATCTCCATGGGTGTCTCTCTCGTGCCTAGATTCATCTCCTACTTCCTCTCTCTCTGCCCAGAAGTCCTGCCTACACCTCCTGCCTAGCTATTGGCTGTTCAGCTCTTTATTAAACCAACCACAGCAATATATCTTCACTCAGTGTACAAATAGCCCACAATAGGCAAGTCTGAAATTCCTGGGAGAAAAGTTCATGGGGTGGGTGCTGACTACCTGAATAATCACTGTGTTTAAACTCACAGTGTACTGCCCAGTGGCCATCCCAAAGAAAATGGAGAGAAGCTAAATGGCCTTTGCAGGAGACCCCCCCAAAAGTGGGGGCTTCCTCACTGACCCCGGATTAGGCACAAACCACCCCCAAACACCTGTTTTCACAGAGAGATCCTTTATCAAGAGGGGAAGAAAGGTTAATGTGGCTGCTTTCTGACTCAGGCAGAAAACAGCAGCAAATGACCTTGCAGGTGTCGTTTTTTAAGAGGAGAAGGGAGGTCTGTGTTAGAAAGGACTAGGATGCAGTGGTAAAGGAGATAGGGGACTAGAGAGAAGGGGACAAGAGATAGGGGGAGGGGTATTTGTCCTGGAGGGACAAAGGACCACCTCAGGATAGAGGGGAGACATCATGGCACATGGGCAAGTGGTGGTTATAAAGGTACAGGGGGATCCCATCTTAGGACGAGGTGTTTAATTTGAATTGGGATGATAATTAGGTGGACCAAAGGAGGCTTCCGATTGCTGGACTTAGGTAGTCAGCCTCAGGAGGAGGAAGTGGCCAAGGAAGGGAAGAGACCTTGTGGGTAGCTTTTGGAGTCTAATCTAATGGTTTTCAGCAAGGCAGAGGGAGTGTGGGAGAAGGCAAGGCCTGCCAGAGCCACGTGCTGTGCTCAAGCAGGCTAGTGTCCCTTGAGCCTCTGAGTCTTTGGTCATTCAAAATCAGACTTCTGAGGAAGGAGGGGACAGCAGACAGTGGGATCCTGAGGACTGAGGGCAGAAATGGTTTGGGTGGGGAGGGCTGGCTGGAGCTGCTGAGCAGGAATGAGAAAGTCAGAGCCAATGGAGTCACTGGACACAGAGGACTTTGAGCCACCTTGAAATGATTTGTCAAATCTGTTTGGTGTGTGCCTTATCCCAGGCAAAATGACAATAATAATAATAATAACAATAATAATAATACTTACCGAGTGCTTCCTGCCTGGTACCCTGTTGTAGAATATTATTTTAAGGTGTGTTACTTTTGTTTATGTTGCATTTGTTTAACTCTGTGAAGCTGTGTTACTGTGCCTGTGTGAAACGCCTGTTGGTCTAATAAAGAAATGGCCAATAGCAAGGCAGGAGAAGGGATAGACTGGGCTGGCAGGCAGAGAGTATATATAGGAGGAGAAAATTGGGCGGAGAGATCTAAGATCTAGCAGCCAGAGGAGGAGGAGGAGGAGGAGGAGGAGGAGGAGGAGGAGGAGGAGGAGTCCAGGGACCAGCCACCCAGCCACCCAGCCACCCAGCCACCAGCCACACAGCCACCAGCCACACAGCCACACAGCCACACAGCAAGCCACAGAGTAAGAGTAAGATTTACAGAAGTTAGAGAAAAGGAAAAGCCCAGAGGCAAAAGGTAGTTGGGATAATTTAAGTAAGGAAAGCTGGCTAGAAATTAAACCAAGCTAAGGCTGGGCATTCGTAATTAAGAATAAGCCTCTGTGTGTGATTTATTTGGGAGCTGGGTGGTGGGCCCCCCAAAACAAACAACACATACACCCGGGTGGGAATGGTTGGCAGGGGAGGAGAAGATGAACAAAAGGAGCCACAAGAGAAAAAGCCAAGGAGAGAGAGAAAGGACACGCACAGAGTGTTGTCACTGAAGATGAGGAGCCGAGATGGTTCATCCAAGCAGAGCGTGGCAGGCGCCATGGGGCGTGGCAGAACAGAAACCCTTTGGGGGCTGATTCTGTACTTTCTTTACCTGAGTTATAATGTTGGTGTATACGTAGCTATGAAGAAGAGTACTGTTATAAACAGAAAGCTTGGCAGGGGAGTGTATTCCTGATCTATAATGGACACCAACCATAGCAGCTCTCTTAACCCCCAGAGAACAGGCCGTTAGAACGGAAGGTGACCTTGGAGAAGGAACGAGAAAGGTTTTGCTGGAGCCTGGCTCATTTCCAGCTGTCTGAGGAAAAGCAGGAGACCACACCGGTCAACGCTGGAAGTCCTCAGCTCGGCCAGTGGCTGTGTTCCAGCCTCGTTCTGTTACCTTGGAAATCCAAATATTTCCAGTCCCTCCCTTTCTCTGTGCCAGTGTGGACAGGGCTAAGTGACAAGCGCCTGCGCCCTCACAGGGACACGATTACTCACCCTATGGCTGCACATGCAGATGGAGATGAGAACCGAGGGCTCCTGGGGTGGAGGAGATGTGATAATAGCCGTGTTTCATTTATCTTGCCTTAAACCTGTGGGCCAAAAGAGGCAGCTTGACCTTCCATTTAAAAGGAATAACAATATGATAAATCTCTACTTTTTCTTCGTGTGTTTCCTACTTTGCCCTAATTTCATAGATGAAATCATACACTCAGAACTGACTTTATAATTTAGCTCTGAAGTCTAGAAAGGCTACACAGGGGGAGCACAGTACCTTTTAATATGCACAGGGGGGAGCATGGTGCCTTTTAATATACACAGGGGGAGCACAGTACCTTTTAATATGCACAGGGGGGAGCATGGTGCCTTTTAATATACACAAGGGGAGCACGGTGCCTTTTTAATATACACAGGGGGAGCACGGTGCCTTTTTAATATACACAGGGGGAACACGGTGCCTTTTTAATATACACAGGGGGAGCACGGTGCCTTTTTAATATACACAGGGGGAGCACGGTGCCTTTTAATATACACAGGGGGAGCACGGTGCCTTTTTAATATACACAGGGGGAGCACGGTGCCTTTTAATATACACTGGGGGAGCACAGTACCTTTTAATATGCACAGGGGGGAGCATGGTGCCTTTTAATATACACAGGGGGAGCACGGTGCCTTTTTAATATACACAGGGGTAGCACGGTGCCTTTTTAATATACACAGGGGGAGAACGGTGCCTTTTAATATACACTGGGGGAGCACGATACCTTTTAATATAAACATGGGGAGCACAGTGCCTTCTAATATACACAGGGGGAGCACGGTGCCTTTTTAATATACACAGGGGAGAACGGTGCCTTTTAATGTACACTGGGGGAGCACGATACCTTTTAATATAAACATGGGGAGCACAGTGCCTTTTAATATACACAGGGGGAGCACGGTGCCTTTTAATATACACAAGGGGAGCATGGTGCCTTTTAATATAAACATGGGGAGCACAGTGCCTTTTAATATACACGGGGAGCACAGTGTCTTTTAATATACACAGGGGGAGCACGGTGCCTTTTAATATGCACAGGAGGAAAATGGTTCCCTTTAATATACCTATGCCCTGGTGTGTTAAGTCACCTAGAAAGCTGGAGAAAAGAGCTCCCAACTGAGCAAGAGCAAAGAGGGAGCTGTGTGAAGGGTATCCCGGAATCCCCGACCTGAGAGCAAGTGGAAGTTCTAGGAGAAATTATAACTATTATTATCTTTTTGTTTCCAATGTTAATGCAGGGACTTTAACTAAATGCACCCTCGATTCAGAGCACACAGTCACTGGCATCCCTGCCAACCCTTGCTCTTGGTCGATGTATCCCCTGGTTCCTGTCAGGATCATGCTCCACCCAGCCACCACCCACGGCGATGGTTCTGATATATTTAATGTGCCTTTGTCTGTCTGTGGGTGCTCTGACAGGCTGTGGAAGCTGGTGCTATCAGTTTGTCCGATAGTGCTTCTCCACACGTCTCTCAATCTTTTTGTCTCATTCAAGTGGACTTTTAAGGTCCAGCCTTCCTGCTATGTGCACGTCTAATTTATTGACTAGTTACCAGGGATAATTCAGAGTTCTAACTTCCTTGTCTGGTCTCTACAAAAGCTGCATTTTGTACCAGGTGAGTCAGGTGCTTTATTTCATTTGACCTGCAGATTAACACATCAGGAGCGGTGCATTGTTCTGATAGTGACGCCAACATTGAGTGAGAGCAAGTGGGAGTTACAGCAGGGATTCAGAAACACTAGAAAGTGATGTGACTTGAACCTGGAATGTCCCCCATAGGCTCCTGTTTTGAGTGCTTGGTCTCCTGCTTGTACTGATGTTTTGAAGGCTGTGGAGCCTTTGGGAGAGGAGGCCTGAGTGGTGGAAGCATGTTGCTATGGGGCTAGGCTTTGAAGGGTAGAGCCTGGCCTGTGTCCTGCCATGGTCCCTGCTTCCTGGTCTTCCACCTTGTGAAGCATGTCCATGACACGCTCCTACTACACAAACCCCCACTAAGATGGGCTAAGAACTTCTGAAACCAGGGACCAGACAAAATCCTTCCTTCCTTAGGCAGTGTCTGGGAGACAGGTTGGTCACTGTAATGAAGAAATAGCTAAAACAGATGGTGATGTGCCCATGGCCATGGAGAGGGCAAGTTGCTCAGCATCCTCAATGTGTCTGCTCCTCCAGCTGCTTCTGGCTCCCTCTCTTTTTTTGGTCTTTAATAATGTTGGCTCCAGCTCATCCGCCTCTCTCTCCTCTGCAGGGCATGGCTTTTGGGTTCAAGTAAAGAATAATTCTTTGGAATCATTTCGTGCCAAATACAAAGGAATACAACAAAGCGTTGACCCTCCATATCCATTCTCTCAGAAGACTAATGTTCTGGAATCAAAGGGTGGCCTGAGTACCTCTCGAGATGTGTGCTCAGCTAAACCAAAATTTCATCCTTCAAACAGGAAATTGCAGCCTCAGAGCTTTAAAGCGAGATCTCGAATGCCTCCACCAGTTGGATAAAGGAATAATTGCCGGTGATTTCAGTTGCCCAGTAGGTGAGGGATCGATGTATCTGTGAGGATTGCTTAACCAAACTTTGTACAGGAGTCTGGAAACTTTTGTTGTGCCTCTGAAGAATGTAACAGTTAATAGATTGTGGAATATGAGCCCCGTGTGTGTGGATATGTTTCTATGCCCTTGTGAATCTGGTAAAATAAATCTGTTTTCTCTTTTTATGATAAGATGTTTGTTGCCAACTGAACTTGCATTACCATACAGAGTAACTCCCAAATCGCACTGCGTGAAATGTTTCAAACCTTAATACATAAGATCCCTAGCCATGTGTGACAGAAGGACTTCCGTTCAGTACTGAAACTCTGCAGAAAGGGGTTTCATCATATCTTCTCAGATCTTGTATTTTTTTCCTCAAGCCTTCATTTCTATTATATTCATTTTCAAAGTATCACAGGTAAGTAATATTTTTCAATAATCAATTATCTTTAGGCATTTCTCTGTCTCCTTCCTTACTCCTTCAAAAAAATATGTCCAGGAGCTGATGTTATATTTCATTCAAATTATTTGATTCTCTAGTGCAGGATTTAAAGCAAGTGCCTGATTTTTATTGACTAGTCTTATTTCTTATCATTAAACATCTGTTCCCTTACCACATTATAGGCCTGATTGACTCTTCTAATAAAGTTTCCAACATTCTTTTTTCAATATGTACTGGCAAACTATTAACTATTTTGAGTTTTAAATGTTCCAGAGAGCATGCTGACTCAGTATGTTTGAAAGCACCAAAGCACAGAATAAGAAGATAATGTTTACCTAACATGAACAAGAGTACCTCACACAATGGGAACACTGGAATTGGGTTCCAAAGGGTCATAAGGTAAAATAGCCCATAGTCTATGTCTGAAAAGGAACTATGAGGAAAGCTAGTTCATCGTGGAATGGAGGAGTCTCACTGTGGGAGCTCAGGAACTCCACCTATGCAGCTACTGGGAGGACTTCCTGGAGGCAGCTGGAAAACTTTCGGCCAACCCTTCAGACTCCTCACATCCGTTCACTGGAACTGGAGTGTGGTCCTTTCCGGTCTGATAGATCCTCTCTGCAGAGCAGTCATGCTCAGTGGATCCCACAGGCTGCTCAGTCCATCCTGGCAAGGCAGGCACCAGACTCAAGGCTGTTCCCAGCTTTGCTGGGTTCACTTTCTCACTATTGTGTGAGATTTTGTTTGTGTTTTGACAAACAAAGCTTGCTTGGAGTCAGAGGTCAGACCAAGCCACCAGTTAACCATCAAGGTTTGGAGGACTGTAGAGAGAGGGACAGGAAGTGATAAGGTGAGACAGATTCTTAGCCCTTTAGGTTGGAGGAATGGAAGAGGTAGGAAGTCATTGGTGGCTGCTCCCCTGCTTCCCTGATCTTTAAAGTTTTTACCCCAATATCTGACGCCTGGTTTTTATTGATAAGATTAATTAGATTTATGCTTCATCTGGCTCTCAACGTGGGGTCCATATGTAGATGGATGTTTCCTGTCCCGATTGCCTGGTCCCAAATAAACACACAGAGGCTTATGTGAGTTATAAATGCTTGGCTGATAGATCAGATTTATTACTAACTAGCTCTTACATTTTAAGTTAACCCATATTCCTTATTTACCCTCTGCCACATGGCAGTACCTTTATTAGCATGTCACGTTCATCTCCTGCTCCCTCTTCGTCTGACTGGTGACTCCTGACTCCTTTTCCTTCCCATCATCCTTAGTTTGGTGCCCCACCTATCCTTCCTGCCTGGCTACTGGCCAATCAGCATTTTACTAAACCAATTCAAGTGACAAGTCTCTACAGTGTGCAAGAGCATTATCACACAGCATCTCACTCTGTTAGAATCCAAGCTCAGAGTGCTCAGATGTGCTGTGAAGGGGTAATGGAGATTGCAGAAGACCCAGGAAGACAGTGAGAGAAAGAGCAGGCAGGACACCGCCAGAATGCTGGGGTTCCTACTAGTCACTCTCCAAGTCACATTAAGAGACGAGCTTGGTACTGTAGGAGATTTGAGATCAATTCTTAACCCATCCCCCTCATTTTAAATCTCTCCTAGAATTGCAGGGCAAAACATTCTAATCACAGGAAATGCTATATCACATTTTTGTAGCGAAATACAAAATATTAAAATGTATTATGAAGCTAAAGTATCAAGTTAGGACTAGACTAGTAGATAAATGAGACAGACACTATGTGCATTTGCAAATGCATAAAGTATTGTAAAATAAAGGGGTGAGCTAACTAGTGGGGGATTGATGCAATAATTGATACAGATCATGCAATAATTGGCTAGTCCTCAGGGAAGAAATAAGCTTATTCACTTATATTATTTCTTATACCAAATAAATTTGAGGTAGATAAAAGTTGTCTCTGTGATAATTGCACTCTTTTTTAATGTTTAAACTATATGCTGGAGGGCTGGACATGGTGGCACATGCCTTTAATCCCAACACTCAGGAGGTAGAGGCAGGCAGATCTCTGTGAGTTTGAGGCTAACCTGATCAGAGTATGCATGCATGAACACCATTGTGATTGAACTTGCTTATTGAACCAACAGGCAGAGTACATATTGAGAATGTTTCCTTTTCATTTTATTATACATGCGTGAGAGTTTGCCTGCATACATGTCTATGTATGTGTGTGCCTGATGCCTAGAGAGACCAAAAAGGGGTGTCAGGTCTCCTGGGGCTAGAGTTGCAAGAGGTTGTGAGTCATCATGTGCATGCTGGGAATCAAACCCAGGTCCTCTGCAGGAGAAGCCAGTGCTCTTAACTGTTGATCTGTCTCTCTTGCCACCATATTGGACAATTTTAGCATATCTTAAGGCCTGCAAGATGGCTCATCAGGTAAAGGTGCTTTCTGCTACAACTGATAACCTGAGTTCAATCCCAAAACTCACATAGTAGAGGAGAGAACTTCCACAGTTGTCCTCTGACCTCTACGAGCACATCACAGCACACCAACACACACACACACACACACACACACACACACATTCTGGGTCATGAATCTAGAAAAATACACAAATTATGATTAAAGCTATAACTCTAGCTTTGTTTGCTTTTATTGCTGTGATAAACACCGTGACCAAAAGCAACGTAGACAGGAGGGGGTTTCATTTAGCTTACAGGTTATAGTCGGTCATGAAAGGGAGTCAGGGCAGGAACTTAAGGGATGAACCTGGAGGCAGGAACTGAAGAAGAGGCCATAGAGGAACGCCGCTTACTCTCCAGACTCATGTTGTGTTACCTTTTTTATACCTCCCACAACCTCTTGCTCAGGAGTGGCTCCACCCACAGAGTGGCATTGGCTGCCCCCCTATATCAATCATTAATCAAGAAAATACCATCAGATTGGCCTGTAGGCAAATCTGTGGGGCATTTTCTTCATTGAGGTTCCTTCTTCCCAGATGACCCATGTTTGTGTCAAGCTCACAAAAACTAACGAGTGCACTGCCCTACGTGAACAAGTGCACTACCTACACTGCCAGAGTGTGAACAAGTGCACTATCTACACCGCCAGAGGCGGGCCAAGAACCCAATCCTGTGTTTTTCAGTAGCAAAACAGAGAGTGTGGGCAGATTACTTTAGTAGGCAAATCTTAAGGTAGAGACTGTCTCGGTGAACACAGCCCACATGACAGTATCTGAGTTCACTCTGAATAAGTCTGCTTTTTATTACTGAAGTAAAACAGGGACTTTATCTAGTGATCATTAGAATGATCAGAAGCCCAGGATCAGCTCCGCCCATGTTATGCTTTGAGGGTAAAATGATTACCATAAGCTCACGTGTTTGATCATTGGTCTCCAGTTGGTGGAGGTATCTGGAAAAGTTGTGGACTGTTCAGAAGGTGGAGCCCAGCTAAAGGAACCGGGTCACTAAGGGAGTGGACCTTTGATGTGTTACAGCCCAACCCTACTCCCTCGCTTCTCTCTGTTGCCTGACTACAGATGCAATGTAACTATCTGATCCTCAATCCTGTTGCCATGTCTACCCTGCCTATTACCATGTCTACCCTGCCTGTTACCATGTCTACTCTGGCAGTTGCCATGTTTACCTTGCCAGTTGCCATGTCTACCCCACCTGTTGCCATGTCTCCCTGCCATGATAGACTGTTTTACTTCATAGTGTGAGCCACAATAAGCCCTTCTTCCCTTAAGGTGCTTCTCTCAAATACTTTGTCATAGCAACAGCTCAAAAGGACATCAAGAATGAATGATGTCCCAGTGCCAGGAGTCCTTGTGGGGAAAAGAGATCATGTCTTCAAACAGCAACTTGGAGAGCCTGGATGGGGGCAGGCACAGGTTTAATAAAAATCCTCATAGGAGAACTAGAGTCCCAGAAGCACTGACTGGTGTCTCCTTTTTATTGTTGTGGGTTTTGTTATTGTTAGTGTTTTGTTTGCTTGTGTGTTGAGGCAGGGTCTTACTCTATAGTTCTGGCTGGTCTAGAACTATGATGCAGACCAGGCCAGCCTCACCCTTATGTGAACCTCCTTTCTTTGCCTCTAGAGTTTGAGGATTACAGGCATGGGGCATCACCACTCCCAGATAATGCAATACTCTGAGTGAGACCCAAAATGAACTAAGGACCTTCCAATACATTCCATCTCTGAAGGTTCACAGTCTTCCACCCCCACAATGGGACTAATTTTCTGATATGTCCACCATGTTAGCATGGGGGTGTAGTGGGGCTCAAAAGTCTGAGGCATAGCTGGGTCCACAGAGTTATATAGTGAGTGTTGATGAAAGTGCTCCATGTCCTGGTGAGGCTTCATATACTCGGAATTTCTTTGGACCTACCAGCTCCTGAAAAATGACATGGAGACTTTTTATTAATTGTGAAAGCTTGGCTTTAGCTTAGGCTTGTTCCCAACCAGCTCTTATAACTTAAATTAACCCATTTATATCAATCTACATTCATTCTGCCACGTGGCTCCTTACCTCTCTTCCAAATTGTACATCCTTTCTCCTCTGCATCTCGCTGGTGTATTTCCAGCTCTCTGATTCTTCCCAGAGTTCCCATCTCTGCCTGGAGTTATCATCTCCTGCCTAGCTATTTGCCATTCAGCTCTTTATTAAACTAACCACAAGGTGCCTTGGCAGAGACACATCTTCACAGTGTACAAAAAGATTATCCCACAACAGTTTCAGGACTGGACTATTTTTTGAGTTTTTTTTTTTTAATAGATTTTATGTTTTAACATTTTGGTTGTGTGCCCAGCCTTTAACAGCTGAAACATCTCTTCAGCCCAAGATTTATTTATTTATTTATTTATTTATTTATTTATTTATTTATTTATTTATTTATTTTATTAAGACAGGATCTCTCTATGTAGTTCTGGAACTCACTGTGTAGACTAGGCTGACCTCAGAGATCTGCCTTCCTGTCTCCCAAGTACTGGGATTAAAGGTGTGTGCCACAATGCACAAAGCCACTTTTAGACTTGCAGAAAAATTAAGAAGAGTATGGTTTCCTCCACTGTCTCTGGTTATTACAATTATTAGTATCTTGTATAGGTATTGTTAATTTATTACAATTAACCAATATTGATACTAATATCCATCCTTGATTGAGAATCCCTTACTTACCCCCATCCCAAGACACCACTTAGGTTTAGTTTTAATGTCTCCTCTGGCTCTTCTTGACTTGGACCAAGTTTCAGTCCACTTTGTGCAGAAAGGCCCAAGGATGGAAGTGTGGGTTCTTAGAAACCACAGCTCCATGTATTCCTGGTCTCATACACACGGCCTGATGTTCCGACAGCTCACAACAGTGTTTCAAGGTTGGTGAGCTTCTCTCAGCCACGTGACTGGAAGAAATGCTCTTCTCCTGCCAGATGACTAATTGAGCACACATGAGCATTTTTCCAGGTGGAGCATATTTCATGGGATTGCTTAAATTACAGCAGTACACGCAATCATCGTCCAATTACCAGACTTACGTTCACATTCCAGGCACTGTTTTCCCAACTATGTCTCCGGCTTTGAAAAATGTGGCTTCAATCACTCTGAAAATTTAACTTGACTGATCTCTTTCCACCATCCGTTCCCCTTCTGTTGACTGACTGTTTCCTAGGTGCTCACAGACCTGCTGGCAATCTCCCACTTTAAGAAATGAAAGACAAGGTTCCTGTTGCACTGTGATTACTGTTCCTAGTCTCTATTGGCTACTTTTCTTGTCTCTGTGATAAAATCCCTGATGAATTGGCTTTGACTCTCAGTGTCAGAGGGTCTCAGTTGATTAGGTGGAGTAGGTGTGGGGCTCTAGGAAAGGGTCATTCCATGTCAATCAACACTTGCTCAAATGGGACAGACCAGGAAGCAGGCAAAGCCAACTCAGAGCTCTCAAATGCCTAGTGGACCCTTCTGCTAGCCAGGCCCACCTCCTAAAGGCTCCACAAGCCGGGAATGATGCAGTCAAAACATGGTCCTGTGAAGGACACTTTGGGTTCAAACTGTAACACCGTCAACTTCCTTGTTTCTTCTTTGTGGGCGTCTGGAAGCGTGAGCTATTACTATTATTCCCTTTTCTTGTCTGCCCTTTTATTCCTTTATCTAGTAGACTCAGATCCCTTCCTCAGTACGTGAAATTGATCCGGGAAACAGTGAGTCCCGAATGTCATGATCTTCTCTGGTTCCTCCTCTGTGCCCCTGGAGGAACTGCCTGTGTGCATTGCTCTCCCCTTAAAAGGTCGCTTGGTTTTTATGTTTTAAAATGACTGTGGTTTTCATCTCCAAGCATCCCTTTATCTTTTCAGCATCCCTCCCCTCCCTTCCCATAAACGTCCTTGTTTCCCAGAATCTGCCTCACCTCCTCTGCTTCTCTGTGTCATCCTATCCACACATGAGTCCTTATTACATTATATCTTCGATATCAATAACTCTGGTGTTTCTCCCATGTTCCAGACTGCAGTTTTCAAATGTCCCTGGACATTTATAATTGAATCTTTCTCCTCCACCCTTCAGTGCCCCATGAGCAATACCTCTCTCTACCTTCCCCCCTGCTATTGCGTTCACTTATTCAGTGTTTACCAAACAATAGTCTTCTTTCTTCTGATTCTTTCTTCTTTGTTTCGTTGTCTTATTTCAGCTGCCCCTTTGCGCATAGCTCAGTGGTGAGACTCAAAGTGTTTCCTGAACAGTCTGTCCGAATTCTGCCTTCCATTTGCTTAGGAACATTTAATGACTGTGTGGCCTGTTGCAAGACACACGTCCCAGGAGGACTCCAGCATCCTGGAATGCTTTAAAAGCACAAAAGCACATGACTGAGATGGGAAGAAATGATTTCTGTTCATTCAATAAGAGAGTACAGCTCTGCTTTCAATCCATGATTCTTTCTAGGATTTATTTATTTTATTTTATGTATATGATTATTTTGCCTGCATGTATGTCTGTGCATGCCTGGTGTCTGTGGGGATGAGAAGAGGTTGTTCAAACCCCTGGAACTGGAGTTATGGATGGTTGTGGGCCACTTGGTGGGTGCTGGGAATTGAAACCAGGTTATCTGCAAGAGCATTCCATGTCTTTGATACTGAATCATCTCTCCAGGTCTCCAACTCACACACACACACACACACACACACACACACACACACACACACATATAAATATATATATATTTAAAGTCAGGGTGTCACTGTGTATCTCTACATGGTCTCAAACTCACAGCCCAGCTCAAAATTTTTTAAAAAAAAAAAAAGCTAAACAGCAAACATTTTGGAGACCTACTATGTTAATCTTAGCCTGACATTTAATGTGCTCTTCAACTAAACCCTATCTGAATTTCCTAAATGAGAGCTTGCTGTGGGATGTTCTGTATGGCAAATATGTTGCTAATTAGTCAATAAATAAAACACTGATTGGCCATTGGCTAGGCAGGAAGTGTAGGTGTGACAAGGAGGAGAATAAAGCTGAGAAGTGGAAGGCTGAGTCAGAGAGACACTGCCAGCTGCCACGATGAGAAACAGCATGTGAAGATGCCGGTAAGCCATGAGCCATGTGGCAAGGTATAGATTAATGGAAATGGATTAATTTAAGCTGTAAGAACAGTTAGCAAGAAGCCTGCCATGGCCATACAGTTTGTAACCAATATAAGTCTCTGTGTTTACTTGGTCGGGTTTGAGCGGCTGTGGGACTGGCAGGTGAGAGAGATTTGTCCTGACTGTGGGCCAGGCAGGAAAATTCTAGCTACAAGAGCTGATACGCTACAAGCTGACTGTGAACAACCTACTGTTTGGCCAAACTAGACTCATTACCAGTAGAAATCCAGAATGCCACCCTGTTAGGGACTGGCTCACATCGCCTTCCCCTGAGGGATGCAACTAAACTTCCCACGTTGAGTTCATTTCTATCTCTAACTCTAGCAGCTTGTTCACATCTCACCACCTCCTTCAGGCTTCCAGGAATGCTTTCCTTCCCCTGGAGTCCTCCGTGAAGTCCATTTCATGACGTCTTTGCACTTGTTGCAGACCTGCTGGGTTTTATTATTGGTATTCATGCCATTTGTATTTGTAGAATGCTTACAGCAGGTGTCCTAAACATCTTCCCATCATTCACAGCCACTAACACGGAGCTTTCTTTGGAGGAAGCAATGATAGACATCTTCTACGTGAGTAACTATATCTTCTTTCCATGCTTTTGTCCTGAAGGAGTCAGTATGAGAAAACACAAGGTGTATGTTTATGTAAAATAGATAAAAAGAATGAGAAGACTCAAAAAAGGAGAAAGTGGGTATGAGAAACAAAACAAAACAAAAAACAACTTGCCTTACTCAGCACTGTCCAAGAAGGAAGAGAAATGACCTCACTTGGTCTTCAGCCCTCTATACTGCACCTTTATTTGTGTGAACCAACATAGAAGATGTCAACCCGTTAAGACTTCTGGTATCCTCGGAGATAAGGACTGCCATGCTGGGATAAGAGTCCTGAACAGCGAAGTCCTGAATAGCCCAGTGTTGTGTGGGAGGACCGGGCATGAGAAATAAAGAAGACTAAAACAGTCGCTGGGACCAGGAGGTCTAGCATAAGCTGATGGTTTACACCAAGCACGTTTGTTAAGAAGTACAACATCATGTATATTATTTACAGGGGAGAAATGGCGGAGGTCAGAATACAGGACACCTCAGGCACGGCTGCCTTAGGATGGATAACCACAGCCCAGGGAGAAGAGTCGGGTCCCTGGAGGCTGCAACCTTGACTCCTTGAAGACACTGACTCCAACCCTAGTCCAGTTTTGCCAAGTCCACTCCTAGACAAGGACAAAGAACTGAAATTTCCTTTTATCCATTCCTCTAAGAAAGCCTTGAGTTTGTCTGGTTCCCCACACGTGCTCATCATGAATATGGGGAAAACTGTAGCTGAAATGATGAGGACAAGGGCATGTGGCGAACAAGAGAGCACATGCCGCCACGTGCTGATGAGAGCTTTGATTCCAGGCTTGTGCCTTGTCTCTTCTTTTATGACTCTCTAGAGTTGAGATCTTCTCTTGTGAGCAGAGAAAACATCTTGACTTCTGTCTGTCATTAGGACTGTATGATCTCACTTTATGTCTCCCCATCTATGCATAACAGACCCTGTAGGCATCCTTTGAGCCCTTGTGAGTACCTACTGTGCAACATCCATTTTAACACAGAAAATCCACAGACTCCACCAAGAAGCCACTTGAAGCCTGCTCAGTGTAACTAAACACGGCCAATCCAACCCACAGGACCCTGGCCAGGGCACACAAATGACTCCTTCATCAGACATTTTGCTGGCTTGTCTGTTTTGCTCATGAAAGAACACTGGTGCATCTGTGTTATAGCTGTGTAAGGTTGGGCTGTGACACATCCCTGGCTTTTTCTATGAAGAGTGTGTAACTGATGACAAACTATGGCTAAGAAAATGGATATTTTTCTGACTTCAGTTCTGCACTGAAGCAGCTGACAGGCTTCCATTTGCTTTTATGTGGCTCCTTTGCTCTTGGTTGATTTTGAGTAATAGCTTCACTCTGCAGAGAGATTTTATTTGAAGTCTATTCAGAGATTTGGTTCAACAAACTGGAGTATAGGTTTCAGAAAAATCTCTTTTGAACCTTCCTATAATAGATTTTCTCATCGGTTATTCCTGGAACACTTCACCCTTCACAGCCATGCACTCAGCAGCATTACTGTTCACAGCCATGCACTCACAGCAATGCACTCAGCAGCGTTACTGTTCATAGTCATGCACTCACAGCCATGTATTCAGCAGCACTGCTATTCATAGCCATGCACTCACAGCCATGCATTCAGCAGCACTGCTGTTCAGTCATGCATTCACAGCCATGCATTCACAGCCATGCACTCACAGCCATGCACTCACAGCCATGCATTCACAGCCATACACTCAGCAGCATTACTGTTCATAGCCCTGCACTCACAGTCATGCATTCACAGCCATGCACTCAGCAGCATTGCTGTTCACTGTGTCCCATTTGCCCATTTAACCTGCTTTTTCTACTTGGGACATAAATGGAGAAAAAATGTTTTAAATTTTTCTAACTAATTGCTTGAAGTCCCAATTTCCCTCATTATCTGGAAGTCCAATATCTTCTTGAGAGCTTCCTGTTCTTTATCCCATCCTCTTCTCCGAAGTATTGCTCTTATATCTAAAGAGCATGAAGAGAAAGGACGGGGGGGGGGGGGGGGTCATTGTCATCCACATCACATCCCTTTGGGGAACTGCCCCTATGCATGTCTGTGACCCCTTTTGTTTCAGCCCATTCTGCTGCTGTAACAAATCACATAGACTGGGCAGCTCATCAAGTTCAGTTTCCACAGTTCTAGAAGCCAGGGACTTAGAGACAGAGGAACTAGTAGACCCGCCACCTGGTAAGGGCAGAGTTCTCATAGACAGATGGTGGCTATCATGCCCTCATAGAGCAATGTGGAAGGGGCAAGAAATGTTCTCTGGATCTCTTATTTATCAGGCTAAAAATCCCATCCACAGGGTTCAGCTTCCACCACCTAAGTTACCTCTGAGAGGCACCGCCTCCTAGTAACCTCACCTGGAGGTTAAAGTTTCGGTTTGTGATTTGTGCTCCTTTCTCATGCTGTACAGAGTATAGAGAAGTTCCTGGCCTGGGCCACATGCTTTATGAAGACAGCACTTCTCCAGGGCCGTGGAAGAATTGGGACACTATTCTAGACACTGTGGTGTTTTGTTTGTTTTAGGTATTTTATCTCAGGGATTGTATTAGTTACTTTTTGCTGCTGTGGTCAAAGATTATGACCAAAAGCAACTTACAGAAGGAAGAGTTCATTTTCACTTATGACTCCAGAGGGAGAATCCATAATGGTGAGTGAGGCATGGCGGCAGGTTGGAGCAGGAACCTAAGAGATCACATTTCCATCCAAATGCAGGGAGCAAAGAGAGCAAAGTAGAAGTGGGCCAGGCTATAAACCCTCAAAACCTGCCCCAAGTGATAAACTTCCAGCAAGGCTGCGCCTTGTAAAGGTTCCACGACCTCCCAAAACAGTACCCCCTATAGGAGACCAAGTGTTCGAACACCTGTGCCCATGAGGACATTGCTCACTAAAGCCACTGAAGAGATCTTTTCATTTTTAACCAACTACAGACTTATTTCAAATCTGAGGGTGTAGGGATGGATTTCCTTTACTTTTACAAGGTTCCTAGGCTGCTATAACACACCACACAAACTCGGTAGCTTAAGACAGTGGATATCTCTCTACACTCTAGAGGTCTGTAATTCAAAATCTAAATGGTCTTTTAATAAAATCCCAGAGCCAGATATTGGCATAAATGCTGATAGATCAGAGAGACAAAGGTACAAACCACAGTTACATCTTACCTCTAGAACTCCTCAGCCTGAAAAGCCTTCGTTCCTGTCTCCTCATGCCTTATATACTTTTTTCTCTCCAGCCATATCACTTCCTTCTTAGTGCTGGGATTAAAGGCATGTGATTCCCAAATACTGGGATTAAAGGTGTGTGCCACCACTGCCTGGCTCTGTTTCTCTCCTAGACTGAGTCAATCTCATGTAGTCCAGGGTGGCTTTGAACTCACAGAGATCCAGACAGAGATCTCTGCCTCCCGAGTGCTAGGATTAAAGAGGTGTGCCACCACTGCCTGGCCTCTATGTTTAATCTGGTGGCTTGTTCTGTTCTCTGATCTTCAGGCAAATTTTATTAGGGTACACAAAATATCACCACAGAGGTCAGAAGTCCAAATGCATGGTATTTCAGGGACATGCTCCATTAGATATCTGTAAGGAAAGTCCTCACTGCCTCTTGGTGATTCTCTGGAAAACATGATATTGCCCACCTTGTAGCACCTCCACCTTAGCCTCCACCATCTCATGATAGCCTACCACCTTTGTTGGTGTTTCCATATCTCTTCTTTCCTTTTATTTCTTACTTAGTTTTTATTCATAATCATCAATGGAACTCTACACTGTGGCTAGACTTGAAGGGTGATGAGGAACATATGGAACTCAAAGAGCTGCAGCAAGAGCACGAAGATCACAGGACGCTGTGGACGGGTGAGAGGAGGGTGCTCTCCCAGGTTACAGAAGGAATGGCCGGCCTGACGGCTGAGATGGATGCACACAACTGTGCACAGTTGGCAACGGGAGTCTTCTTGCTAGTCTTGCTGTTCGTGGCCCCAGAGCACCCCACAGCTTCTACCATCCTCATGCCTCTTTCACCTTCTCAAAGACCATGCCAGTCTACCACTCACAGCCATTCGTGTTTGGTGCAGCATTTGGCAGGAGCAAGGTACCAGGATGGCATGTTTCAGGATGAAGTTCTCATTCTCAAATTCCTCCACACAGATTGATTTTCTGTGAGTATCATTATGGTATGGAATATCATCACCCTTGAACGTGAATTCTGGAAAGATTCTGTAAAAAGAGGAACTCTTGTGTGTAGCTGGAGTTTTCCTGCCTGGCCCACAGTCAGGGCAAATCTCTCTCACCCGCCAGTCCCACAGCTGTCAGACCCAACCAAGAAAACACAGAGACTTATATTGGTTACAAACTGTATGGCCATGGCAGGCTTCTTGCTAACTGTTCTTACAGCTTAAATTAATCCATTTCCATTAATCTATACCTTGCCACATGGCTCATGGCTTACCGGCATCTTCACATGCTGTTTCTCATCTTGGCGGCTGGCAGTGTCTCTCTGACTCAGCCTTCCACTTCCCAGCTTTATTCTCCTCCTTGTCCCGCCTACACTTCCTGCCTAGCCAATGGCCAATCAGTGTTTTATTTATTGACTAATTAGCAACACATTTGCCATACAGAACATCCCACAGCACTTGTGACCAAATCCTTTCTCTCCAATGCTTAGAGCATGAAAGTGTTCTGCTGTCTTTGAACTTTGTCTACAAGCAGTGAGAGGATGACTTAGCCCAGGGTCTCACCTAACTATGATGTCAAGGAACACGGTGGAGCTGACCATAGCTGACAGCTAGTGGCTTCAGTTAACAGCAGCTCTAGAGCTTCTCACATTGTCTTATGAATAAACCAACCAACATGGCTCAAAGGCCCACTCTACTTCAGTCTTGCCTCATCATAACGAATTTATCTCCAATGGCTATATTTCCATAGAAGGTCACAATCTGAGGTACTGGGAGTTAGGACTTCAAATTGTTTTTTGGGGGGAAGACAACTTGATACATAATGGCCCAGTACTCTTTCATTACTATCCAAAGTTCTTAAATGGAAATAACCTTTACAATCTAAAGGGAAAACACCTGGTCAGGATAACTAGGATAATAGGTTCTCTATTTGCCTGCAGTTTTATTGTTCACAGAACCAATCAAAAAACTCATTATCAAGACAATGATTTTCCCCATGGAGACCTGTTGTTACCAGTATGGATGTGGTGGTATTGTGTTCCCCAAAATATTGTGCCCCCTAATAAACTTATCTGGGGTGAGAGACAGAACAGCCACTAGATACAAAGGCTAGAAAGTGGTGGCACTCACACCTTTAATCCTAGCACTCCAGAGGTAGAAATCCCTCTGGATGTCTGTGAGTTCAAGGCCACATTGGAAACAGCCAGGCATGGTAACTCACGCCTTTAATCCCAAGAAGTGAGCCTTTAATCCCAGGGAGTGATGGCAGAAGCAGAAAAATATATAAGGCGTGAGGACCAGAAACTAGAAGCATTTGGCTGGTTAAGCATTCAGGCTTTTGAGCAGCACAGTTCAGCTGAGAGCCATTTGGATATGAGGACACAGAGGCTTCCAGTCTGAGGAAACAAGATCAGCTGAGAAGTTGGCCAGGTGAGGTTAGCTGTGGCTTGTTCTGTCTCTCTGATCTTCCAGCATTCACCCCAATAACTGGCCCCAGGTTTGTTTTTATTAATAAGACTCTTTAAGATTCGTGCTACATACGGACAACTTCTCCTGGGAGAAAACAAATAGGCAAACTGTAGCCCTTGTACACATCATACTTGGTTACACAAGGCAGGGACTCAGCTTTCCTTGTCAAATGCTCTGCTCTCCTGCCCCAACAGCACCTATGGGCACTGACGGATCTCTTATGTTTAATTAGAGAAGCTAAAACCAGAGAGGCAAAGTAACTGTTGACATGGTTCAAACAGTAAGTGGCAGAGTTGTGTTTATGAATATTCACACCTTTGTAGCTCTGACTACCAAAAGAGCTGAATTCTATCCATCCTCAAGACCCACTGAACAGCATCAGCTTCAAAGACATTGTTCTTGTCTTCCAAGGATCTAAGAAAGTGAGGTCAAAAGGTATCACAAAAGAGTCAAAAGAGGATAGATGTAGATGTAACCAACCTTCTTATTAAATAAGAAACACAGAACCAATGCAAAGAAGAAAGCCAAGAGGTCAGAGCTAAGAGCTAAAACCTTACCCTTCCTCCTGCAGTGGTCCTACCTCTCCGAACTCACTGCCCCTGTGTTAATGTCTTTATATAGTGTTCCTGTTCTGCCTTCTCATTGGTTGTAAACCCAACCACATGACCGCCTCGTCACGGCCTGTCTGTATAGGCCTCCAGGTTTTCCTTGCTTGGTATTGAGATTAAAGGCATGTGTGTCCAATAATGGCTGTATCCCTGAACACACAGAGACTTACCCAGCTCTGCATACCAAGTGCTGGGATCGCAAGTGCATGCCACCACTGCCCTGCTTTCCCATGGCTTGCTAATAGCTCTGACCCCCGGGCAACTTTATTTATTAACATACAAATAACATTTTAATACAAATAAAATATCACCATAGATAGAGGCTTTTAGATATTATTGGGTAGGCAAGGAAAGGCTAGTTAGTTAATTAGTTAGTTAGTAATTAGTTGGTGAATTGGCTTTTTAGGAGAATGACCTAATCAAGATCAAACTTTTGTAAGGTTGGTCTGTCTATAAAAGTATATTCAAGTGTGATGGAGAAGAATCAGAGAGTTTCCAAGAAACTCCTCAAAAAGTCCAGGAAAGATGGAATGCAGAGAGACAAAGACATTGGAACAAGTCAAAGATGGTTCCAAAGTTTGATCTTTTAGAAGCTAATGCTTCTTTTAAAATGAGGAATACACCAGGGGCTGGTCTGGGGTGGGGATTCAATGTTGGGTGTTGAGTGAGCAGGCAGGTGACCCTAAAGTGTATTATAATGGAGTCATATCTGTGTTGAGGTGGGCAAAGGCCATATTAAGGTAATAGCAAGAACCACAGTCGAGAGAGAGGGGGTATGGGTACCTGGAAAACTGAATGTCACAGTGTGGCATAGAGAGAAGGTGGAAGGGTCAAATTTGGGTCCCGAGGACCATGGTGAGAACTTGCTCCAGTCAGGTGACAATGAAGGAGACTAGGAAACAGGAGGGGGACAGAAATAGGACTTCGATCTTAGGAAGCATAAAATTTTCATGCTTGTAGGAACCATCAAAGACGATTCTCTAGCCACCTGAATTTAGATAAATAGAGACAGAAATCCTCCATGGCTTGCACTTGGATAAGCTATGGCAGAAGTTCTCAGGCTAACAATATTTTTCCTATTGGATAGTTCTGTCCTTCAGTGAGGACAGCTAACACCTGGGAAGGGAGACAGGTTTGTCATCCAACGGCAGAGTTTTGGCTTGTCAGGGCAACCTCTCCCTCCAGCCCACAGGGCAGCTCTGATGACCCCTGAGAACGGTGGAGCACCTTTGTGCTTGTGTTGGACTGACAGGGGACCAAGATGCAATTTCAATTATCTCAGAGTACTGGCTGTAGGGAGCACTTTAGGTTCTTAAGACTGCCAAAGAGTGACTGAAAAAAAAGACTATGAGCCAGGGTCTGGATTTGTCTGGGAAAGTAAGGTGGTCTAGAAGTAGAAGAGGGCATTGAAGAGAATGGAGAGTGAGAGGAACAGGCAGGGGGTAGGAGCACCCCAGAGCAGTCTGCCACAAAACAGGGGAGCCAGGAGATTGTAGAAACTGGGTGACCTAAGTTATCCTGGTCCCCTATGGAGGATTTTGCTTTCACAAAACAAGGTCTCACTAACCTCCATTAGCCTTAGACTTGAAATTCTCCTTCATCATCCTGAAAGCCATGACTCCTGTAGTCAACGACGAGAGTTTAAAAATCACAGTGAAGGAAAATGCAGAATTCCTCAGAACAGAGAATACGCGATTAAGAAATGTTGTAACTAGATAAATGTAAGGGAAAGTGCCTTTGAGCCCTAAAAGAAGGAGAACGTGGGTGGAGGTGCGGGGAGGAAGGGGTTGAGGGTAGGATGGTGATTTCGCTAACATGGATCAAGGCAGCATGCCCAGAGCCAGACTGTGTACCCCACCTGTGAGCAGTGACGTGATTAAGCACTTCCTATGCACCGGGTACTAGGCTAAGTGCCCAAGAGGCCTTTTATGTTAACTTTTACATGATCCTTCTAGAGAATCCAGCTATCACCTTCATTTTACAGATGGATAGATGGAGACACAGAGACAAAAGATGAGTTAATGGAGCAATTCATAAAGCAAAGCTGAGCTGGGTGTGGTGGTCCTTGCCTGTACTAGCACCTCAGAGGCTGAATCTTGAGGGTCATAGGTTCAAGACCAGACTGAACCAAATGGTGAGACCTTGTCTTGTAAACAAACAAACACATGGCAAAGTTAGGATTTCAACTTCTAGAATCTAAACTTGTAATTACTATGCTCTTCTTCCTCCTAAAAAGGCGCGTGACCTGGGCTGGAGAGATGGCTCGGAGGTTAAGAGCACTGGCTGTTCTTCCAGAAGTCCTGAGTTCAATTCCCAGCAACCACATGGTGGCTCACAACCACCTATAATGATCTGGTGCCCTTTCCTGGTGTTCAGGCAGACTACTGTATACATAGTAAATAAATAAATGTCAAAAAACAAGGCACTTTGACCAAGATGAGCTGCAGCTCCAGCCATGGCTGGTCCCAAAGTTCTGGCTGAGGCCATCTAAAGACACTTTCTGAAGACAAGAAGGAGAGCTGGAGCCATGGCTCTGTGCTTAGGAGCTCATGCTGCTCTCAGAAAGGGCTCTGTTCCCAGCACCCACATCAGGTGGCTCACAGCTGCCTGTAATTCCGAGTCCCGGGATCGGATGCCCTCTTCTGGCCTCTGGGCAACTGCACTCCCTATGAATATACCCTGACACATAACACAGACACATATAATTTAAAATGAATCTCAAAAATAAATTAAAAAGAGACAGTGTGAGCTGGGTGGTGGTGGCACACGCCTTTAATCCCAGCACTTGGGAGGCGGGTCTCTGTGAGTTCGAGGTCAGCCTGGTCTACAGAGCAAGATCCAGGACAGGCGCCAAAACTACACAGAGAAACCCTGTCTCGAAAAACCAAAACCAAAAACAACAACAACAACAACAAAAAGAGACAGTGTGGATTTACCTCCAGGCGCTCCATTCTTGGGGTATATTGTTGAACCCCACTTTTGATTTTTAGAGATGCTGTGATGAAACTCAGAATCCAGGTCCCAGCTGCAGTAGAGAATCCTCCCCAGAGTCACACTCCGCTGATGCTGCTCACAACCACCCAGTGTCCCCCTGACTCAGAGTAAGAAAGGATGGCCATGGTGGCCTGCACCCCACAGTGTCTGCTCTTTACCTGATCTGCTGCTTTTGTCTCCCTCCACGGCTGTGCTCCAGCCACAGTCCAATCTCCTTCCTGTGCCTTAAACACACAACCACCCTCTCCTCGTCTAGAACACCTTTCTCCAAAAACCAGCGTTCCAATTCACTGATTAGATGTCTGAGTGGACATTGTTCCCCACATCTCCGTTCGCCTCCTTCCCTGTTCTGGTTATCAGTTGCTGCCCAAGCCACTCCAAGACACCTCAGATGCTTGTAGGAGCCATCCAAAACAGTTCTCCAGCTACCTGAATTTACAAATAAATAGAGACAGAAATCCTTAATTGCTTGTTCTGCATTTTGGATCTCTCAAACATTTGCAGCCGGATGGTGGGCAGGATTGGAAAACTGGAGCTGGCTGCGTGCTGTGTCAGAGCCCATCTTTATAGCCTCTCTTCCGAGGTTGAAGGTGAGGACTCCTGCAGGCAAAGCGGCAGCTGTGTCTTCTCACGTGACCCCATCTTAGACCTTGAGCAATGTAACCTGCACAAACGCTTTTCAAATACTAGTCACAAAACTCACACAGTTCCAAAGGGGAGCAAGCACAGAGCCCACTTCTTAGTTGAAGAGGTATAGTGACAGTTTTGTCAACTTAACATAACATAGAATGACCCAGGAGAAGAGTTTCAGTGAGGAATTATCTGGGTTAGTTTGGGCTTATGTTGTTGTGGTGGGAGATGGTGTTGGTTAAATTAACTGATGTGGGAAGACCCAGCCTGCTCTGGGGCTGTGGGCAGGAGATCCTGGACCGAGTAAGGCTGAAGAGGGGCTGAGAACAAACAAGCATGTGTGCACTCCATTCTCTCTCTGCACTTGACTGCGGATGGGACAACCCGCTTCAGGTCTTGCCTCTGCTTCTCGGCAATGATGGAGTTGAACCTGGCATTGTAAGCTGAATGTGGTGATCTGATTGGGACTGTCCCCCATAGGCTAATAATATATTTGAATATTTGGTCCCTACTAGGTGGAACTGTTTGGAAAGGAGGTGTGGCTTTGTTGGAGGAGGTGTGCTGCTGGAGGAGGGCTGTGGGGTTTCAAAAGTCCATGTCATTCCCAGTTAGTTCTCTCTGACTGTGCTTGTGAATCAGACACAAACTCTCAGCTCTTGTTCCAGTACCATGCCTGCTTGCCTGATGCCATGCTCCCCACCCTGGTGGCCATGGACTTACCCTCTGAAACTGTAAGCTCAATAAACTCTTTCTTTGTAAGTTGCCTTGGTCGTGGTGTCTTAGTATGGCAACAGAACAGTGACTAAGACACTGAATTTTATCACAGGAACAGAAACAAGCTAGGAGAGCTGTCAAAGTCCTATGAGGACCCACAGGATGGGAGAGTTGCTACCGCCCTCTGCCCTGGCTGCATTTTCTCTGCGACATGCGTCAGCACCTAGCTGAGTCTTCCATCTGTGTCCTCTGCATCCAAATGTTTTGTTTCTCTGCTGCCTCCCCAGCACTGGACCTGGCACATAGTGGTATTGATACATACTTCTTGAATGAACTCCGACCTTTCACCCTGACCTCACCATGTCTACCATCTCTAACTTAGATCTGAAGATAGCAGTTGACAGTGGAGGGAAATGAAACTCAAGAACATTTGTAAGTTATATGCGATACTCAGCGACAAAGTGGAAAATCCAAGGTCAGCAGGCACATCTAGCTCCTCCTGGCCTCTCAGACCACACACCAAGGATTCTAGTCCACTAGCCACCTCTGCCCCTGCCACTGCCCCCATCCACTAGCAGACCAATTTCAATTTTCCCCTTTGGTTGCACTCAAGCTGAGAGCAAAGCAATTACACCTTAAATCCCGGGACAGCCAATATTTCAGGGTCTGTTCAGGGTAAGAAAGCACTCTAAGTGTTTAGATCTTACTTTGGTTTACCACAGAAAGGCAATAAGTGAAAGGCTAGGTGGCTTTTAAAACAGCAGGCTCCAATGTTCAGCTTTGCCTTGCTGTCTTTGTAGGCATTTTACTAATATTCATCATTGTTTTACCCAGGAAACCCTAGAGCTGTGATATTTGGCATAAGTCCCCTCCACTAGCCCTTTAAAGACCTGGTTACAACTGCTACGTTACAATTCACGGCCTCATTTCTGAGGCCCCGGTGTGCTGGTGTGCTGATTTCCACGTCTCTCACTTCTCCCCAAAGAGGATCTCATACAATGCTGTTTGAGGGCTAAAGACTTCAAAGCAGATTTCTCTACCATTTTTTATCTTGAAAAATATTCAATATTTGTGTAATTAAAGTGAAGTCTTCCTAGAGAAAATGACAACTCAAATAATCTTAAATGTACCTCCAAGAAAGAGGCTGTCAAAATGACATTTCGCTGTAGAGTCACATTCTCTAAGGCCTTTGCTTCTCCTCCGATTTCTTGTAATCTTTGAAGGTTATGTCATGGCTGACTTCAAATCACGTTTTAAATTATCATGGCCTCTTTCAGAACGGGTTCTCTGAGCGAGGAAATCTTTCTTTTGCTCTAGATTTTTTTCTGCTTCACTGTTACCAAGGATTTGAAACAGCAAAAGCTGAAAGCAAACAAAATCTTCTCTGACCTTGGTTTTCCTGCTAGCTAACATCTTATTTTTTTTTCTTGTGCACTAACAGTTTTTAAATAGCTCTTTAATACCTTCTGTCTCTATTTCTTCTTTGCTAAATTGTACGACAGAGGTGACCCATGCCCTCCAACCTAATTGGCAAATCTAAGGGAATTTGTCGAGTTCTCTTTTTAATTGGAGCCTCCTCCTGCAGCCTTGACATCACGCTTCTCACCCCCCCCCCACACACACACACACTTCTCCGTGCCCAAGCATATACTTACCTAGGTTTTCTTCTGAAGAGCTGCATAGTCAATCCCCTAATGTATGCATCTGCGTGCATAAACTCAGGGTTTCAGCACCAAATGTATAAATTGACAACATGATTGCTCCAAGGTATGTTTGAGGGGAAGGTTTTTATTGTAGATATGAGAGAGAGAGAGAGAGAGAGAGAGAGAGAGAGAGAGAGAGAGAGAGAAACAGCCAAGGGCATCTGGAAGAGTCCAGAGCAGAGAGAGAAAGCAGTAGACTGAACATGGCCAGCAGACCGGACTTGGCCATGAGAGGAGGGGGCGTGAGGGATGAAGACAAAGAGACAACCAAGAAAGGGGAGCAAGGGAAAGCTAGAGAGCAAGAAAAGAGCTAGGAGAGGAAGACAGTGAGAGTGTAGCAAGATAGCAGGGTTATGAGGAGAAATGGGAAGCTCGGGGAGGTTAGCCCAAGAGCTGGCGATGTTTAGGATGAGGAGCAGGGTGAGGAGAGACGGCATCAGCATGGACTCTGAAGTAGATACACGTGATACTGTGGGAGCCTGGAGGTCAGTACGAGCCTTGTACACAGGACGTGGTGGGACACTGAGAGAGAAGAGGTAGCTACAAGTAGATGAGATCCAGGATAGGGAGGTTAATCCATAGGCCTCAGGTCTTCAGGGATGGAGCCCAGTTCCTAGAATCCAGAGGGGTCTGGAAAACCTGTGCTGGACATTGGCCAGTGTGGAAGTCCATGGGTCCAACTCAATGTTTAATGAGTCTCTCAAGAAATGTCTGTATTCTTTTAGTGAACATTTTCCAGGTGTAGCATGTGTCAGGCACAGGGGCAACTCAGATAAGACATTGAATCTTTCCATAAGTTCCTCACTGGGAAGTAGAGGGATAGAAAGATAAATGACAAGATCAAAATCACTGGGGAACAAAGTGACAGGGTTCATAGCATTAGTCATGACCGTGTCTAACCAGCTGCTCTCTCATGGGCTCAAGGCACCTCTGTTGAGGACTATGTTGGAGAAGGGTGATGCTGTTTTCCACAATTCACAACATGAATAAATAAAAAAGAAAGTGCTTTAGTAACTATTTTTTAATGTGTGTGTTTTGCTTACATGTGTGTATATGTACCATGTGCATGCATGGAGCTCACAGAGGCCAGAGGAGGGCACTGGATCCCCTAGAACAGGAGTTACAAAGAATTTCAAGCCACCATGTGGGCAGAAGGAGCCAAACTCTGCAAGGGCACTCAGCACTCTTAGTCTCTGGCCCATCTCTCCAGTCCCCCATAGCATCTCTTACAAATAGCAGCTCAAACCCGGGACCTCCCACAAGCTTGTCACACTTCGCTTTCCATAGCCTTCCACGTAGTTGTGTTTGGCCCATTCCCTTATCTATAAAAACACGACTGTTTTCTTCTTCATTCTTTTTGGTTTATTTAAAACTTACACCTTTACATGTTATTTTAACTATTTACTCCCATCCATTCTTTCTTCCATTTAGAATGAAAAAAAAATAGCAGAATCTGTGACCAGCAGGAACAGATTTTTGCTGTGCAGTATTGAAAAGTGGAAGGAAATAATCAAGATGTGCATGCTAAATAAAAACACAATATTTTGCACTATGACAACCTCCAGCCATACATTTAGGAAAATTTGGGATCTCAAGAGACACATTTGAAAAAGAATAAATAAAACCTATGACCAGCAATTAAGAAGAAAGCATTAAGGATGTTAGAGAGATGCTCAGTGGTTAAGAGCAATGGGTGCTCTTGCGGAGGATCCAGATTTGGTTTCCAGCACCCACATGGCAGCTGTAACTCCTGGTCCAGGGGATCTGATACCTCTACTGACCTCCATGGGCTCACACATGGTCCACATACATACATGTAGGCAAAATACGCATACATACATATATACATGCAAAAGAAAATACTATGAACTTTGAGTTTTAAAATCTATGGGCTACAGTCAAAGTCATGCTTGTCAAACTCGTGGTCCTGAACACTTAATATTCGTCAGATCTCTGTTCAAATCTACTTACTGAATGGCCTTAGTACTTAGCCTCCCCCAACCCCTCTTTCTGCTTATACAACAGAATAATGATTGCTTGTGTAAGGAATAAACCTAGAAGATGTGTTCAAGAGAGTATCTGGTGTGAAATAGTTGCTCAATAAATACTAGATGGCACAAAATATTTGTTCAAGAGTTCAAGTTTTTATTGTGACTAGTCAGCAAAAAAAATCAAAACTTATACTTAAGTGTTCCTAATAATTTAAAAACATTGGCATAATCTAAATGTATATTAGCTGTCTTCATCCTTGGTGCTTATCTGGTTCTCTTTGACTAGAGTCCCAAATTTCCCAGAGTGGTGGCAGATGCCTTTTAATCCCAGCACTTGGGAGGCAGAAGAAAGCAGATCTCTGAGCTAGAGGCCAACGTGGTCTATACAGCGAGTTCTAGGCCAGCTGCAGCAATATGATAAGATCATGTCTCAAAAAAGAAAGCATCAAGTATAAAAGTAAATTAATACAGTTTTAAATTAAGCCCTTAAGCTTTATCTCACCCTCATATGTGATAAATAAGACATTCACTAAAATAATACTGCTCTTTCTATTCTGGAAACTGCCTCCTGAGGAACAGTTCATATACTGCTCTTTTAACCTCAACTGCAACTGGAACAGTTTATTTATTTTGTTTTTTGATTTGAGAAGGGGTCCATTTGGGTCATTGAAATCCTTAGAACTGAAGCTGCTTTGGTTGTGGGGTTTTTTTTTGGCATTGAGAGCTGAGAAGGTGGGAATTCAATTAGCACCTTAATATGTTCATTATCCCTCCCTTCAGTTCAAGGGCCGCTTCACAAGCGCTGCTTCCTGGCGTCAGGCCACATCAAAAGAGGGGGCAACAGTTCCTTGGTTTTTAATTTTCTACCAAAAAGGCGAGGCATCCATTTTGTTCCGCTCTGATTGGTGTGAGAACCACTCTTCCCGAGTCAGCGAGCAGCCAGATGCTTGGGAGCGAGCACCGCACAGGTCTTCCGTTTCAGTCCCAGGCTTTGCTTCCCGTGTTTAGGCTCACAGGGCCTTCTCTTCAGTCCATGCCAGGTGCTCGCCATAAGGTCAAGGTGGTGAGAAAAAATAACATTCTCCACCTCCACTTCCTTCTATATCCAAGTACAAAGGTGATTATTTTAATAGGAATTCAAAAATTAAAAATAAAAATCGAAGCAAATGATGAACCTTACCATGAAGAGCTGTGCAAAGGTCCTAGTTTATTAGCCCTTCTTTAGGAGGGAAACCAGGGTGGGAATCTGCAGAATATTCCCTGCTTTTCCTCTGAGGAAACTGAGGCCAACCGTGGTAAACCATCTTAACCAGGATGGTATGACTTCATTAGCACTCTGGGCCTTTTATGACACAGTGAAATCTCAATTCAATATAAATCTCTCTGATCAGAGGAGCTTTGCTGATGTATTGGTTCAAAGGTCCCCGGGTCTAGTAAGGTCTACAGGAGATTTCTCCACAATCAAGAGAGTAGAGCCTAAAATACTGTGGGTGAGTCTCTGTACCCTGCGCATTAGGAGAATGCCCCTGAGCTTCAGTGAGCCTGCCTGGGCTGACTCTGTCGCATCCGGGGAGCACTTCATCCTGTCAGTGAAGCATCTACTTTGTACAATGCACCATGAAGGTTCGTGATGAATAAGGAGATCGATCCCCAGATGCTGGACAGCATCATTTTAGGGGGAAATGTAATGTGAGCTTGCTCGAGGGTGTCCTTTAGGTTAGAAGTCACAAACTTAGATGACCTGCAGACAACAGGAGTGTGTGTTCCTGGCTGTGTGTAAAACAGTAATGGGTGGGTAGAGAGTAGGTGGGAGTTGGTCCAGCTGGAGAATGCCTGGGGGTTTTAAAGGGAACAGCTGTTGCTCACTTGCAGCCAAGTATGTTCTGATGAAGAATGCACGCAGCTCAGTGTGGCCAATCCTGAAGATTTCTCAGGAAAAGTCAGAAATCTCAACTTGTTTGTAAAATCACTTACATTTCCCAGGCCAGTGTGTCCTGTGCAGAGGTCACAGGAGGTGAGCCACAGCCTTCAAGAACATTTTTTCACTTCGTTTATACCTTCCTGCCTCGTCTCCTGCTTCCAGTTTAACCCAGTGGACCCTCAGGAGGCAGACCAGGAGGGCTGCTTCCTGGGACATTTAGACGACCTTGGAATGCACTTCTGCAGCAGTAAGCACATTACCGTGGGTTTTTAATTTTAACAAGGTAGTATTTACGATTTGATTCTTTGAGGGAAGAGCTCTATCAGCTTCAGCTAATACTTCAAGATGAGGTGTATTAAGAAACTTGTGCTGAGCTGTGCAGGAAAGAATTCCATTTTGAAGTAAGGGCAAAAAGCATCAAATGACACATGAAAGTCACCGCTTGAAGGGCTACATAGTATTAAAACTGGGTTAGAAAGGGGGCAAATAAGCTGGGCAGTGGCAATGCCTATAACCCCAGCACTCAGGAGGCAGAGGCAGGTGGATCTCTGAGTTGGAGGCCAGCGTGGTCTACAGAGTTCCAGGTCAGCCAGGGCTACACAGAGAAACCCTGTCTCAAAAAAGAAAAAAAGGAAAGAAAAAGGACAAATAGGCTAGCTATTAAAAGACCTTCATATGACTCCTCTCTCTTTTTAAAAGATAATATGAATATCTGTACAATAAATGCCAAGAGGAGTCTAATACTTAAGCATTGCTGTCCACACAAGCACCAGGAGCTGAGAGTTAAGCATCAACTGTGAGCAGTGCACTGGGGGTTAGAGACTGGGCAGCAGGAGGAACGATCAGGACCAGAAGGTGAGGGTGGGGCCTTCCCTTAGGAAAGGACTTGAAAAGTAGATGAGTGCACCATCAAAGGTGTGTGGTTGGAGACAATATTACTGTGGTTGGACAGAGCCCCCAAGATGTGTGTGTCAGTATGACGGTTTCAATGAAATGTCCCTTGTAGTCTTGGGCCTTTGGATACTTGGTCCCCAGTCGATGACACTGCTTGGGTAGCCTTGGGTGATGTGGCCTTGTTGAAGGAGGAGTGTCACTGGAGGCAGATGTTCAGAGTTTAAAGACTAGCACCATTTTGAGTTTGCTCTGTCTGCTTCCTTTTTGTGGTCCAAGACGTGAGCTCTCAGCTTGCTACTCTAGCTGAGTATATCATATCTAGTCATGCATATCACTTCCGATATGACAGGCTCTTATTTATCCCTCTGGAATCTTAAGCCTACCAAAACTCTTCTTTCTATAAGTCAACTTGGTCATGGTCTTTTATCACAGCAACAGGAAAGTAACTAATACAGTTTGAAACTGGACCCCCAACACAACAGTGTTGAGAGATGAGACCTTTAATAGGTCTGTAGGTCACCAGGGTTCTCCAGAGTGGATTAGTTACAGTAGAGGCTCCTAATGAAAAAATGAGCCTTTCATTTCAGTTTGCAGCTATAGTCCATGTGCTAAAGATTAAATAAGGAGGCCGTTAATACTTGTGATGTAGATACCATGTGCCTGAGGCCTCACAAGGTGCCTAAGTATTAGATTCAGGATCTTAAGGCAGGAACCCAGAGACAAGAACAGAAGCAGGAGCTATGGAGGAACACTGCTTACTGGCTTATTCCTTCATGCCTTGCTCAGCCTGCTTTCTTATACCACCCAATACCACCTGCCCAGGGCTGGCATTCATTGTAGTTGAAGTTTTCCTGTGTCCACCCAGCTCCTGCAGCCACTCAGGCCCCAAGTAAACTCGCAGAGACTTATATTACTTATAAACTGTATGGCTGTGGCAGGCCTCTTGCTATCTAGTTTTTATATCTTAAATTAACCCATTTATATTAATCTATAAGTTACCACATGGCTTGTGGCTTACCGGTACTTTTACATCTCGCTTCCTCTGTGTCTGGCTGGAGACACCTGACAGCCTTCCTGTTCTCAGAATTCTCTTCTCTGCTTGTCCCGCCTATACTTCCTGCCTGGCTACTGGCTAATCGGCATTTCATTTATCAACCAATCAGAGCAACACATTCACAACATACAGAATATATCCACAGGAATTCATAGTGGACTGGGTTCTCTATATCAATCACTAATCAAGAAAATGTCCACAGACTTGCCTAGAGGCAATCTTTCAGCTAATGTTCCTTCTTCCTAGATGACTCTAGCTTGTGTCAATTTGACGAAATAAACAACTAGCCAGTACACACCCTGTGTATGACATGGCAAGAAGCACTTAGACAGATGCTGTCCTCTCAATGAAATAAATCTCCGTTCTTAAAGAATGACTCAACTCATGTATGCTGGGATATTAGTGCAAAACCAACTAAGTCACTGTGCTATTGAAAAAGCCGAGTCTCAGGTACAAAGTAGGAAGGTAAATAAAATCAGCAAGTAGTGATGGAGAACACTTATGTTTGAACAAAGGACCAGGGGTTTGAGATAAACATAAACATGTATATACAACACTCTGCTGGAAAATGTCAAAGACTCTGCTTTTCTGGAGGAGAGGACCTGGTATGTTCCATTTGCTTGCTTCTATTCAAAAAAATGTTTTAACTATGGCCAGTTTCAAGCTATCAACAGGAAGTGGCTGAAAGTAGAGTGAGCAACGTAAGGTGGTGAGCAGCAAGGTCAACAAAAATTCAGGATCACGAGACACCCCAGATTTAGGAATGACAACATCTAAGGAAAGGTTGTACTGGGAGACTGAAGCCCACAGAGGTCATTGAGCTAAAGAAATGGACACAGAGATTAGAAATCCTCAACTAAATTTGTTAGGATGGCCACAGCGGGGATAGGAAAGTGTAGAAGATGGAGCTCAGGTCCAGAAGCCATAAGAGCAAGCAGAACCTTGGCCTTGAGCTCAACACAAGCTGATAAGCTGCCATGTGTTGCTGGGTAATGACAGTCACTCATCACTAGCCAGGGGGGGTGATCCTCTATGGCATTGATTCTCAACCTGTGGGTCGCAACCCCTTTGTGGTCAATCCATTCTTTCAAAAGAGTCATGTAAAACCATTGGAAAGCACAGATATTTATCTTACAATTCATAACAGTATCAAAATTACAGTTATGAAGTAGCAACGAAAATAATTTTATGGTTTGAGGTCACCACAACATGAGGAACATAATTCAAAGATCGCAGCATTAGGAAGGATGAGAACCACTTCTCTATGGGTGTGAGGCTATGTGCACTACAGATATGTGTAAGCTCATATTCCTGTCCATTTGGCAGATGAAGCCTGTACACTGTACACACATAATAGTGCCATGTGCCTGGTAGTGACAGGCTGTGGTAGAGATTGAAGAAAGGAAGCTTTTAATATTTTTAATGTAAATACCACTTACCTGAGCCCTTACACGGTGCCTAAATATTGGCTTCAGTGCTTTGTTGCATTCTATTTAGATGAAAAAATCTGGCTAAATGTTTAAGTAATTTATCTACTGTTACACAACATGGCACATAGCCCTTTCTAACATCAGAAGACTCATCCCCCAACGACGTCACTACATTGTCCCCTCCAGAAGATAATAGTCTGATGGAGATGGAGGAGACTGTGATCAGAGAGTTACAGTTCCTCTTTAAAAAATGCATCCAGCCTGCACATTCCTAAAGAGTCAATTCATGTTTTTTCCTACCCCCCCCCCCCTTGAGCTTGCATGTGACTTGTATTTTTAGGCTCTGCTGTTAGCAAGTGTATTTTTGTGTGATTGAGTGGGAGAGTGGGAAAAGTTTCACAGAGCTGTTTCAACCAGGATGCAGGGAGCTCAGCAGAGACTGTGAAAGCTCTGCCATCTAAGGTCTTAGGAAGCCACAGAGAGATGCGCATGTTCTCACTTTATTATTCTGTGTACACCCCGGATGAATGGCTAGTTAAAGGTATTGTTAAGGCATTTTAAGTGACCCACTTCCAGCAGTGAACAGATCACTTACCATGCCAAACCAACTGGTGCTTCTCAGATTATAAAACCACAAAGTGGGGAAAATGTTAAAACAGCTAAAGCAAAAACGATGCCTGAAAGGGGAAGGAGCAAAATGGAGCCTCATTGTCTGCCAAGGCAGATGGCTGACCACTAGGAGGCTTCACTGCAGCGTCCAGGGTAATTGGATGCTGGGGCTTTCCTGGCAAGGACTGAGCAACTTCATTTACAAGATCCAGGTTCTTTTCAATACATCCTCTCCTTGGCTGGAGTGGATGGCTCATCCTAAACGTGAATGCTACCTTTACTTTATGATGCTTCTCTGGTCACAAGGACATGAAAAGTAATTAAGGACCGAATTTCCTAGCTGACTCCCTTGCATGTACAATTATCTGCAGATATAAAATTGCCCACTTTGATAATTATACCCTCAGAACGAGGGGCAAGTGGCTAATTATGCCCACATGTGGCCGATTGCACTTTCCATTAGCCAATTATATGCACAATTATTTGTGCACATAAATAATTGCACTCATGGAAAATAGCAGCCCTCCTTTCAAATCTTCCTGCTTGGAGAGGCTGATGGAGTAATTGCCGCACTGGAAACGTACTTGGTGGGCACTGGAAGAGAATCAGATACCAGGGGACGTGTAAGTGACCAGAGCCTGCAAATGGCATCAAGTGCCAAAGAAAGTGAGAAGAATCATGGGATGGCTCAAGGCCAGCACGCACTTTAGGAAGTACGCTTCTCAGGGTGGCTGTGCACAGTGACCTTGGGCAGGATGTTAACCTTCGCTCATGTCTACTGGCTCTGCATACACCAGGAGGATGATAATGCTCCATTCCCAGCATTGTTCTGGGACGGACGGCAATTCATGCAGTCTCCTTTACATTACATATATAGACACACTGTCATGTCAGCTGGTACGTCCAATTGTGCAGGAAAAGTAGTCATCCTCTGTAGCAAAGCAAGATTACCAGTATGGATAAGGTAGGGAAGCCTATTGCTTTGCCTCTAATGTTTCTACTGAGGATAGTCCAGAAAACAACATGCTGTCATTCAAAATTCATTTATTCAACAAAAGCTGTTGAATCTTAGGCTATCCTGAGCATTTGAGACATGATGAACAACAGTCAGAAAGTCACTAGCGTGTTGACTGGGGCCACCGTTCAGTGAGCAGCTTTTACTCTGACCCGCTCTAGTTAGCACATTGGGGGGAAATTTCACCTCATGTCTAGGAAACCTGGCAATGAATTTCATGGTTTGGTTGCCAGCCACATTTGGTGACACTGAACCTTGTGGGGTCTGGCTGTTTTCATCGACCTCAGAACTGAGAGTCACGACCGCTGCAGACGACCACCGGACCTCTTTCGACTTCCTCCTCTGGTTCCCTTTCCATGCCCAGCCATCCCATCTCTATGCTGTCAGTCTCTGATTCTCCAGATCCTCTCTTATCTGTGTGGAAAAGGGCTCTCTATTCAGGGGGCAAAGGAAGGCGTGAACAGTTAGTCGCCAGAGATGAAGTGTTGGTTAGACGAACAGAGCAGAGAAGTCAGGGCCACATTAGAAGCTAATATAAAATAGTTTGGTGGAGGGCTGGGAGTACGGCCTCTCGAGCCAGACTTTCCGGCATTTGAGTCCCTGTTGTATGATGTTGGGCCAGTTAACTTCTGTTTTGCTCAGTCTTCTCTAAAAAGGAAGCGGTGCTCACTTAATAAAGTTATTGTGAGAATCAAATGAGGAGAAAACATGAATGGGGAGTGTTTGGAATTCCCATGGTATATGCCAATCGTTTTCATTTGTGGACTGAAAATACACAAAAATCTTCTAAGAAACGTGATGCAAATGGTTTTGAAACCTCAACATGCCTCTAAAAGCCAATACGAACAACTGATCTAAGAGGGCAAACAGCAGACTCCATTCTCAGAGACACACGAAGTGGGGTGTGCCAGAGTCCAGGAATCGTCCTCTTGGGGAAGCCCTTACCTCTTACCTACGTGATTCTGGTACAGGTGACCTAAGGACCACCCTTTGAGGAACCAAATCACACAGGGCTGGTTCTGGCTGTACCCAGTGTTTGCTTGGCGTATTGAACACTAGAAAAGAACTTCCAAGGTTTGGGCCAAAGTTCTTTTTCTGGGACCACAGGTCACTTTAGTTGTAGTCTGCACTATCACACTCAGATGTGGGTACACTGGACACATGCGGCAGCTTCCATCTCTGACTCTTAATTTTCAGGAAATAATATATCTTAAAATAGTATTTTGTTATGAAATGAATCCCATTTCTGTGGTTCTGTAAATAAGAAAAAAAATAAACATTTGCACTTAGGGAACAAGGCGTCAAAACTAAATGCCTGGTCTTCTGGATGATTCATAGCCATAAGAAGCAGCGCTGGACTTTGGCCGCTGTGCACACATACTGATCAGTGTTGGATGCTCTGCAGTTTCCGCAGAGAAAGGGCTCTGCCTCCTGTGCTTCAATGCCTGGGGGAAGGAAGAGGCTTCCACACATCGGCTCTTCTCAACCCGGCTCTCTTAAACAGCAAATTCTAACACTAGCAAAACTAAAATGGCTCCCAGGCTACAAAGGGTTCCAGCACACAGAGTAATCACACACTTCTGTCTTCAAACGAGTGGACGAGCAGCCTTGTGCACTTCGTAGCTGTTGCCACAGTCCAAATGCATAAGCGATCGCTGGAAGGATAATGTATGCTCTGCTGGCTTTCAGCAGGATTTTATCCGCATAAGAAGAAATAGTTATCATTTGTAATGAAAAATTGTTCTACTTCAATAATACAGAAGGAAATTTGCCTTGCCCACATCTAAATTCTGATCTTCATGAAGACAAATTCTCCTGCCATCCCACACACGTTACGGTTTAGATGTGCAGTGTCTCCCCTAGGTCTGTGTTCCTCAGCGATGGTGCTGCTTTAGGAAACTGGGGAGCCTGTGGGAGGGGTAAGCCTGAAGAAATGAATCAGTGAGAGAATCAGTCAGGGTCCTCTAGAGGAACAGACCAATAGAACCAACATGTAGTAAAAGGGCGTTTATTAGACTCGACTTACATGAAATGGCTGGGCAGCCAAGAGACGGCTGTCCTAGAGAAGCTGGGAACCCTGTAATATTGTTCAGTCCGTGAGGCAGGGAGCCCAGCAGTGCCAACTCGGCACTAAAGGCCGAGGAATCTGGGGGCTGCTGGTCTTCAGTCCTTGGTGGAAACAGGATCCAGCCAAAGAAACCGGATCCTGGGATAGTAAAATATGGCGGTGGCCAAAGCACCAGCAAGACAGACCATTTGCCAGCAAGGGTCTTAGCGGGAAGGCAAGCTGCATTGGATTTCCCGCTTTCCGTCTGGGCTGTCACTGGAAGGGACTGCCACTCTGAAGGCTTCCTCCCACGTTGGTCACTCCTTCCTGGAACAGATTCACAAAGCCACCCAGAACTGTGTCTCTCAGCTGACTCCAGCAATCAAGTCGACAAGTGACTTAAGAGTTAAAGCCTAGCCCTGCCAACAGCCAAGCCTTTTCTGCTTCCTGGTCCCTTCCGCATAAGACATCCTAGTTACCTGCTCCTGCTACCCAGTGTGAGCTTGCCTTCCCTGCCTTGATGGCTGGTACTGGGAGAAGTTCTCCCTCCCCAGTTGTTTCTGCCAGGTGTTTTGTAAGGGTGGTAAGATAAATAATTAACATGCCCCCGAACACAATCCTTGTGTGATGACCCATGCCCCACCCCTAGGGATAGCCTCTATCTGCTTCTGGAGACCAGGTTTGCTACCCACGGGCATCCATCAACATTTGCACCTTTGACATTCAGATGGGAAGTGCTTTAATACCAAACTCCAGGCGCACAGCCTCCAGCGTCACGGCTCCAAGAAGAGTGACACTATAGTAAATGTCCCTTGAAGGCCACTGGCTTGTGGTGCCATTGACAGCTGGTAGAATCTTGAGGTAGGGCCTCCTAGGAAGAGGTCACATCCCAGCTGCGGCTTCCTCTACAGTCCACTCCTACCATTGCTGTCTTGTCTCCCAACAGCCCCAAAGCAGCTCCATTACTCAGTGTCTGTTGGGTGTATTTCTTTAGATGACTGTGAATTTTTTTTGGCTCATCTTGAACTTATGAATGTCTTTTAATTGTATTTTGGTATGAGGAGAGCAAGAACATTTACACCTACTCTCGCTGGTGTTTCTGAGTGATTTGAAATAGAGATTTGGGAGTCTCACATAACTGAGTAGATATTCATCTCCTCTGACCCACTTTCCTAGCTTGGGTGTGTTAAGCCACAACTCCTGCTCAGACTTGCTGAGGACTCAGAAGGTGCGAGTCTTAAGAGTGGGGATGAAAAGTAAGATTCACCTCAGGTCGGCTTCACCTCAGGTCCATTTGCCTTTGATGCCCGTGGCACCAAAGCAGCAACTCCAACTGACGTGGTCAGCCAACAGAAGCTGTCAAGGGTGGAGTGTGGAAGCTGCTGCTGTGAACTCCTCACGAAGATTGCCAAGCAGCCATCAGACAGTACTAACAGCTTTTGATTTAAGGTTGAAGGAAGCAGTCCCTTGGGCCACTTAGTGCGCTACATCATCCTGTTTGGGAAATGCTCTCAAGTAACTGCTGGGCAGACCGAGAGGATGAACTCTCACTGAGGAAAATGGCCATGAAGTCAGACCTCTCCCATGTGCTGGTTAGCTGTGAATTGGCTTGTGGGAGAACACATTTTCTATATCCATTATAGAGAATATTCATTTATTCAATTCCTCCTCACTCCCACCTGCCTGTTTCTGTCATTATCTCTGTCTCCTCTGCCTCTTTGTGTCTACACGCGCGCACGCGCGCGTGCTCTCTCTCTCTCTCTCTCTCTCTCTCTCTCTCTCTCTCTCTCTCTCTCTCTCTCCAGTTCATTGTCAGCAAGCTTCTTTACTCCTTAGAAGGAACTGTGGGTTCTGATGGAAACAGTGCTGACTAGCCTGGCTCTCCATCACAGAGACAATGCTTTAAAGCCTTCATCTTCACACAGGTGAAAGGCCCAGTAGAAGCAGTCCTCTAACCTAGGTCAAATAGGAAAGTTCTTCCCAGGTGTGGCCACTCTGCAGCCTTTCATGGCCTTCCTTCACCCCAGGGGGGATGCCTTTGCTGTCCTGTAAGGCTTAGGTGCTGGCAGCAATAATCCACAGCGAGGGAAGACGATGGAGCTGCATCTTCCGGCGGATGCTTGGATTATGAAACCAAATATACATCCTGCTGTCGGCTGCTCTGCCCCTTTGCTAAATGCTCTGCAATGACAGCCTGGCAGAGGTTCAGAACGACTTGTGGCAGGCTGGAGTTGAGGCATTTCTCTAGACACAGAAGAACGTCCTCTTGCCAAACTGATTCATTCTTGCTGCTCTGAGGGAAGGGCCCTGTCATGGTCCCACTCCTGAAGCAGCTGAGGGCAACAGAGGAGCATCTTCTGAGATCTCTCCCTGTGCTGGTCGTAACAGGTTATCAGAAAGTAGCAGGCACCAGGCAAAAGTCAATGAGCAAATACTGGACCAGTGACCCTTGTTGAGTCCCTCCAAATCTTATGTGTTACTACAAAGGCTAACTATTCCTGGGGTGTTCATTACAGTAGGAAATCATAGAAAGCTAGATTAACATGGCGGGGTGCTTGTCAAAACACCAGTCAAGCCAGTCCATGGTATTCCCTGCCTGGCTTGGGGCAGGAAAATTATCACAAGTTTGAGGCTAGCCTGGCCTACAGAGTGAGATCCTGTTTCAAATATATATATTTTCCAAATGTATATATTTTTTCACCCAAACTTGAGAATTCAGCCTCCTGTTCCCAAATTCAGACTCTGTGTTTCTCCTATGGATATATACCTCTACTCTTACTGAAGAGTCCAAGACAATCACGAGCTCCCAGTGGGTAGAGTCAGGGCTTCCTAGCAATGTGAGACCTGGACTTTGGAAGTTCCCAAATGCTACTCCAGCATTCTAGTCACAGTGGAGACAAACAATAATAATAAAAAAAAATACTCCAGGTTCTTCACCTGAGAAAGCCACTCATCATTTGGATAGGGTAGAGCACCGGAAATACAGTGAGCCCTACTGTCTTCAGTCATCCATGAAATAAACGCTGGAGAAATAGTGAGCCAGTGTACAAACGCTCACCAAGACTGCTTGGTGTTTTTAAAAGAAAGCAAAGGGAGAAATAGTGAAGCTGGGTCAAAGAGTGTCCTCCAATCATATGCTGCAACTGAACATAATTAAATATCATTTTTAATTGGGAAAGCACTCGTGGGGCCCTTATTATTTAAAAATGAATTGCCTATAATTGTTAGTGTGTAGATATGATACACTGAACCAAAGCTACTTTAATAAAACATCATTTTTCATGAGCTATAGAAGAATCTCTAGGTCAGACAAGGTAAACTATAATGAATAAATGCTGACTCATAATTTTCCATTGTCACTAGGAAGTAGAGGGGAATGAGTAAGCGAAACCCTTTAGCTACATTCTTTTGTGTTCCCACGTTTACCTAAGGTGTTAACAAGCAATCACCCTGACCCTCGGGTACAGAGCACTTGAATCTGTTAAATTGAACGGTGGTTGTGTATGTGTGGTTTTGTCCTGAGCTAGGATCCCTTGCTACTGTTAAGGCCACCAATGACCTTCACCAAGATGCCTAAGGTCTGAGCAGAATGACAGGCTTGTGACAGTTCTACCTCCATCTTGAGCCCACCCTGAGAAAAAAAGATCACATGACTGTAGTTATCCGAGAGCCTCATGGCAAGATGTCTTCTGAATACTGTAATTAGCATTATGGTTAAGTATTGGATTCTGTGCTTCTAAATACACGTGTCAGATGAGCAAGATGTCAATTTTCTCTGAAGCGAGACTCAAATTTGAAAATCATGTAGCTTGTGACTTGTGATTCTAGGTTAACAACACATTCATACATTTTTTTTTTTTTGGCCAGATGGACTACATGACAACAAAACTTGACTTAAAATGTTTATTTCTAGGATTGACTAGAGCTTCAATAGTAATGTCAATGAGAAGTATCTAAAAGATTTCATTTAATGGTCTTTTCATAACAACTAAATTTTCTTTATAATACCAATCCATACTGAGGCTGAGAACCATCATCCATAATGTCAATTTATTAAAACACTATATATATATATATATATATATATATATATATATATATATATATATATATTTAGAAATGAGCACAAAGCTGCCTATTTCTGGTTAGTTAGCAGGCTAGAATAAACTATTGCAGGGTGTGTGGACAGGGTACAGAAATAGGAGGGAACACCTGGGCTCCCAGGAAACAATGATCGGCTGCATGGTGCCACTCAACACTATCCAAAGTGTGATGTTCAGATCAGTGTTCTAGGTGAAAATATTGGGCCTGACCATAAACCAACAAATCCAAATCCCTAGAGTCCCAGAAATCTGTGTTTTAGAAGGATTTCCCAAGTTTATGGTGGGCTTTGGAGTTTAAGAAACGTTGTATAGCTGATCCCAACTCGGGCAGGCTTCTCAAGGAGTCTGAGTAAGTCACTAGTTCAGTTTTCTGGTGCTTAAAATCAACCCAGTTGGCTAGGTAAATGGCTCAGTCCATAAAAAGCTCGCTCTGCAATCATGAGGACCTGAATTTGACCCCCAGAAGCCATGTCAAAATGCTGGATGTAGTGGTGTGCACTTGTAATCCCAGTGCTTGGGAGGTGGAGACAGGCAGGTAGATCCTGGGGAATCACTGGCCTGCCAGCCAGACTGGCTGAGTTCCAGGACAATATGGACAGTATCCTGAGGAACAACGCACAAGGCTGACCTGTGACCTCTACATCCATACACACAGACATGCACATTCACATACAAACACACAAACTAAGCTAGTAAGGTCTACTTTATAAGATTGCTTTCTAGATTAGACAAGACCCTCATGTCTCTGGCCTCCCGTCTGACATTCGGCCACTGTAGTTGCCATATCTCTCCGCTCTGCCATGTACCAGCGGTTCAACCATAGGCTAGTAGTTGAGCATTTCTTCGTATATAAAAGAGAACAGCATCTTTAATACTTAGCTCATGATGTGGTTGTAAAAATCCGTTAAAATTGTGTGCTGAAGGCTATTTCTGCTCTGCACAAGGCTGCACACGTATAAAGGGTTGATAAGACCACATTAATGGTTTTAAGCTTGGAGTGAGCAATACAACCGACCTGATCTAAGCCCACAGCGGCACATTGCCTTCTGTCCAGCTGCTTGCAATCGGCATGTGAGCACAAGTATCCAACTCAAGAAGATTGGTCAAAGACAGAAATATAGGTACTTCCTCCCCATTCCCTGCTGTCTGCTAAAATTTTACCAACAAACCACTAGTTTCATAGCTGTTAACTTTTCACCATTCTGACTCTAGACTGGGCAACCCATGTTTGCCGGCATGCTCAATAGAGCTATATTTCTGGGAAGGATTCATGTCACCCAAGTTCACAGTCATCTATATCTATATTTATATCTATATCTATATCTATCTATCTATCTATCTATCTATCTATCTATCTATCTATATATCATCGGGATATCTATTAATTTATGATGAGGAGAGTTGCCCTGGGGCATTTTCCCAGGGGAATACAAAAGGAGCTAGTCAAATAGTTTGAATGTTTAGTGACATTGGGCTAAAGTGACACTACATAGTCATTTCCACAGTGGAGATACACTATCTCCAGGTAGACACAGTGAGTCATTGGGCAAGGCTGTGCACACTCTCCCCTCTTAAACGGACATGTCCTTTCAAAGAGTCTCCTCTTACGGCATAACTGAGGCTGGCTGTGCCCTCGTAACGTCTTCAGAGTCTTACCCTTCGGTGGCTCCCCAGTGCCTACAGCTGTGTTAAGGCCCAGCAGCTGTTCTTCATCTCCAAGAGAGGTTTGGGGTTTGTTTTGTTTTGTTTTGTTTTGTTTTTTTCCCCAGTGCTGGAGAGCCAACTTAGAGCCTCATTCTACCACTAAACTACACCCTCAAACCCAGGTAGACATTTTCAAAGTTTTCAACCACTTGCACGAGAATCATTTGGGTCTATCTTTAAAAGGCAAATGTTTATGCCTTCTCCAGACTTCCTAAGTCAAACTCTTTACTGGTGGGGCCTAGAGAGCTGCTATTTAATCAAATTACTAGATAATGTATACACTGCAGAGTGAGGACTGGAGGTTCCTTTTCACAGCTCTGCTAAGTACAGAATATGTGGACTTCAGGACTCCCAGTGCCCTGGTGCTTTTAAGTTCCTGGTTCTTGTGGTGGCTTCTTCATATCACTTTGTGTTAGTCATGAAAGATATATGGAATAAATATTTGTGTCCTAACTCCCTATTCAAACATCATAATGTATTTGCTCAGTGAGATAATGTTAGGAGGTGGAGCCTTAGGTGGTAACTAGGTCATGAGGATGGAGAGATTCTGAATGGGATTGGTACCTCATAAAGAGAACAATGAGTGTTCTTTGCTCTTTCTGCAATGAGAAGTTGGCAATCTGGAAACTGGAAGAAACCTGATGTGTGGTTCTAGTCTCCAGAACTGAGTTACCAACATCTCTGTCACCACGCTGCTAAAACAGCCTGAGAAGGCAAGGGTGACTGTACCAGACACAGATGTTACTGCTACACATTGACACCTGTTTAGGAAAACTAGATTCTAACACTAACTCTAGGCCAAAAGCCACGTCTTCACTCTTTTTGGAAAGAAATCACCTGATACTATTATTTCTGGTGGTGAAAACAGAATTGGAATTTGTTTTATGTGAAGTCTCACTACACAGATTACATGAGTTTATTATCATCTACAGGAAGCAACAGGTATACATTTTTAAAAAAACATTTCTTACTTTCATTTGTTGGTGTGTGTGTGTGTGTGTGTGTGTGTGTGTGTGTGTGTACAGGAGCACGTGCATTTGTCACACACACATGCTTGAGCTTGCATGGCAGTATCCTACCCACCACACTGAGCAGGTGGAGGTCTGAAGAGTTGGTTTCTGCCACCCACATGTGATTCGGGGAATTGAACTCAGGTTGTCAATGTTGGCAGCATGTGTCTTTATCTCACCGGCCCAGGAATGTGCTGTGAATGGAGACTGATTCATTGTCTGAGAATCATCTTAGCTCAGTGGGGCTTAAGCTAGGGTCAACTTGACTCCCGTTAGCTATGTTACACTTGGGGAAGAGAAGGATAAAGCGCTGCCAGTGCCCAATGAGTAGGACTGGGGATGCTGCTAACCGCTCCTCAAAGCTCGGGACAGTACCTACAACAAAGAATCCTCTAAAGTGCTAAAGCGCGCTCCAGCTTCCTCCTGGTGTTTCCACCCTAGTCTGTGACTGCCCTTTCAGCACCAGGATTCATCTAGCCCCCAGCAGTCTGCAGAGAATTTTTAAAGGGCTGAATCATATTAATGTCAAAGGAAAAGAATAAATTCACATGAAAGCTTAGGGCATTTTTAAAAATAATGTTTTGCCTTTCACATACCAGGAGCTCCATAAAAAATATTTTAATTAAATAGTGAATAGATTAAAACATTAATTTCACATTAATGATGGTGCCTTTCACAAAGAAAGGGGAGTGGGTTTCCTATGCTGAAAATGGGAGGCTGATGAAAGTCAGCCCCATCCAACCCCCAGATTTATTTAAAGAACTCAAAGAATTTCAGAAAAAATTCGTGTGGCTTCAAGGTTAATGCACAAGATTTACAGAAACTGGCAAAAAAAAATCACAGACTAAAAAAAAAAAAAGCATGAACTTCCTGCATGCCTCTGACTTAGAAAGAAAGCTCAAACGGGTTAATTATAAAAATCCTAATTTAACAGGCTTTTATATCTGCTTTCTGCTACAACCAGCATTTAATCAGTAATATTTGAGGAGAAATTATAAGTAAGTGGAAGTTCTGAGCCAAATTCGCTTTATTGAGCATACCCAGGTCAAATGCTAAATTTCCTATCTGCAAATTGGGTTCTTGGATAGTTTAAAAGACATGAGGAGACTGGAATAGAAGGAGAAGTATAAGACAAGACTTAATCATATAGAGCATCAATAGTAGTGAATGATCAGGGAGACCACACAGTAAGTTAAAAGATCCAGTAGCTATGGACTTGGCAGATGGCTCAGTTGGTAAAGTGCCTACAGTGCAAGTCTGTAGACCTGAGTTCGAATCCCCGGCACCATGCAAAGGTGAGAGGCAGCAGCATGTGCCTGGACCCCCAGCACTGGGATTGGGGAAGCTAGGTGGAATCCAAGGAGCTGGCTGGGCAGCCAGACTTGCAGAATCAATAAGCTCTAGGAAATCCTGACTCAAAAAATTAAGTGGAGAGCAAGAAGATACCCAACTCCTGCCTGGCCTAGACACATCTGCATACGTACTTGCCTGCATATGTCTGCACACCCATATGAACATGTACATAACACACACACACACACACACACACACACACACACACACACACACACTAGCTAATATGTTCTCATTGTCCCAGCAAAGCAAAGGTTTCACTTATGTGAGATATCTTACTAATCATAGCTGATTCTTCAGCTCCACTTAACCAGAACCACAGATATGCAACGTCCCCAATCCAGTCATTATGTGATTCTCAAACTTCCCTCTGGAGCTTCACAAGCCAGGCTTCCATCAGCTGCCTTTCTCTCAACACTCTTATCTTTCAAGCTCCCACAGAACACTCACCAAGCTTTGAACACTCAATGGTTTTTCTAACCCAAAGTTTCAAAATCCTTCTGCAATGGCCCACTCCCCAAATGGTCAGGGCTGTCACAGCAATACCCTATTCCTGGAACCAATTTCTGTCTTAATTAGAGTTGCTATTGTGTATGAAACCCTATGACCAGAAGCAACTTGCAGAAGAAACAGTTCCACATCACACTTCATCAAGGGAAGCAGGTAGTGAAGGAACTCAAAACTCAAGCAGGAACCTGGAGGCAGGACCTGATGATGAGGCCATGGAGGGGAGCTGCTTACTGACTTGCTCTTCATGGCTTGCTCAGCCTGCTTTCTTATAGAACCCAGGACCACCAGCTCAGAGATGGCCCCACCCACCATTGGCTGGGCCATCCTAAATCATTAATCAAGAAAATGTCCTGCAGGCTTGCCTACAGACCAATCTTACAGAGGCTTTCTCTCCTCCGAAGACAATAGCTTGTGTCAAGTTGGCATAAAAACAGCCAGCACTGATCAGGGTGTTTTATCATAGCAATGGGAAGAAAAACTAGGACGGAGCTCAAGGCCAGCCTGGGCTACATGAGACCATGACTCAGAAACCTCCAAAATACAAATATAAAACTGAAATTCCAAATTCTTCAGTTCTCAACTCAGAAAACTGAGACATAAGCTGGATAAATTGTCCAAGAGCTCAGACTGTCCTAGAATGGAAGCCTGTTAGCATAATTTCAGGGCTCCGATCTCGGTCAGAAAGAGCAAGTGCCTCTCCAAACACTGATTCTGACACTTAGTGTACTTGTCCCCACACTAGTCTTGTTTAAGCATCCATGCCTTCCACTGCACCCTAAGCTCACCCATCTTTAAGCCCTAATGCCTGGAGCCCAGTAAATGCTGGGTGAATGAAACTGCGGTTTTATGATAACCGTCTGCTGCACTCTGAGTGTTGACTTACATCAGTGATTCTCAACCTGTGGGTCATGACCCCTTTGGGGTCAAATGACCCTTTCACAGGAGTCACCTAGGACCACTGGGAAACACAGATATTTACGTTATGATTTGTAACAGTAGCAAAATTACCATCAGGAAGTGGCAACAAAAGTAATTTTATGGTTTGGGATCACGACAGCATGAGGAACTGTAACAAAGGGCCCAGCATTAGGAAGGTTGAGAACCACCGACTTACATGAACCAGGATAGCACATGATTTGTCTTTAAAATTATTTTTTGCACATGTGTTCTTCCCACATATAAATGCTCCATAAATGTTGTTAAAACCCAATGCAGCATTACACTCTGCCTCCTGATTAGGTTTTGTTAATGTACCATGATCAGCTCTGTATACCATTTTTTTAAACAGATAAATGTATGAAGATTTGGGATATGTAAGGTCCTAAATGTATTTTAGTTAATATTAATTTTTCTTTTTTGTTGTTCTCTTTTAAATTAACATTTTCTCTTATTCTAATAGTAATTCTCATTAATCACAGAAACCCTGGAAACTAGTAACAAAATAAACTAAAAATGACCCAAAATCATACCATGCATTCTAATTATTTTTTTTTCTTGAGACAGATTCTCATTAATCCAGGCTAGCCTCAAACCGGCAGTGTAGCTGAGGGTAACCTTGAAATCCCGCTCCTTTCCACGCCTTCTGGGTTGTAGACAGATGTGTACGACTGTGTTCTGTATGTATAATGAGGACTGAACTCAGGCCTTCGTAGCAAGCTAGGCAAGAACTGTACCCACTAAGCCACAGCCACGGGTCCTGGTGTCTCTTGAATTCTTCAGGAATAAATGCAAGGAACACAGTGTAGTGGCAAAAGGTGAAGTTTTGAGAATCGTGGCTGACTTAAATTATCTCCCTAGACAGTTGCTTGATGAGGTAATTCTTCTTTTGGCACAAATCAGAGGGGTAAATCATTTGCCAGTCACACACAGTGAGTAAGGGGCTTGGTAAGACGTTGGAACCAGGTTTCTCATCTCCAGCAAAGAGTTAAGGGGGGAGGGCTAAACTCTAACGCTATCCCCCTACAAGGGCATTTACTTCATTACTACAATAAGCCGCATGGTAAGTCACGAGGGGGTTTTCATTCTTCTAATATGTCTCTACTGTATTTAGAATCTGATAAAGCCCTTATTAGAATTCATCTCTTTAAGAAGAAAAGGAACCGTGGAACTAAAGAGAGGGTTGGAATAATCCATTAATTATATCCGTTAAGCTTCAGTTACAGCTAACAAGGAATATCACATGACTGTGGTGTGTGCTTGTTCTGAACAATAAAGAACACGAGGAGAGATAAGATTCAGGGCGAACATGTCCTTCAGCAGCACCCTGTAGGCAGTGGGGATGAAAGTCATTAAAAGAGAAATTGATTGAGGTATTTTAGTAAACAAAAGGACTCACTGCTTCCCCATCAGGAAATGTATTGTGAATGTAGTGCTGCTGTTCAGTCTGCTAGAGAAAATGTTTCTTCAGGCTTCTCTCTTTAGCCTCATTCTTTTCCTGTCACTTTTCAAACAAAATTAAAAAAAAAAAGATTGAAGACGATGGTCTTATTTTATTTGTTTCAAAAGAAACAGGCTGTGGCATTGTGCTTGGAACAGTTTACTCTGGCCTTGATACGGGTGTGAAAGGGAGCCGTGTAACGATGAGGCGGTCTCTAGGAAGGAGCAAGGGAGGACTGATTGGTGCAAAGAAAATGAACAGGCAGGAAAACAAAGGCTGCGTGATAAAAAGTAAACAACTTCTGCGGATAATGCGGCCTCCACGTCATGCCTTTGCTATTGACTGACTCGGTAGCTGAAGCAGCGCCGGGTACCATGTCGGTACTGCCTTTCTGATAGCTTTATTTTACATTATTGAACTTTTACACTCACACTTGTGTTACCTTAGGGTTATACTGACTATAATGTTTATTAAAATATGGAGCATTATATACCTGGAAGATGTTTGTATTCTGTGGGCTGGAGCTGAACTACAACTTTTTAAATTTAAATTCAATTTAATTAATTTATTTATTTATTCAAGACTGAGTCTCCCTATGTAGCCTTGGTTGGCTTGGAACTCACTCTGTAGACCAGGCTGGCTTCAAACTCATAGAGAGCTACCTGCCTCTGCCTCTCAAGTGCTGAAATTAAAGGTGTGTCCTACCATGATCAGCTGGAATATTCTTCTGAACATAAATATAAGATATTGGGATGGAGTAAAAATTATAACAGGGCATTTTAAAAATACTGTATTCACTCTGAATTGCATGTCAGATTACCATACAGGACTGAAAAGAAGCTTCTGTGTGGGGTTGGAGGAGGTCAAGGGAGATCAGTTACAAGGTGTTTTACCCCTGAGAAAGTGGGAGCTGGAAATCAGAAGGTAAATGTTTTGTAGAGTGGTGTTCCTATGCTGTAAATGAATCCAATCTATCCCCATGGACAAGCAGGAAAGGCCTACCATTGCCCTCAAGCAAGTTGGACAGGGACCTCACCAGGCCCATCCTAATAGCCCAATGTGTGGTCCAGTTTCTCCTTCGCAGCTTGGGAGATTACCTTCTCTGAGAGTGTTGTCTGTGATGGCTTACATGAAGAACAGAGGCGTTGACTTTGATCTTGTCTAAGAGGTCCCTGAAGAGGATACAGTTTTCTGTTTGCTTTTTAGAAAGCATTTATTCATTTTGTTTCATATATATGAGTGTTTTGCCTGCATGGATGTATACATGTGAGGTGATAATGTGTTCCCCAATATATTGTGCACCCTAATAAACTTATCTGGGGTCAGAGAACAGAACAGCCACTAGATAGACATAGAGGCCAGAAAATGGTGGCACACAAACCTTTAATCCTAGCATTCTGGAGGCAGAGATCCATCTGGATCTCTGTGAGTTCAAAGCCACCTGCAAATAGCCAGGCATGGTGACACGACACACACCTTTAATCCCAGGAAGTGGTGGCAGGAAGCAGAAAGGTATATAAGGCATGAGGACCAGGAACTAGAGCTGGTTAAGCTTTTAGGCTTTTAGCAGCAGTTCAGCTGAGATCCATTCGGATGAAGACTCAGAGGCTTCCAGTTTGAGGAAACAAGATCTTCCAGTTTGAGGAAACAAGATCAGCTGAGGAATTGGCGAGGTGAGGTTGGCTGTGGCTTGTTCTGTCTCTCTGATCTTTCAGCGTTCACCCCAATATCTGGCTCCCGAGTTTGTTTTCATTAATAAGAACTTTTAAGATTCGTGCTACATACACGCATGTGCCATGTGCATGCCTGGCATCTGAGGAGGTCAGAAGACAGTGTTAGATCCCTTGGGACCTGGGTCCTCAGCTGAGCTGTCTCTCCAGCCCAGGATACAGTTTTATACAGCAGCAGACAGGAAATGGAAGTGCCCTCAGCACAGGAGGAAGAGTGAGAAGGCCTGGATTCCTGTTCTGATGAGTTACAGTTTGTTCACTGAATTCAGCTGTCACTGTGGAGAGAGACTAGCAGGATGTCATCGGCATCCCCAGCAATGACTGCTGAGGGTGTTAGAAACAAACCAACACCACCAGCATCCCACGGAGGGACACAAGAGCACAGTGAAATTGGCTCAGGGAGGCAAGTTCTTTTTTCCGAAAGGGTGTTCCAGAACCCAAAGAGGCCTGGCAAGCACACTTGGTTAAGGTGGCTTCTGTCTTTTGCTCCAGACGTAGACAGTGGCTGTGACTCATCCTATAGGTGAGAGCTGATTCCCAGCCCGATGATCCAAGCAGGTCGTGCAGAGCGGAAGGAAGAGCCAGGAAACACGATCCAGCTCTTACTGGGCTGCCCACTCTGACAGAAAAACCAAAACCAAGAACCTTGTTTTCCACAAGGATATGTCTAACAACGACTCTGTTTTCTCCTCTCCTCTCCTCCCCTCCCCTCCCCTCCCCTCCCTTCTCTTCTCTCTCTCTCTCTCTCTCTCTCTCTCTCTCTCTCTCTCTCTCTCTCTCTCTCTCTCTCTCACACACACACACACACACACACACACACACACACACACACAGCTGTAAACATACTGCAAGCCTAAAAAACTCAAATATCACGCCACCACCCCCTGCCATACCAGAGGAGTAGGTAAGTTCAGTTCCCTTCTCAGCTTCCTCTCACCCTTCGGCAAGAGGTTGGAAGAAGAGAATCCCTGGGATAAAGGGGGAAATAAAAAGAAAAGAAAAGCAGATTCTCCTTCCTGGACTCCAGGATTTTCCTTGCCACAGACCAGAGGATTGGGAGCATGAAGAGATACATTTCTTCTAAAACTGGAAATGTAGTGTTATTTCATTTAAACATACTTAAACTTTTGGCTATTTGGGTGAGGCATTTATTAAACCTAGACCATAGCTCAAAGTGATAAGGGAATTCATTTTCTAAGAGGACCCTGAAAATGCGTGTGTGAGTGTCCTGGCTTGTTTCAAAGAGATGGTTGGTGGCTCCCCCTGCCCTGCTAACAGGACTGTAATTCACCAGCACCGAAGAGAGAAGGGAGAGAGGGAAAACAGAAAGGAGAAGAAAAGAGAAAAGGAAAATAAATCCAATTCGAGGTTAGAAACACAGTTTAATTATTGGTTGTTTGCCTAAGGTCCCAAAGACCCAAGTTCAGTCCACAGCGCCAGATACAGCAGGTATGGTGGTCCACACCTGTAATCCCAGCACTTAGGAGGTAGAAGCAGGAGGATGAAGAGTTCAAGGTCATCCTCAACTACCGTGAGTTCAGGGTCAGCCTATGATATCCCAGAACAAAACAAATATACTCGTGTAAGTTAGTGCTTATATATGCAGGTCTGTGGACTAGTTTTGTGTGGAGGGGAGGTGAACAAAAAGATTGTCTTGTATTTTTCCCGAATGCTCAGCTAGCATCAAAGCTGAATTGAAAATCCAATGGGAGTATTTGCATATTCAAGTCATATCACGTAACTACTGAATTATGGTATTCACTATTTCCAGCTTTTCCCCCCTTCTAATTTAACAATTTTCCTTGGAACCTTTGAGTCTGCATTTGAAGACTAAGCTTCCATCACGAACAGCTAAGAGCACTGGAGACTGCAGTGTCTTCCCGAGATGTTCTGGTCTTGCCAAGGATTCTGTGCACAATCGGACTGTCTTCCATCTTAGTACCCGAGTCCTGACACTCGCTTTATATCTTGAGGGATTTTGTTAAAAGAGAAACTGCTGTGGCTGAGGACATGTCAGAGAACAGAGAATTCGGTTTCATATTAAAGGAAGAGACACCTGACTTTGGAAGCTCGTTTGACTTCCAATTCCTCATTTCCTCTGGAAGTGTGAGAGTTCTCTCTCACAGCAGGCTCAACAATTTTTCTGAAAAATATTTTTTCCTTCTCTTGCTCTAAAAAAAGGTGCACAGATGGGTCTGGGGAGACGGCTGGGGTAAGGCTGAATATTGCTCTTGTAGCAGTAGGTTCTAACAGGCACAGCAAGCGGCTCATATCCTGTAACTCCAGGTCCAGGGGATCCGGGAGGGCAGTCACACTCAAGCTCACATACCCACACATAAAATAAATCCTTAAAGAAAAAAAGGTCAACCTTAAAATGTGATGGTCAGCAGTCATGAAACTTTTATTTTCCTTTCCAAATTCCTCAAAAATCTGTATATAATTATGCATGTATTTTCTACATGGGTCAGCTCTTTTGTTTTTGTTTTGTTTGGGGGTTCTTTTCGGTTTTTTTTTTTTTTTGTCTCTCTCCTGGAAAATCTGAAGCTAGGACTAATGTCTACTTTAGCTGCATAGAGATTCAGAAGAGTGTTGTGTTCCTAACCACACACACAATCATATAGTCCTATATAGTTTACTTTGTTTTGCAAAGAGTCCATTTTCTTGGTGTAAAGTGATTTGTTATTCACAGTTTCCTTGTCTTAAAATTGTCAAGAGAAACACTGTAGAAATTTTAAAGAAGGCTGTAGGCAATGCTTTCATCCTTGAATCTTTGGAGAATTATAAAAACAAAAGATTACTGAACCTGGAAGGAACCAATCGTGAAGATATTACATCTGAGCATAAGCAAGATTTCCTCTTGGATCGTTAAGTTATAGAATAGAAAGACTGCATTCTGGGAGTTAGAGAAAGGTGGGTAATATCTAAACCAACCGAGTAACGTTTTTACAGTTCCCATATATCGACAGCAGTTGAATTTAATAGACTTTTCTCACATTCCAAATATAAAGATTTTCTGACTATGCACCAGGCATTTAAGGAGAAAGCACATAAAATGAATCAAAACTTTAAAACTGCAATATGTTTTTATTTGTTCTCTTTATTCATGTACTTTGGGGCTAGGGGGTGCTGGGGATTGAACCAAGGGTCTGTGTACACAAAGCACACACTCTGCCGTGTACTTCTACACTCTCAGAATCATGTGAAAATGTAAATGATCACAAAGGAGGAGGAACTGATCTATTTTCCTCTCCCCTGCTCTCTCCCTCAAGCCTTTTCTATGACCAAGGTCCCCATGAAGAGGGACCTCGGACAATCCGGCCAAGCTCAGATCAAAGGCAGTGACTGTCTAACTTTCTCCTCTACAATTTATTCTCAACCCTTGACTTTGGGCATTGATTTTGTTCAAGGCCTAGGATCTGACATGACAGTCTAGATGACAAGTATCTGTCTAATCCTCGATCCTCTCTTCCTCTGGCTCCACGTCTTGTGGTAACTGGGGCATCCTCAGATCCAACTCCTGAACCACTCTCTGGTTTCAGCCCACAAGGAAGGAACTCTTACTGGGCAAGCATAGACCAGACAGAAACATAGTTATTCATACAGATTTGGTGACTTGTCTTCCATCTTTTCCTATCATCATTTTTTTTTTAAATTCCTAAGCACATAGTGTATATTCAGAAAACTTTTTTTTACTATCCTGCCTTTTTATTTAAAATGACAAAACAATCCTTCTAGTGTAGTATCTGTAATTGTCATATTTATGACCACAAAATATTGCCTAATTGATACATCAAAATGGATGTGGCCACCTGCCCTGGTGGTGGACATCTGCTCTACAGCTCTTGCTTGTAGGGAAATGCCCTTTCCTCCTTTGCATGGGTCTGTATAGAGCTACTGACCCATTCACTCCCCATTTTGAGTTATTCAGGGGCAAGAGGGGGACTCACACCAAGCAGTTACGCATGGTCACTAGATAAAAGGGTCTTGAGCACCGTATCACAGTACTCATGTTGGTAGAAGGTGGGTGTATTCATTAGTTTTTTTGTTGCTGTGACTAAATATATGAGAAACAGCAACTTAAGGATACAGTTCACGATGGAGTGGGGTCAGCAAGTGACGGCTGTAGGCACGTGAGACGGCTCAGCACACAGCATCAGGAAGCCGAGAGCAGAGAGGACCATAGGACGTGCACTGGGCTGCAAAGCTTCAAGGCCTGCCTCCAGGGAACTACTCCATTCAGAGAAGCTTGTTCCTCCAAGGATCTACAACCTTCAAAACCGTGCCACCAGCTGGGGTCAAACTTGAGACTACAGGGTACATGTCACGTTCTCTCCATGAGCCATGTTAAGACCTATGTTAAGTCATAAGGCCTCAATACCAAGGATCTTGGAGCTAGACAGACCTCAGTTCTGATCCCTCTTTGTGCCATTCACTCAAGAACTACTTCCTACTACTTTCCTTTACTGACTATCATTAGGTTTGTTTGTGTTCTCTACCACCGAGAAAATCAATAAAATGCAAGCATTATGCTTATCTATATTATTTTGAACACTCCTGTGGCAAATACATGTGAGTGTGTGATAGGGTATGCGTTCTTAGATATTTTGCATAATTTCCCACCAGTGGAATTACTTAGTCAAATAGTATTAACATTTTTCTGATTCTTAATATAAATTTCCCAAATGCTGCCTAAGAGGATTATACCAATTTACATTGTATATTATATGTTGCTGAAAATATTACCAAAAATTAGATTCTGTTCAAGAGGACCTTATAACAGATGACATATCTCAAGTACTTAAAACAGAGAACACAGAGTATTTTCAGTACAACACTAAGATAATTTCATTGAGTTGTTCATGTGATCTCATAGAGGTATGGGGAATCCTCTATTGATGAGTTCTGTATCAAATCTAGGTAGGTAAATAGATTTCTTGCTTAAGTAACTTATGTCTGTGCTGAAAATCTGACCCTTACCAAGTATTTAAAATGCCCTTTTACTCAATGAAGTCACAAAAACTGTCCTACTGGTATTGTAGAGCTAAGGGAAGGAAGAGTTATAACCCTGTGCATCCTCCTGAGGAGAGGAAGGTGTATGGGGGCTCAAACCGAAGCCTGCAGGGCTCTTGAGCCTACCTTGTAGAACTGAGTCACTGCTGTCTGCTCCTGTGGAACCGGAAGTGGGCGTGGAGAGTCAGGGTGGAGCCTTGGCTTCACAACTTAATAACCACATAAGCTGAGGAATTTCACTCAATCTTTTTGAATCTTTATTTTCTAATCTATAAAACTACAGTAATAATTCCCACTCTGCCACTCATAAGACCTCACAAAGCACATAGAGACAATGTGGGAGAGGGGGCTACATATGTGTGAAGTGTGATTTTTAAGATACTACACACCATTCATGAGTATCTCTGACTGTATCGAAGGTCGTAAGACACTGGGCCTGGAATCTCACTCTTGGTTTTCCCCGAGTTCTGGAGCCATCAGGATCCTGACAGGAGTTCTGTGGAGGAGGACGGAAGGTCCAGAAGCTCTGAAGGATGTGGCTTCATTGTGTGGCCCCGATGGGCATCCTGCACTTCATGACCAAACGAGAGGACGAGTCACCACTGTTCCAAGCAGAGCTGCACACCTGGCGTCTCTCCCACAGGGCCTGACCTAGCCTGGTGGTGGAGAGGGTTAGATGAAGACAGACGTCTCCAAACCAAAACAGAACACAAAGCACGAGAGGCTTGCTAGCAAACGGCTGTAGGATGACTCTGGATGAAGCTGTGACCAGCGACGTGAGTTGAGACTGAGGCAGCCTCTGGGGCTTGGCTTCCTGGGTTTCTTCACGGGCATCTGAGCTTTGGGAGAATAAGGCTTCTTTCCTGACAGGAGAAGCATCGTGTCTATTAGTAACAAGAAATCTCTTAGAAAGATTGCAGGGAGTCCTTGTCAACTTCTCTGCCTCCTACTCGGCTGACTGAAGACAGCCATCTGTGGGTGTTGTGTATGATACTGTCATTTCTGCACCCACTCCTTAACTCCCCATCCTGTGGCCACTAGACTTTTAAAAATATTACTTTAAAAATTTGAGATATGTTTCCTCTTCCATAAAATACAGTGCAGTGTCCAGATTCACACTAGCTTGTTTTCTGATCACCCTCTGGCAATGTTGGGGATGTCTGCTCTCTCTGTGGGGTCTCTCCTTTGGTGAGAGTATACACGGGGCCTCCTTTGAACAGAATATCCCAGTGGAAGGGCATTAGGAGACAAGAGCTAATTGGAACTTTGTGATTAGCTGTCATGGATGCCTGGGCCTGTCGATAGTGCTCAATAAAGCCAGAAGGCCAAATGTTTCTTCCTGCATACTGATTGCTGAATCGGATGTCTCAGCACAGAAAAGCTTTCTAGACAGTCAGTTTCAGAGAGATGCTCTTGGCTCATAAGTGGTTAAAATCCCTATGTGCTCTTTGATGATTCTGGAGAATTCTTCATTATGGCTGAGGTGGCACTATAATAATAGTTTTGCCCTCTGGTATACACAAGCCTCTCCCTGGTCTCTTTGGTCCCTGCATCAGTTATAGCTGGTCCACCATCGTGAGCGTCTCTTCCCAGGCTCTAAGAACAGTAAGTACATCCTCTGTCTGCTTAAAGGATGGGGGGATTTCACATCTTTCTCCTTGCTCCATTTCACTCCCCACTGCCTCCCAACCAAGCCCAGGCCTTATTCTCCATGCCCACCATCATGTGAGCACAAAAAGAGGCTGTTTGGAGCTACTCTGCTTTCTTCCTTCTGAAGCTCTGCTGCTCAACTCCTTTTTAAAAAGACCCTTTTATTTTAATTTACGATGTGTGTGTATACATGAGTGCAGGTGCAGGCAGGGAGGGTGTTGGGTTCCCTGAAGCTGGAGTTATAAGTTTGTGCACTGCTCTATGTGACAGCTGGGAACTGAATGTGAGCCCTCTGTAAGCACTCTGAACCTCTGTGCTATCTCTCCAGCCACCACTGCCTTTACTCAGTTCAGGATGTTGCCTTTTTTTCCCCAGTAAGCTCTTAGTTTGGCTAAAGTTAGCCAAAGTCTCCTTGCAACCAAGAGCTAATAAAACACCAGCTTGCACTGATGTATGTTGCTTTCAAGCTTGTGTGTGTGTGTGTGTGTGTTTTTTTTCCCTGTCTAGTACAACTACAGTCTTTAGTATTGGCTTCCTTTATTTGGGTAACTTCTGTTTGTATTCATGTCTCATCTCCCCAAATAGAGTGTGGTCTTCTTCAGGCTGTTGGACCATATTCTATCCATCTGTAGACACCACGCAGCACCTAACATTGCCTTTCACAAAGGAAGTACATGACAGACATTTCTTGATTGATTATTCCACTTTTCTCCTATTTACCCCCGGTTGTTTCCCATTATTTCAAATGTCTCCACAGAGGTACTAGAAAAAGCACACACCTTTACCTACTGTTACGCTTCTCTCCTTGTAGCAGTAAAAAGAAAATCCAGAGAGACAAATCTAAATCCTGCTTTGATATCGAGGTCTTAGCCTCTAATGCCCCATGGCTGTGGGGACTAGGGCTCCATCATTTCTTGGTCTGTGTGCCTACCCTAGGCTTCCTGTGAGGAACAAATTCCTATAGTAAAGGGGTCAGATGCAGAGGGGAAAATAATTTTTTATTTGATTATAGCAGAATGAGTACTGATTATTTTAGTGTGTGTTTATGACAAGCGCATCTTTATATGTATGAGAAAAAGAGAATAAAAACTAGGTTGCCATGTGTATTATTCAGGACTCTTGGGCTGAATGTGACAGAAACTCAATTCAAATTAACCTGCCAGAAGGAAAATATGTTGGCTTGTGTAACCTCCTGGATAAGTCAGGTGGAGAGGGCTTCACTCGGATTAATCTATCACCAGTCACTGTCTGTATCTGAGGCGTTCATGGTGCTGGTGGGGTCTTAAGGAGGGATGTAAGTTGAGTCGGGGTAGGGCTGAGCAGACAAGGACAAGACTACCATGAAATGTTAAAAGCAATTTCCCTTGAGATTGTCCTATATTTTGTAAGAGCTTCCACAAAGCAGCTCCTAAGAGAAAAAGAACTGTGTTAGTGTGCTTGTGTTGCATTCAGTACCTTTTCTAGCTCACGTACTGTTTGTTCCCAAGGCAGCAAATACCTTATAAAAAGCTGCTGTAAGCCTGCTCCCATCTGGACTCCTTATGTGGTTCTCTCCCTTCCTGTTGCTTCGTACTCATGATGGTTGTCTTTTTCCAGACTTCTGGAACTAAGGCTTCCAGCTTTGTGTTTTCATCCTGAACAATAATGTCTTCAGATTACACTGAACTAAATAAACTGTAGCCACCGAGTCGTGCTCTCAGAGTTCTTTGCCTTAGCCTACCCAGGTCAAACACTCAGAAAGCAAGTGACCTAATTCAGAGTAGGAACTCTAGAAGTGGACTCTTTGGGGGGATATGTTGCTAATTATTCACATTTTGGAACTAAAGCATTTGGCTTACTGAAATCACTACCAACCAGGCCACTTATACACTGTGGTGAGGCCTCCTAAAGGTGGGGTAGTCTAGAGATCTGTACTTTGGACAGTTCACATTTTCTCCTAACGGTCTGAGAAGGTTTGTATGTGACACTCGTATCCAAGGAGTTCGTTTATTATGTGTGGCTGAATATGGCTACTCTTTCCCCCAGATCTTGTTAACATTTGACAGCCAGTTTCACAGTATTGAGAGGCGATAGAATTCTTAGGAGATGTTTGGCTCATAGAGACTGGGACTTCATGAATGGATTAATGCTAGCCAATGGGAATGAGCTCTTGAAGGCAAGTCCATCTGTGGGACTTTTGTGTCCACAGACTTGCCTTGTCCTGCTCTTCTGCCATGCAATAAGGCAGCATGAAGTTCCCAAAGACCCCAGCACTATACTCTTGGATTACTGTGGTGGTTAATGCTGTCACCTGGGAGACCTCCCCGTGGACATGCCTGTGAGCTGGGAAAGTGGGTAGCCCCATTCCCTGAGCTTGGGTCCAGACTGCACAAAAAGCAGAAAAGTAGGTAAACGCTAGCATTCTTGGCTCTCTGCTTCCTTGACTGTGGGCCAGGTATGACCAGCTTCCCCGGGTTCCTAAGCCATGACTTCCCTGCTCTGATGGACTTAGAGCTGAAACCACCCTCTCTTCCTAAGTTGTTTTGTGAAGACTTTTGTCCCAGCAGCAAGTAGTTACTCAGCCTTTAAAACTGTGAGCAGAACAGACTCCTTTCCTTCATAAATTACCCAGTTTCTGACACTCAGTTACAGCATCAGAGGTGGCCTGAGATGTATACACACATGTAATACAGCCTCAGAAAAGGGAACCGTTTATTCTAAGTGACCAGCCTTCCTTCCTTCTGAAATCATCACCCATGTTTTCTGCTGATGCCCTCAGAAATGTCCATACCTGAATCACCAAACCATCCCCTGCAGGAGTGAGCATTCAGTCAATTCAGCTAGCTCCTGCCCTGGGAGCCTCAACACCTGTGGTAAAATATGAGAGAGAAATAAGAAGGGTGAGCTTTTCAGATAAACCTTGGTTCTTCTTTTTTTTTAATCAAGCCCCTAGTTTTACTGCATATTCTGAATCCACTGATAATTTGGGCAATTTTCCTGTAAGTCACTCACATATGGTCCCCTCTCACGCTGCACTCAGCTGCGCTACCACATATCTGTCTATTAATGGGAGCTGTGCTTCTTGAGTGTAAATGTTTTATGTGCATTAAGGCTCTTGGCTTACATATCAAGGGGCATTGAACAATATGATACAGACACCTTCTCCTGACAACTCTCAAGTGTAAAGAATTCACTGGGTTAGGTGAAATAGACTGATCTGTCAATTTCCGTGCTCCCTTCTAACAAGGAAGTCATTATTAGCCAAGGAACAAAGAAGTGCTGCTGTCTATGCAAACAGAAGACCTGGTTGGCTTTGCTCAATATGGAAACAGAAGAAACCACTCAAGAACCACAGTGTTTCTTCAATTAGGTAATTGAGATTCTATTTAAAATATGTTATGATTATTTTTGTCTTTACGATGGGAGCTATCCTTGTCTCGAGTGGGCAGTGTTGACCTCTGGCTTTTGCACCTATGCAAAGAAGTTGGTTTTATCATAAACACTCAAATGGTACTGAACTAAGTGCCCCAGCTTTCTCATAACACTCTAGATTGTGTTTTATCTAGGAACTACCTATTCCAATTCATTTAATGTGCCAGGGCCCAACACTAGTAATTATCCCCTCATTTTTCGATCCATTTATCCGCAGGGAATTAAATATTCAACTTCATACCTGCCGGGATAAAAATCAGTCTTACTCCAAGCTCTTTCAGAGAAAGAGTTTAGATTCTTTGAAGAACTTCCTTGCCTTTTACCCAGCCCCCCTCATCTGTAAATTCTGTCCATAGCTCCAGGAGACCTGCAAGGCCAGAGAGCTTGTATCCTGTCCTGTTTCCAGAGGAGAGGAAAGCATCTGCGGCAAGCCTGACCTCAGAAAGGCTCACTAATGCTCTATAACTGTGAAGACCTTTCAAGAAAGATACACACACACACACGCGCACACACACACACACACACACACACACACACACAGACACACACTACCATCACTATGGTGCTGAGCCATTAACATCAAGTACAAGCTGTTTCCCTGGAACGTTGAATCCAGCATCCTCTCTAGACAGTGAATGCAAAGGGCTTAGATTGTGAAAGTACATTAGCTTTTGATTAACCATTGGATGAAGGCCAGTTAAATTTTTAAATCTGAATGAGCTTGCTGACTCAGGCCCCTTAGCAGCATAATGGACAGCCTCGGAGCTTTCATTAAAAGGGTTTCTGGTAACTGATGTCTAGAGAAATGAGTTGACACACAATTCGCTCAACTCTTCGACTTTCATCTGAAACAGAATATGTAATTTTGGAATCCGACCAGTCTCTTGAAATTTTCAGGTAAAATTAAATGTAAAGAAGCTGACACTGAAATGCTCTGAGGGAAGGGAAACTCCGGTGGCTTTGTGACTATCGCTTTATCCCTTTGAAGCTTGTATTTAATTACGTTTATTGCATTGAAGTGCTGCTGGAGTCACAAACCTGCTGATAACGAAATCTGGAATGGCTTGTGGGAGGTTCTCAGGATGTAGCAGAGCCTGGTGTGATCTGAGTATTGTTTTTAACTGTGGGTCCTTTCTGAGCTCCGCCTTCTCATTTTCATCTATTTTTTTCATCACTAATAGGAACAAACTGTGACTTTGCAGAAAGCCCGACTTGAGAAAAGCTGATAAAACTCTTTGACCTAGGAGGCAGCTGCACAAATTAGGATCAAGGCTGTAGCCTGGATGCATCCGCTGTCCTTTTGTAGTGACCCTAGAGATGACCATGGGTTCTCTTTGCTATCTTATGAAAGAATGTTATTGACTTCGTTAGCTTTCTCTCCCAACCCAGTGGGTTTTTGTTAAATTTCTAAGATGGCAGCAGTCCCAAAGGAGAAGGGAACAATTGCCACTTTGAACACAGGTGAGTCCCTTGCAGTCAACTCTTGAATGCTCCTTGAGTAGCCTGTCTTTCCAATCAGGTTGTGAGTGCCTTAAAGGCAACTGTATTTTTTGGCTTGTTTTTGTTTGTTTGTTTATTTATTTATTTATTTATTTATTTATTTATTTAGATAGAGTTTCCTTATGTGGGCCAGGCTGGCCTTGAACTTGTGGTTCTCCTGCCTCTGCATTTTGAGTGCTGGGATTACAAATGTGTGGCATTCCCACTGGCCAGCAACTAAATCTTTTGTTCTTCCCAATTTGTTGCTACTCCTCTGCCTGTTCAGAAAATCAGTTTTCAGGTGATTTTCATTGTTTTTCTAAAACATATAGAGGGCAACTTTTAGGTTGTTCTTCCTCATCTGCAAATGTTACTACTCTCCTTGAAATCAGCATTGGCCACCGTGTTCATGGGGCATCTATACTGCTGCCTGGAACACCAATAGACAAGTGTCATGTTCCATACTTATGTATGGTGATATTTTATTTGTACTGAAATGTGATTTTATTTGTATGTTAATAAATAAAGTTTCCTGGGGGGTCAGAGCTAATAGCAAGCCATAGCAGAAGTCTGGCAGTGGTAGCACACACCCATAATCCCGATCATATGACAGGCAGATCTCTGTGTGTTCAAGGATACCACCAGCATGGAGACACATGCCTTTAATCTCAATACCAACCATAGAAGACCTGGAGGTCTGTATAGATGGGCAGTGAAGAGGAGGTCATGTGGTTGGGTTTACAACCAATGAGAAGGCAGAATAGAAAGTCAATAAAAAGCACAAACACACAGGAAGTAGGTCTCTTGTGGAGAGGTAGGACAGCAGCGGCAGTGAAGGGTAAGGTTTTTAATCTCAGCTCTTAGCTATTGCTCTGACCTCTTGGCTTTTTTTTTTTTTTTTTTTTTTTTTTGGTTTTTCGAGACAGGGTTTCTCCGTGTAGCTTTGCGCCTTTCCTGGGACTCGCTTTGGAGACCAGGCTGGCCTCGAACTCACAGAGATCCGCCTGCCTCTGCCTCCTGAGTGCTGGGATTAAAGGCGTGCGCCACCACCGCCCGGCTGACCTCTTGGCTTTTGACTCTGTATTTGGCTCTGTGTTTCTTATTTAACAAGACGGTTACATCTACACTTATGTCCATTCTCATTCTCCATGTCTCTCCTTCCTTCCTCCCCGTCCCCATCTCTGTCACATAAGCTTTTAGTCCTTGTGTGTGGATGGACTGTAACATATGAACTCAGGAAACTGTCAGGATTCAGCATTCTACCAGTAAGGAGTGAAGCGGAGGAAGGTTGTTCACACAGAATGAGAAGTGCCCGGCCAAGCAGACAGACACGGGAAGCCTGGCAGCCTCCTGACTGATTCCCACAGGTCCAGCAGCCCAGATGCCTTCCTTTACGAGCACTGTGGTCCTGACTTGTAAAGCCACACTGCCTCCTTCACATGCTAGCTGAAGTTGTTTTGTTGTTATTGCTTGTTTGTTTTGCTCTTAGAACCTAAGCAAGTTTAAACGATGTAAAGTTTCTGCTATATGGATGTAGAATGACGGCTGCCTGGAGCTGGGGGAAGAAGGAACAGAAACCATTGTTTCATGGTTATACTGTTAGTTTGTGCTTTGTTTTTGTTTTGTTTTGTGTTTTGAGATTGAAGCAGGGTCTTACAGAGCTCATGCTGGCCTTGAACTTTTAGTTGAGACTGCCTTGGAATTTCTAATTCTTTTGCCTTCCCCTCCTGAGGGCCAGGATGGTAGACATGTGGGCCACCGTGCCTGGCTCAGCTGCACATCAATGTGGATGAACTTAGCTGGAGTAACTAAATGGTCAAGACAGTAAATCTCATGTTATGTGGCCAGTTTCCCTTTCTTCTTTACAGCCAGGACTCTGCTCAGGTCTGCACTGCCTCGTGTGCAGGCAACCGTAGTCACCAAACTGGTCCCTAGAAACCCACCCTGCTTGAATGGGCATCGATAGTCCCCAAACAGCATGAAAGCTGTGATGTCTCAGCACACAAGGATCTACCACATGCAGGAGTAGTTTGTACTCTTCAGCCTATCACATGGGCCCAAGATGCTTTTCAAGCCTCCTGGGAAGCTGCTCCTGGAGCAAGCAAAGGGAGACCCTTGGCTAGACTTTGGCCCTTCAGTTTCATTAAACCTTCCCTCCGCTCTCCTCCCCTTCCCTCCTCTCCCCTCCCCTCCATTCCCCTTTCCTCCCCTCTCCTTCTTTCCCTCTTTCCCCTCACCATTTGTCTTTTTCCAGACAGGGTTTCTCTGTGTAGCCCTGTCTGTCCTGGAACTCACTCTGTAGACCAGGCTGGCTTCAGACTCCGAGACCTTCCTGCTTCTGCCTCCCTAGTGCTAGGATTAAAGGCGTGTGCCACCACTGCCCCTTCCTTCCTTCCTTCCTTCCTTCCTTTCTTCCTTTTTTTGTTATTTTATTTTGTGTGTATTGATACTTTACCTACATGTATGTCTGTGCACCATGTGAATGCCTGGTACCCACACAGGTCCGAAGCATGAATCTAATTAATCTTAACAATAAAAACTAGGAGTCAGATATTAGGGTGAAAGCTGAAAGATCAGAAAAGCAAAGCAGCCACCCACCAGAGAATTCTTAACTCTATGAAATCTCAGACTGAATTGGGGGGGGATCCTGTCTCTACAAATCCTCAGACTGAATGGGTGAGATCCTGTCTCTACTCACCTTATATTCCTGGATCCACCCCCTAGTGCTGGGATCAAAGGCTTGAGCCTCCCCTGTGCTAGGATCAAAGATGTGTACCAACACAGCACCACTCTGTTTCTCTTTTAGGCTGGATCAATCTCATGTAGCCCAGGGTGGCCTTGAATTCCTGATCTTCCTGCTTCCTCCTCCCAAGTGCTGGGATTAAAGGTGTGTGCCACCACTGCCTGGCCTCTATGGTTAACTAGTGGCTAGCTCTGCCCTCTGATCTCCAGACAAGCTTTATTTGTCAGAACACAAACAAAATATCATACAACACAGGTCAGAAGAGGGCCTGGACTCCCTTGGAACTGGAATTACAAGAGGTTGTGAGCTGCCACATGGATGCTGAGAATCAAACCCAGGTCCTCTGTAAGAGCAGCCAGTGCTCTTAACCATGTCTTAGCAGTTAGATAGACACACAGTTTCCAGTGTATCTATTTGATCCTTTGCAAACCTATAAACTGGTTTATGGTAGAGACTGGGCTTCATGATCCCTGCATAATGTGTTCCTGGTAGAGTTTCACTAATGCTTTAATAATGCTTCACGGATTAAATCAGAAGTAATGAAAAGTTGCTTTGCCAGATTTCCCCTTAAGACAAGTGCTTGAAGAAATGTTATAGACTTCAATATTTATTGAACACTTAGTATTTGCCAGATCCTATGCCAAGGTTTCTATTTATTTATATTTATTTATTTATTTATTTATTTATTTATTTATTTATTTATTTGTTACAGTTTTAGTTACTTATTTTGTGAGCCAGTGTGGTGTGTGTGTGTACACATGTATGGGTGTGGAAGTCAGAAGATGACTACGGAAGTCAATTCTCTCTTTCCACCATGTGGGGTTTGGAGGTTGAACTCAGGCCATCAAGGTTGACAGCCAAAGCTTTGACTCTCTGAGCCATCTTTCCATCTTAATGACGAGGTGTTTGGTTTTGAACACGGATTACATAGCACATTTAATCAACTCGTGTTAAATAGACATGGTTATTATCCTCACTCTTGTAGATGAGGAATGAGGACACACACAGATAACCTGCCCAAGATCATGTCTGCTGGTAGCAGAGAAAATAGAACCATCCTAAGTCTGTGCTACTTCGACTTTATCGCTGCACATCTGTTATTATTATTGCTGAATTTCTTGCCTGCTTTTGTGAATGAGTGTGTGTGTGTGTGTGTGTATGTGTGTGTAATTATAATCTCCCAAAGGCAGGAATGAATATGTTGTGAAGGATCATTAAATATCTATTGAAAAGTGGGAGAAGAGGATGTGAAGGGAGGAGGAACAGATGGAGGGAGGAAGGCAGAAGAGGAAAGAAGCTGTGGGTGTAGTTTGGCCAACTTACAAGCTTGGCAAGAATCAAGCTTGCAAGAAACTGGACTAGAAAAACACTAGCTCATCATTCTGAAACCTATTCCCAACATCATTGATCGCTTTCCTCGAGGGAGTGATTCAACTCCACGTCCACTGTTGGATGACAGTTGATGATAGATATTCTCTAGCCCAACTCTCTTCCGAACAGGGTACCTTGGCTTCCAGCCTGATTCTTACAAGACTTTCCTCTCCTTCTGGCAAGTGCTGAACTATTGCTTTTCCTAACTATCAAGTCTCCAAACAGAAAGCAAACACGGTGCTGACCAGCCCAGCCCCTTGGTGGGTTGTGCACAGAGAACTGACTGCACATATTGCATTCATATACAATATGGATGGACATAGCTCATAGCTATACTTCCTGTAAACTATACTTCTGGGTGACTATCTCTTTGTTTTCTTCCTGCCATGTCTCAACTTCCTTCCCTATAAAATGGGAATATTGAGATGGTCGTAAGAATTAAATAAGTTTATGTATATAATGTGCTTAGCATTATTATCTACCACTCAAAAGACAGTAGCCATTGTTATTGTTGTTGGAACTTTATGACTTCTCATGTGCCATCCTGTAACAAAGTAGCACATTGAATTGTGATTCATTATGAGTCACCTTGAGCCTTTTCATGGTGTTTCCCCAAATAATGGTTCACCATGAAGAGGAACATATAGAAAAGGCTTGTTATAGATTTGAGCTCTGAAAAGAGAATCATTGTGGATCCAGGATCTATGTGAGGAGGAAACAGATCTCTGAAACACATGGGACAAAAGGCAAATTTAATGTAGTTTGGGCCACAGAGACTTTGTTAGAAGGGTGCTGGGTAGCAGTAAGGACCAGGAAATAGGATCTCTTCTCTCAGTCCCAATTACCCCAGAGTCTTCGGGATTTTATCCCTTCTTTCTGCAAATAAACTGTACACAGGTGTGATGATGGCCACATGTATCTCCTGTATCTCATTTTTCCAACAAAGCTGCTTTTCTAGCTTCCCAGGGATGAACAATCATTGGCTAAACCTGAGTTGACACCCAGTCTTGAAAAAATGACTTTGAGAGGGGACTTAAGAATCAGGATGAGCCGGGCAGCGGTGGCACACGCCTTTAATCCCAGGACTTGGGAGGCAGAGCCAGGCGGATCTCTGTGAGTTCAAGGCCAGCCTGGTCTACAGAGTGAGATCCAAGACAGGCACCAAAACTACACAGAGAAACCCTCATCCAAAAAAAAAAAAAAAAAAGAGAATCAGGATGAATAACTCCACAGAACATGGACACACACACACACACACACACAAGTGCAAAGTAGAAACCAGTCAAGCAGAAAACAACATACTCTGTTGACCTTGCAAGTATGTGGGTCCAGAGAACTTGTGTCTAGAGCCAAGATGGACTTGCAGGCTTTCCCTTGGGCATGCGAAAACCCACACTCTTCAGCTAAAAAATTTCCATTCTCTTCATGAGGAGTTTCCATGGAGAGGCTAGCATTGTGGGAAAGAGTAGGAAGAAAACAGCTCACGTCATTTCTCACTAGAGCCCATCCTTACTCCTGCCCTCATCCACGGCTGCCCACGGCTCACGCGTTACTCCTTACGCCTATGGCTGCTGAACTTCTTCACATGCTACTCACACCCCTTCCCTAAACGCTTCTCAGTTAAGAGAGAGGTGAGCTGAGTAGACTGGCTTGATCATGAGCTGACTTAGTTTATCATCATATACCTGAAAAAGAAAATGTCAGACATACCCTCATCACTCCAGATATAAAACACGAAGAAGAAAGAGGCCCTCTCCAGCAAACCACAGCTTTCTAGTTTTCCACAGACAAATGGAACTCCTGCTGCATAAGCAAGGGGAGAACACACTGACGAACAGCATCTGATGTCAGCTGTGGCAATGGCAGTGTGCTCTGGGAGCACCGTTGTAGTAGGGGATATGAGGGCTGGCGTCCAACCTTTAAAGTAGAGTCCCTATGTTTAGCGCTAAAGCTTAAGTGATGAGATGATGCAGGCTGAGTATCCCTTACCTGAAATGCTTAGCACCAGATGTGCTCTGGATTTTAGAATTCCCCCCACTTTGGATTATTTGCAAATACATGAAGTATTTGTGGTATGGGAGCTAAGCCTAAGTGCACAATGGTTATTTGAACTTCGCATACATTTTCTACCGGTAGAACAAAGGTAATTTTATGTGAAGGTATTTCTATTGCCTCTGTGTTTTAGCTGTGGCCTTTCATATGACAGCAGCTACAGAGCTTTCCCAGTTTAGGTCATGCTAGCACTCAAAACACTTCATGTTTTGGAACATCTCAGACTTCGTGTTTAAGTTTAGGGAATGGTCTGGGTGTAGTGTGATCTCACTGATTTCTCAGATTAACCTCTATGATGATATGGTTTTGGTATCATCATAGACCCTGGACGTTGTCCTTTCTTATTTGCCAAGGATTTGACTTAGCTAGAAACACTGACTCTTTTACAGTCTGCAAAGCAGTTTCCTGCATGTTTTCTACACTATTTTAATCCTTCACACCTTGACGAGTTCTTCCCATTTCGCAGGAGGTAAAAACATGGTCCAAGAGTTGGATAGTGAGTTTAGGGTCTGAGCATCAGAGGTCCCAGAATGCCGGCTTGAGCTGGTTTGGGGAACTAATTTTTTTCTCATGCACCTGAGGAGGTTTGGAAGCATGTGACCAAAAGTACAGAGGTGAAACACCGTTCTAGGAAATCGCTCAGTTCCAGTGGGAGACTGGAGCAGACATTGTATGGTAGTGATTTAACCCTTCGGAACCTGTTGCACCATCTGAAAAATATACAATAATAAAAATAGCTTCATGCCAGGGATTTACATGTTTTACCTCAATTACTCTTCCTTTAACTCTAGAAAATTGGTACTGTTGTCCTTATGTTGCAGAACTCAAATCAAGATCATTCCTTTCTTCTTCTTTTTCCTTTGCTGGGGATTAAACCCAGGGCCTTACACATCTTAGGCAAGAAGCATGCCACCAAGCCACATCCCCAGGCATTCCTAGGTCAGTTCTCTTCATTATTTTGCATAATTGCAAAAAAAAAGAGTAGAAATAATACATAGTAAATATTCAGCACACATTCCTAACTTTGAATGAATGGCAGCAGCTTTTATTAACTACTCATACAGCGACATTGACCAAACAATTACTGCTAAAATCCAGGCACGGAGCTGGATAATCCCTGGGGCCCCTCCGGTCTACCAAGTCGCAGTTTGAGCATATCCAGCCATGTTTTGCTTAAGGGGATTTCTAGAAAGAGTGTGGCAGTAACCAAACTCAACTACACAAATGACTCAAGTCTTTCTTTAATCAGAGATTTAGGAGCTTTTTAAAAGTAAGGGAGTCTATAGACAAAGATCAGACAAATACAGGGAAAAGTATACAGAACTATTGTGCTATGATAGATTATTTAAAGTTTCCTTTGAGCCTGGGACATGGCCCAGTGGGTAAAAGCACTAGCTGAAAAAGTATGAGGACCAGAGTTCAGAGGCCCAGCACCTATGTAAACACTGGGCGTGGCTACAGACCAACAGCCCAGTGTCAGCTGCAGACCAACAGCCCAGTGCTGGCAGAGCTGGGAAGATAAGAGAATCACTACGGTTCTCTGTCTGGCTAGTAAAAACCCAAAACCAAACCAAACCAAAAAACAAAAACAAACCAGTGAGCTCCAGATTCACAGAGAGATCCTTCTCAAGGGGGTAAGCTGGATAGTGAGACTAGGACACTTGATGTTCTCCTCCATCACACATGTGTGCACAGGTAATCACACTCACACATACACACACACACACACACACACACACACACACACACACACACCCTGCCACCTTGTGTTGGTTTGGTTTTGTCAAGTTGACACAAGCTAGAGTCATTTAGGAACGGAACTTCAACTGAGAAAATGCTTCCATCAGATTGGCCAGTAGGCAAGTCTGCAGGGCATTTTCTTGTTCAATGATTGATATGGGAAGGCGGATGGGAGGGCCCCGTGGGCCCCGCCCTCTGTGGGAGGGGCCACTTCTAAACATGTAGTTGTGGGTTATACAAAAAAAGCAGACCAGGCAAGCCAGTAAGCTGCATTTCTTCCTGTTTCTGCTTCAATTCTTGCCTCTAGGTTCTTGCGGGGAGTCCCTGCCCAAATGTCCCTTCATGATGTGACTTGGAAACGTGAGCTGAAATACACCCTTTCCTCTCCAAATTGCTTTTAGTCAGTGGTGTTTATCACAGCAACAGAAACCTAACTGGGGCACATCCCAAACAAACAAGCAAAAGGCCAAGCCAGCGACCCTAAGAAAACGCTCCCTGTGCCTAGCAGAGTGGTGCACATCTTTAATCCCAGCACTTGTGGTGGGTTGCTGTGAGTTCAAGGCCAGCCTGGTCTACAGAGCAAGTTTCAAGACAGCCAGTGCTACATAGTGAGACCTTGTCTTTCAAACAAACAAAAGATTCCTTTTATATAATTTAATATAATTTATATGTACAAAAATTCCTCTCTATATAACTTTTATATAAAGTTGTATAATTTATATAGTTGCTACAACAAATAAACACTTTAAAGAAAAGGGAGGCACCCGCCTTGTGTGCTGCCAACTTAAAAAAGAATTACAGAATCCTTAAAAAAAAAAATCACAATTAGCGACTGAAAGTACACCATGGAAAAGAAAGAAAATCAGCAGAAGAAAGGTGCAGAGGGAGAGCGTTCAGAGTGGATGGACCTGGGTCTAGTTTATATACTCCTTAACCTTGGCTTCTCCTAAACTGTTACAGATAATGTAGGAGTCGATCTGCATCCTGCATGGTGTCACGGTGCTTACATAGGAAAGCTTTTGGACCATCTGTACTGTCATGAAATACTACACTTGATTCTCAGGCACTAAATTGAATGTCCGTTCCTCCTTGGATTCCTAAACAGAGCTTTCACCTTCCCTGCAGAGGACTCTGGGGCCCAGGGCAGTCTGCTTTCCGCAGGACAGGAGCAGAAGCATCTACAGTTACAAGAACATTTTCTTTGCTTCGGAAACAAGTATTAATGAAAGAGGAAATCTTCATGTTGTGTAAACCTTATTTCTAGTAGAGATAAATAATCTGTTTTATGTATTGTGCTTTTTGTTGACATCGAATCAAAGCTATTAACTTCATCTCCATCACTTTCTAGTTCTGGAGGGGTTACTCGCCCTAAGCAAGTGAGCCCCTGAATAACAAGCACCCCAATTCTGCTCTGGAGAAGAGTGCTCACCCTAAGGGTGACCCCCTGAACAGCATCCCAGCCCTGCTTCCTAATTAGTCTTTAGTTGGCAGAACAAACTTATAAATTCATTTCGGATTCAGAGACCATAGTCACTGTAGAGGTGACAGACCATCCATGTTTCAAGTTCCCGATTACATCACCATCACGTCGATGCAAGGATGAAACAGCTTAGAACCTGGAGCTAGATCACCTGGGTTCACATCTGTGCTGCTTAGAAAGGGGGAAACCTCAATCAAGAGGCCTCTATAGATGAATTTCTAAATGTTCTTATTAAATAAAAAACACAGAGCCAGAAATTTGGGTTAAAGCCTTAGAGAGATCAGGGAAATACGAAAAGCCACAAGCTAGCCTCACCTCACCAACTCTGCAGCTTCTAAGGAGTGCAACTTCCTGTCTACCCAGACTTATATGCCTTGCTTTTTTGCCCTCTCATTGACTCCTTAGCCCAGCTACCTCACTTCCTCTTCCTACACAGCTCTGTCACTGTCTATCTGTCTGTCTATACAGACCTCCAGGTCTCTATGGTTGGTACTGGGATTAAAGGCATGTGTCACCATGCTTGGTTCTGTTCCCTACTGTGGACTTGAACACACGGAGATCCTGCCTGCTGAGGGATTAAGGGTGTGTGCTGCCTGACTTCTTTGTTTACTTAAAATGGCTGGCCTTTCCCCCTGATCTCCAGGCAAGCTTTATTTATTAACACACAAATAAAATATTACCACAGGCCTCCATAAGATCCAGCTGTAAGGCATTTTCTTAATTAGTGATTTGTAGCTAGAGTTTTCCTGCCTGGCCCACAGTCAGGACAAATCTCTCTCACCTGCCAGTCCCACAGCCGCTCAGACCTGACCAAGTAAACACAGAGACTTATATTGGTTACAAACTGTATGGCCGAGGCAGGCTTCTTGCTAACTGTTCTTACAGCTTAAATTAAACCATTTCTATAAATCTATACCTTGCCACGTGGCTCGTGGCTTACTGGCATCTTCACATGCTGTTTGTCATCGTGGCGGCTGGCAGTGTCTCTCACTCAGCCTTCCACTTCCCAGCTTTATTCTCCTCCTTGTCCCGCCTATACTTCCTGCCTGGCCACTGGCCAATCAGTGATTTATTTATTGACCAATCAGCAACACACTTGACATACAGATCATCCCACAGCAGTGATTGATGTGGGAGGGCTCAGCCCAATGTGGGTGGTGCCATCCCTGGGCTGGTGACCCTGGATTCTATAAGCTCTTTGGGTCTATGGACAGGCTGAGCAGGCCATGGGGAACAAGCCAGTAAGCAGCACTCCTCCGTGGCCTCTTCACCAGCTCCTGCCTCCAGGTTCCTGCCCCGTTTGGGTTCCTGCCCTGACTCCTTCAGTGACGAACAGTGATGTGGAAGGGTAAGCCAGACAAACCCTTTCCTCCCCACTTTGCTTTTGGTCATGGTGTTTTACCACAGTAGTAGTAACCCCGACTAGGAAAATGTCCTAGCCTTGCAGGCCTCGGATTCCACATCTTCAAAATCTGCTTGTCCACGCAGATACTATGAGCACTAAACATTAAGTGACTTGATGTTCACAGAAAGGTATTGAGGAGCTGGTTTTGTGAGAAGAGTTTGACACATGAAATGCTAAGCTGCTCATTAAATGTTGCAAGGAGCAAGTAGTCGCCCTGTGAAGGGAAGGAACTGAAGTAGAGACGATGCCTGCCACCCTAAGCTTACATTCTAAAGATGGAAAACAAGTTATATAGTTTATCCATCAAGTAAAAATAAGTGGGGGGGGGCATAGTGTGTTAGTCAGGGTTCTCTAGAGGAACAGGACTGATAGAATGGGTATACCTTACAGAGGGGATTCAGATTGGCTCGCACAGTCTGGGATGAGTCCAACAATGGCTGTCTGCACCCTGGAGAAGCTGAGCGAAAAAGCTAGTACCTGCTCAGTCCGCCAGGACAGATGCCTCAGCAGTCCCCATTCTCTGAAGGCACAGAGGATCCCCACAGAGCCTCCAGTCTTCAATCTACATTACAAGGCCGAAGCATCTTGGTCCTGATGTCAGTGGCTGCAGCAGCAAAGACAGGGTAGACGCAATCACCAGCAAGCAGTGAAGGCAGGCAGGCAACGGCAGCAGCTTGCCCCTATCTGAGCTACCACCAGAGGTGCCGCCCACTCCAGGGGAGAGGGCCGGCTCCCCTAGCTAAGTCCTCCAGGAAATACCCCATTGGCCCAGCCAGAGGCATGTCTCTTAGTTGGTTCAATTAAGTTGCTAAACCGTCACACACAGGGTGGAGCTGATATTGCAGTTATAAACAAGGTGGCCAATAACAGCTTCAGTGAAAGGTGGCAATTGAGCAGAGTTTTTAAGGATATAGAGTGTGTGCATGTCTAGGTGTAGCACAGGGGGGAAAAAGCTTCCTTCTACCCTCTTAGGTCAGTGGCAGGCCTAAGACCTGTGCTAACAAAGCTTGACAGGAGAAAAGTCTACACATCCGTTGAGAATTTTCACACATACGTGGGAATCTTTAGAAGGAAAGAGAAGATCCAACCAAACAAGCCATGAGGTGCAGTAGCTTACATATTATATTCTTCAAACAGGATGTTTTGTGGGGATGCGACAACACTGAGGGGAAGTCAATTAAAGAGCCATGACCAGGAAATAGATGTATAAAACTATAGAAACTGGAGGTTCCATGAAGGCGTGTTTCCACAGTCAGTGCTGGTGATAACTCCAGTCTAAAGATAAGAGTCTTCTCTTCCTGACACAGGGTAAGTACCTTCCTCATGGAAAAAATTCTGAGTTGTTTTTATGTAGAAAGGAGACACGAGAGCACCTCTTGGACACACTGTCCCTCAAATGTCTTCACTCCAACAAGTTCCAAGGTGATACAATCTGGCCTGACCTCTCCTGAGTCCCTTCATGGAGTGTGGTTGTTCCAGACTGAGGGAACTGGAACTGTAAAGTTCTGAGAAGGGAACAGCTGGAGCTAAGTTTTAAATATTGACGTTCACGTGTTGGAACCTTAGTGCCCAAAGCAGTAGTACTCTGACACAGGACCTTCAAAGGGGCATGAGAACTTGTCTTCATGGTTGGATTAATGCTGTCATTGCTATGGCCAGTATGAATTTCTGATAAATGAATGAGTTTGCCCCTCCTTCCCCATGATCTTTCCTCCATCTCTCTTGCCTTCTTTTATGGGATGATGTGTGAGGAAGACACACACCAGAAACCGGCACCTTGAGATTGGTATTCTCAGACTCAAGAACTACAAGAAGCACGTCTTTATCAATTAATCAGTGTATGGGATTCTGTTGTAGCAACAAAAAAAGACTAAGTCACTTGGTATGTGCTGTAGAATAAGCCTCTTGTAACTGTAAAGATTTGTCACTCAAATTGGTTTAATAAAACACTGATCGGCCAGTAACCAGGCAAGTAGTGTAAGTGGGGTAAACAAACTAAGGATGACGGGAAGGAGAAGGGTGGAGTCAGGGGTCGCCAGCCAGACACAGAGGAAGCAGGAGATGAATGTGCCATGCTAATAAAGGTACCACCATATAGCAAAGCATAAAAATGGGTTAATTTAAATGTATGAGTTAACTAGTAACAAGCCTGAGCTATGGGCCAAATATTTACTATTCATATTCAGCCTCTGAGACAGTTATTTGGGATCAGGTAGTTGGGACAGGAAACATCCATTTACATGCATGTTTACAGGACAGGCAGGAAGCCAGTGTGATTAACACAGAACATGAAGAGTGTGTTGGAGGTCTGGGGCTGTAGAAGGCACAGGCCTTCAGCATTTTCCTAACCCCTAGAAGAGCTTCAGATTCTATTCTGAGGATATAGAGGATGCAAAGGTGTCTGAGTGGAGGAGTGACATAATTGCTATGTTTGGAATAAACCAGAGAGATGGGAGAAATGGGAAGAATGTTTAAAAACTGTTATAGCAACACAGGGAAGTGATGGTAGTACTCACAGGTGGCCAGAACCGTAAGGGAGTTCACAAAGGGACAATGGGTGTGTCTAGCTGACTCATTTCCATATTCCTCTAGGCACTGCACATGATAGGAATGCAAAAGTTTGTTGAGTGAATGGATAAACGGAGGACTTCTGTGAAGCTTCATTTCCTTACCTCTGAAATGGGAGCAAGATTTTACCTCCAAAGCTGATTTAGCCAGCTTTCTATCACTATGAAAAATACTTAATGTAATTGAAACATGAAAAACAAAAGTCACAGTCTTAGGATTTCCAGTCTTTGGTCAATTGGTGTGATTGCTTCCAATTCTACGAGGCAGCAGCACTGTGTGGGAGCAGCATGTAGCTACAGGAACAACTTCTCTGTGGTGAAGGAGCAAAGAGACAGAAGAGGACAAGATAGGATCCCCACCCCCTCTGAAGCATGCAGCAGTGACCTGCAGACCTTTGAGGGGGCTTCCAGGTACAGACTCTGCCACCACTCAGTAGTGCTAAGCCGGGGATCGGCACCCCGGCCTTTGGGAGACACTGTCACAGAGGGTTATCGAAGGAATCAAGCAATAGAATTTGCATAACTTAGCACAGTAGCTAAAATGTCAGGCTAAGATGTATATATATATTAATAAATATGAGGCAATTTTGGAAGAGTTGCCTTTGCAGAGAAAGAAGGCAAAACTTTGTTCTTCAGTTTAGACACTAAAAATAAACAAAAAGGTACTGGGTTTGTGAGTCACTTTTAACTTCCTTTTGTGCTTTCTACCAGTGTTTGAAATTTTTCAATAATGAATCTGTGGGACGAAGACAGGAATGAAAGGTAAGGTCACTGGAATTTCAGTTTTCAGGCAGCATCAGAGCCGGGAGACTTTCTTCTGCTCTTTTGAGTGTCCCATTTCTCTGGCTCTTTGAATGTGGGTGTCATCCTTATCTCCTCTCCTCCTTCCCTCTCTTTAGTAAAGTGTAAAGTGAGCTTTTGAAGTGGCTATAAAGCAAGAACAACAACTTCCCTCTCTTAGTTAGGAGGCTCTTATTCCTTCAAAAGAACGAGCAGGGCTGTTTAACGGTTCAGTCCCTTGAGCTGCAGCCATTCATCACGATAACTATATTTGATCTCTCTGAAGTCAAAAGATTTCACTGAGGAAATGGGGCTCTTTGTTGGAATTTACTGAATATCCAAAGAGGGGGGTTCTAAGGCTTCTTAGATGAGGGTACCAAAAGGTGAAGTGATCTGCGCGGTCGGATACAGGGCAAAGGGCAGAAGTCACCAAGGAGGTTGTCCGTCAAACCTCATCTTAAGACCACGTCAGGAATGAGCGATGGTGCTGGAAGAAGCCTAAGATGCAAGTGCTCCACGGACAATGGAAAAGTCCTCCCAGCCAGCTGTACACCAGAGACTCCTGGGAAACCAAAATAGCAGCAAAAATGATTTGATTTCTGCTCCTCATCCAAAATGAATTAAATTAAAATCTCATCCTGGTGAATCCTAGATATTGCATCTCCTGTATCCCCTTAGATTTTTCTGGAAGTTTCTCCTGTGTGGCCAGAATCAAGAGCCACATTGATGATGAACGCAACAAGAGCAATCCTGGAGACCTGGGAAGGCAGAAAACTCAAAGGTGTATAGTGATAGTATCAGCAATCATTGTCACAGTGCTATTAGTATAATATCATTCATTGAGCTCTAAATGTGTTAGATACAGTTTTAGTTACAGTTTCTATTGCAGTGAAGACCATGACCATGGCCATGACCATGGCAACTCTTATAAAGGAAGGCATTTAACTGGGGCCTGGCTTACAGTTTCGAGGTTAGCCCATTATCATCATGGAGGGAAGTATGGTGGCATGCAAGCAGACGTGGTGCTGGAGAGTAGCTGAGAGTTCTACATCTGGATAGGTGGGCAGCAGGGAGAGAGAGACCCTGGGTCTGACTTGAGCATTTGAAACCTCAAAGCCCACCCCCACAGTGACACACTTCTTCTGACAAGACCATAGCTGCTCCAACAAGGCTACATCTCCTAACAGTGCCACTCCCTATGAGCCTATGTGCCTATTTTTATTTAAATGACCACAATAGTTAATAGAATTTTAAAAAGAAAGAAAAAGAAATATGACTGTTCCTGGTATAGTAGAGGAGAAAGTTTATTGTAGACACGTGGGAGGGCATAGCCAGAAACAGGGGCATCTGGGGGAGTCCAGAGTGGTCATGACCAGTCTGAGCTGTGCCTTGTGAGGGGTATGGGGAGGGGAGAAGGAAGAGAGGGGAACTAGGTGCAGCAGCCAGGAGGCCCAAAGGTTCAAAGAGAGGGCTGGTGACCAAAATGATTGGATTATATAGGGAAGAGCAGCTGTGCTGCAGAGTTCAGAGTAGGGGGTGGGATATGCCAGTCAGGAGGATCCTTTAACAACAGATAGGGACTGAGGGATGCAGGGAGAACCTGGGGACCAGGTCCACTTTGTTATGTTAAATAGGCACCTAAGCCATATGTCCTAGGTTTGAAACCTAACAGTTACCATTACTATGAATATACCCATTTTACAGATGAGGAATCCAAGGCACAAACATTACATTATTTTTCAAACATGACGAATGTTGAAGCTGAGAATCTGTGCTCTTCACTGGTGCACTTGCTGCTACCTGCCATGTAGTAATAGTGAGCTGGGGCCCTGTGTTCTTTATTTAGAGTGTCTGTGCCACAGCATGCAAGTGGAGGTCAGAGGACAACTTGTGGGAGTTCGTCCTCTTTCCACGCATGGGTCCTGGGATCAACACTTAGGTCAGCAGGCTTGGGGGGTGAGTACATTTACCTATCATGTCAGGCTCTCCACCTCTCATTTTAGGAATCATAAATGACTAACCAGTAAGCTGTGATTCCTTTGGGAACCTAGCCTGTGGAATAAGCCCATGGCATGCGTTAGTTTCCTAAGTTTTCCATAATTGCCCATTAATCAGTTAGTTATGTAAGATAAAGTAATAAGATCCCCCTCTCTCCCCACCACGGTCTTTCCTTTTGTGACAAATCATTCTTGACTATGTAATCAGCCAGTTGGGTTACTGGAACAGATGGGACATGTTTCTTCCAGAATTTCAAAACTGCAATGATTCCTGTTCAGTCTGGTGACAAATGTCAATTAAAATAGTTCTCCCTTCACAGGAAAAAAATTAGTTTGAAAAAAATATCAACCCTGATTGCCAAGAGCAATTTGTTTCTGCAGTAAAACAAGCAAAAAAGCCAAATTCCCCAAAACTAGGAACAGCCTAGTTTTTGGAGGGAATGCCACATTTGGGGATTTTTACAAAGTCTTTGTAAAAGTTCCAGTGACCTACACTTTTAGCATAACAAACAGGTCTTGTCAGTTTAGACAAGTCCAGACCTGGTTCCTACATGGTTATGTTGACAAAGACGAAAAGATCACTCAGTGGGACACAAACACTGTTTGGAAAATATGTCTCGTGTTCATTACCACAGGAGAGACCAACATGTAAAAGACTGACTGGACAGCAACATGAAAGGTTCTCTGATAACACACATGCTAAGTCCTCTGCGAGATAAACGTAAGCTGAGCACGGTGCATGCACCCGAGGCCAGCACTCAAGGCTGAGGTAAGAGGATTATTAGTTCAAGGCTAGCAAAACAGTGAACCCCCTTGAATTTAAAGGCTTATTTATATATTAGGCATTCTTTTTAAAACTTAAAAAAAAATCTGTGTGTGTGTGTGTGTGTGTGTGTGTGTGTGTGGTGTGTGGTGTGTGTGTGGTGTGTCTGTCTGTGTCTGTATACACATGTCCAGAGAGAGACCTGAAGAGGGTATTATATCCCTTGGAGCTAGAGTTAAAAGTAGTTGTGAACCACCTAACTTGGGTGCTGGGAACCAAACCCAGGTCCTCTGGAAGAGCAGCAAGTGCTCTTAACCACTTAGCCATTGCTCCAGCAGCTTTATACCACCTTTCCATCGGTGTCTTTACCTGTGATATCAGAAGACAGAACTATAAACAGTAAAAATTTGAAAAGACCTTGGGGTGACTGAATAACACCCATGGGCATAAAAGTCAGTTAACTGAAATACTCTTTCTAATCCCAACCCACTCATAATTTCTTACTTGGGGCTATACATAGCAGATCACTGTCTATGTGACTATATATAGACGAATTTCTAAACGGTCTTATTAAATAAGAAACTCAGAGCCAAATATGGAGGTAATAGCCAAAGAGATCAGAGCGCTAGTGAAGAGCCTTGACTACCTTATCTTACCAGCTCGCCACTGTTGCTTCCTGTGTAACCTGTTTTTATTGCCTTTCTGTTTTGCTTCTCATTGGCTCTAAGCCCAGCCACTTGACTTCCTCATTACTGCCTGTCTATACAAACTTCCAGGTCTCTATGGTTGGTACTGGGATTAAAGGCTCGTGTCACCACGCTCGGCTGTGTCCTTGACCACACAGAGACTCTGCCTGCCATGTGATCGGATTAAGGGCATGGGCTACCAACGCCTGACTTGTTTCTGGCTCGCTGACCTCTGATCTCCAGGCAACTTTATTTGTTAACATACAAATAAAATCTCATTTCAGCACAATAAAGATATCACCACAATATATACATGCATGTATTTGTAAAGGGGCGTGTGTGTATGTGTGTGTGTGTGTGTGTGTGTGTGTGTGTGTGTATACATGCAAAGCCCAGAGGTCAACCTCAGGCCTGGTTCCTCAGGTCATATCCACCTTGTATTTTGAAACAGGGTCTCCCATTGACCTGGAGCTCACCGAATAGTGAGAAAACAGGTGTATGAGTGCTAGTGGCAGATGTGACACGCTAATAGTAAGTCATATTAAGGTTTTGTGGCTATTTTGAGGCTAAAAACAGTGACTATTGAACAGCATGAAATCAAGTCTTATCTAAAAATGTCCTGGATGTTTCCCAAGTGAAGCTAGACATGGTGGTCAAGATCTTGATGTGTTCTGATTGGGCAGAATGAAGTCTTCAGGATTTGGTGAGATAACACGAACAGAAGTAAAACCCCCATCCTGGAAGTGTGCAGGACAAACATCTGGAGAGTGGCTGGCAGGAACAGCTGGACCCTGCCTGCCTTCCATCTGCTGGTGCTGATGCCCAGTACACTGTGGCACTCAGAGGGTGAGATTCCCAAAGTGACTAGCTGATGCCTTTCCTTCATGACTCCTGTAGCCCCTTTCTAGCTTTGATGCTCATGTCTGCAAGAAACTAGGAACCCATGATCGACAAGGCAGCCACGAGCACATACTCTTGACTCCCCTGTGTCTCACTCACCTGTGCCTCTGTCCCTCTTCTCTCCCCTGTTGGGCCACTGGGAACAGAGCCCATGTCACAATAAAGGGACAGAGGAGTAGTCAGCTTCTATTAGTAACAAGCCTTCCCTCTTTACATCTGTCCCATTGTGTCTCTAACAGGGATTATTGACATGTTAAGAAGAAAAAAAAATGCTTATTGAGTGCCTCCTGATTGGGGTTAATATAGGCTGATGGCATTAAAGCCAGAGCGCAGGAATGCCATAGCAGATGTGCAGCAACACCTCCCCTTGAGGTAGTCTGGGTGAGATAATCTATGAATGGAGACTAATGGAGAACAGGAAATTATCAAAGTTTTATCCTAAACGTCATTGGGAGCACACTGGCAAGCTGGACCAGCATACAGGGCTTGTAGACAAATCCCAGAGGAGACGGGCGTGGGCTGGGTGGGGGAATCTCTCCCTCCTAAACACAAACTTGGATCTTATAGCCACTCCATGGAATATGAGACTTCAAATGACGATGAGGGGACCTAAGCCCACGTGATGGAAGAGGCATGAAAGAGCACTGTCTCTCTTCTCACGAGATGTTGCCGCTCCAGCTTTCCTTCTGCTACTGTGACAAAACTCTCTGATCAAAAGCAACATGGGGGAGAAAGGCTTAGTTAAGCTTCCAGTTCCAGGCCACAGTCCACCAACGGGGGGAAGTCCCACCACATGTGCGGTCCAAAGCAAAGAGAAACAAGCGCACCCACCGGTGCTGCCTGCCTTGTGGTGTTCAAGCTCAGCTCACTTTCTTACTCTTCTATAGGTCAGGGGCCAGCCCATGAGATGGTGCCAATCACATGCAGGGTTGGCCCCCCCTACCCCAGGTAACATTCAAGACAATTCCTCAAAGGTATGCCCCTATGCCAGCCTCATCTAGAAGTTCCTTATCGGGGTTGCTTTCTAGGCTGTGTCAGGCTGACAAAACTGCAGCACACTGGCCTTCTTTTCAGGGTGCCATGCACAGCTCCGCCTCACACCAGAGTGCTGGTGCACAGTCCTGCCTCACACCAGGGTGCTGGTGCACAGCTCCGCCTCACACCAGGGTGCTGGTGCATAGGCCCGCCTCACACTAGGGTGCCTTGCACAGCCCCGCCTCACACTGGGGTGCTGGTGCACAGCCCCGCCTCACACTGGGGTGCTGGTGTACAGCCCCGCCTCACACTAGGGTGCCTTGCACAGCCCCGCCTCACACTGGGGTGCCTTGGACAGCCCCGCCTCACACTGGGGTGCTGGTGCACAGCCCCGCCTCACACTGGGGTGCTGGTGTACAGCCCCGCCTCACACTGGGGTGCTGGTGCACAGCCTCGCCTCACACTAGGGTGCTGGTGTACAGCCCCGCCTCACACCAGGGTGCCGTGCACAGCCCCACCTCACACTAGGGTGCTAGTGCACAGCCCCACCTCACACTAGAGCCCGCCTCACACTAGGGTGCTGTGCACAGCCCCACCTCACACTGGGGTGCCGTGCACAGCCCCGCCTCACACTAGGCCCTCACTTCTCCGCTGTTCCATCTTACCCTGTCTGCTGCTTTACAGGGAGCCGTTCCCCAAAGGCCCACGGTCTGCCCAGCTAGTGAAGTTTCACACTCCCCTTTACTCCTCTAAATGGTTAAATGCGATCATGTTATTTTAATGTCTTCATACTCTGTGTGCTTGAAGCTAAATATTACATGTATGTAAATTTTTTTGTCATAAGACCTGTTGCCACTGTTAAAGATTATAGAGTTCTTTACGCCTGACTTTAAGATGTATATGTGTTCATGGACATGTATGTAAATATATAGAGACTTGTTAAGTGATTTTTTTTTTTTAAAGCTGCACATCAACTTCTCTTTTTTAGTATATGTAAAATGGTCATAACACAACTGATAAAAAATCTGGGATGGAGTGTACATGTTTTGTGTGCTTCGGATCTGATTAAGTTTCGATAAAGCCCTTCCTGGGGTTCAGCCTTCCCCAGCACAGCTGATCTTCCCTTACCTTCACCCTTGACACTTGAGAGTTCTCCCTGTTCCTCGTGTTTACCCATTTCCAAAAGGTCAACCGAAACCCACATAGATGTTTGCCTCCTCGCACCCTGTGCTGGGTCCACCTGCCTTATCGAATAAACGTCCCCTTATCACTAAGCGATACTCAGGCTTGTTCATCCAAGGATTCCTACCATGGCTGTCTACACTTGTTCTACACTTACGCTGTTTTCTGGTGTCTCTGTTGCTGTGTAACAAGGTCAATACATCTCATATATCAGACTTAAGAGATAATACTAGATCTATGACTGATGATGTCCAGACTGCCACTGCTGAACCCTGTGGTTGTTAAAGCAGTTATTTCGAACGTTGTGTCTATTGGGAGAGCAGCCAGCTCAGGTGAGAGATTGGAGATGCTGGCTCCACTGGGTCTTCACACTGGGTCTTCACACCTGCTCTCTCTCCAGGCCTGGTTTTTCACTGGCTGAGACAGAACGCCCCGCCCCCACCCACCACCACAACTTTGAGACTCCTTTTTTGTCTGCTTCTGCTACATGTTCTGGGTCTATCACTGGGCTCCACAGCGAGTCCCCCGTCCAGCCTACATCACAGGATTCCTCCCTTTGCTTCTCTGCTCCTTTGGAAAGTGTAACTGTTTGCTGTACTCGGCTATACAGGGGAGACAGTGCTCTTTTGCATGGACATGGTGTGTAAACTGCCATGTGCTGTTGCAGCAAACCCAGAAAGCTGCTTCAGGAGGAGAGAGTTGGTCCTTTTGCTGCAGACCGAAGTGTATTTTTATCTCAAAGTGTCCTCCAAATTCCCTTTTCCTGTGTTGGGCTGGCCCCTAACTCTGTCACAGGAGGAAAAGAAAACAAGCAAACAGCCAGCAGTAAAAGCTCTGTGACTTTGAACAAATAAAAGGTAAAGTCGTCCCATAATACAAAACGCTTCTAGTGGGAATGTCTGAGAAGTTTATCCACAGGGGGACTCTCTGCCTAAAAATCCTCAGTCCATATCTCCAGCGTCACAATTTTAACGGGACTCCCTTAGCTGATTTCTACTAGCTGCTGAAATCATAAATTTGATGATGTTTTGCTATGTATCTGCCATTTATCTATCTGCTACTTGTACTCATTCAAAACCAAAAGCAGGACTAATGCTTTAGATCATGCAAAACACAAAAAACATAAAAAGATCTTTGTGTTTTCTGTGGTATTTGCCTGAGAACTTGCAAAGCCTCGTAGTCTAACACTATGTATCCAGGCAACGGTAACTGATTATGTTATGTTATATATGTACTTTATAGTCAACTCTCTTTTAATAAAATGGTAAGGTTATTTGTTTGTGCTACTGTCTCAGTATTAAGAAAAGAAATAAAATAAAAAGGAACCAGTAAGTAGAAAAAAAGAAAGCCAGATGCAGTGGTGCACACCTTTAATGCCAGCACTCATGAGGCAGAGGCTGGTGGATCTCTGTGAGTTTGAGGCCAGCTTGTCCTACTTAGTGAGTTCCAGGATAGTCAGAGCTACATACATGTCTCATGGAAGAAGAGAGAGAGAGAGAGAGAGAGAGAGAGAGAAAGGAAGGAAGAAAGGAAGAAAGAAAAAGAAAGTACAGACTGATTTGAGGATGAAGATGAAGATGGCTGGATGTTTTTTCAGAATGGGAAAGAAAAAGGGAAAGTCTTAGCAAATAACAAAAATTACGAGTACATTATATAAGGCATGTAGAAGATGCTAAGCAACGTTTATTTAGAAGTGTTTGGGTTTTGCTTACGCTTTATTAGATGGTACACAGTAGCTAGGAGTGCCAGGGTAGGGTAACTGACTGTCTAGGAGTTCTTAGCTGTGCTGGACATATAAACTAATGTGGACAGTGTAGCTAGAGTTTTCCTGCCTGGCCCACAGTCAGGACAAATCTCTCTTACCCGCTGGTCCCACAGCCGCTCAGACCCAACCAAATAAACACAGAGACTTATATTGGTTACAAACTGTATGGCCGTGGCAGGCTTCTTGCTAACTGTTCTTACAGCTTAAATTAAACCATTTCTATAAATCTATACCTTGCCACATGGCTCGTGGCTTACCGGCATCTTCACATGCTATTTCTCATCATGGCGGCTGGCAGTGTCTCTTTGACTCAGCCTTCCACTTCCCAGCTTTATTCTCCTCCTTGTCCCACCTATACTTCCTGCCTGGCCACTGGCCAATCAGTGATTTATTTATTGACCAATCAGCAACACATTTGACATACAGACCATCCCACAGCAGGACAGAGGGATTAAAAGAGAAAATATTTTGCCTCTTGCCCTCCAAGGTCAACTTGGTGCCAGGGAACTGTGGGACACCGCTCAGAATGTTCTACAGCCCTAGTGAGCCACTTGACCTTTTGTTTATGGAGGCCGTGGAGATCCCATCAGGTGGACTCTAACCAGTGGCCACTCTATAAAGAGAAAAGTCAATATGGAGGGAAAACTTCCTCCATGCTTCCAAGTGAAGCCATGATCAGGGAAAGTCTTTGACTTAGCCTCACATAGATGAGCAACTGGTAAAAGAAATTCCAGAAGAGCCAAGGCTGAAGTGATCCCCAAGGCCTAGTCCCTCAGCTGTCCTCAGTGGGAAAGCATAACCAAAATTAAACAATGGGTCAGTCTTTAAAGGCCTCTGTGTGGCTGACGGACACTCTGCATGGGGTAATCGCATCTACTCAGTTATAATCAAATTAAAGGATTCTCATTCCATTCCTAACCATGAACATAACCCTGTTCATTTATTCTTAGGAATTCTGTTTGTTTTACAAGATCTACAAAATCAGACCAAGACCATAGAAAACGCCACCACCTTGTAGGTAAACAGCACTGAAAATGAATCTCTGAATTCTCAGAGTGACTGGATTAAATCTGTTATAACCTCAGGGGTGTTACTAGTCACCCCTGAACTCTGCATACTCAACTGCTGTCTTAAATTCATTTGCTCCTGTTTACAAGATGGGCCCGGGACACTCTGTCTATCTGGATATGTCCCACTGATCACCCTCCTGAAAACCAGCTAGATTACAGACCCTAAGCCCCTCTATGTCCCCAATGTCAGCCGGACGCAGTCAGATTCATTTTATGTCCACTCCCTAAATGATTTTAGGGTTTCAACTGGTCAGGGAAGAATGTTAGGCAGCTAGCTAAATATTATCAGGCTTAGAGGACATTGAGGAATGCCTCCCTCTTTCACAGAATCCTCTTCCTCCAAAATTGACGTCGGGTAGCTAGATACGTAGCATCCCGGAGTCTGTTGAAGAAGGATCCTCCAAATCACACAAATGTAGCAACCTCTTCCAAAACTTCTGATGTCACAGACTGACCAAGAAACACCCTAATGAGGATGCCAACCACATCCAGCTGGAAAGAATGACATGGGAAACCACTGTGTCGCCTTCTCCATCTATTTATAGAAACAAAAGCCAGGAGTATTAGCTATGGCCATGCCATTTTTCTTTTTTTTTTTTTTTTTTTTTTTTGGTTTTTCGAGACAGGGTTTCTCTGTGTAGCTTTGGTGCCTCTCCTGGAACTCACTTGGTAGCCCAGGCTGGCCTCGAACTCACAGAGATCCGCCTGGCTCTGCCTCCCGAGTGCTGGGATTAAAGGCGTGCGCCACCACCGCCCGGCCTGGCCATGCCATTTTGAAAAGTTCTTCCATTTTTGTTAAATGGCAACAATTTCCCAAGGCCACAGTAATCCCAGAGCTAAAGCCTAGATTCCTGCCTCACATCCCCCTTGTAGACCCCTGACAATGTCTGGCCATAGTAGGTAGAGCCTAAATTCCTGCCCAGAAATCTCTTCTGCAGTTCCCTAATAATGGCTGGCCATAAGAGATGCTTATCAGTCCCCTGGCATTTTTTTACCCACTGCTCATCAATCTTTGCTTACTTCTAGTAAGGGCCAATCTTGAGTAACAAAATAAAACTTTCCCTCAGCCCATCTTTTCCCTATCATCACATTGGGTTGTAAGCTGACATTAGGCTCCATTTTACAGAGATTCCCCTATTACTCCTCCTGTTCCATCTCAAAACAAACAAACAAACAACTACAACTGGTAAAGAAATAATTTAAACAAGGTGAGATAAAGTAACTAGTCAGTGTAACAAGAATTCCAGAGGTAACCTGCTAAGACATTTTTTAGAGGAAAAATATAGAAAGCTGATAAACATAAAATAATAAATTTTAAAGAGAGGACTAGCTGGATGTTTTATTTATGTTTTTTAATAATAAAGGAATGAAGGGAAGTTGAAAAAATACAAAGGCAGAACATTTTAAAGCAAGTAAAATTATGAGGTTTTTTTTTAACTTAGCAATTAATTTTAGAAACATCATGGAATAATTGCTACAGATAGCTTAGGAGGATTGAGACTGGGCATTTGTGTGAATGAGGATACCTTTTGTAGAAAAATAATTAGAATAAAAATAATGAGCTCTAGGATGTGCTGAGGCTTTGCGGGAAACACTATGTAAACCAAAGGAAATATGGCCACCTGATATAATATTGTCAACCTGCTGGGGCTGCTTGGCATCTACAAGCCTTCTGGGAAATTTGAGAAATTGACCCCAGCTTCCTTGGTGATTTCATTCCAGTCATTATACCCTCAAAGGCCATCATGCCAGCACAGGATTACTGTTTGACTGTTTATTCATACATATTTTTGGTATCTGGCTAGCTCTGAATGCCCATATTTTTCCTCCTTTAATGAGGCTGATTTTTTTTTCTTATTTTGAGTGATCATTTCCAGTTTCACCCTTTCCAATCTTTCTCTAATAAATATTTCTTTTTGACTAGTCTGCATGTTTAAAAGAAGATTGGTTGAGCCAAGAATCTGTCGGTTAGGATGTTATTATTTATGGAGAGGAGACATGGGGTAATTGTAGTGACTGACATTTCCTTAAGCATCCTCCTAGCCATTAAAAATGGGGCTGTTGCTGATGATATCTGCAAGTCTGGATTTGGGGGAGGATGTTTCCTGGTAAGGACTAAATCTTTCATTTTAATTCTCCTCTTAGATTCATTCATTATATAATTAGAGATGCCAGAATTACTGCTAGGTCCAATCTCCACTCAGGGGAAGTTAAGTAGCTTCCTAATATAATTGCCCTGAGGTACACATAAAATCTTCCACTCAGTTGCCACTCTGTCTAAAAGTCAAACACTAGTACTTAACTCCTTGTGTTCTTTCTGTGTTTTAGTCTCTGTCTTAGTAGGTTTCTATTGCTGTGAATAGACACTATGACCACAGCAACTCTTATAAGAAAGCATCTAATTGGGGTTGCTTGCTTATAGTTTCAGAGGTCTAGTCCATTATCATCATGATGTGGAGCATGTCAGAAACTGAGCTGGAGGAGTAGCTGAGAGTCCTACATCTTTCAGGCAATAGGAGATGGATGAGACACTGGGTGTTATCTTAAGCATAGGAAAACTCACAGCCCTCCCCAACAGTGACACACTTCCTCCAACAAGGCCATATCCATTCCAACAAAGACACACCTCCTAATAGCTTCACTCCCTGTGAGATTATGGGCGCCAATTACATTCAAACTCCCATAGCCTCCTTTCTGTAAACTTTCTTTATGTGGATATGCTATGAACACAAAACTCAGAAAAGATTGTTGGTGGTTGTTCAGAGTTGTGCTCCCTTATCGTTTGGAACCAGAGCATGATTGAGTTACATCATGTGTGCTGTGCATTTGCTGGAAGGGGCGCAGTTTGTCAGGGAGAGTAAGAGAAATGAACCATCTCTATATTTTCTTGCATTCAGTATCAAAACTACTCTCAGGAATAGTTTATGCTATTATGTTCATGACTATTACAAAGTAAATGTTAACCCTTCAAATCACCTGAAACAGAGCAAAGGCCCCAAAGCCTTAAATGAAAGAACACAGTCCTTAGCTGGAGTCCGAAGTTGCAATGGTAGCACAAGGGCAGCGACATTCACTCCACCTATCACTCCGGCCCTCACGTGCACACCAGTGCTCACTCATCTCACCTGAGCATAGAGCAGCAGGCTGTGAACTTCTGCACATGAGTGACAGTGGTGGGTCTGGAGGAATTATCTAGCTTGCTCTCTGGTTCTCTTGTATCACGTGGCCCAACTGGATTCTTGGGCCTCATTCTAAGGAAGGGACAGAAGCCAACCCAGTTAAATGGGGCTTTCCAGTTATTTAGATAATTCTGATGTGTTAGTTCATTTGGAATTTTGAGTCTGCCAACAATGTTCAATATTGTTTGTTTTGTAAATGAAGGCACTGAGAAAGAAGGAGACATGGACTGTTTGGTTGTAGACTCTGGGGCTGCTGTCTCTTGGTCCAGTTCTCCAGGCATTATATTCTGCTATTTCCATAACAGAAAGTGCTGTGTCCAGTGATAAACAAGAAAGTCCTAACGTGACTCCTACCAATGAGTCAGATAAGTTACATAAAACGTTCACACATGCCTTTTAGCTGCAGCTTTAATATTTACTCTCTTTATTCTGGAACTAATTTTCCTTAAAAAACATGTTTTCTTCATGCACCAAAAGGCTTTCAGATTTCATTCCAATTAAAAACGGAAAACTTGGGAGTCTGCTTAAAATCAGCAATGTTCACATTGACTCTCTCTTCTCTTTTAATTTAAAAATTTGCATTAGTTTTGCAGAGTTATCTGGGCGAGTGACTTACAATAAGAAGAATCATAAGCCTGGTTTTAATTTACTCGTGTACATTTTCAAAATTACTGTGCCTGGAGTCTTCCAAGACTGATGTTTTTAATAAGTAGAATGTCATGTTATCAAGATTTGTGGAGCCTGGCTATCATTTGTTCAATATTTTCTTGTGTGTGTATATGTGTGTGTTTGTGTGTGGTGTGTGTGTCTGTGTGTGTGAGATGTGTGTGCCTGTGTGTTTGTGGTGTGTGTGTCTGTGTGTCTGTGGTGTGTGTGTCTGTGTGTCTGTATGTGTGTGTGTGTGGTGTGTAGTGTGTGTGGGTGCTTATGTGTGTGTCTGTGTGTGTGTGTGTGTGTATGGTGTGTGTAGTGTGTGTGTGTGTGTGTGTGTGTGTGTGTGTGTGTGTTTGTGCTTCTGTGGTTCCTCCTTGTCTCTGAGCACTGTTCAAGGCATCCTCCCTGCATTATCAAGGCTCCATCTCTCTGTAATTCTCTTTCATAGTTTTTCCGTGTGTCAGGACTCCAAGCCTCTGTTTGAAAGCCAGCATGTTATTTTTCTTATGAATTGTTTATTTTGTTTGAGAGCTTTTCTTTTTTAAGTTCTTCCTGTTTTGACTGACTTTTTTATACAGAGGACTATGAAATAAACCTCAGGTCATCCAAGGCACATTTTAACCTGGTTTACCGATAAGTTTGTAACACTTTAGGAATGTGGCCACAGTTGCATTGACCCAGTGACCACAGTCGGTGGGATTTCCTCACAGCCAACCACACTTACCTGTTTCTCAATGCTGCAAGCCTGGCTCTCTTCATTTGCACTGCTTTTCAGTGTGAGACCCTTCTTAAATTTGGTTTATTTGGATTTGAGACGATGTGGTACTTCTTCATAAGAACTATCTTCAGAAATCAGAGTTATCTATTAGGAAAGTGATGACTACTGAAAAAAATGTTGCTATAGTTTTTATTTTGGTTATCTGGTTCATTTTTGTTCATTTTTATTGACAGCCCTGTGGTGAAGTTGCCTTGTTTTTGTAGTGGTGAGGATCAACCTAGAGCCTTGTGTACAGAGTATGCTCTGTCACGGAGCCACCCACACTCCCCTCCAGCCCCAGACCATAACTGCTGATTTAAAAGAAAAAGAATGGTTATTCTTTTTCATGAAAGAAAGTTCCAGTGACTGACTTCCTGTACAGAACAAAGGAAGAGCCCCGATCTTTTCTGTCCCACACCTTCCTTCCTCTCCACAGTGTCTCAGGAGGGAAGGCAGGGAACCGTGCTGGGTGTTTCGCAGCAGCTTGTTCCCGCGCATTCTTCCCGACATCCGGCTGTGCCATGGCCTTCCCCTTGGTTTGCTTTTCACTTTCTCAAACTCTCCAAAATCAATAGATTGAATTCTCTCCTTCTCTCTTTCCTTCCTTCCTTCCCTCTCTCCCTTCCTCCCCTCTTTCTTTGTGTCTGTCTGTCTGTCTGTGGAGTGTGTGCAGCACACCCACAGGGCAGAGGTGGTCATTGGGTGTCTTCTTCTCCACCTTATACTTAGAGACAAGGTCTCTCGCTGAACTTGAGCCTGGATGTTTCTACTTGACTAGCTGGCCGGCAAATCCTCAGAATCATTTATCTCTGCTCTGAAGTGCTGGGGGAACAGGCAGGTGGGCACCACCGTAGCCCAGCTTTTCCATGGGTGACGAGCATCCGAACTCAGGTCTTCGTGCCTGAGCAGCAGACACCCTATACATTGAGTCCTCTCCTCTAAAGCTCAACTCACATCCCCATTTTGAGGAGGAGCATTCTGCCGCTGACTCTGCTTGTTTAAATTACCTTCCAAATCCCCTTTAAAAGACAACCCATATCCTTTCTTTCCTTTTTACAGAAACGTTAGCTGCTAGTCAATGGATCGATCATCTGCTCTATTGCAGACCCAGAACTGCACTTTCATGAATCCTGAATCTGGTCAACTTGTTGTTGGGTTCTGGAGTTTCGGCTCCAGGGCTGCTCTTCCTATGTCCGTCTTCTTATCTGGCTGACTTTTGCTTCTGCAATCTCTCGTTTGCTGTGTGACCTTAGGCAAGTCACCTCACTTTCCTTTTTCTTTTTTCTTTTCTTTTCTCTTTTGGTTTTGTTTTGAGGTTAGGTATGCATGACTAAATTGAAATTTTCTCCTACTATCCTGAATTAGATGTTGGATGGTAAAGATACTTGATTTAATTTCAGGAGAACTGGGGGTTTAGACCTAGGCCTGCCATTAATTATGTGGGTGATTTCTGTCCCCGGGACCCACGGGACAGAAAGAAAGAGAGCCAACTCCTGCAACTTGTCCTCTGACCGCCAAACATGCACCGTGCCATGCATGTGTTCACAAATGAGAGAGAGAGAGAGAGAGACAGAGACAGAGACAAGAGAGACAGAGACAGGCAGAGACAGACAGATAGAGACAGAGAGAGAGGAAGAAAGGAAGGAAATGCAGATGTCTGTGTATGCCATTTTGTACTGACTCAAATAGCTTTCAATGTTCTTTTCCCTTCATTGAAGTAGTGTAAGTTTTGGGGAACATTAACCATTGGAGTTTGTTTAGTGCTTTGTCGTCAGTTGGGCACTTTTTTATATTTTACCCTGTTTGCACCCCCATTGTTCTAAAACAGATGTTGACAGGCACTTCGACTACACCCATCAACATGTGGGGAAACCAAGGCACAGAGGTTAATAAATCTTTCAAGGGTAACCAGTACCTAGAACAGAATTAGAAATAGAACCCATGTTTTGAGACTGAAGAAGGCTCAGAGTTTAAGAGCATTTGCTGCTCTTGTAGGGTACCTGGACTTAGTTCCTAGACTCCCAGGACAGCCCACAACTCACTGTAACTTCAGCTCCCAGTTATCTGCTGCTCTTTTCTGGCCTCTGAGCCCCCCACCTGAATAGCATCTGGTGCACATACATACATGCAGGCAAAACATTCATACACACACAGTAAGTACATCTTTAGAATTAATATTTTTGTGTATCTTAATCTAAATGTCATTGACTTGGAGTTAATATTCTTCCCCAAAGTGCAGTTTCAAACACTCACATCCATTATCTTCTTGGACACTTCCTTCCTGGTCCCTGATGTTGGATAGAGCTGTTTACATGTCACCCTGGGCATAATTGTCTGTCCTGATGGGGCATTTATTTGTAATTTTCTTATGTTCAATCTCATCTTCCTTTGTTGTAGTTCTAGTAGTTTCTATCTATATTTCATAAATATTTTCATTCTCATGGATAGATAGGTTGGGTATAGAATTTTTGATTGAAAAGTTTTTTCCTTACATCTCTACTTCTTGCTAGCTTCTGGTTTTGCTGTTGATAACTTTAATGGTATTATTATTTCCAGTTGATTGCATTTGTCTTTCTCCCCAATTTATGAGACTTTGTTACTCAATGTTTTAGGCATAGTCTTGCATCTAGAGATTCAGGTAAATTCTGGGCAATTTCCTTATATTAATACTTTAATGAACTAATATAAAATGTTTTTCTGCTCTTCTGCATGCCGTGGGTGAATGTGCTAATAAAGCAATAATGTACTCATATTAATGCTCTTAGTATCTATTATGCATAATCGTTATTGTCTCCTTTAATCTTTTTTCCCTCTTCATGATAAAGTGGGAGCTGGATGTGGTAGCATGCATCTATGATCCTGGCCTTCCAGAGGCTGAGGCAGGAGGATTGCTACAAATTGGAAGCCAGCCTGGACTACATAATGAGAACAGGCCAGTTAGGGCTATAGAGTGGGATCCTGTCTTTAAGAAAACTCAAAACTGGGCTAGAGAGAGCTCAGTAGTTAAGAGCCCTTAACACTCCTGCAGAGGACTTGAGTTCAATTTGCAATACTCACACAATGGCTCACAACAATCTATGACTCCAGTTCCAGGAGTTCTGACATCCTTTTCTGGCTTCTTTGCGCACCAGGAGCACACATGGTGCACACGCATACAGGCAAAACACACTTCTATATAAAATAAAGATAAATGAATCTTAAAAAAACCCACTGAAAATTAAAACAAAATGAATAATCAACAGCAACAATAACAGCAACAACAAAAATGGAGAAAAAAAGGAGGTAGAGCTTTGCCTTCTTTCCTAATTTAGATTTCCTAGGCTTTATTTCCAAGCACATTATCACATTTTACTTTTTAGTTACTCTCTTTTTATTTATGTTTGTTATTGTGTTATGACCCATGTTCTCCCCTTTAAAAGTTTCCAGTTCTTCGTTGCAAAATCTTTCCATTTCTACTTGATTTCATTCCTCCTAACATCCTTCTCCCTCTCCCTGTCCTCTGGTTTCTGTTTTTTATGTCTCGTGAAACCTTACTGTCTCTATTACTAAAGAATTATGAACAGTGCATCAGGGTAGGGCTTATTGCCTAGCAGACTTCCGTAGGATAAGCCAGAGACTTGTCATCTAGTTAGATGACTCCAGATGACAATATCTTTTTGTCTTGGAATTCTTCCAGTCCTGCATAACCATCTTTCAGTTGTTTGGAGGTGTTCTGGGAACTAGTAAGAAGATGTGCTGTTCAAATGTAGATTTCCACCAGGTGTTAACATTTTCAGCTGTTTACCTAATTCATGCCTAGCATTTTGCTGGTGTCTCAAGTCTGGATTCTGGTTTTATTCCCTTAGAGATTGAACTTCCTATATTGGTTTGGGCTTGGGATTGCCTTTCCCTACTAAGGGTGAGGAAAGGGCTAAGAGTCCATACTTTGCCCTCACCACTTCCCTTATTTTCATCCTAGAACCCCAACTCTGCCTTCCATGACAACCCTTTTCTCATATGGAAGCTGTCCTGTGCTCTTAGGACTCATTTCTAGTTGCTCATTTTTGCAGACTTGTATATTACCACTTTCCTATTTTCTTGGTTCCCTCATTGATATTTCTAAATGCACAGCTACCTCGGATCTGTAAGTGGAATCTTTCCACCGTTTCTGTCACAGTGAGCCGATACCTCTAAAAACTAAAACAAAACAGATATGCTTCCAATTTAGGAACAGAATCTTTTCTTCTCACCTTGGTGAAGTTTGTAGAGGGATTAATGTTGTATTGATTTAAGACAGAGTTTTACTGTGTAGGCCAGGCTGCTCTTGAACTGGAGATGTGCCATTCTCACGGTGGGATTACAGACACGAACTGCCATGGCCAGGTAGATGGATATACTTACCTGATCTACTTTGCTTAATAGGAGTCACAGCCTAATTTTTTTTTAAACATTAAATTTCACAAAAGGCAAATTTCTACAACTGAGTCTTGGCAATTAACTAATATTTGGGGGAGAGGGTAGGGTAACAAGTGCGAATATTTAGAAAGAAAAGTTTAAGAATGCTCATTTTATTTTTCAATTAAAAATTATATTAGCTCAGCATAGTGAATTTAAGATCTCTGGATTTACTTATAACAATATGTTTGAAATGTGTTAAGTAGAAAAATTGGCAGAAGGAGCAGTGGTGTGTGTGTTTGCAAGTGTGGCAGCAAGAGGAACGGATGGGAGAAAATAACGGGTCCAAGAAGAAGCGGCATGTGAGGCTCAGCTTGGGGAGGGTGGTGTTTCGGACAATAGCCAGACAAACGTTTTCAGTAGCATGCATAGTTTTTAATGAGAATCTAAACTCTTCCCTTATTGCCCAGTCTCAGAGACCATCTACTCTCTAACGGTCTTTAAGATGCTGTGCCACTAGCTTAGCCCTGTGTCCGTGTGTCCAGCTCTTGGGAGCGACAGCTGTTTGCAGCTTTCTGAGGTCTCATCTATGTCAATGGTGAACGACAACCAGAGAAGAGATCTCTCTTCAGCTGAGCAGTGGAGGAAGTTTTGCTTTCATCTAAATAGGATCTTTTGCTTTTTGAGTAACACAAAAGCCATTTGAATGTCCTTTGACCACGTTGGCAATGAGAAGTCTTAGGGTTTTGCTTATCATGTTTCTACAATTTTTAAAGAGTATAAATGGAAGTGAAGCATAATGACCCAAATATCCAAGGGTTCTGGTATTAGGTTAACTGTGGAGAGAACAAATATGTTTAGGTTTTCTCTTGGAGAAATTTTAACCACTAATTCTTAACCATTTCATCTTACTTCAGTGAAACTGACTTTTGCCCTATCATCTCTTTGGGGGTTATTTTTTATGTTCCTGCTGGATTTAGGACTGCTATCACCAATACTACAAATTACTTTGGTGGTGTTTGGCATGCTTGGCTGCTGACTGACTTCTTTAGGAGGAAAAGGATGAGCTGGAAGTTTTAACATTTCTTGATCATTGAAACATGGGCCAAGATGCTAGGCAGGCTCTGTCACTGTCTCCTGTGACTATTTTAGATTTCTCTGTTCACATCTGCAAACTATTGCACTCATGTGTACTAGGAGCGTACACGTTTGTGAGCCTGACAGAAGACAAACCCTTTCAAAGATGGACTCAGCCCACTTCATCTGTTTTCTGTATCTTAAACTCATCATAGTCAAATGTCAACGCAAACAATTGAAGAAGAAATAAATGATGCAGGGAAAGCAGAAATTCCATGTGATCCTTATGAGAATAATTTTATATTTAGTATATTCAACTCCATTCTAAAGGTAATATTGAGAGGAGGCCTGTGGGGCTGCATGTTCAGGGTAAGGTGAATGATTACAGTGGTTAGGTGGTAAAATGTGTATTTTTAATGGGCAAATCCTTCACTCAAACACAGGCTACAGTCAGTGTGTGGCTGTGATCTGTTAGAGAGACAGACTCCAGTGTTCCCTTTGAATTACCTTCGCTCTCACTGGAGGCTTTAAGAGGTTGGTCACTTTCCACAAGTCGGACGTGACTCCTGACTCGACATTAGAACTGAGAAAGAATTGGCTGACTTTAAACTTCAGCAAGCAGGAGGAGAAGGATGGAAAAGAAGCAGGATTGTCTACCAATGCGGGTCCTAGGAAGAGTTTGGATTTTTGTGTCACTGAAATTAAAAGATGTGGCCAATAATATTATTTTGACGCCCCCCCCCCCCTTCGGAAGAATATCCCAATGTGGAAAAGAAAGTAGCAGTCCAAGGTTCAGGCTTGATGTGGGGCATGGCTGGTACTATTACGAGGTGGGAATGGATTGTGTGGTTTGGATTTTTTTTAAATTTTTATTTTGTTTTGTATTCGTGAGAACCGGTTGCCTTTCTTCACTTGCGAAGGATCCTTTTTTTCTAGACCTTTGTTTTCCTCTTAAGTCACTGCTGAGGTATTTGCAAACCAAGCCCGCACTTATGTTTTATTCAGCAATAGAGAACAAAGCATCTGCAAACAGAAGCGGCGATAAACACTGGAAACACACGGAAGTCAGAGGACTCCTTATCCTAACCGGCCACCAGCCGCATCTCAGCCTTTCTCACTCCCGTCCCTCATCTGCGAAATGGGGTTAATAGAGGATTTTCTCTGTGAAGTGGGGATGACAGAGATTAAAAGCGATGACGTGGGTACATTATTCCCAAAATAAACTCGAACTGAATCTTAACAATAATATTATGACTGTGTGGTCACAACAAAAACTTTTCTCCTCCAGCTGTCAGAAATGTCTGGTGAGTTTCACATTCCTGGTCACATCGCTTGCTCTTTGGTGGAGCTCCAACAACACGCTGCAATTTGTGCGCGGCTTCCTCTCAAGGCTTCCTCTCAAGCTAAAAGGCCGGTTAGAGAAAACACCAAGTACAAGACACAGAATCTCAGCTTATGCCATCGAATCTTGGAAAGTCATCTCAAGGAAGAAACAGATGCCGCTGAAAAAGGAAAGGGCCCCTTTCTGGGAAACACTTCTGCTTTTCTGAAGAAGAAAAAAAAAAGCTCTGATGTCGCAATAATTTTCAAGACAGAACAGTGTCCCAGACGGAGGAGGAAACACTGATGAGCAAAAGGGAGATTCTCAGGGTTCCGAGGCGGCGTCAGGAGGGGTGGCGTGCGGGGCTCAGAACCCTGCACGTCTTTGTTGGGGGTGGGGAGCCCCAAGTCCACCGGTGAAGCGCTGCCCGCGACTGCGGTCGCCCCCCGGGGACGGCTTCGCGTCCTCGCAGCCCCTCACCCCCTCCACCCGGCCCTGTCCCCGCAGACCCCACGACGCGGTCAGACCGCGGTGCCTTTAAGACTTTGCGGGCTGCACATGCTCAGCTCTTTGTGTGTAGTTGGGAGTTTTTAAGAAAAAAAGAAGAAACACACAGGGGGCTGGGGAAGCGCGGAGGGCAAGCGCCGCACTTGCGCTGCTGCGGCCCGGGGGGTGCCAGCGCTGCTTTCCCGCCGCAGCGACGGAGCCGGAGCGGATGCCTCCTCCGTGGGGCTCCGCGGCGCGGGCCACACCTGGGGGACGCGCTCCCATCCACGCCGACCGGGTGGGCGCGCGCGGGGGAGTCCCGGGTCCCCGTCAGGGGCCGGGCGAGACCACAGCGCCGGGATCGGGGGGGGGGACGACGACCACGAGCGCGCCAGGCTGCGGGGACGTCCCTGCCCGGCGTGGGCTGCGGCCGCGGCCAAGGCGACCGTGCTTGGCGGGCGCAGGGAAGCCGGCTGCTGCGGGGCCTCGGGATAGCTGGGCAGCGGAGGGAGGCGGACGTCCTCGCTCCCGTCCCCCCTCCTCGCGTTGGACGCGCCCAGCTCGGGGCTCCCGCTTGGCCCCGCCCTCCGGGGCGAGCGGCGCTCGGAGCCCAGGCATTTGGCGCGGGCCGCGGGCGAGGCGGGGCCGCGCGGGTCCCCTCCCCCTCCCCGCCCGGTCCCCTCCCCCTCGGGTCCCCTCCGGAGCGCGGGGCGCCGCCGGCTCTCGGCTCCTCTCCCCGGAGCTGCCGCGGCTGCGGGGTTCGGCTCGCCGAGGACAAGGTCAGGAGCGCGGGCGGCGATGCCCCAGCGTGGCCGGAGGCAGCCGATCGGGGGCCGCCGCGGCTGGGATCCGTCGCCCGGGACCGGACAGCCGGACGGGGGTCGGCGCCGCTGAGGAGCCGAGGAGGAGCGGCGGCGGCGGAGGGGTCGTCTGCGCCCGGAACCCCGCCTCGGCGGCATCCCCGTGCCAGCCCGCGAGCGCAGCCCCTCCGGGCCGGGGCACCGGGGAAGATGGAGCCGGGGGGTCGGGCCCGCTCGGGTGCCCCGCAGCCGCTCGCCCCGGGGCTGTGCAGGGCTCGGCCGGCGGGCGGCGGGGGCGCCTCCTCCTGGCTGCTGCTGGACGGGACCAGCTGGCTGCTGTGCTACGGCTTCCTCTACCTGGCGCTCTACGCTCAGGTGTCCCAGTCCAAGCCCTGCGAGAGGACTGGCTCCTGCTTTTCGGGTCGCTGCGTCAACTCCACCTGCCTGTGCGACCCGGGCTGGGTGGGGGACCAGTGCCAGCACTGCCAGGGCAGGTTCAAGTAAGTGCCATCGCGGGACCCCGAACCTCAGCCCTTCTCCTGCTGTCGCTCCCTGTCGTGCTGTGACCTGGGGGTCCCCGGCTGTTAGTGCTAGGAGCGGCCCGGAGAGGGACCGGTGCTGCACCCCTCCAGCCTCAGGCTGCCCCGGGGAGCCCCGGCCGGCGCCCAGCCCTGGCTGACTCGGTGCTTTCCACGGCTTGTCATCCTCTGCGCAGAAAGAACGTTCTCACTCACAGTCACGGTGCCAAACTCCACCAATTAGGACAGTATCTGTTCCTATCAGGAACGGTGCAAATAACGCACGAAAACCCACCAACACTGTGAGAAGTGAGAGGTAAAGGTTTAAAGTTGTGGCCCAGCTCCTTCGCCTCTGATCATAGGGCACGCCTCACAGTTTAGTAATCATCGAGTGTGGTAAATAGGGTTTACGATGGGCATGCTATGTTCCGTACCCTGTTCTGAGCTCTGGGTTGGTCATCTCATTCATTCCCCACAAGTCTATAACTTACTGGAATTCCATGCTTCCTAGGCAGGATCTATAGAGGGAAATCCAGGCAGCAGATTTATTTAAGTTAACTCGATCAAGGTTAAACAGAAAGTGCTGAGTCGTGATTCCAAACCAGCCAGCTTCACTCCAGGATATGCACTTTTAGAGATGTTGAATTTGTTAGGACAGGCTTGGGTTGAGTGGCTTTGGACAGTTGTATGGGAACATCAGTTTGGTTTTTCTGAAGCTGAAGGTGCTAAGGAGTTTGAGTCTCTGGGGGTAAAGATACTTCTCCTTATTGGTTGATGCTTATTAGATTTCTGCCCGCTATAAAAAGAAGGATGGCTGCAGGCAGAGAAGTTTCTTGAGGCCTTAAGTGCAGTCCTCTTGACAACCTGCAGTTTTAGACAGCTTCTCCTGGATACTTACATGAAGATTGCTGCCTGATTTGCGGCTGTGAAATTATACTATGTAGATGACTAGTATTTGTTGTGAAGATGATAGCAAAATCTGGGTGAAATATCTGGCCTTGAGGCAAAGGTGAGGAAGGATTTGACTCACATTATTAGTATATTCCAGGGTAGTTTCTTTGGAGTTTTAATCGAAGCATGTTTTTTCTTTATTCTCTTTTCCACATTTTTACTGTTGCTAGTTAGAACAATGCCCTTTATTCAATGTTAAGATTTTTTTTTTTTAAATGACACTTTCAAAACTAAAGTAGATCTTACTATTTCGTTTGTTGTTTTGAAGGGGAACCTTGGGTGAAATTTCATAAAATTTGTTTGGAGTCGTAGGTCTGTGTGTTTCCAGGGCTCAAAGTTTGAGAAATTGATATGCAGGTTTTACGAATGCATTTAAAATAATTTGAGAGCAATACCGATTAAAAGTTTAGAAATGTTTTACAATGAGCAAGAGATCTGATTGAATTATGCCTCATGAGTAGCCTTATCTCCTTTGGCTCCCCGTTCACCTATTAACAGAATCTTGAATGTATGTGCTGGGAGCAACCAAAAAGGAAAAGGTTACATTCATTTTTCGCATTTTTCTACAAAACAGGAAGATTGTTTGATCCATATGTAACTAATGGGTTTTGGCTTTTGTGGTGGTGAATTTGTCTAAAGAGGATATCCAGTGCTCCAGTTCCGAGACGTTCAATCCGACATCTGTGTTTTGTAGTCGGGACACTTGTGAAAGCTAGGTCAGCACGCTGTGACTTCACTTAGATGCTGTCCCACTTAGTAAGAGAAATCACACAGATCAAGTGAAAAGTAGACCATGTAACACTGGAAGATGTTCATGAACCAGACTCATTATCGAGTAGAAGGAGAGTGGACTTCAGTGTAGATAGATGATAAGTCCTGAACTTATTACTGGATATTCGTCCTTGGGAAGCTGTTATACTATGATTCCTTGTGCTCTTGATAAATTTGACTTAATTTTTCTATGAAATCCAAGTTTTTAGGGTAAATATAAGTACTACAAATCTGTGCTTTCTCATGCATATTCTTAGAGGCAAAAGAGGTGTATTTAATGTTAAAGAATACAATCATTTAGAAGGAAATAGTTATTCTTGGTAAAGTGCCTTGTGAGCTATGAAAGGTTTGTTTGAAGACCTGTTTTCTAGTGTTTGAAGTAATACACTGGGAAAGAACTGAACTTGACATTCTCCCTTCACCAAGTGTCGGGGAAGTCTTTACTAAGCTGAGTGATGTCAGCCTTACACATCGTCGTGAACAGTGGTTGATTAATCTTGGTAAGCAGGTGTCACAATTAATTGGTATGTTACCTTAGTCTTTTTCTATTATGGATGTTTCAGCTAGGGAATGAATGCCTTTTTAGATTGGAAGATTGATGATGGGGGAAGAAACGTAGATGCAAACATAGTATCAGAAGTGATGCTTCAGAGCCGTAGCTTTCCGTCTAGTCTTTTGTTTGTTTTCATTTGAAAAGAATAAAACATTCAAAATTAGAAGACATTTCTGACAAAGGTAAAACAAAAGTAACACCCATTTTTTCACTAATGCTAGACTGAAGGTTTTAGGAGTGAGACTTAGGAAGCACAGTGCTAGTTTGAAATGTAATCAAGACAACGGTAGACTTTTGCTGGAATTATATTTGTGTAGCATTGTGTAATATTATGCTGGAAAACATTCCTGTATAATTTACCTGTATAAATGACATTTTTATTAGAAGCTGGTTAAATTATCTTTGTAGAGCAGTTGAAAATTTTACTTATAAAAATTGATATTTTTTTGTTGAAACTTAGACATTTTCTCCTTACTGTAGCTTTGGTACTTATCACTCTAATCTCTTTGGTAAATCAGAGATTGGAAAATATTTCACTAATGTGAATTATTTGTAAATATAGAGTTATAAGCACTTTTGTATAGGCTATTTTAAAAATCATTCACTTTATTCCATATATAACTTTTAGACCTTCATGCTAGTCATATTTGGATTCTGAATTTCGCATATTTATAATGGAATTTTTTTTTGCTTTTTTGTTTTTTGAGGCAGGGTTTCTCTGTGTAGCTTTGCGCCTTTGCTGGAACTCACTTGGTAGCCCAGGCTGGCCTCGAACTCACAGAGATCCGCCTGGCTCTGCCTCCCGAGTGCTGGGATTAAAGGCGTGCACCTCCACCACCCGGCTGCTTTTTTGTTTTTTGAGGCAGGGTTTCACTGCATAATAGCCTTGGCTGTCTTGGAACTCATCTGTAGACCAGGCTGGCCGTGAACTCACAGAGATTCACCTTCTTCTGCCTGCAATTAAAGGTTGTGCCACCACCGCTGACTGGAATTATATAATAGAAGAGGCAGAATTAAAATTTGCAATTTTTTTTCTAAGCTACTTTTTTCTCCTTCCATTTTGAGACAGGGTCTCTCTATACATCCCTGGCTGTCCTGGACTCACTGTGTAGATCAGGCTAGCCTCAAACTCACAGAGATCTCTTGCCTCTGCCTCCCAAGTGCTGGTACAAAGGTGTGTGTCACTGTACCTGGCCTAAGCCACTAAGAACTCCATGCTGAGTGAGTGTAGAAGGAGCCTAGGCAGGGAGTTCTTGTGGGGTGGGCCAAAAAGACCCTGGGATAGATAAATCAACCCCCTGAGGCTGAGAGTCCTCAAGCAATTGAATATTTATTGTTAATTATAGGGAACCTTTGAGTAACTTTAATGTGAAAAATTGAATGTTCTCTAAAAGTATGTCTTCACTTCTAAGTAAAATTATAATAATTTATATTATCACTTATATTATTAAAATACATAATCACATAGTAGGGATTTAAAATAATTTAAATGGACTGTTTCAGTCTAAATTTGTGAAGTTGGTTTCTTTTTTGTCTCCATTATTTGGCTTCTTAAACAGATTTGATTTATGCCTGTGCTTGCTTTCTTGGGATTTCATTTTAGCCCCAGGGTATTTTACACAGCCCTCACTTCTCAGAACTCTTCCTATCTAGTCTTTGCTTGGGTAATTACTGTTGACCTTCTAATCTTAGCTCAACTACAGGTTTCTAACGGAGGCTTTTCTGACTCCTCAGTCACGTCTTGCTGTATCCTGCTATCGCACTGTTTTTCTGCCTTACTGCTTTCAAAGCAAAGTGCTTATTTTTTTCTTTACAATTTTATTTTTATTTTTTTGTGGTCCCACACATTAAACTCAAGGCATTACACATGCTCTTCAAGTGCTAGGCTGAGTTGTAATTTAAAAATTATTTTTAATTTATTTAAAAAATTTTTAAATTATGTGGTGTATGTATGCGTGCATATGTGTAGTGTGTGTGTATGTGTGCATGAGTACATGTGTATAGTGTGTGCCTGTGCATTTGTGCATGTCAAGGAGTCCAGAGGAGGTCTCTAGAGCCCCTGGAGCCGGTGTTACAGGCAGTTGTGAGCTTGCTAACATTCAGGGTACTGGGAGCTTAACTCAGTTCTTCTGCAAGAGCACTTATGTGTTTGTAACCTCTGATCCATTTCTCTAGCCCTTGAACCATAATTTGTAATATACAGTTTATTTAAAGTTTAATATTTGGGAAGTTTTGTCTTATGTATGTATCTCTGAAACTGTCCCAGTAATAATGATCATAAAAATAGCAATCACACTCAGACATTTTTAATGCCCCCTTTCCTGCTCTTTGCTTCCATTTCTTAAGGAGAAATACCAAATAGTGCAGTGGCTGGATCATCTGCTAAATGCATGATTAGTTGTTTTTAAATTAAAGAAATTTATTTATTTATTGGATGTGGATGAGTGTCCCTGGAGGCCAGAAGAGGGTGGCATGTCCCCTGGAACTGGAGTTAAGGACAGTTATGAGCTACCATGTGAGTGCTGGAAATTGAATCTGGATCCTGGATGAGCAGACAGTGTTCTTAACTGCACAGCCGTCTCTCCAGCCCCACAGGTTTAATTTTTAAATTTGTAAACTATTTTGCAGAGTGAATATAATCATTTACCTTCCCAAGTAGTATTCGAATGTTCTAGTTAATTCACATCCTAGTCAATATTTGTCCATTTACATTGTAACAATTCTAATAGATAAGTGATATGTCATTGGTCTTTTTTAAAGCATTCATTTAGAGTGTGTGTGCACACGTGACCTGCCGTAAGACGTGTAGAGGTCATGTGACGACTGCAGGAGACAGTTCCACCATGGGGGTTCTGAGACGGAACTCAGGTTGTCAGCGTTGTCAGGGAGCAAGCAAGCTAAGCCGTCTCACAGGTTCACTTTGCACCCCCAATGACTAATGATATCGTGCTTACTTGCCGTCTGTTTGTCGTCTTTAGTGAGGAAACTTTCACGTCTTGTCCACATTAAATTTTCCCCTTATTTCTCATTTTTATGAATTCTTTTATTTACTGGATAGTACTTGATCATTTGGAAGTATTTTCTACCAGGTTGGGGCTATCTTTTACTTTCTTTATCTTTAATTTGTGTGTGTGTGTGGGTATGTGGTATGTAATGCGGACTCATAGATTCACCCTCATTATTTGCTGGAAGAGTTTTTGTGGCACTTGCATTATTTCTTCGTTATGTGTTTGGTACAATTTACCACTTGTCTTAGGGTCCCTGGTGCCGGGATAACCCCATGACCAAAAGCAGCCTGGGGAGGGAAGTTGTTATATCCCCAAACTCCGAGTCTCACTCCATCTTTGAGAGAAGTCAGGACAGGGGCTCAAGACAGGAACCCGGAAGCAGGAACTGAAGTAGAAGCCGTGGAAGAAAGCTGCTTCCTGGCTTGCTCTCCACGGCTTGCCCAGCCTGCTTGTTTTTACGACTCACAGCCACCTGCCCGGGTGTGGCACTGCCCACAGCAGGCTGGACGCTCCTGCACCAGGAATAAATCAAGAAAATGTCCCACAGACTTTCCTACAGGCCAGTCTGATGGAGTCATTTTCTCATTGAATTTCCCTCTTCCCAGATGACCCTAGCTTGTGTCAAGCTGACAAACAAAACAACAAAAAACAAACAACAAAACAACTAACGACACACCAGTGAAGCCCTCCAGGACTGGGCTTTTCTTAACTCTCCAAAGATAGGAGTTTCAGATGACTTCTTATATCTGACCACAAGAGCACCGGCCTTAAAAATAAACAGACATGGGAGATGAATAAAGTTAAAAGTTTCTGCACAGCAGAAGTTGTAGGGAGCAGGGGAAGCCCAGAGTGAGTTAAGTTCTGAGTGAATGTGTATTGTGGATGTGGGTGTGGCCATGCCAAGGACCCCACAGCCCTACGGGAGTGGCAGAGTCTTCTGCGGGTGAAGCACAGAGGTGTGGTAAAGCTTTCCTTGGGGATCTAAGTGAGAACGGTTGATCAGTGTGGACAAAGCTAGCATCTGAAGCCCCCTCTGCCCAGTTGCTCACAGCCCACAGTCACCTGTGGAGACTAGCCAAGCTCTCCCATCTGCACTCTGTGTGATGAACCCTGAGGCTCTGGGCTGTGGCAGTATAGGCGCCACTCCATCATGGTGTGCAAAGCCCGTCTGATCCCAGCTTTCCTGCACCTGTGGTTATGCGTCTGCCATTTCTCCATCCCTCATCACCTCTAGTCGGGTTCAGACCTGAACTGCTCAGGTTGTGAATAACTCATAGAGTGAAAATAAACTCTACACATTGGAAAAATATTCATGAATCATACATTTGGGACGCTTCCCCAAATTAAGGAACTCAAATACTTAACAAGAAAACTACCATTTAAAAGCAGGCAAAGGACTTGAATAGAATTCTCTTAAGAATACAAAAGGCCAAAAATACATTAAATTTATGTTCAACATTACTATGCATTACGGAAATGCAAATTAAGACTATAATTACTTCACACCTGTTAGAAAAGCTTTTTTTTTTTTTTTTTTTTTTTTTTTTTGGTTTTTGGTTTTTTGAGACAGGGTTTCTCTGTGTAGCTTTGCGCCTCTCCTGGAACTCACTTGGTAGCCCAGGCTGGCCTCGAACTCACAGAGATCCGCCTGGCTCTGCCTCCCGAGTGCTGGGATTAAAGGCGTGCGCCACCACCGCCCGGCTAGAAAAGCTATTATTAAAAAGATGAAAGATAGCAAGTGTTGGCTACAATGTGAAGAAATGGAAAATTTTTTAGTGGAAATGTAAATTACTTCACCCATTTTGGAAATAGTGGGAAGGTTCTTAAAAAAACTAGAACTAGATTTACCACATGACTCAGCAGTTCCCCTTTTGGCAATGTGTCTTTACTCCTACGTTTGCGGAGAATGTAAGTGCTCATCAACAGATGAATGGTCTAAAAAAATGGCTTGTATGCACAATGAAGTACTGAGGCTGAATGGGAGTTGTGTCATTTGCAATGTAAAGGACATTATAGTAAGTGAATAAACCAAGAGTAGAAAGAGAATTGGCCCCTGGTTGGACTCACTGTGTAGGCTGGTGTTGAGGGTGATGGGGTGGGTGAGGAAAGGGCAATGTTTGGCGAAGGGTATGAAGTGGACAGTTTCAGTTAGATGGGAGGAAGTCTTGGTGTAGTCTTGTACAGCAAGGTGATTTATAGCTGCAAATGTGTATTTCAACACCACTAAAGGTAATTAAATGTTCTTATCATACAGGAAGATAAATATGTGAGGTGAAAGGTACAGTAATTAGTGCTTTGCTTGTGTGGGTATGTGCACATGGGTGTGGGCATATGTGCATGTATGTACATTGACATGGAAGCCAGAGGATAATGCTGGGTATTGTGGTATTGTTCCTCAAGTGCTGTCCACCTCTTTCCTTTTTGTTGAGATAGTCTTACCAAGTAAGCTAGGCTGAATGGCCAATGTGCCCCAGGATCTGCCTGTCTCTGCCTCTCCAGTGCTGGGTTGTAATCTCCTGTCAGCATTTCCTGCTAGCCATCTTCCCATCTCCATAGTGTGTATTTGTGTTGAAACATCATATTGTACTCCAGAAATATATACAACCAGTGTAAGACGAGTTGCTAAATGGTCTATTAATAGAAAACCCTGCTGTGGGATGGTCTGTATGTCAAATTGCTCTGATTGGTCAATAAATAAAACACTGATTGGCCAGTGGCTAGGCAGGAAGTATAGGCAGGACTAACAGAGAGGAGAAAAGAAAGAACAGGAAGGCAGAAGGAGACACTGCCAGCCGCCGCCATGACAAGCCGCATGTGAAGATGCCGGTAAGCCACGAGCCACGTGGCAAGATATAGATTTATGGAAATGGATTAATTTAAGCTATAAGAACAATTAGCAAGAAGTCTGCCACGGCCATACAGTTTGTAAGCAATATAAGTCTCTGTGTTTGCTTGGTTGGGTCTGAGCAGCTATGGGACTGGCGGGTGACAAAGATTTGTCCTGACTGTGGGCAAGGCAGGAAAACTCTAGCTACAAAGCCCCGAGCCAGATATTAGGGTGAAAACTGAGAGATCAGAGGAATAGAAAAAGCCACAGCCAACCTCACTTTACCAACCCCTCAACCTCCAGAGAGAGCTACTTCCTGTATACCCATGTCTGTATGCCTTTCTGTGCCCTCCATCTCACTTCCTCTCTCCACCCAGCTACATCACTTCCTTTCTGCCCAGCCCTATCACTTCTAGTGCTGGGATTAAAGGTGTGTGCCACCATGCCTGGCTCTGTTCCCAGTGTGGCCTTGAACTGACAGAGATCCATCTCTGTCTCCCTAGTGCTGGGATTAAAGGTGTGTGCCACCATGCCTGGCTGGATCTCTGTCTCCCTAGTGCTAGGATTAAAGGCGTGTGCTACCACTGCCTGACCTGTATGTTTAATATAGTGACTGTCTTTTCCCTCTGATCCCTAGATAAGCTTTATTGGGGTGCACAAATAAAATATCAACAAAAACTAGTATTTGTCAACAATTGTAAAACAACAAAAAGAGAACCAACAAACTGGTAATGGTATTTCAACTAGAAAATCTGTTTTAAGAAACACCTCTGACTGGACAGATAGGTCAGGTGGAAAAGTGCTTGCCATTGCAAGTGAGTGGATCCGAGTTCAATTCTCAGAACCCACAGGAAAGCTGGGCATGGTATTGTGTGCTCGTGGGCCAGCAAGCCCTAGCAATCCTCTTGTCTTCGCCCACAAAATAGCCCATGCAGCCATGCCATTTTTTTTTTTTTAAATGGGTGCTGGGCTCTGAATTTAGGCACCCATATATCTCTGGTTCTTAGTTCAAGAACAGAGTATTGTAGTTTAATGATAGTTAGGTGTAGTGGTTCACAGTTACAATCACAGCATTCCATAGTCTGCTGCAGGAGGGTTTTCATGATTTGCAAGGCCAGCCTGGCTCTGCAGCAAGTCCTAGGCTAGCCAGAGCTACAGAGCAATGACCTGTCTTAAAAAGTTAAATGGTTTGAAACTTAGAAGGCATATTACAAATTATGTGTTACTTAATTTCTGGAGATCTTCACAAAGTGGCAGTATAAGGGTGTTAGGAGTGAGAAGTAAATGAATAAATTGAAAACTAGTTGTTTGTGGTCGGTCACCTATGGTTTTGGAGTTTTAAGACTTGTGTTTTAGAACAGTTCTAGGTTGTGAATAAGTTGAAAGTGTAATGGCAATGCTTTGAGGTGATGGTTGGAAAAATTAAGAGACTGAGAGACGAAAGGTTAATTGTTCTTACTGTAGGGTGTGAGTGTGTTCTTACTGTAGGGTGTGAGTGTGTTCTTACTGTAGGGTGTGAGTGTGTTCTTACTGTAGGATGTGAGTGTGTTCTTACTGTAGGGTGTGAGTGTGTTCTTACTGTAGGGTGTGAGTGTGTTCTTACTGTAGGATGTGAGTGTGTTCTTACTGTAGGGTGTGAGTGTGTTCTTACTGTAGGGTGTGAGTGAGTTCTTACTGTAGGATGTGAGTGTGTTCTTACTGTAGGGTGTGAGTTTGCTCTTACTGTAGGGTGTGATTGTGCTCTTACTGTAGGGTATGAGTGGGTTCTTACTGCAGGTGAGAGTGGGTTCTTACTGTAGAGTGTGAGTGTGTTCTTACTGTAGGGTGTGAGTGGGTTCTTACTGTGGGTGTGAGTGTGCTCTTACTGTAGGGTGTGAGTGTGTTCTTACTGTAGAGTATGAATGTGTTCTTACTGTAGGGTGTGAGTGTGTTCTTACTGTAGAGTGTGAGTGTGCTCTTACTGTAGGGTGTGAGTGTGTTCTTACTGTAGGGTGTGAGTGGGTTCTTACTGTGGGTGTGAGTGTGCTCTTACTGTAGGGTGTGAGTGGGTTCTTACTGCAGGTGAGAGTGGGTTCTTACTGTAGAGTGTGAGTGTGTTCTTACTGTAGGGTGTGAGTGGGTTCTTACTGTGGGTGTGAGTGTGCTCTTACTGTAGGGTGTGAGTGTGTTCTTACTGTAGAGTATGAATGTGTTCTTACTGTAGGGTGTGAGTGTGTTCTTACTGTAGAGTGTGAGTGTGCTCTTACTGTAGGGTGTAAGTGTGTTCTTACTGTAGGGTGTGAGTGTGTTCTTACTGTAGGGTGTGAGTGTGTTCTTACTGTAGGGTGTGAGTGTGTTCTTACTGTAGGGTGTGAGTGTGTTCTTACTGTAGGGTGTGAGTGTGTTCTTACTGTAGGGTGTGAGTGAGTTCTTACTGTAGGGTGTGGTGAGTATATTGCCTTGGCAATCCCTGTAGTTTTACTGAAAGTGAACAAAATAGGGCAGCACATGTAGCTTCAGGTGTTCCTATTGTGTAGTGAGGAGCCAAACACTTGCTTCATGTTCCTCCTCTAAGGAAGAGAGGAAAGGGTATGGTGGTTTCTAGAGTATGCCTCTTTGGAGGGAAGGAGAATGTTTTAAACTACAGCCAAGGAACTGGAGAACTCTCTGGTATTACCATTTCCTTACCTTGTGGCCAGCTGCTACTATTTTGAAGGTGATTTCTATGGCTACCTGGGGCCAAGGAGTAATGAGATCTGAGTCTTTGCAGATTTTGTGTACACCTTGAGTGATGCCAGGGTGTTTGAGACTCTCCTTTGTCCCTCATTCCTGCTTGTTCTGAGCCTAATGACAAGCGGGAGTCGGATCTTAGAGTCCCTTGAGGTCTTTTCTGGGCATGTAGTCTGATTTAGGCATTCACGGGGCTTCCTAAAATCCGTGGTGTATACCTGCACAGACTTTCACTGGCCCAATTCTTGAAAACCTGCTGTCAGTTTTCTTCTGGTTTTCAAGGAGTGCCCTTCATGAGTTTCCAGATCTTCACATTGACATGTTTCTGTCAGGAATATTGTTCTGTTATTCTTTTTTAATGATTAATTAAATTTGACATTTTGCTAAGTTTTTTTTTTTTTTTGAGTGCTGTTTATCTGTAATGTTTATTTCTTGGAACATTCTCATCAGGTTTTGTCATCTTGAGCAGAGTATCCTGACATTATTAAATAAGTTGGCATGAATTCCTTTTTTCTCTAATCTCTGAAAGAAATTACAAAACATTTTTATTATTCTCATTTGAGTAATGGAAAAGTTTTACCAATGAAGCCATCTGTGCACACAGGTATTTTTGGTGCCGTGTTGTTACTTACAAACTTCTTTAGCAGATACAGGACTTTTTAGATTTTCCATTTCTCTGTTGTTGGTTTTGCCAAGTTGAGTTTTAGAGACTTTTTTCCCCCTTATTTTATTTAAACCATCAAATTAACTGACAGGAAAATTTTAATATCCTATTTTTTTTCTATTGAGTTAGTAATAATGCCCCCTTTCCTTCTCGATAACTAATTTTTTTTCCTTTCTTGACAAGTTTGTTAGTTTAACAACTATTATTCTATACGAAATACTTTTTAGTTCTACAGGTCTTTCTTTTTGATATGATTTTACTATTTTGAGAATTTCTATTTTTCTTTTACCATTTCATTCCTTAAAATTCTTTTTGAATGTGTTCTTCTAGTTTCTTGAGTTACAATTTATATAATTGGTTTTCAGTTTTCTAATACTTATGTTTAGAGCTATAAATTCTGCTAAGCACTATTTTATCTTCATCTTACCAACTTTAGTAGGTTGTTATCTTAGAATGAGACAATTAAATTGTTTTCTAGATGACTTTGAGACATAGGAAGCTGCTGTTTCTTAATTCCCAGACATTTAGGGCTTTTTAAATTATATTCTCCATTATTGTACATGAGCTGCATGGATTTTGGAAGCATGATTATTGTAGCCAACATTCATTAATTGATTAAACTTATTTAATTCAGTTCTGGTGTTTTGTATGCTTTGGCTGAAGGACAAGTAACCCCTTCCTTTAAGTGAGAAGTCAATTTTTTTTTCCAGTCCTGGATTTTGAAATACGCAGGCTCGGAAGGTTCAGAAAATATGTGCTGACCCAGGTTCTAAAGTACATGTGGTTAGAACCCTCCTAACTCTCAGGTGTCCACTGTGTTTGTTTGTTTGTTTGTTTTTTAATGTTATTTTTAGCATATGATTGAGGGCTATGAAGAAAACCCATGAGAGGTCATGACCAGACATCCACCCGTTTCTTTAAGTGTTAGAGAAGTCTCTGGCATTCACACTGCACCAGAATCAATAGATAGCTTTCTTTCTTTAGCACATCATTGTGTCTTTACAGCAGTAAACTAACTCCACTCTCTTTAAAAAATTCATTGTGTGTGTGTGTGTGAGAGAGAGAGAGAGAGAGAGAGAGAGAGAGAGAGAGAGAGAGAAAGAGAGAGACAGAGACAGACAGACAGACAGACGTAGAGACTCAGAGACAGAGGCAGACAGAAAGACAGACCAAGAGGGTTGTGTGGAGGTCAAGAGTATAACTTGTTGGAATGATTCTCTCTTTCCAACATGTTGGTCCTGGGGATCAGACTCAGGCTGTCTGAGCCACAGGTACCTTCACCTACTGAGCCGCCTTGCCAAACCCAATGCCACCGTCTTTGTGATTACCTTTAGACTAAATTTCTTAAGTACTAGTGTAAATACTGCAAAACCTACTGCATTAGTGAGTGCAACCGTTTCTGCTGGTGTAACCCATGAAACATGCACCTTTGGAGGGTTTGGGGACCGATATAGAGAAGAGAGGGCAGTCAGATAGAGTGCCACTCGTCAGCTACCACAGGGACTGTTGGAGTCCAGTTCCATAGGGAAGTGCTAGGGACAAGTGTACTTAGTTATTATCAATGCAAAGAGGCAGGGAAGACAAAGGCGTTTATGTTCCTTAGATTAGACTATTTGTTGGTTAACGGCTGTTCCTGGGAGGGGGTAGATTCATAATCATGTTTTACCATTTGCAGAAACAAAATGAATTTTAGCTGCCATAGGAGAGCCATTCAACAAAGATTCAGATACTCATCTTAGAAATCAGACCAAATGTATGGACATGTAAGGAGGTCTGAGAGAATGTGAGCACAGCACGGCCACTGTCAGTCACTGTACTACATTGTGAGCACACCACGGCCACTGTGAGTCACTGTACTACATTGTGAGCACACCACGGCCACTGTCAGTCACTGTACTACAGTGTGAGCACAGCACGGCCACTGTCAGTCTCTGTACTACAGTGTGAACACAGCACGGCCACTGTCGGTCACTGTACTACAGTGTGAACACAACACGGCCACTTTTAGTCACTGTACTACATTGTGAACACAGCACGGCCACTGCCGGTCACTGTACCACCATATGTCTGTCTTCAGCTATTAAGATAACAGAAAATTATTTTATAAAGTTGTACTGAATTATTCCCATGAGAATTCCTTTTCTTCTCCTCTTTGCCAATGTTTGATATTGTCACATTTTGTCCTTCTGTTGGGTGAAAAGTGGTATGTTATTGTTAATTTATTTTGCATGAATTTGGTATTAGTGTACTTGGCTTTAATAAATTTAGAAAAGGGAGTCATAATTTTAACAACTTAGTGTAAGTAGTATGATTTGTAATAGGGATTAAAGTAATAAGAGAAAGACCTCTGAAAGAATAGAAATTGTTAGAAGGAGCAGCACCTTGTGGCTTACTGCTGAGAGAGAATACATGGGTTAAGGGTCCTTCCTCACCATCTTAAATTGACGCCTTGCTTGGTGAGCATGGCTGTGGCTTAATGGATGGGAAAAAGTTCCTTGAGCTATGGTGAAACTCGCTCAGCAGCTGCCCCCGGAACTTGCTTTAGGAACTGAGGAAAGCTGTTCATGGGAGGTGTCTCACTGTACGGACTTTGCTAAAAACGTTGGCTGAGAGGAAGCGCTGGGGGAAGCTGCCGGTGGCTGGATGCTGCTGGCCGTGACGTGTTGTGTAGTGACTTAGTGTTGGCAAAGCCACACAGGCTGCATGAACAGTGGAACCAGGAAGCAAAACCCTTCCTCCCGAAGCCTCTTCCAGGACACTTTGTGGACAAAGAGTGCCAGCTTACTGAGAAACTCCTTGCCATCTGGCAAAGAAAAACTATTTGAGGGCCCAGATCTATTTTCACACAGTAGGCAAGTGGGTGAATGGGAAGTGAGGAGGCACCAGATGGGTGATTGGCACAGTGTACCCCTTAGAGATTCAGCTTCAGAGGAGTCTCTTGAACATATTCAAACTCCCCAATAACAATACAGATTCCCTGAGAAGACAAACGTCATACAAGTAAAGAGCTTTTTACCAGTGCTACAAATGAGGAAACACGATCCCCAAGTCATTGTTTTGATTATTGCTTGTATCAGTTATTTCTTTTTTCTTTTCCTTGTTTTTTTAGACAGGGTTTCTCTGTGTAGCTTTGGCTGTCCTGGAACTCACTCTGTAGACCAGGCTGGTCTCGAACTCACAGAGATCCACTTGCCTCTGCCTCCTGAATGCTGGGATTAAAGGTGTCTACCACCACTGCTCAGTTCTCATTATTTACGTTCTCTCTCAGCCACATTGAGTGGTTGGTCTAGTGTGGGGCGTTTACCCACCACCCCCACAGTTCCCCAGAGTTTTCTTGAGTGCGAGCAGCAGGAAATATTAGATAGAAGGATTTATTGCGGAGAATCTTGCGGAGATAAACAGATAGAAAATAAAGGATAGCCTCGAGAGGGCCTGGAACCTTTTCCAACGGGCCCTGACTGTCTCTGCCCCAGGGTTTTTATAGAGAGCAAAAGACCTCCTCCCCCAGCACAGCCAAGTGCAGACCATCTCAGACACCTGCACTCAGGCCCGTGGTCCTAATCATCCTCTATGTGGACCTGCTGGGTAAAGCCACGAGGAACCCGAGAACGGGCTCCCACAGTCTAGCTAGACTAAATTGTAAAATTAGCTTCTGACAACTCTGTGTGCAAAATAAAATTATATGAGTGATATATGTACACACCTATACACACAACACACATAGACACACATATAATACACACAGACACACGTACACCGCTGGGTATATATGTATGTCTGTTTATGTAACTACAGAAAGCCAGTTATCTGTGAAGTATGTATATATAAATATGAACGCTAAATAAAAAGATTTTGTAATTATTTGAAATATGGATTTGTTGATTAATTTGTCTATAAGTCAGTGCATCTAAATTTTTGTCTTAAATATTTTAAGATTCTGAAAAATCTGATTTTTTTTATTTTAAGTATAAACAAAAGCATTTTGATACACTTTTATTTTAAAATTCGTTGAGATGGTGCACAAATGCAAAGCAGTCAAAAGAAATTGATAAAAGTGGGCAGCAGACTCTGTGAAGTATGATGGTGTCTGCTTGACAATTCAGGTGCCTAGAAATCATGTATAGCTGTGCTTTCCCGGAGAAAGATACACGTGTGGTTTCTTACTCTGTAGCTCTGCACCGATCAGAGTGAATTTGATCTTCCTTCTTTTGCCAGAGCCTAGTTTTTGTGAAATAAAATGTAACCTAATCAACATTTTGTCAACACAGAACCCTTCAGTAAAATGTTGAGTTTTTCACTGACTTCCTACTATGTCAGTTGAAATGGCCATGGTTTGTCAAGTTTAAGGAAATTTTGACAAAATTTCCTTTCAATTGTAGAGAGAAAATTGTTTTAGATTGTCAGTATAGCCTATAATTTGTAAATAGTTATGTCACATTATTATTTCTTAAAATTACTTCCTGATTTTTATGAGCATTGATTGGTGTTTTGCCTGCATGTATGCCTGTGTGAAGGTGTCAGATTTCCTGGAACTGGAGTTACAGAGAGTTGAGAGCTGCCATGTGGGTGCTGGGAACTGAACCCTGGTCCTCTGGAAGAGCAGCCAGTGTTCTTAACCACTGAGCCATCTCTCCATCCCTCTATGTCTGAGTGTTTTGGCCTAATGATTTGAATTTTATCATACTACTGCATGCCTTAATGGTAATGGTAATATTGATTTCATGATTTTTCTTTTCTAGGTTAACAGAACCTTCTGGATATTTAACAGATGGTCCAATTAACTATAAATATAAAACTAAGTGTACGTGGCTAATTGAAGGCTAGTAAGTATACAATTTGAGTTAAATAAGTTAATTTTGTTCTGAGATGTTAAACTAATAATTACTGTTAAAACATTAGGTAAAATGACTAGCTATATAGTTTATTTCCTTGCTTATTATTGGAACATATGCATAATTTTTATGAAGTTTAAAAATGTAAATCACAGTACCTTTCATTTGTAGTATAATAGATAAATATATATTTTGCTTTTGAGTTACATTATTGCAGGACTAAACACATTGGGCCTCTTGGCTTTTGAAAAACATCTTGTTAGAAACTTTACAAATGCTGTAGAAAGTATAAAAATATTCTATGCTGGGTTATGCCATTGGTTAATACTTTTTCAGCCTTTTAGTTCTAATAGTCTTATAATTGTGCTGAGGATCTTTTAAAAATATTTCATAACATTTTGTAGATGAGTTGGTTTACTTCTGGGTACTTTTCACAGTGAGAAGTAGATCATAAATTGGTAGGAATGCTTTGGTACCTTTTTTAAAATAATTTTTTGAGTGTACCTGGGAAGCTATGCTTTTTGGATTACTTTAAAAGTCTTTTTAAAACCACAGCAGTGATTTTCTGCTATTTACTTGTAGTCTAACTTTGCTTCTTCATAGTGTATCACTATTTTGAGAAGAAACTGAAAGAACCTAATGCCTCTACTGAAAGCTTCTGTATCAGTGAGAATAGTTGCTACTGAAAGTTGTCATTTTATAACTAACTTTACTCCAGTACAACTTGCTGTGATAGAATGCATCCATGTTAGTATGTAACAAGGTTTCAGTAAAGAGAAGTACATAGATAAAGTATGTAACTTCTGCCTTAAGTCTATAATGCCTGCCTTTTATTGTGGACTGAATTCTTAAGAAAAAGAGACGTGTATTTTGAAACCAGTATCTTGACAGCATACAGTGTTTCTTCTGGTGATTTAATGATTTGTAGAAAAAGTATCTGTAAATAGATTTTTAATAAAATTACCGTGTCTATAATTCTAAATATATTATATGTTATATGAATTTGAAGAGATTCTATTTTTTTCTTTCAGTCCAAATGCAGTGTTAAGGTTAAGATTCAATCATTTTGCTACTGAGTGCAGCTGGGATCATATGTACGTTTATGATGGAGATTCCATATATGCGCCTTTAGTAGCTGTGCTTAGGTGAGTGATTGTGTTTGCCCGATGTACTTACTGACAGCCACAGGAAAGTAAATAACTGTATAATTTGTTTATTTGAAGTCTACCCTATTGATCTGTACACAAATTTATGATGGTTGCTGGTGGCTGGATTTCACAGATTATTATAGTACTCTGTATTATGACTACCAACTTAAGTCTGTACACAGTGATGTAAGTATGGCATGGATGAATAAATTCTATGCTGTACGAACTCTAGACGTCTTTATAGATACTCTTTATTTTCTCCGTATTTAGTTTATTCCTTTATGTTGGTTTGAATGTGTTTTCATAAATATCTGTTTAGTGAGATTTGGGTGAGTTTCGGCTGACAGATAAGCAAGGGTACGTGCTTTTTATAATTGTCTTTATTTTAGTGAACTGGGGAACGTTTAAATTCTGAAAACAAGGGTTAAGCTATACTCAGTGTAAGGGTTTAATGAAGGAGATATTTCTACTAGCTCTCAGATGTTTGGAAATTTGGGTTACTTCATTATTTTATAAGTAGTCAGAAAATCAGGATGTTAATTTTGAAATCATAGCATTTTACTATTAATTTAAACTTTTAAAATAATACTGCATTATTGGACAGTTGTAAGAGGAAAAATATATGGGATATAGAAAAAGTATGAACATATAATATAGATTTTGCATTCAACTTAGCCAGCATGGTTGTTGACAATTGCTTATTACATTATTCTTTGCTTTTATTACACAGTATCCCTCATGTTCTATCAAAGTTGAAAATTTAAGTGTAGATAAAAGATTGTTGTTCCCACAATTATTTTAATTTAAAATATTCTTTTCACTATCTTGCAAATATTTTATTCATCAATAATTTGAAATTTTGTTGGACAAACATTTAAGGGCTGGTGTTCCGATTTTATTTAAGACCCTATAATTTACGGCTCTTTTGGAGTGCACCTGAAGTAGGTAGTTTAGGTGTCTGTTCTAAATGTGTTCATGTGGAGGCCAGAAGAGGGCATTGGAGCCCCGGAGCTTGCTGTTGTGAGTCATCTGACATGGGTTCTGGGAACTGAGTTCTTGTCCTCTGCAGGAGCAACAGCACTCCCAACCACTGACCCTCTGGCCCTTTTGAACTTCCGTTTTGGAAGTTTTTTGAGCATTATAAAAAGTAAAGTTAGAAATAGTAGTTTAAAGACACTGAAAAAAATGTAATAGAAATCGAAAATAATTATGATTTATAATAAGAAAATTGATTATGACAATTAGATAAGATACTGGGTTTACACCTTTATTTTTGACAATTGATACTCTTGCGATCATTTCATCATTTTTATGGCATTGTTGACAGACTCATTTAGGTGCATCTTTTTTTTTTTTTAGTCATCTAATGACTTTGCACTCATTAACACCTGTTTATCAAATTTTTACTAACACTTTCCCGTTACTAAAGGAACCTTTCCTGAGATAATTATCAGGGTGGGTTTAGTCTGTGAAGGTGGAACTGAAGCATTTCATTATCAAGCACTCCTTTTACCTATCCTGAGCGAGCCGGACAGTTTTATGTCAACCTGGTACTTACAATCTGTAGTCACCAAGAGAGCCTCAATTGAGAAAATGCCCCCATAAAATCAGGCTGCAGGCAAGCCTGAGGGCATTTTCTCAGTTAGTGATTGACGTGGGAGGGTCCATCCTATTATGGGTGGCATCACCCCAGGCTTGTGGTCCTGGCTTCTATAAGAAAGCAGGCTGAGCTATTAGGAGCCATGATGGGCACACCAGTAAGCAGCACCCCCCATGGCCTCTACATCAGCTTTTGCCTCCAGGTTTCCAACAAGTTTGAGTTCCTGTGGACTGGGATTCAGGATATGTAAGCCAAACAAATCCTTTCCTCCAAGTTGGTTTTGGTTAAGATACTAAGGGGATGGAAAACTAGTTTATATGAATGTCTACTTGATGCTAAGCATCATTGCTGCCAGTTCAAATGTCCATCTAAGCCTCCCAGAGATCTTGTGGGTGAAGTACTATTAGCTTCCATTTTACAATTGAGAAAATTGAGACTCAGAGAAATCATTTACCTCTAGTAGGTGATAAGCCAGGATTAGGATTTCACCCTCAATTCAGAAGTATACACTGTTAAATTCTGCTTTGCTAAGAGTAAGCATTTAATTATTTTGAATTATAATACTATAAATATTTACCACTCAGCCAACTACATGGATAATTGTTGCATTTAATAACAACAGTTAATAGTAAGGAATAAGGCAAAGGTCATTGTGATGAGTTTAGACACCAAGGCCTGGAGTAGGACGAAGCTTGCTAAAGGAAGGGTACACAAACTGTCCTCACTGTAGACACCATTTGGAAGTGGAGGGTGTTCCCATCTTTGCTAAAGGAAGGGCACACCAACTGTCCTCACTGTAGACACCATTTGGAAGTGGAGGGTGTCCCCATCTTTTCTAAAGGAAGGACACACCAACTGTCCTCACTGTAGACACCATTTGGAAGTGGAGGGTGTCCCCATCTTTTCTTCTGACTATTTGATCACTAATTCTGGGAACCCATGCTTCCTAGTTTTTAAGAATGATTCACAGAACTCAGCAAAATGCTGTATTTGTGGCTAGTGTTTTATTCTCAAGAATAGAAATTGCAACCAGCCTATAAAGAGAGGCACAGAATTGAGATTGGGAAAGATGGCAAACACAAAACATTGTGTGCTTAGGATGTTACCCACCTAGCACATCCATGCATATCATCACTTGGAGGCTGTCCTGAGTTTCTGGTGTCTTGAGATGGTTTTTAGTTGTTTGTTTCGTTATACAGGCTTAGTTGTTGGAGTCATTGTCCATGAGGAGGCTGAATACAAATCTGTACTCTTCCCTCTTCTGTTACTAAGTCAGGCTGCTACCAGATGTCTTCGACTCTTCAGTCACATGATTGGTTTTGCTGGAGTGACCATTCCCAACCTGAAGTGTAACTTTAGATTCCATTATGAGGGACCCACTGACAGAACCTGTCAAGGTCCTCTGTAAACAGCAGGCAATTTGTCACCTGAGAAATTGCAGGAGTTTGAAGGTCCTATTCCAAGAACTGGTAGCAAAGTTGTTTCCCTGGTAAGTGATAGAGTCAGAATGAATCCATGTAACATAATTCTTGAGTCACTGAAATAGTGATTCCTTGTACACTATACTTAAGAAATTAGATCTTATTCTGTAGGCAAGACATTACTACAATATGAAGATTATTTGTAATTGAGAAGTTTTATTTCTAACATCCTTACTCCCCTCTGATGCTGGATATTGAATTTCGAAAAAATTGGATATATTAATAAACTAGGCCTGGAAAGATCTAATCCTGCAGAAAGTAACTGGGGACACCAGCAGTTCGCCTTCAGCTCAAAATCAGTAGTTGAGATCACTCAGACCCCAAGGTGCAGTGTGATTCCTTGGAGGGCCTGACACACAGCAGCTCACCATTCCTGCCTCCTAGTTGTTGGGGTCCTAGTTCAAAGTAAGGGTTACCCTTTCGCTTTCCTAGCTCTGGAAAATCTTTGACACCCCTCCTCCAATTATTTAGGCCTTAAAATCTTGTTTTCAACTGTGAAGAGAGAAATGTCCTCCATTCGGCCTGGGCTCATCCCTAAGTGATAGTTCTGTATCAATCTCAGGCAGGTTGTTTTTAGTTTTCTATATTGTTTACTCTGTGGGTTGTATTATACTGTAGATTGGTCCAAATGGTCTGGTGTGTTATATAATAATTGGAAGTCCCTTTTGTAATTTATTGCTTTAAAAATATTTATTTCTAAGAAAGTTTGTATGTATATGCTTGTCTGTGGGTATGTGAATGAGAGTGTAGGTGCCCCTGGAGGCCAGAGGAGTCTGATCTCCTTCAACTGGAGTTGGAAGTGGACTTGAGCTGCTTAATGTGGGTGGTGGGAACCAAACTTGGGTCTTCGGCAAGAGTGACACTCATTCTTAACTGCTGAGCCAACTCTCCAGCATCCTCTTTTATTGCTTTACAACCATTTATAAATGAGTGAGCAAACAAATCAGTTTTTTCTTCTTTTTAAGAGAGCTTTCAAAGATTAGGTATTTTAAAGCTTTAGGAATATTATTTTTTTTCTTTCTTCAGTGTGCTTATTTTTGTTTTGTTGTGTGACTGCACACCTCTTACGGAGATAGGAAGAAATAAGTATGCACTCTAGAATGGGCACCGGTGGCAGAGCAGAGGCGGGTTTGTACGAGTTTAGCTTAGTGAGTGAAGGAGTCTACGAGGGTTAGCTACGGGAACCTGGATGAATGAGTCTACGAGGGTTAGCTACAGGAACCTGGATGAATGAGTCTATGAGGGTTAGCTACAGGAACCTGGATGAATGAGTCTACTAGGGTTAGCTACAGGAACCTGGATGAATGAGTCTACGAGGGTTAGCTACAGGAACCTGGATGAAGGAGTCTACGAGGGTTAGCTACAGGAACCTGGATGAATGAGTCTACGAGGGTTAGCTACAGGAACCTAGATGAAGGAGTCTACGAGGGTTAGCTACAGGAACCTGGATGAAGGAGTCTACGAGGGTTAGCTACAGGAACCTGGATGAAGGAGTCTACGAGGGTTAGCTACGGGAACCTGGATGAAGGAGTCTACGAGGGTTAGCTACGGGAACCTGGATGAAGGAGTCTATGAGGGTTAGCTACGGGAACCTGGATGAAGGAGTCTACGAGGGTTAGCTACGGGAACCTGGATGAAGGAGTCCACGAGGGTTAGCTACAGGAACCTGGATGAAGGAGTCCACGAGGGTTAGCTACGGGAACCTGGATGAATGAGTCTACGAGGGTTAGCTACGGGAACCTGGATGAAGGAGTCTACGAGGGTTAGCTACAGGAACCTGGATGAAGGAGTCTACGAGGGTTAGCTACGGGAACCTGGATGAAGGAGTCCACGAGGGTTAGCTACAGGAACCTGGATGAAGGAGTCCACGAGGGTTAGCTACGGGAACCTGGATGAATGAGTCTACGAGGGTTAGCTACGGGAACCTGGATGAAGGAGTCTACGAGGGTTAGCTACAGGAACCTGGATGAAGGAGTCTACGAGGGTTAGCTACGGGAACCTGGATGAAGGAGTCCACGAGGGTTAGCTACAGGAACCTGGATGAAGGAGTCCACGAGGGTTAGCTACGGGAACCTGGATGAATGAGTCTACGAGGGTTAGCTACGGGAACCTGGATGAATGAGTCTACGAGGGTTAGCTACAGGAACCTGGATGAAGGAGTCTGCGAGGGTTAGCTACAGGAACCTGGATGAATGAGTCTACGAGGGTTAGCTACAGGAACCTGGATGAATGAGTCTACTAGGGTTAGCTACAGGAACCTGGATGAATGAGTCTACGAGGGTTAGCTACAGGAACCTGGATGAATGAGTCTACGAGGGTTAGCTACGGGAACCTGGATGAATGAGTCTACGAGGGTTAGCTACAGGAACCTGGATGAAAGGCTGCTTACAGGAGTGTGGGTGACTTAAAGGCAGTTGCATCATTGAGAACTGTCCCAGAGTGGATGAGTCACAAAAGCTGCATCCACTGATCTCCCTGCCAACTTTCAGAGAATTGGACTACGTCCAGAGTTTCCCAACCTTTTCATTCTGATCTCCTGAGCTTTGTGTTTCAGGGGCTTCCTGAGTCTTACAGGCCTCCACTGTCCCTCCAGGAGGGAGTTTCTGTTTTTTCTTCCTTCCTTCCTTCCTTCCTTCCTTCTTTCCTTCCTTCCTTCCTTCCTCCCTCCCTCCCTCCCTCCCTCCCTCCCTCCCTCCCTCCCCTCCCCCCTTTCCTCCCTCCCTTCCTCCCTTCCTCCTTTCCTTCCTGTCTGTCTTTTTTTTTTTTTTTTTTTTTTTTTTTTTAAGGAAATAGCTAAAAAACAAACAGCAACGACAACAACAACCCACCCCTTCTTCTGGCTCTTACATTCTTTTCTCTGCCTCTTCTCTGGTGTTGCCTAAGCCTCAGAGAGGTGAATAGATGTCAGTATATGCCTCCTCAAGACAAATTACACAGCAGATGTAATCATACAACTGTGAGAAGTACACGTGTATGTAAAACCACAATTGATGGTGTAGAAATCAAATTCCGTTGACAATCTTCTTTTAAAAATCATCTGTTCTCTACCCTCAAACCTCTTAGATGCAGTAAACTACTGGTTGATTATTTTTTAATTTGTTTTTATTTGAAAATAAAACATCTTTAGGATAGCATTTTTCTGTCAAGTAAGATTTGTTTGAGGGAATTCAGTTCCCAGTGATGCCTAAATATTACTTTAACTTTGGCAAAATTTTTTTTTACTACTTTGAGAAATGAAAAACTGTGGATACCTGAAAAAAGAAAGTTGTGAATCTCAAAAGCCATGGTGAATGAAATAAGCCACATATAGAAGATATACCTTAATATTCTATTTTAAATGTTCTAAAGAGACAGATATAATAGCAGAATGGGTCTGTAGGTGACTCAGTTTTTGACAGTGAAAAGGGTCTAAGATAACCACTGAACGAAGGAAATATTCTGTAGCTGGACTGTGGAGAGTCTGCAAGTGTATGTTTAGATCAGGGCGTATGCTCTGTATGGAATAATACTTTGATGAATTTGATTTATAAAAGAAGAATTCACTATTTTAAGTTGTACAATGTGTTTCTCAGCTTCATCATCCTAATGCATGTTTTCACACATACAGAGAGGATAGTTTGGTCTAACTAATGAAGAGTGTAGTTTTCCCTATGAACAGGTAGCATAGAGGACTGTATCAAAGCTGAGTTTATGGCTGACACCTGTAATTCCAGCACTTGGGAGGCTAAGACAGATGGAACAGCATGGGTTCAAGATCAGCCTGGGCTGCAGTGTCTGAATAAAAAAAAAAAAAAAGAAAAGGCCGGGCGGTCGGGAGGCAGAGACAGGCGGATCTCTGTGAGTTCGAGGCCAGCCTGGGCTACCAAGTGAGTTCCAGGAAAGGCGCAAAGCTACACAGAGAAACCCTGTCTCGAAAAACCAAAAAAAAAAAAAAAAAAAAAAAAAAAAAAAAAAAAAAAAAAAAAAAAAAAAAAAAGAAGAAGAAGAAGAAGAAGAAGAAATCCAACCACCCACCCACCAAACAAACAAAAGAAATATCTGATGCTTAGAACTTTTGTACATTTATTACCCTGCCCTTCACCATGTGTTTTCTTTTGTGTACTTATGACCTAGATGGGAAATGCTATTTGGGAATATTTATGTTCTGATACAACAATAAGCAGAATTTTAAAGAACAAAAGCACATATTTTACAAGTGTCTGATGTCTAGATCATTGTATTGGAAGCACACAGTTTTGAGTAGATTTCTCTGTAAGCATGTGAGCTGCATGTCAGCTGCTATAAAATGTTTCTACATTGCTGGTCATCGTCAGTGGGGAGGAGAAGGCTACCCAGCTACTGCTAGAGTGCCAAGGCGGCTTAGAGTAAAGCCTGTGTGTGAGTCAGGTAAGGGACCAGTGTGGAGTACTGTCTCAGGACAGATAGCAGGACACAAGCCTGTGTGTGAGTCAGGTAAGGGACCATTGTGGAGTACTGTCTCAGGACAGATAGCAGGACACAAGCCTGTGTGTGAGTCAGGTAAGGGACCAGTGTGGAGTACTGTCTCAGGACAGATAGCAGGATACAAAGGAGAAATGGGACATTTCAGTCCAATTAGTGTTAGAAGAGGAGGAGCAGGAGGGAGAGAAGGAAGATCAGGAGGAGCATTAGCAGTAGAGGAGCAGTAGTGGGAGGAGGAGGAGGAGGAGGAGGAGGAGGAGGAGGAGGAGGAGCAGGAGACAGTGAGGTGGCCTGTGTTAGTTTATTATCAGCAGTAGATCTAATGGGGTAGAAACTGATAAATTTGTTATTTGTTTTTCTGTTAGTTCTTTCTAATATGTGTGCTTTCTGAACTGGATACTGGTTTTGAGCGTATGTCTGTGCAGAGTCACAGTGGATACCTGTAAATCTCAATTCTGATCTCCTTTAGTGGCTTGATCGTCCCCGAAGTGAGGGGCAACGAGACAGTGCCTGAGGTGGTCACAACATCTGGCTATGCGCTGCTGCACTTTTTTAGTGATGCTGCATATAACCTAACTGGCTTCAACATTTTCTACTCGTAAGTATTTGTTCAGGTTCGTCTAGTAAAACGGTCCTAACTTATATATGAATGTCCTGTATACCAGGAACAGGTTGGTGTATTTAGTAAAACAGTCCTAACTTATATATGAATGTCCTGTATACTAGGAACAGGTTGGTGTATTTAGTAAAACTGTCCTAACTCATATATGAATGTCCTGTATACCAGGAACAGGTTGGTGTATTAAATTTTAGCTTATACAGGATCTTTTTCTAAGTGATGTAAAGTATTAGCAATATACCACAGATTGTCCTCTAAGTCTGAGTTATGATAATTTTCAAGTCTGGAGGATCTTACAGTAGCAAATTGTGTGGTTGAAAAGCTAATTACAAAATTTAGAATTGTTTGGTTAAGTAAATACTTAAGTAAAATAGTACTAGAGTTGTTTTACATGTATAGCAACACGTATGTGGTATTTCAGGGAGCCCTAAGCTCTGTTTTGTGTTTGAAGAGGCCTGTAGGAATTAAGGTCTGGTAGTCCCTCTGTTCCAGAGATATCCTAGGTGCTGTAGCTACATTATGGGATTTAACCTCCTTTATAACAGTTTCACCATGAGGGTGATTGATTTTCTCATGTTACACATGAAGAAATTGAGGCATACGAGATAAACTAGATGGCTATACTTCTCTTTCTTCTAAAATAATAAAAACAATACACATTGAAAATCTGTTATGTGTCTGACACTGTGTTCAGAACTTCCTACCTGTGGGATGCTTTGAGGAATGTCTCTAAGACTCTTTAAAGGCTGGTGGAATCCAACAGTCCATCTGAACTCAGGAATTTCTAGTTGGGACACCTGTACTTAGTTTTATTGCTTGTCTTAGATCTGTTTAAACTGTTCATATAGTCTTCATTTTGATAGGCTTCTAGAAGCTTATCCATTCTTCCAGATTTCCAATTTATTGGAATATAGGTTTGTAAATGTGCTGCTGTGATCTCCTGGGCAACATTGGCATCTGTTTTACTGATTTCTCTTCATTTCTGATTTTATTAATTTGGGTCTTCTCTCTTTCTTTGGTTAGTTTGGTTAAGGGTTTGTCAATCTTATCTCTTTTTGAGGAACCCATTTCTTCCTTGATACTTAATTGTTTTTTTCCATTTACTGATTTTGGTTTTGGTTTGTTCTGATTTTTTAAGACCTGAAGTTCCATCAGTAAGTTTTTTTTAAATTTGAGATTCCTACAATTTTAATAATGATGTTTATAACAATTAATTTGTCTCTCATAACTGCTTTCATTTTAATGCATAGTTTCTGGTATGTTGAGTTTTCATTTTGATTTGATTGTAGGAATTTTAAAAAATCATTCTGGAATATGTTTTTCAGTCTATGAATTTATATATTTTCTTAGTCTCCTATTGATTTCTATTTATCCCATTGTGACCAAGGACAGTACAAGAAATTGTTCCAATTGGCTGTTTTAGTTAAGGCTTGCCTATGTCCTAAAATGTGTTCATTTTAGAGAAAGTTCACGGGGGGGGGGGGGGGGGTTGTCATACAGATGTCTGTTCAGTCCTTTAAGTCTGACAGGTTTTGTTGAGTTTTTTGTCTGGGTGACGTGTGTGTGTGTGTGTGTGTGTGTGTGTGTGTGTGGGGGGGGGTGCTGATGCCGTCGGCTGTCGTGTTGAGGTCAGTCTGTCTTGGCGTCCAGCAGTATTTGTCTTCTGAAATTGGCGTTGCCTCCTGATGAATGACTGTTCCCGTAGTCTCTCTCTTCTGCTAGTTTCGGGAGCATTGTTAGGTGTGCGCACTGCTCACACGTCAGTTAGTGGTATTGCGGTAAATGTCTTCCCTAGTGCTGGCTGAGCGGCCAAGGTTGTTTTAGGTATCTGTCTGTGTGCGTGTCTGTGTATCACACGCATGCCCAGTGCCTGTGGAGGCCAGAAGATGTTGGATCTCCTAGAGCTGTAGTGACAGAGAGTCGTGAGTCGCCATGTAGGTGCTGGTATTGGACCTCAGTTCCTGGGAAGAATAGCCATTGCTCTTAACCGTGAGCCATCTCTCTAGCCTCTTAGCATATTTATGTTCATTAAAACCCTTTTATATCCACAGGTCAGGGGTGAAGCAGTGAGAGTTGATCTCAGTGATTTAGAGGAATGGTCACACAACAACTTGTCAGTTTTTTTCTTTTCTTCATGAAGATAGAAATTGCTCACCAGAAAAAATTTCACCGGGAAGAAAGTATTTAAAATACCCTTCAATCAGCAATTTATTTTGGGATTTCTTTATATGATAATGTATCCAAATATGCACACAAGGGAAAGTAAATATAGTAGAATACAGTCAGTTAAAGGGCATTAAAATAAAGTGTGATAAACATGCCTTTTTTTGGATGTATAGGTGGTAGTATGTGCCTTAATGTGTCATTTCTTGGTTCTCTTAAGTTTCAGGAGTTCATAAACTTCTCTTTTTCTTAAAATATACATTCAATAAGGCTTTATAAACATCATGCTTGGGACTGCACAGACGCTTCAGAAGCTGAACGTGTAGTCCATGGACACTGTGGGATAAAATACATTTGTTCGATGAACTAAGACTGACTGCGAACAGGTAACTACTGGAATGAGGAGAGTGACAGGGAGGCTGTGGAGTGATGGCACATACCTGCAGTGCTGGCCCCTGGGAGGCCAGGCAGGAGACCAGCCTGACCACAGACTGACACCCTGTCTCTAAAAATGGGGTACAGAACAAAGAACAACGAACGCCACGTTGTGAAATTGTGTTAAGTTAATAAACACAACAAAAATATGAAAATGAAGTCTACAAAAATCACTCAAAATCCGTTTTTGATTTTCTTGAATTTGAATATATGAATGATATTTGAGCATGTGAATTATGTTTTACAGAATCAATTCTTGTCCTAACAATTGTTCTGGTCATGGAAAGTGTACAACTAGTGTCTCTGTTGCAAGTCAAGTGTATTGTGAATGTGATAAATACTGGAAAGGGGAAGCATGTGATATTCCGTACTGTAAAGCCAACTGTGGCAGTCCAGATCACGGCTACTGTGACCTAACAGGAGAAAAACTCTGTGTCTGCAATGATAGTTGGCAAGGTAAGCATGCGGGGTCTGGAATGGCTTTGAAAATTCTACATTCCTTTTTTGTCCTTTGCGCACCCAAGTGCCATTTCTTTTGTATGTTTAGGTTAACAATTAATGTCCTAGTAATCTGCATTTTCACAAATAGATGTAATAAGTCTTTCTCTGTCCTGCCAGCCAGCTCCCAAGTAATGACATAGAGACATTAATTGTCAAAGCTCGGCCTTAGTTAGTGTGGCTTGTCCCACTAGCTCTTATAACTTAAATGAACTCATATTTTTATTAAACTACATTCTATGTGGCTTTTACCTCTCTCCCATTCTGTGTGTCCGACTTGTTCCACATCTCCATGGCCGCTCTGCCTCTCTTCTTCTCAGAGTTCTCTCTGTGCCCGAAAGTCCCACCTATTCCTCCTGCCTAGCTATTGGCCATTTAGCTCTTTATTAAACCAATCGGAAGGTGCTTGATAAAGACACCTCTTTGGTGTATAAAAAGATTATTCCACAACAAATAGAATTGGTAAAGATGTGTCTACATGCTATTTTAGGGGTTAACTCAAGTTATGCATTAAGCCTAAAATTGTAGGTATAGGGTCATTATGATCTTCTATAATTTTGTTGTTGATTCTCCAGAGATTAGATGACTTCACTGGATTTAATATGTGGTTTATTCATATTCACTTCATAATGGGTAAACATACTGTATTGCGAAAATAAATGCCGTCCCACAGGTATAGGATCATTTTAAATGTATTTCTTAGGAAAGACTGACCTCTTGTGGCTGTTTTAAAAAGAACATAGACTATTTCAGTAAGTGAAAGTTTATTTAGCTACCAGTTGTAAAAGTTAGATTCCCAGTAAAGAATTCTAAAATCTTCTGTCTGCCATTAAAGATTAGCTTTAAGTCACACTGAAGAGTTTTGGGTTTCATAAGCATCTGGGTATATAGTCATATATTTCTCGTTGTGGAGTTAAACTAAGGGATGAGTATAGTTATCGGCCATCATCTGACCAGGTCTACTTTGCGATTACATTTTCAGAGAAGCTTCCTTTGTGCTGCTATATGACTCTTTGGCAGAGGGAACTTTGAGCCACACATTACGTGGTTCAGAGGTCACTGAGCGTGTGTTCCTACAGTACAGGGTAGCACAACAACAGTGATTCTCTCTAAGAACCCCACATACACTCTACCAGTGACTTCTACTAACAAGGATTTTATTGTTCATCTGTTATTTATGGTTATGGCAGGTGCAATTTTTCAAGTGTTCATTAGTGATAGGACTGTATTTTTAAGTGGTTAATCATTTCCAAATTTTGTGTCCTCAGAATTTGCTTTGATGCTTTTTTCCACTTAAATTTTGGAACAAAAATATTTTCATTTCCTATAGTGATTATTGTATATAAATAGTAGTTTAAGTAAAGCCAAATAAATTAAAATATGGCTTACATACAGTGTTTACCAAACTGAGTTTTGGCTGTTGTATCATTTTAAAGGTCTTGAAAACAAAAGAAGATTATATCTGTGTAACATTACCTATAAACATCTGTCCCTTTTTGTGCTTTACTTGATTATTTCCTCTTTGGAGTGCTTTATTTTCTGAGGGTGGTATAGACATGATTCAAAATAGTACTTATTCTAGTTTTTTTTTGTTATTAATATTGCTTTTATATTCTATTCTCAGTAGTACTTCCTGCAGTCATTCAGTAAACTTCCGGAATTGGATATGTCTCAGCACATGGAAAAGGAGAAGCCAGTGCTGTCTGTGACCACTCTGAAACAGTGGTCACATGAGCAGTCTAAGTGTACACACATTAGCAGTGAGCATTACTGTCTGGAACAGTGATTCTCAATCTTCCTAATGCTACGACCCTTTAATACAGTTCCTCATGTTGTGATTCCCGACCATAAAATTACTTTCATTGCTACTTCATTACTGTAAATTTGCTACTGTTATGAGTTGCAATATAAATATCTGTGTTTTCCAGTGGTCTTTGGGGGGTTGCGACCCACTGGCTGAGCACCAGTGCTCTAGGTGCTGAGGTTTTATTGGGAGAGCACAGAGGAAGAGCCTGGTTTAACTGAAGTCTTGGGCCCCATTCCCAGCATTTCTGTTGTCTCTTGGACTCCACACTTCAGCATTCTGTGTTGCACGAGAGACTTCTGCTCGACCAACACCATTTTCTCTTCTGAACTTGCTCTTCTCATTCTTTAATCATCACTTTGATCTTGTATTGTTAGAGACGTTTTCCAATCACAGAGGAGTGTGTTTGAAGCATAGAAGCACCATTAAAGGGCTCATCTCCCTTTCCTTGTAGAAAGCACTTTAAGGAACCAATGGCTGAAATGGGCAAGAATTTAGAAACGCCTAGTATGGCATTTTGAAAAGTAAATAATTTTACTTTATAATTTTGTCATAATAAATATTAGACAAAGAATGATGTAACATGAAATTGATTGTTTTTGAAATGGGCTAGAGGAGATCTCTTACTGGAGCTCATCAGTTGGACTAGACTGGGAACTTCGGGGATCTGCCTGTCCCTTTCCCCCAGTGCTGGCGTTATTACAGATGTGTGCCATCACAGTCAGCTTTTGGGTGGATGCTGGTAATCTTACCTTGGGTCTCGTGCTGGCACAGCAGGCCCTTTAACAACTGAGCCGTCTCCCCGCCCTGAAATAGTGTTCTTCAGGACTAATACTGGTGACATTTCCTTTTTAGAAAGTAGACATTTGGTAATAGCTCTTGATTTAATAATCTAAATTTGTAACCAAGTTTAATGCATTTTATTAACCTATAAAATTTGCATTTGTGAATAATAGTTGAAGATTGGGCACAGTGTTTAGGTATTTTGTGAACATCATAGCAGGTTAATCAAATGGGCAGTTTAGTTTTTTGTACCTAGAATAAATGTTAACCGGTATGCTTTCTTTTCTATTTCATTATTTTAAATGTCTGTGTATATAATCTTGATGGCTATAATTATCCATAAATAGGTCTTTAAAATGTTAGTTATTCTTTTCTATGTAGATGTATCTTGATAATACCAATGATTTTCAAGATGAGTGCTGCAGGGCTACATGACGAGATGAATGGAGAAGTGACCTTTCCTTTTCTGCTCCAACCATACTGTTTCACTTTGGAGTAGTTTCTGTATTGGGATTCCATGCACAACCTTGTTTAAACCCCCATTACATCCCCAAATTAGGACAGTTGAAACCGCTGATTTCTGCTAGAAAAAAAGCACTTTCATTGTAATGACACCATTTACCTAAATTGTAAGAACCATATACTTAGAAAAATCTAGAATGATTACTAGTCATACAATTCATTGTTTGGGAAGTTAAATATTGTCAGAATACATCGAGGGTATTCCAAGTACATGGAAACAGACCATAGGGCTATACGCAGAGTATTTTGGCTACTGTAACAAAAGCTTTTCAGTGGAATCGGAAGGGAGTTCTCTTCAAAGCTGTTTTCTTGTCTTGTTTTTCTCTTTTTGGAGAATTGCAGATTTCAGTATACATCTTAAATCATAAGTGGAAGAAAGAAAAACCGTGGTTATAGTGAAACAATTTAGGTATGCTAAAGTGATCTAAGAAAGGCACTGGAAGAACTAATTTTACTTTCACCATGTGACCAATTATTTAGTTTGAACAAAACAGTATATCTAACATATTAAATATAGGCATAATTTTGGAGATACTGTAAGTTCAGTTCTAGATGGTTGCAATGAAATAAATATTGTAATATAGTAAGTTATGTGTATTTTTCTAGTTTCCCAGGGAACATGATTATGTTTATACAAAAGTATATGAATGTACAATTATACTTCTAAATGTACAACAACATTATTATAAAAATGTACATATCTTAAAAACATTTTATTGCTACAAAATAGTAATAGTCACTTAAGCTGTTACTGAATCTCTTTTGCTGGTGGAGGGTTTTGCTAGTTTGATGGCTCCATCGTTGGTAAAGGCTGCAGTAGCTGTGGTCACTTCTTTTTTCTTTTTTTAAAATTTATGTATTTATTACACATACAGTGTTCTGCCTGCATGTATGCCTGCAGGCCAGAAGATGGCTTGAGATCTCATTACAGATGGTTGTGAGCCACCATGTGGGTGCTGGGAATTGAACCCAGAACCTCTGGAAGAGCAGCCAGTGCTCTTTTTTGTTTGTTTGTTTTTGTTTTGTTTTTAGAGACAGGGTTTCTCTGTGTAGCTTTGGCACCTTTCCCGGAACTCTCTCTGTAGAACTCTCTCTGGCCTTGAACTCACAGAGATCGCCTGCCTCTGCCTCCCGAGTGCTGCCTGTGTGGTCCTTTCTTAAAGGGAGAGGTCAGTGAAGTTTGCAGGATCAATTTGATTGATGTGATACTGGTTGATAACCTTTTATCCGAACAGAACTTCTTTCAAAATTGAAGTCCATCCTCACACACCTCTTTACTAACAAGCGATATTCTAAATTTGTCATTCTAAAGTGTCTACAGCATCTTTATCAGTAGATTTCATCTTGGGAATCCATTATTTTTGCTGATCACAAGAAGTAACTCTTTATCTGTTAAAATCTTATTGTGAGATAGCAGTGTTTCAGCTCTGTCTCCATGCTTTACTTCTGGCCCTTCCGCTGTGCCCACTAGATCAGCAGTTACCTCTTTTACTGTAGTTGGAACACTTAAAAGCATCCATGGGACTGATAATGTCTCCTTTAAATTCCTCTGAATGCTGGCGTTTTGCCCTTCTTCCATAATCTCAGATCCTCTTACTGGCATCAGAGTGTCGACGGAACCCTCCAGAGCATCCTAGTGTCTAGCTTGCTGCAGTCCACATTTGTCCTGCTGTGTACTTTGTAGAACTGGCTTCTTCCTTACTCCTTGTAAACCAGAAACCTCTGCTCCCTCAGAACTTTGCTTCTTTCCTTCCTTCCTTCTCTCAGCTTTCAGAGAATTGAGCAGAGTGAAAACTTTACTGTGGTCTGCACTCTGCTTCTGGATTAGGTCTGGGTTTAAAGGAATGTTGTGAATGGTTTGATCTTCCATTCAGACCCTCAAAACATGCACTGTTAGTAGTGAGGGCATTTCACCTCTTCTCATTCATTTTCTCTGGAGTAGCACTTTTCATTTCCTTTAAGAAATGTTGTTTTGCGTTCACGACATGGCCATTGATATAAGAGGGCAGCATCTGCTTTTTATTTAAGTGAAAGGTACTGGACTTCCCCCTTCATCTCAGTGTTTAGAAACCATTGTAGCTATTAGTTGGCTTAATTTAAATAGTGCTTTGTCTCCAGTGATAAGGAGATTTAGGAGAGAGAGAGACTGGGAATGGCCAGTTCCTGAAGCAGCCAGAACACACATTTATTGGAAGGTTTGTTGTTTTACATAGGTAAATGGGTGGTGACCGCAAGTGATTTTAGTAGTGAAGTGATTGTAGGTTGTCAGGACATGCAGTACTGATGGCAGATCTTGGAGAGTGAAAAACAGACAAGACACAGAGACACACTGCTCAGAAGACAGCAGATGCAGACCTGGTTCAGCTGGTGTGGCTGTAGGCCTCCGCTGGTGACAAATGCATCTGCAACATGCAGTAACAGGAAGTGCAGTGACACCAGGTGTGCCTGGGATAGAGACGATGCTGCTTGATAAGTGCATCCAGATGTAACTTGTCATGTAATGCGAGAAGGACTGGAGCATAAGGAGTTCCTTCTGTGACTCAAGTTTCAGAGACGTTGATCAGCCTCATCTGCATCTTATGGTGTGGAGACCCAGACTGAGCAGTCATGCATGAGACACATTAACTAATCATGGTTTTCATTTTATGGAATTTTTTATTTTTTTAAAATAGTTTTTATTTTACTGTACTTTATTTTCTTTGTTGAAATATGAGCCTACCTACTGAAGCCAGTTTGGGTCTTAATAATGTGATTCTTATTTTCACACTTGTTTAATAGTTTATAATTTATAAATGCTTTATATACTATTTTGTGAAATATTAAAAACTTATAGCATTTGTGAGTCGATTGTTATTTCCACTTTATATATGAAAGCTTGATGATGAGCAAGGTAAACAAATTTGTTCAAGGTGACAGACATTATTGACAGAACTAGAATTTAAGGATGTTGCTTTCCATCTTAATATCATAGTAGCATACTAAAGTAAATAAGAAATTTTGTGTTATTTAAGAATTTTTTATGGATTATGATGCTCATTAGGACATGTTAGGATATTTCCCTTGTTAAGAATTTATTTGCAAGTTATATTTCAGACTTTTTTTTTTTTTGTTTGTTTGTTTTTTTGAGACAGGGTTTCTCTGTGTAGTTTTGGTGCCTGTCCTGGAACTCACTCTGTAGACCAGGCTGGCCTTGAACTCAGAGATCCACTTGACTCTGCCTCCCAAGTGCTGGGATTAAAGGCATGTGCCACTGGCCGGGCTTCAGACTCTTTTTTAATGAGGGAAGATTTTAGGACCAAATTCTTACTATGTAGCTCAGGCTGAGCTTGGTCATTGGCCCTTAAGATTTCCGTCTCCCTCAGCTTCTTGAGTGATGGCTCTAGAGGTGTGCACTACCAAGTAGGGTCAGACTATTATATACACTACATTTCTAATATGGTGGACATTAGGTTCTTAAATTTTCTTATCCGTGTAATCCGTTTCTGTAATCTGTAATCTTTGTTTAATCCAGTGTGTTTTGTGTGGTTATTTTTTAAATAGGTCCGGATTGTTCTCTGAATGTTCCTTCTACTGAGTCTTACTGGATTTTGCCAAATGTTAAACCCTTCAGCCCTTCTGTAGGTCGGGCTTCACATAAAGCAGTTTTACATGGGAAATTTATGTGGGTGATTGGAGGATACACCTTTAACTACAGTTCTTTTCAAATGGTTCTGAAGTAAGTATTTGTTTTTAGATTTTATAATAAACTGTTTTATTGTCCAAATATACAAATGGCTATTTTTGTAATAGTACATACTTGCTAAAATTGTACAGATTTGAGAATATATGCAATCATTTTGTCCAAAGTCAATATTTTTTAGTGTACATTGGAGTTTGTTTTATATTAAATTTTTATTTCCTGTCTAGAGTATTTTAAATAAATTTCATATAAAGGTAGGCTGTACCTATGTTGGCAGAATGAATCCTGCTACCTTTTTGTTTTTAGAATAAAGTATAATTGTATATATAAAATAACTTTTTTCTTGTAAACTTTAATAACTTGAATGCTTTCTTAGTACATGCTTTGGTTCCTTTTTGGGGGGATAATAGTAACAACATTACAAACTCGGTCATTTCACTGTGGCCAGTAGTTACGTCCTTTGTGTGGTTGAATGGGTGATAATGGGAACCACGGAGTGGGGAGCAGCTCTATCTGATTTCTTTTTCAGTAACGATAGCATTTTGTAAGTTAATAACAGAACAAAACAGTTGAAATAGGAAGAATCATTTGATTACCAATGTTGTTTTCAGGAGTGTTAGGCTTAATTTGTAATTGCTAATGTAATGTGGGTCTCCAATCAGAACTGGTCCTAGATAGTATACTGGTATGTATTCCAGTGAACTGTCAGTCTTAGACACAGATGTCTGGACACTGAGTTGCATTTGAATTTCAGATAAACAGTTTTTAGTGTAAGAATTTCCTTTGTTCAATCAGGGTTAGTGGCTGTTATTTACTGGACTGGATAACTAACTAGTGCCTATACTACCAAGGAAAATGATTCTGCCTTCCGTAGTAGCAGTTCATTGCTACTGTCCCTTCAGGAAGGGCCGGGGCCTCCTGTGGCCCCCCCCCCCCCCACAGTGAAATGTGTATCCCATATCATACATCTCAATTTGTTCAAGCATTGCAGAATCATACTTGCACTTACTTTGCTTGTTCACACTAACTGGGCATTCTGTATTTTATCTGGTAATTCTATCCCTTCAATGTATTGGACTTGTTAATTGTGATGACTTAAAAAATTGTGAGTATAAGAAAAGTTTGCTTTAGACCTATAATTTTTTTTTCTAGAATTAAAGTATAAAATAAAATAAATTCTAGAGGGGCCAAAGAAATGGCTCAGTGGTTAAGAGCACTTGCTGCTCTTCCAGAGGATTTCGGTTTGGCTCCCAGCACCCACACGGTTGCTCACAAACATTTGCAACTGAAGTTCTAGGTGATCCAGCACCGTTTTGCTTGAAGACTATCAGTCAGTGTAACAAATTTTGTCATTGTGTAGAACATAGGGAAGGCTGGCAATGGACAATAAACATACATATCAACAAACACTAAGTTGTAATGTGTGGATAGATAGACAGACAGACAAGCTGCTGGGGGTCAAATTAGAATGTGACCAAATGGTGGGGAGCTGGCTTAAGTCAAACTGAGCTCCAAAAGACAGTTGAAAGCTGAGCAGAGACTTGGAAAAGTAAGTTAGCAATGGTATGGAAATCGTGTGGGCACAGAAAGGAGAGGAGGCAGAGCCTTCACGTGAATACTTCAGAGTTTCCTGAAGTATTCGAGTAGCAACAGAGAGGCTGTGTGATTTGTTAAGAGATCATGAAAGGGAAGAGTGAAGTCAGAGGGGAGGAGGAGGAGACACATGGAGGAATGGAGAGGAGTCTGTGTTCCAGCTCCGTGGAGTGAGCCGTAGACTTTACAGCCCTGAGTTACACTCAGACCATTTGACTCAGAGCACGGGGGCTTTGGGAAGAAGAGTAGAAACGGATTCAGTTAGAATGAAATTGTACAGGGAACGGGTTTGCTACAGAAGAGAGCAAGAACTGAGCCTCAGCAGCCATATTGCTAGAAGGTTGGGAAGGAGAAGAGAGCCCAGCATCAGTTTGAAAAGGAATGAGCAGGGCTGTAGGGAAGCCCCAGTGCACTGTCTTCAGAGGGTAGCGCCACCCACATCAAACGTTGGCCGTTAACCAAGCCAGATGGCGGGAAAGTGGCCAAGGATTTGTGGTGAAGATGTTGACCTCAGAAGCGGGCTTGTGGAGTAGATGGTTAAAAAGCTCCTTGGAGTTAGTGTAGGAGAGAATGGAGGTATAGGTGGTGGAGAAGCTGAGTGCTAGCCTGAGGGGAAGAGAAGCCACCGTGCTTTTGTTTTAAATCTTCTTATAGACATGTGTGCTGATCAGGTAAGACAAGGAACACACATACACACACACACACACACACACACACACACACACACAGGGAAGATGCGGACTTGGAGCGTTGTGGGATCTAGAGCACAGGAACATGGAGCACGTCTGGAGCAGCGATCACTAGAGGGTCACTGGACTTTGGAAAGCAGCACTGCACTTCTGGGGTGCTGCTGCTTGTGTGTTTTGCCAAGTTAATGCCCAGTGTGGGGTGCCATGCTGTTCACCTGGAATCTGAGTGCTAAGCACTTTAGGGGCGTAGTTTAGAACGTCAGTGTTCATGTGCAATAGACTTCTGAAAACCATTCTTTTGTGTCATACAATGCAATACTGTAGCTTACTTTATAAAAACCTTTACTACTGGATTTACCCTGCACAATTTAAAAGGATTATTAGCAAGCAGGTTATATTTATGCATAGGAAATATGTAGTTCTTGATGAGTTTATTTTTTCCAAGATAAATATGTGTAGAGGATAAGCGTAAATATTAAAAGCAAATGACTACTGTAAAAAGTCATTTTGTAGAAAGTCATAAAAAGAGGGAATTTTCATCTATTTCTGAGAAAAACTGGATTTTATTTTAATTTGAAAGTGAAGAACTCATTATTTTTAATTTCATTGCAATTAAATGCAATTAGACTAATTCTAGCAATGAATTCTCTACTTAAATTCATGTATCTGTTTCAATTTTTTGAAATTTAGAGTTTTAAATTTTATGTTCATGAGTGGTGTGTGTGTGTGTGTGTGTGTGTGTGTGTGTGTGTATGTATGTGTGTACGTACGTGTACAGCACATGTACCTGGTGCCTGTGGAGGTCAGAACAGGGCATTCATTACATTTCCCGGAACTGGAGTTACAGATCGTCTTCTGCCAGAACAAGTACTCTTAGCCACTGAGATGTCTCTTGAGTCCTGTATATTGTACAATGAAATAATTGAATCTTAACAATAGATATTTTTTGACTGGAGCTTTATTAAAAATTTTTTTACATCGTCCATGAAATTGTTAGTTATACTTCCTTTTGAATTTAAAGAGAATTTGGATTCAACTGAAGAAACGCACACAGAAATTAAAGAACTGAAAAGGAATTTTAGCTTACCGATAGAGTTTATTTTCTTGTTTGTAGTTACAATTTGGAAAGCAGTATATGGAATGTAGGAGCTGTATCAAGGGGACCTCTCCAAAGATATGGACATTCTCTTGCTTTATATCAGGTAAGTCTCATGCTTAAAAAGATCTGGTTATTGCCCTAAGAATTTGTGTTAGAAAGATACTAGATCTCAGGTTTATTTCAAACACTCAAGGAGAATAGTAGATTATAAAGCTCACAATATGGAGAGCTGGTGGACTAACACTTTTGGCATTGTTTTGTGTTGGGCATGTACAGCAAGGAAGATTGAGGGCTCTTGGTGGGGGTGGGGGGTTCCCCTCCTTTGGTTCTTTTTCAGGCAGGGCTTTCCTAAATATCCCAGGCTGGCCTTGAACTGGCTGTTGGCCTCAAGTTTGTGGTTCTACTTTAGTCTCTTGGGTTCTGGGGTTTTTAGCATGCCTAGCTATTATATCAGTCACAAAAATTGTGGTAAAGTAAACATCAATTTATTGTTTGAGTGATGTTTTAAGTGTATAGCTCAGTGTCAAGTACGTTTATATTTTTCTATAATCACTACCACCATTATCTTCATAATTTTTTTTTTCATCTTGTAAAACTACAGCAGTACCTATTCTTCCCTTCCTCTCACTCCGGGTAACTTGCAGTTTACTTCCTGTCTCTGCATTTGACTAGTGAAGGTATGGGACCTGAGTGGATTCAGATGACACTTGTTCTTTTCTGGCTTGTTTTCCTCAGCATAGTGTTTTCAAGTTTCATTCATGTTGCAGCACAAATAATATCTCCTTGTATGTGTACATTAAAACAATTCCATGTGTTAACGGGTGCTTAGATTGTGTCCACCCTTTGGCTACTATGAATGTCTGTTTGACGGTCTGCTTTTAGTTCTTTTAGTTGTATTCTTGGAAGCAGAATTGGAGAATCGTGTAGCAATTCTGTGTTAAGGTTTTGGGAACTACTATACTGTTTTGTATGCTGACAGTGCCATTTTACTTTCTGTTAGTATTTGTGGCTTCCCGTTTTGTCTACAGCTTTGCTAACAGTGTTTTCTGTTTTTAGCTAATAGGCCCTTGGTGATAATAGAGTGTTATTGCTTTATAATTTGTAGTTACCTAACAATTTGTGTTGTTGCATAGTTTTTTGTTTTTTCTTTTAGAAACATTGTTTTACTATGTTGCTCTGGCTGGCTTGGAACCTTATAGACTAGGTTGACCTTGAACTCACAGAGCTCCACCTGCCTCTGCCTTTAGGACTACATAGTTTTATTGGCTACTCGTGTATCTACTTTGAAGATGTGTTTATTCAAGTGTTCTGCCATTTTTACATTGGTTTGTTTTTGTCATTAAAATTTAGGAGTTCTTGGTGTGTAAAATTAACATTTCACCAGATACATGATTTGTAAATATTTCTCCTTTTCTATGGTCTATTCATTCTATCAATAGTGTTGCTCTTTTGTGTGTGGTACTGGAGATTGACCCTAAGGCCTCATGTGTACCAAACAAGTACTCTGTCTCTGACCTGCAGCCTTGGGTGGTGAGGGCATTGAACCCCAGTATACACACATGCGGAGCACATGCTCTGACAGTCACATCCACTCGCCGCCCAAAAGTCCCAGGTTTTACGTAGTTCCAATTGATTATTTTTTGGTTTTGGTGACATGTATAAGAAAGAATTGCCAAATCAACAACATGTTGTTATTTTTCCCCGCTCTAAGTTTAAGCATTTTAGATATGATGTTTATACCTCTCTTCCACTTTGGGTTTTGTATGTGGTGTAAGCTAAGCTAAGGGTCCAGCTTCATTCTGCGTGTGGGTACTTTCCTGGAACCATTTGGTGGAAAGTCTGTTCTTTCCCTTTAAACCGTTGTGCCATCCCAGTCAGAATTCATTTGACCACGTGTAAGAGTTCATCTCTGGGCTCTCTCTCTATTCTGTAGTACTGCTTTGGATTGTAGTTTTTAAGTATTAGATTCCAAATTTGTCTTTGTTTTTCTATGATTGTTTTGGCTGTTAAATATCACTTAGAAGTTCTATGAATTGTAGTGTAAACTTTCATGTTTTGCAAAAAGCATATATATGTATTTGCAATTTAGATACTTTAAAATATTTTTTTTAGTGCTCAGAATAATGGCTTTCATTAATAAATTTTTTTCTTTTGTATGTGAGTACAGGATAAAGGGCCTATAGAATGGAAGAGAATCCCTGTCAGCTATATATCAGAGAGGGCATTAATAGATAGAATCTAGAACTCTAAAAATTAATCATACATCCAGAAATCACCTACTCATTAAATAGGTGAATTAATTGAACAGACAAGTCTCAAAAGAACCACAGGCTGGCACGTTGTGTGCCGTAGTCCTGGTGCTTGGGGAGGTGGCAGGAGGAACCCAAGTTCAAAACCACCCTGAGCTACATAGCAGCTTCATACTAGTGTAGGCTACATGAAATATATATATATATATATATATATATATATATATATATATACACACATATATATTGCATGAAATAGAGTGGGTACTGTGAGTGAAGAGGAAAAGATGTAAGTGGGGAGGAGGAACCAGGAAAGGGCAGTTATGGGAGACAGAGTGTCACATCTCTCACATGAAAATCTAGATCTGATTGTGCTCATAATTATATGTAGCTAATGTATAGATAGGGGACATGGGGCGGGGGAGGGAGACTATCTGGGTGAGGAAGGGGCTCAGTGAGGGACAGGCGGGACAGAGGAGTCTAAGAGGGGCAACTACGAACAGACACAGTGATATATGTGTATGAAATATCATAAAACAGGCTGGGGAGATGGCGCAGTGGGTGTGAGGTCTCCCTTTTCCTCATGGTCTGTTGGCCACCAATCCGAGAGGGCAGAGGCAGGACTTTTTTTATTTTTTTTTTATTTTTTACTAAGAAATTTTCTACTCACTCCACATACCGCCCACAGATCCCCCTCCTCCCTCCTCCCACCCCCAGCCCTCTCTCCCAAGCCACCCCACATCCCCACATCTCCCAAATCAAGGTCTCTCATGGGGAGTCAGCAGAGCCCCGCACACTGAGCCTAGGCAGGTCCAGGCCCCTTCCCACTGCACCAAGGCCGCTCAAGGCATCACACCACAGGCACCGGATTCCCAGAAGCCTGCCCATGCACCAGGAACAGATCCCGATCCCCCGAGGCAGGGCTTTGTATGGCCTGTGAGTATGACAGAAATTGCCTTCTCAGAGTCTGTTTCAGTGTTAACAGCTCAGCTCTATTCCAGAGTAGGGGAATATATAGGATGGGGACAGAGGCTGGGGCATCACCTAGTTTGTGTTTGGCAGCGTGGTCCTACCATAGAGCCGAGCACAACACCTAGTTATCATGTGGACAGCAGGTAGGGCGGGGCATTTGTAGGGAACTGTGTCAAAGGTCACACAAGATAAGCCAGGCATCCAGGCTCAGGGATAGCTTCCGAATGCCAGACATCCGGTCTAGAGACACTAACCAAATAGGGAAGGGAGTGAGTCTTTCTGCAAAGGGAATCCTCTGTATTACTGCGAGCTCAGGGAGCTCTCTGGACATGGGGAACCACAGCCTTAAATGCAGGGTACTCCAGCAGGTGGGTAGGGAGTGAGGAAGTCCTTCTGCAAAGGGAGTTCTCCGTATTACGCCGAGCTCAGAGAGCTCTCTGGACGTGAGGAACTGCAACCTTAAATGCAGGGTGCTCTAGCAAAGCGGGTAAAGCATTTGCTGTGCACATATAAGGACCAGAGTTCAATCCCATCAACCTCATAAGCACCAGGCATGCATAGCAGACTGCTTGGAATCCCAGTGCTCAGGGTAGAGATAAGAGATTCCTGGAGAAAGCTGGCTAGCTTGTCTAGCCAAATTGGTCATTCAAATGAATGACAGACCTGCCTTGATAAATAATATGTATAAGGATTGAAGAAAACCCCTGATGTGAACCTCTGTCCGCCACATGCATTTACACACAGGTATACGCACATACGTACAGACATGCGTGCATATACACTGGAGGATCTTTTTAGTGAGTAATATACTCTTCAGGTCTCAATCAGGTACCACTCAGCGGAGAAAAATGGCTCAATCAGAAACCACCAAATCAAACAAGAGACAGAAATACACTTAGAATTGACTGAAGTAAATAGACCCCTGCTGACCAGAGACCAGAAAGTGGCAAAAATAGTGTGCTCTAAGTTACTTAGAGAGAAGGAAGTAGGGAAAGGGAAAAAGCAAGGCTAAATAAAAGAAAGGAAAAGGGCTGGGATGTAGCTTAGTTGGAAGAGTGCATGAATTACTGTATTTGCTCTCCAGTGCTGCTTCAGACCTGCTGTGATGCTTGCCTGTAATCCAGTACTTGGGAGGGAGAGGCAGGAAGACTGGAGCTCAGAGTCAACCTCACCTAAGTGGATGAGCAACATGAGACACCCCCTTGTCCTTCCCCAAGACACACACGAAGAACAGGAGCTTCAGGCCTGACAAACCCTGGCAGTTACCCTCGTGGGATGAACTTAGTTCCTAGCCAGCAAGGAGGGCAGAGGGCAGGGACCCTTTACCGTGGGTACCTGAAGTTTCCAAGTTCTGACTCCTCACCTCAACTGCCTACTGTGGCTGTCTCCACCCTGGTGTAGCTATGGTGGGTTGAGCCCACACTTCCTGATGTATTTTGTTGTTTCTTGTCTCCAGGTACCTGGGGTAAATCAGTTTTTCAGTAAAAGGTTCTCTGTCAGCATAGAGCCTGACCACAGCTTTCTGAGACATGGAGAGTCCTTCCCTGGGGTGGGGAGGGCTCCCCATTAATGCTGACCCATCAAGACGGGGGAGTCACTGTGTCACTTAGCCCCAAATTGGACTTGAGGCTTTCACAGACTGTTGGCTACAGCTGTTTTTGCCAGGGCTGCTGACTGGGATGAAGCTGTGTAGGGGCTGGAGCCCGGCTGCCCGTAAACTGTGCCAACAGGGCTGTTCTGCTGTCTGTCTCTGGTTCTCCATGTTCTTCCGATCGTTTTCTTTCTGTTACCTGGCTCTTCATCTACTGCATCACAGAGAAGTGGCGTCTCATTTCCCGTCTTACCCACGAAGTCGCTTTGGCAGGCTTTATGGCTTTCCCTCTTATATTTATTTAGTTATTTCATCCATTTTTAATAATTCTGTTTATGGTGTCCAGTAAAGGTCCAGCTTTTGGTTTGCATGTGTCTGTCTTTGCACATGGTTTATTATAAGAGGGAGCATTCTTTCCCTTTGAGTAGGTTGTCACTCTTGTCAAGAGCCATTTGAAGGTAGGCCTCTGTCTCTGTCATCAGCGCACCTCCTTCAGTTGTGCTGATTGATGCTCGAACCTCACTGTCTTCAGACTTGTTTTGTATTAAGTTTAAAAAAAAACTTCTTTACTTTTACAGACTGTTACGATTTTCTGCAACCCTTGCAAATGTATATGACTTTGAGAATGAAATTTATGCTTCTGCAAAGAAGCTAATTAGAATTCTGTTAGAGATCGTGGTGAATCTGTACATAGACTTGGAGATCTTCTGATCCCTAAAATGGAGTATCTTTCTATTTAGATCTTTGTAAATTTCAACTGTGTTTTATAACTTCAGTTTTGAACTCTTTTGTAAACTTATTCCTAAATGTTTTTTACTTTTGGTATCTGGGTAGATGCTTTGCTGACTTTTCTTTCGGATAGTTCATTGCAAGTGTGTAGACGTACATGTATTCTATGCACTGACCTCATGCTACTTATAACTGAACCTACTCGCTAACTCTTCATTTCTTAGGAGCTTTTATAGAGAAGGTGATATAATCTGCTGATAGAAATTGGCTTCCACTTTTTTTAATCTGGACTCTTATTAATTTTTGCCTGTTTGCCCTAAGTAGACCTTTCAGTACGTTTTTCAATAGAAATGATAAAGTAGACATCCTTATCTTACTCTTGGTCTTAGGGAACGCATCCCACACTTCACAATTAAGTTTAATTTTAGTTTAGTGTTTTCCTTTGATAACCTTTTTCAAAGCTGCAGAAATCATCTTTTTAGTTGAAATATAGTGGTCTCTACCATTTCTGTATCTGAAATTAATCGAGTAATTTATGTGTTGTAAAGATTTACCTAAGGTGAACTGAATGTATATGTTTTCCCATAGCCATAAATGGGAATAAAATGTACTTTGAGTATACACAAATACCCATGTTTTTGATGAGTGCTGGAAAACATTGAGTAATTGAGAGTAGCAAGAACCATTTACATAGGTGGTATAATTAAAATGTAACTATTAGGGACTCAGATCATTCAGATATTGGAAAGACTGCCTGGGTGACGTCAAACATCTGCATGCTGCTGCTTTCCTGGTGTCTGAGGGTCGTCCTTGTAAAACCGCTGCACCGTTATGCATAGTTTCTGATGTGTTTACTGCGGTTTCCACTCACGTCGTTTCAGTGTTCACTTCCTGTATAGAACAACCAAAATATACTTAGTAGAGTACATAATGTGACATTTAAACTAAAATACATTACAGCAACTTTGTGAACATAGATAAGTTTCCCCTTTTGTAATCATTGGTCCGTTCCCATTTTAGGTGTGCTGTGAGCAGTTACTGAAATGTAGTGTTTAAATACAGTCTTTTTAAAACTTGATGCATGTTGCTAAGAAGTAACTCTCTTGTCTACTAATGTGTGTGTTTTAACTTACAGGATAACATCTTCATGTATGGAGGCAGAATTGAAACAAGTGACGGCAATGTCACAGATGAATTGTGGGTTTTTAACGTACACAGTCAGTCCTGGAGTACAAAGACCCCCACTGTTCTTGGACATGGTCAGCAGTACGCCGTGGAGGGACATTCAGCACACATTATGGAGCTGGATAGTAGAGATGTTGTCATGATTGTGATATTCGGATATTCTGCAATATATGGTTACACAAGCAGCATACAGGAGTACCACATCTGTGAGTTTCTTTAAAGATGCCTTTTCTGTATTGGTTGGGAGCACTTTTGGTTTTAATCTTCTAATTATTTGGTCAAAATGGTGAGTTATTTTAGATTGGAATTGTAAGTCTTAATCCTTACTAATGCTTTCTCAGTATAATCTTTTAGATTTCTGTCCTTTAATACTTGGGTAATACATCTTACCTAGATGCGGAGGAATGTTGCACACTCATTTTCAGAGATTTACAAATATTTTTTATGTGAGGCGTTCCAATAGATGGTGCTGTTTCCTTGGATTTTACCTGTGAATCAAAAGCTGAAATTAGCTCTTGTCTTTGTGTTTCATGATTTTTAGGATTTTCAATTTTCTGTATTATGTCTTATTGCTAGGCCTATTTAAAGTAGATTCTCAAGGGGAAGCTGCTGATTTCTAAAAGAGATTGTTATTTAGTGTGTGAAGGTAACCTGGTCAATCTATGTATGATTTTCTGGATGTGTCTTCTTTTTATTATATAAGTAAATTTTCTAGTCTCCCCCGCCCCCACTTCCTTACGACATTTTCAAGCAGTGGTAACTTTTTTGTTGTTTTAGTTTGTCTACTTTATCTTATAGTTGCTGTTCAAAGTTAAGAATGTACTCATTTCCCCTCACTTACTGAGTTCCAGTTCTTGACTTTTGTGTGAACACCACACGTGACCTTACAGACTGCTTATACAGTCTCACCAGGACTACTCTTCTGCAGGCCACATTAGTGGCAAGAGTGCATGTGTGATTAGCAGAGTGCTTCTCAACCTGTGGGTTGTGACTCCATTGCTAAACCTGTCTCCAAAAATTTACAGTTCATAACACTAGCACAGTGACAGGTATAAAGTAGCAATGAAACTGATCTCATGGTTGTGGGTGGCGGTGGGGGGGGTCACCACAACGTGAGGAACTGTATTAAAGGGTTGCAGCATCAGGAAGGGGCTCAGAGGAAGACGCACCTCAGTCTGCTCTGCAGCCCTTCAGGTGGGCAGCTCTCTGCTGTCCACACACCTGCCTGGAAGCGGGGTGGGCCACGTCTGCACCCCTGCTGCCATGTCCACTCTCGTCTCCACCCCACAGTGGTGACAACCTAGTTGAGGCCTTACACTGTTAGCCACATTGTCACCTCACCTCGCCGCACTCCTTGTTTGCTGTTCCATTCAGCCACTGTTTGTTTCTTGGACTTAGATTCTGGCTTAGTGTCACCTTGTCTAGCATATATATATATATATCTCCCCACATACATAAACACATTTATATATATTTATATATATATTTAACTTTCTTTTTGTTTGTTTTTGTTTTTTTTCGAGACAGGGTTTCTCTGTGTAGCTTTGTTTTCTGTCCTGGAACTCACTCTGTAGACCAGGCTGGCCTCGAACTCACAGAGTCCTGGCTCTGCCTCTGGACTGCTGGGATTAAAGGCGTGCGCCACCACCGCGTGGCTCTTTTATTTAAATTTATTCTTGTGTCTTTCACATCATGCATCCCAATCCCACCCATCTCCCATCCCGTCGCATCTGCCCTTTGCCCCTGAAACCTCCCCTCCCCAAATGAAACAAACTAAAATTTAAGATAAAAAAGGGGGAGGGGAAAAAAGGAAGAAATGGAAAATCTGATCATGGAAGCTGCAGTGTGTCACAGTGAGTCACACCGTAAACCCCTTTATCCATACATCTCTGCATGCAGGCTTCCATTGCAAAGAATCATTGGTTTGGTTCAAGGCCCCTGGTCTCTGCTACACTGTTGACACTGGGCCCTCACTGGGACTCTTCCTGGACATCCATTGCTGCTCCCTGGTTCTTTGCCTGGGTATTTGCAGGGTTGGGTGAGCTCTTCAGTATTGCCTGGGCTCGGTCACCCCTTGCAAGGGTGGGGCCCGTTCTCCCACTTTTATGTCCTCAGGGCAGGTTCTCCCACGCGTACACCTTCAGGGCCAGCTCTGCTGTGTTGCCCAGTTGAGATGTAGGGGCCAGTCTCCCGAGTGCTGCAGCAGATGAGGGGCAGGGACAGTTCTCCTGCTTTTGTGGTCTCAGGGCCCTCCCACCTGAGGTAGGAGGGGAGGGGATCTCTCCCCCACCCATGCTGCTACATGAGAGATGAGTAATGGGGACAGCTCTCCCTTGCTCACAACAGGTCTGGTGGGGAGGGTCAGCCCCCTCACCCACCACAGGCGGCAGGGACCTGGGGGGGGGCATCTCTCTCTTGCTCACAACAGGTCTGGTAGGGAGGGTCAGCTCCCTCACCCACCACAGGTGGCAGGGACGGGGGGGGGGGAGGGCATCTCTCCCTCGCCCTCACCACTTCATGGCGGACGGGCGTGTGGCCAGCTCTCCACTCTCTCACCCGAGCCCTTGCCATCAGGGTCCGCTCTACTGTGCTGCCCAGGCGAGGTGCAGGGCCTGCTCTCCCAAGGGTTCTCAGTTACATTTTTGATTTAAATATCCACATAAATACCTTTAATATCTGACCTCTTAGTTCCTTGTTTTGTCTGTGGAAAGTCTTGTTTTCTACGCTGCTTGATCTCTCCTCTGGCCGCCCTCTTGACGTCATCTCTCTAGTGCCTGCAACTGGTCGTTAATTTTTATTACAAATACATTGTGTTTCAAGTGGGACCGATCCTTCAGCTTGCTGCGTGAGGTACCCACACCTCTTGTAGCCCTTTGGCCTTCCCAGAGTCTTCAGTCTGTTGCCTCTGATCTCTTTCGCTGCTCTCTCTCATCTCGTCCACCCTCCTAACTCTCTCATCTTGTCCACCCTCCTAACTCTCTCATCTCGTCCACCCTCCTAACTCTCTCATCTCGTCCACCCTCCTAACTCTCTCATCTCGTCCACCCTCCTAACTCTCCCATCTCGTCCACTCTCCTAACTCTCTCATCTCGTCCACCCTCCTAACTCTCTCATCTCGTCCACCCTCCTAACTCTCCCATCTCGTCCACCCTCCTAACTCTCCCATCTCGTCCACCCTCCTAACTCTCTCATCTCGTCCACCCCCCTAACTCTCTCATCTCGTCCACCCTCCTAACTCTCCCATCTCGTCCACCCTCCTAACTCTCTCATCTCGTCCACCCTCCTAACTCTCCCATCTCGTCCACCCTCCTAACTCTCTCATCTCGTCCACCCTCCTAACTCTCCCCTTCCTAAGTTCATAATCACCAATGTCGTATCACCTGTCGGGTCAGTTTGCTCTTCCCAGTTTTCCTTGCTTACTGTTTCACAAATGTGTCCCTCTGCTCTCACATGTGCTCACATGTGCTCTGGGTCACACATGTTGTCTGATAGATTTTTACTTTCAATTAGGAATAATCTGATTGTAGAATGACAACTGGAATTTTGGTTAATTAAAAAAGAATCAATACTTTCAGTTGCTTTTGGCTTATTCTGAATTTATAATAGTTTTTTTTTTTTGCTTGATTTTTGTTCTGTTGGCTTCACAGAAGCGGGAAGAATCATGTTTTTTGAGTTTTATAGGAATAATAGATGGATCATGAGCTTTTAAAAATTCTGTGTTTTACTTGTAAGTACAATTGCTGGTAAGATTTCCTACAAGTACATTGGAGGCTGCTGTGATGCTCAGGTGTCTGGTGCTCTCCCCCTGAAAAGCACACAGTGAAGAGCACACAACAGTGGATAGATGTTGCTTAGTGATGGCAGAGTGAAGACGTTACTGCGCCACAGAACAGTGGTGCTTCGGTGCTGTATTAGAAAGGAGATGTTGGCCTGGAGAGGTGGTTCAGTGGTCAAGCTCACTTGTTTCTGTGGAGGACCGAGGGTGAGTTCCCAGCAGCCACCTGTTCTGCTGCTGCAGACAAAGGAGAATGTACCTCTTTCCCTGGTGAGCTCTTTACCAGTGTGCTCGCTGGTAGACCCCCCAACAAGATCATGATTGTCAGGAGAATACTAGAAATTTATTTATTTAAAGTGTGTTCAGTAAGCTTAGGTATAAGAGAGCGGTCATATGATTTTTATCTCCATTATATCACTGCCTTATTTCAAGTTTGTCACACAGAAGGCCATAATAAATATTTACTATGTATTTTATTTTATTAAGGACTATTTTTGAATACATAAGTACATATAAGATAAATTCCCCCTTTTCTTTATAATCACAAATACTGGGTTTTCGGTGTCTCAGAATTTATCCGGTAAGACCTAGGACACGTGGTCTTCCTCAGTCCCCACAGTGGTACCCTCCGTCATGTACCGAGTGTTGCGCCATCTGCTCATAAAGAGACGCCACCAGAGTTAACTTGGTGGATTTGTGACATTTTGGTGCTGTTTTTAACTACTACTAAGTTTCATGATTTGTTTTCTTCTTGCTACAGCATCAAACACTTGGCTGGTTCCTGAAACTAAAGGAGCCATTGTACAAGGTGGATATGGCCACACAAGTGTGTATGATGAAGTAACCAAGTCCATTTATGTTCATGGAGGTTATAAAGCATTACCAGGCAATAAGTATGGATTGGTGGATGACCTTTATAAGTATGAAGTTAACACCAAGACTTGGTGAGTAGATTGAGTAAAATAAAGTATGAGAAGGTGAAAATTTGATAATAGTTGTATGATAATATTTTTACTGGCTTTTTCATGCAATATATTTTGATAGTATTCTTTCCCCTTCCTCTGCTTCTCCATTCCCTCTTCACCTCCTTCTACCCATCAACTTCATGTTCTTTTTCTCTCAGTAAAAACAAAAACAAAACAAATCAAACAAAACAACTATCAAAACCCAAAGATGTACTCAAAGCGAGCGAGTGAATGCGCGCGCGCACATACACACACACACACACACACACACACACACACACACCCACCATGGAATTCATTTAGTGTTGACCAAACTACTCCTGGGCATGAGGCATGCCTAAAGGTGTGGTTGATATATCCAGTGTCACTCCATTGAAGAAAACGGATTTTCTTTTCCTAGAAAGTAGTCATTGCAGATAGCTTCTTGGTTAGGAGTGGGACTTTGTGCCCACCTCACCTGTTCCTTGCTGTGGCTTTGTCTGACTTGAACTTGAGCAAGTCTTGACTGTGCTGTCACAGTTCTGTGAGTTCCTATGAGCATGAGCCCTGCTGTGATAATATCTTATAGTTGTGTAATAGTGGTGTTTATAGAATGATGTCACAGAAAAGTTTTTGAACTTTTGAAATCTTTATGGTAACATGGTATACTTCCATGCAGCAATAGTACAAAATAACAAATTCCTCTATGTATAAACGATATAATTTAAAATAGTTTTTGATCCCATAGAAATACCTACAAGTACCTCTAATATCTTAATTTTAGATGAATAATTTTTTTTACCATTATAATTTCAAGCTTTCATATTATATGTCCAGGATTTGTTATTTACACTTGCATTTAAAAATATTTATTAAATTTAAAAATCATTTTCTTTCAGTTTTATCATCTAACTTCAATGAAATACAAAGCTTGTGGTATTATGATATATGTTCACCTTTTTATAAATAGCAGTGCTCCACTGTACATGTTATATTAGCCTTCTCATGCTCGTTTACAGTAATGTTTCTGAGGTGCACACATAAAAATGACATCGTAGTGTGTTACTGAACTGCCTTTCGGTTCTCTGTAGCACTGTGTGCTTCCAACAGCAGGAGTGCCCTTGTCTGCTGTGGAATAATCCTTCTGTACACTGTGTGAATTATGCTTTGATTGGTTTAATAAGAAGCTGGCTGGCCAATAGCTGGACAGGGTAAGGTTAAGCGGGAAAACCAGACTAAAGACACTGGGAAGAAGAAGGATGCAGTCTCAGGAGTCGTGAGGAGAGGCAGAGAGAAGTAAGATGAACATGCCGTGTTAAAAGAAGGTACCACCACATGGCAGAGGGTATCTAAAAATGTGGTTTAATTTAAAGTGTAAGAGTTAGCTAGTAATAAGCCTGAGCTATCAGCTGAGTATTTATAATTAATATTAAGCCTCTTAGTGGTTATTTGTGAGCAGCTGCCAGGACACAGAGAAACCCTACCTATACTTGTCCTCCATGTTCTCAGCAGCAGTTGGTAATGAGGATCCTATTCCTGCCCATGTAGTAGATAGAGACAGTTGCTCAGTGATATATTGATGTGTGTTTCCCCAATTAATATGGTGACTTCAATTTTTTCAGATATTCACTTGTCTCTTTTTGTTTATGACTTATTTGTACCCCTAACATTCATTTTCTGTTAGAAACACTGAGTTTTCATTTATCTTTTATGTTTATAGTTTTAAAATACCATATAATTGTACTTGCTTCTTTTTTAGGATCTCATAAATTTTGCTTTTTGTTTTAAGACAGTTGGCATGTCTTCTGAAGTTGTTTGAGTCCATTTAGGGAAAACTTGCTATTAGGTAGTGGTTTTCTTCCCTTTCACCCTCTTCTGCTGTCCGTTCCTCACTGTCTGGGGAGAGAAGGGCTGTGTGACTTCCTTTCAACATGAAAAGATATCAAGTCACAGAATGAAGCGGCTTCATGAGCAACAAGGATAAGGGAAATTAATGTAATTATAGTAAAACTCCCTCCAAAATAAAGACAGCAGTGAAAACAGAGAAAAGGCATTTCCCTGTCTTGGAGGCAGCTAGGACTGACAACTGACAGTTTTTCTGGCTCTGTAATTTATGTGCCTGGTGGGTAGTGGATGTGCATGTGTGTGTGTGTGTTATTGTGGGGTGCACGTCCACCTGCGTGTGCGTGCCCAGGAGGTTTGAGGTTGAAGTTGAGGTGCTTTCCTCTGTCACTGTCTACCTTTACTGAGGAAGGCTTTCTCAGTTCCACACAGAGTTCGCTGATACTTCTCCTCCAGTTGGCCTCCTTCTCCAAGGACCCTCTGCTTGTCTTTTACCTTCCAAGCGCTGGGATTCAGGTCACCACACCCACCTGGCCTTTATCAAGGTTTTGGGGACCTGAACTCTACTCACTACCCTTGTTACAAACACTTCACCATTCTAATAGACAACTTCTTAACCGAGTACATGGGACCAGAAGACATAATGCTTTCAAATGTCTGAAAGAAAACAATCAGCCTAAAATTCTGGATCTAATGGAAATACTCTTAAAAAAGCCAACAGCATAATGACATTTTCAAAAGAACAAGAATTGGATCAGACAGCAACATGTCTCAACAATAGGAGAAAAAAAGATAGTGTCCTGTTTTATTTAAGAAATAAGAATATGTTTGATATCACTCTTTGATTTAATATTTTATGGTACTAGTTTATGACAATTTGACATATTAAAAGATGCTCAAGTTTTAATGTTTAGTTAACAAACATTTTTGTTTTCACTGTTGGGGAAGTGTTGAGGCCTCAAAGTTTGGGATACACTCAGAGTTTTTGCTGCTACATTCCTGCTTCATATGCAGTTAGATCTGATTTGTTGACCTTTGAAGAGTGGAGGAACATCAGTGCTCTTGACTCTAAGGCTCGTCACTCCTCCAGGTTGATTCTTTTTATCTTGTTAGTGTGTTGTACTGGCTGACATTGCCCTACAGGGTTTCAACTCTGTTTTCAAGGGCTGGTGGCATCATGCTTTGACCACTTAGCTTTGTTACATCAGACTACTCGTGATGCTTTTTCTATACCTATCTGTAGAGCTTACAGTAGGAGCATGTCAACATTTTCATTGTTCTTAGCAAGGCTGTGGGTGTGCATGCATGTGCATGTGTGCGTGCGAGCATGCCTGTGTGATAACAGAGACTTAGATTTTGAAAACCTATTTTTCAAGTTTGAGGAAAAAAGGATGCTGGGAATATTTCTGTAGATATAAGTAATATCTACAGTAATAACTATAAGTAATGCTTCCAAATCATTAAGGTGTCGTACTGTATCAGTTCTGTACTTAAAGCCTTTGAAGTCACGTACACTTTAAAAAATTTTACAAGGCTTATACCTAGTTACATGAAATGATCTCTTCAGGCTTCAGTTTGATATTATGGGGCTATTTTTACATCATTGCATTCAAGGATAATTAAATTACTCAGTTATTTTATTTTATGTTTTTTTTTTCTTTAAGAAATTTACCTGTCAGAGATTTTGAAGACAGAACAATTTTATAAGTCTGTTATTAGGTAAATCACATTTCAGCTAATACTGATGACTGTAGCATGAATCTTAGAGAGTCTTATTAATAAAATTAAACCTGAGGCCAGTTATTGGGGTCAATGCTGGTAGATCAGAGAAACAGAACAAGCCACAGCTACCTCACCTGGCCAACTTCTCAGCTGGTCTTGTTTCCTCAGACTGGAAGCCTCTGTGTCCTCATCCCAATGGCTCTCAGCTGAACTGTCGCTAGAAGCCTGAAAGCTTAACCAGCCAAATGCTTAACCAGGCCAAATGCTTCTAGTTTCTGGTCCCCACGCCTTATAAACCTTTCTGCTTTCTACCACCACTCCCTGGGATTAAAGGCTTGAGTCACCATGCCTGGCTGTTTCCAATGCGGCCTTGAACTCACAGAGATCCAGAGGGATTTCTGTCTCTGGAATGCTAGGATTAAAGGCGTGTGCTAACATTTTCTAGCCTAAGTGTCTTGTGGCTTTTCTGTTCTCTGACCCCAGATAAGTTTATTAAGGTACACGATATTTTGGGGAACACAGTACCACCACAGGTGACCATACTTACATGTCTGCATATTGAATGTCTGAAGGCTTTTTAATAAATAACTCATTGGATGCTTATCAAGCTGTTTATTAGGCTAACAAGAAAACCAGAAAAAGTACTGACAACTCTCCGAGGAGCTGAATTATAAGGGAAAATTATTAATAGTGATAATGTAAGAGAAGTGGGTCAAGAGAGTATCTTTTTTAAGGTTGAAGAAATAATTATGTTGGTGAACTGACCCAGGAATGGTCAATCAGATGTAGAAAGTGGACAGTTTGTTAGAGGAATGTTTGCAAAGCCAATAGAAGTGGGATACCGTACTGAGAGGAAGCAGGTGCTTCGTGTTCTGCGGCGTGTGAGAGATGGTAGGCAGGCTACGTGAAAACTAAGTGAGGCAGTGGGTAAAGGCGGCGAGAACTTGTACAAAGTCCAATTGTTTTCACTTTCTCAGTGATGTAAAGTCAAGTCACTATTTGAAAACAAGAATGTGAAATAGAGGAGCTTTGAGTTTTGAGAGGAGGTGATTTATGTGGTGATCGCTTAGCAAGAGTGGACAGGCTCGGGAGGTCATGGCTCTGAGACACTAATGTGAGAAGCTGTTTGTATGGGCAGATGATTTCAGTGTCTTCAGTCCTGTGCTTGAGTGTTTGGCCTGAATGAGCAGTTATGGTCTAGATGTTTTTAGTTAGTCTATTGGTCAATGTACTAGTTTTCCTAATCTGGTTATTTATAAATTCTTGGACAAAGGGAGTACTATCATGTTCGATTTTACCCAAACCATATTCTAATTCAGATGTCTGCTGATTTGCCTTCTGACCACTGATGGATGGGAGTTTCTAACTCTACACAGTCTTTCCAAGGTTTGGTATTGTTTCCTAAGAAAGTGTGTGTGTGTGTGTGTGTGTGTGTGTGTGTGTGTGTGTGTGTGTGTGTTGCTATATGATTGTGGGAAATTATACCTGGTCTTTGTTCTGTTTTATTTTATTTATTTATTTATTTATTTTTTTGTGTGTGTGGATAGTGTAGTTAACTTCATGCATGCACATAATATGCCCGTGCACATGTGTGTGCATATGTGTGGAGGTCAGAAATTTACATTGAGCTTCTACTTTATTCTCCACCTTGTTTTTTGAGACAGGGTCTCTCCCTGAACCTGGTGCTTATTGATTTGGCTATGCTGAGTAGCCAGTGAGCTCCAAGGATTTGCTGTTCTCCACCCGCCATCCCTGAGGTTAAGGCACATACTTCTGTGCTTGGCTTGGGTGCTAGAGATCCAAACACAGATCCTCTGGCTTCCTGCGAGACAGGCACTTTACTGGTGAGCCATCTCTTCAGCCCCACAGTTTTGATTTAATTTTAATTTTCTCTTTTACTAATAATTTAGACCATCTTTTTATATATATATTGTCCATATAGTGCTTCTTTGAAATTTTGTGCAAATATTCTGCCCATTTTATTGTATTTGATAGACTGTTTATATTTCTCTGCAATATTAGTTTATTTTGTATTTTGCAAACATGCTCTCTCAGATTGTGGATTATCTTTCTATTCATGTGTGATTATTTGATAAATAGAACTTACATACATATAGTCAAATAAGTAAGTTTTGTTTTATTTTGTGGGTTGTGCTTTGTATTTTGCTTATATAACACTATTCTACAATATTTCATATTTTTATAAATGATTTTTAATTTTTTCTAACTAGTTTCACAGTTAATTTTCAATCTAGCTTGTGTGTATGGCGGTGTCTGTGCCATAGGTACTCACTGGGCGTTATTCAATAACGGTTCATTCCTTTGATTGTCTACAGTATGAGAAACATTAACAAGAAAATTATTCCTAGGAAATTAATATTTTCATGTTTTTCTCAATGAAATCTGTATGTTTTAAAATTAAAACTCACATTTATTTAAGTGTGTGAGTGTAGGGGTCACTTGAGCGTGTGTGTGTGTGTGTGTGTGTGTGTGTGTGTGTGTGTGTGCGCGCGCATCTATACAGGCAACAGTGTGCCTATGGGGGTCAGAGGACAACTTGGGGAGGGTTGGTCTCTCTTCCCATCATGTGAGTTCTGGGCTGACTCAGCTGGTCAGGCGTGGCAGCAAACGGCCTACCCACTGAGCTGCCCCGCCTAGTCTGGTTTCTAAGGATTTGAGTACATATTACCTCGAGCCTCATGTCTCCTAGAAACAGAAATGCGTTCTTTCATTGCTGGCATTGAGAATACACAATCTCTTAGTTCTGGAGCATGACCAGCAGAGCTCTGGTCCAGGCAGTCTCCCAGGAACTGTTCTCTGCTTTTCTAGTGTTTAGGCATCCTGGGCTTCTCCTCTTGTAACTACACCCTTCTAATCTAAATTTTTATCTGTTCATGACTTGCTTCATAAAGATCCAGTCAGTGAATTTAAGGGCCACATGAATCTAATATTAATGTGACCTCATTTATCTAACTTAAATTGTGACTTCCTTTTACTTTAGCACAAACATATGCAGAGAGTCAATTTCCAAACGAGGTCACATTCTGAATTTGTAGGTATATATTAACTTTGGGGAGAGTACTATGCATTCAATGAATGTTGTATTTTTTTTTCTGTGTTTATCTTGATGGAAGTAAAACTGATTTTTATGTTTTATATCAGAATTGCTGATTTTAGTAATTTCTGTGTAAGTATTTTTAGATTTTTTAATAGTAGTTGATCAGATTCTATATGGATAACCTGAATAAAACCCTTTTTGTGTTTCAAAGCTTTTAATCTTGTCTTTTCATGCCCACTGCATCCTCACCTCAGTGTAGATTTGAGGGAAGTGATGGTTAATTAATACATCTCTTTGTTCCTCAGCTTTAGAGAAATGCCTCCAGTCTTTTTCCAGCAAGAGCTGTGTCTCTGTGGGTTTCGTAGAAACTGTTATTAGGAAGGTTAAAAAAACTAATCTTAACAAATATGTCACCTTATACAAAAATCAACTCCAAATGGATCAGAGACTTCAGTGTGAAACCTGAAATCCCAAGACTGCTGGAAGCAGACACAGGCATTGTCCTACAGGATGGAGTGCAGGAGGACTTTCTGAACAGGGCTCCATTTGCTCAGGAATTATGGCCAACAGTTGACAGATAGGACCTAACAAAACTAAACAGCCTCTCTGTGGCACAGTGAACAATCAACCAAATGCAGAGAAAGCCTGCAGAGTGGGAGAGACTCTGTGTCAACTATGCATCTACTAGGGGATTAATACCAGTGTATGCAAAGAACTAAAAAACAAAACATCAAGAAAATAAATAACCCAACTAAAAATTGGCTATGGATCTGAAAGAGTTCTCAAAAGAAGAGTTAAAAACAGCTAGGTTAAAAAGAGTTCAACCAGGGAAATGTAGATTATAGTTCCTTTGAGATTTCATCTTACCTTGGCTATGATCAAGAAAACAACCAACCGTAAATGTTGGTGAGGATGCAGGGAAATGGGAACCCCCTTTACCGCTGGTGGGGTTACCAACTGATGTAGCCACTTTGGAAATCTGTGGATAACCCCGGAGTTCTAAAATCAAGTCTACCATAGACCCAGCCCTATCACTCCTTGGCATTTACTAAAAGGACTTGACATCTCACTCCACAAATTCTTGCTCAGCTGTGTTCTTTGCTGCTGTAGTCAAAATAGTTAGTAAATGGAAGCATGTAGTCAAAATAGTTAGTAAATGGAAGCAGCTAAGAATGTGGAATTCTATTTAGCTGTAAAGAAAAATTTAGTTGTGGTATTTGCCGGTAAATAGATGGAGTTATACTGAATGAAACAACACAGAGCCACAAAGACAAATGGCACATGTTCTTTCTTATTTGTGGATCCTAACTCCAAATTTCTTGATGTCAGTATATAACTGACATCCTGAGGGACCATGAGGGTTGGGGAGAGCTCTAGAGAAGAGGCTAAGTAAGACCTAAATGCTATGAAAGGGGAAATGTGTGAGACAGACTAACAAAAATTCCAGGGCCCGCCATGGGGCACCTCCCTTTGGTTTGTTGGACAGCGAGTCCAAGAGACTCTCAGAACAACATAAGATATTACCATTGTCCCTGCTTTCCTCTCTGAACTAAGGTAAGTCCTTATAGCTAAAATAATACAACTTCAGACCCAGGACTTAGAGGTATTGAGCTGACACTGACTTGGAAGATTCCTCTTTGAAGACTATCTCCCATAGTGTCTGGAGTTTTTCTGTAATTGTCAAGGAAAAAGCAGTCTAAAGTCCAACAATGACCAGCTGTCCAGTATATCCTGACAATGTAATAGTGGCAACACCATGTCTAGTTGGACTTGAGGCCCACTCAGTAGGAAGGGATTAATCCCTGGTATTGTAATCCTAGCCAACAACCTCTGGCTGGTGAAGTCATGGGGCCCAGAGAAGAACCTGCTACCTCCATTTTCCTAAACTTATCATTTCCAACTTCATTCTAAAAACCTACCCTTGCACCTACAGATAAACACAGCTCTCACCCCTCATCAGAGAAGCTTCCTTTTCAGCAGAGACTATGCTAGTCAGTGTTCTATTGCTCTGAAGAGATCTTCCATCTGGGTCCACAGGCAGTGGGAAGAGAGTGACACAGGGCTTGGCCTCTGGGACCCCAAAGCCCACGCCTAGTGACACACTTCCCCCACAGGCCAAACCTCTGAATCCGCTCAAATAGTGATGGAGGAAAGCATTCATATTCAAACCACCACAGAGACCATTACAGAAACCTACAGCTAGTCAAAATGAACAGAACAAAGCCAGTGTAGTGCCCAGCCCTGATTGATACAAATACATTGTAACTCTACACCTAAAGGGGCAGAAAGATTAATAGCCAGGGGTCCAGGATGTCTGCTGTGAGACAGTGACATCTATTTATGGCAAGGAAGTTGTACCTATGAAATATAAAAAGTACGGGTCTCCTGAACAAGACCTGCCTGATGACAACATCAGTTGACAAGCCAGTGTGGATGAGAAATCTTACAGGGCCCCCACCCATAGATGAAGAACTACGGGCAGTTAATCAGTGGCTGCTCAGAGAGGGATTGTCTTTTCCAGGGATGAGCCCCTGATAGCTTATCCAAACTGTGTCCAGCCTAAAACACATATACACACAAAGCAACACTAAATGAACTCAAAAGGTTGTGTGTGTGTGCACATATACACGCTTGCAATAATAGTTAATGAAAAAGCCGGGCGGTGGTGGCGCACGCCTTTAATCCCAGCACTTGGGAGGCAGAGCCAGGCGGATCTCTGTGAGTTCAAGGCCAGCCTGGGCTACAGAGTGAGTACCAGGAAAGGCTCAAAGCTACACAGAGAAACCCTGTCTCGAAAAACCAAACCAACCAACCAACCAACCAAAAATAGTTAATGAAAAAGAGGTGATAAATTTTAGAAGGGTGGAGACGTGGGGGACTTGGAGTGGGGTGAGGAGTGAGCAGAAATGATGTGAATACAGTGTGTGTGTAGAAAATCTTTTTAAGAAAGTTAGGTTAAAAATGCTTTTTCTCCCTCTCTTGATTTGCTAGCAGCTTGTATCGAAATCCTTTTGAGAGTTGGTTATCTGATGTTTTTCCCAAAGTAAGGTGGCTAATTATGATTTATTTTAGTAACTCAACTTAAATGAACTTTAGCCAAATATTACTATTGGTTTTGGTTTTTCAATATTTTGATGAGGAACTTTAAAAATCTTTGTTAATATATGAGATATGATCATGCTTCTCTTGAATTATTTGTATTAATTATTTGATGTTAATGCTATATTAGATACATAAACTTATTTGGAGAGCATTCTTTTTAATACTATAGACCACATTTATATAATCAGAATTATTTTTCCTGAGTATTTTTTAATTATAGCCTTTAAGAGAATTAAAGGCAACTTTTTATGTTACCTTTAGAATTTTAGCAATGAAATTTATTACAAAGTTACTATAAGAATATTCAGATTGTCTCAGCCTGATTCAGTTTTTCTAAGTTTTTTTTAAAGAATTGATCTATGAAATTAGTATCATTCATTAAATGATTATAACAGTATTATTAGTACAGTAAAATACCCTGTAAAATTAAGATCTGTTAATTATGTAAGCAATGGGTTTCATTGTGGTTTCCCACATGCATGCCATGTACTGGATCCTGTTTTCTGTCTGTCCCTGTCTGTCACACTCTCCTTTCCCTACATATCACTAATAACTTTACTGTTTTTATGTAAGTTTTAGATTTCACAGGAGAGAGAATATGTGATGTGTCTCTTTGAATATGGTTTATTTTACTTAATGTGATGTGAGTTAAGTAAACTTCAGCTCTCTCTGCTTTCCTGCAAATGACGTTCCATTTTCTGAATGGCCGTGTAACACTTCACTGTGTGTAACCAGGTCGTCCATCTTTGTTCACTTGTTTCTTGCACGTGGGCTGAGTCTGTACTTTGTGAGTAAGCTTGAGATGAAGTAGGTGTGCCTGTCCCTGTTGTAAATTGACATAGAATCCTTTACCCCAGACGTGGTATAACTGAGCCATAGGTAGTTCTCTTGCTTTTGTGGCATTCTTACCGATTTTCACAGTGGGTGTAAAAATATACATCTCTCCGTTACTTTTTGTAATGTTATGAACAGAATTGTATGGAGTGCTGTTGTTTGAGTTTTCTTGCCTGGCCCACGGTCAGGACAAATCTCTCTCACCTGCCAGTCCCACAGCCTCAGACCCAACCAAGTAAACACAGAGACTTATATTGGTTACAAACTGTATGGCCGTGGCAGGCTTCTTGCTAACTGTTCTTACAGCTTAAATTAATCCATTTCTATTAATCTATACCTTGCCACATGGCTTGTGGTTTACCGGCATCTTCACATGCTGTTTGTCATCATGGCGGCTGGCAGTGTCTCCCTGACTCAGCCTTCTACTTCCCAGCTTTATTCTCCTCCTTGTCCTGCCTACACTTCCTGCCTAGCCAATGGCCAATCAGTGTTTTGTTTATTGACTAATCAGCAACACATTTGCCATACAGAACATCCCACAGCAGAGTGCAGTGTGGCTTTTTTCACACAGCAATATATATCTAACGTTCCACCATGTCTTTTCATGTGTAGTGCCTATGTCTTTTCTTGCTGAATTGTATTCTATTGCATAATAGAATAGCTTGTTTATCCATTTACATATTGAAGAATATGCCAAAGGCTTCCAAATTATGTCAGTTATGTATAAAACTGTTATGAATATCTGCATGCAGGTTCTTGGGTGAACAAAGTTTTCAACTCACTAGTAAATACTAAGATACACAATTCCTTGGTTGTGCGTTAGAATTATGTTTAGTACTGTAAATAAGCTGCTAAATTGTTTTCCAAAGTGACATGTTTTATTCCTTGCATCAACAGATAGGAATTTTTATTAGTCTACATCCTTGTTAGGTGATAGCAATGTCAGTATTTTCAGTTTTCACCATCTTAACAGGTGTGTAGTGGTATCTTTTTAATGTGCATTACACAAAGTGAAGCATATTTTTATTCATAGATTCACATTCATGTGTTTCTTTGGAAAGGTGTCTGCTCACATATTCCGTTTTAAGGGTTCTCTGTATAATTTGGAAAACAGTCTTTTGTCGTGTCTTAGGTTGCAAATGTTTTATGACAGTTCTTGGCTCTTACTTTTATTCTCTGAGCAATAGTTTTTCTAGTGCAGAAAAAATGACATTAGTAAGACCCCATCAATTTATTTTTATGATTTGTGCTTTTTGGTGCTTCTAACAGTTCATCATCAAACTCAGTTCCTAGATCTTTCTCCTATGTTATCTCTGGGAGTTTATCATATTCTTTGTGTATGTTTACTATTTATTCTAGGTTAGTGTTTTTCATCAGTGTAATCTGTGTATGTGGTATGCTTATGTGCCTGCATGTGTGTTCGTGTGTGTGTGGGTGTGTGTATGTGGGTGTGCACATGTGTTTATGGTACATGCATGTGGAGATCTGAGGTTGACTTCATGTATTGTTCTCTATTGCTATGTAGATAGGCTGGCCTCAAACTCATAGAGCCTCCCAAGTGTTTGAGCCCTTTTAAATCAGATTTTGTAGATTTCCTCATGGATCTTATATATATATGTATGAGCTTTTGAAATGTCTGCCTCTCTTCCTGTTGGAGAACCTCTGTAGTACTGTTCAGGAATTGTAGGTGCATGGGCTCAGTGACCTGATTCTCCTTGGGGTAGTCCCATTGCTTTATATGCAGAGTACTAGGGGCAGTAGACTGGGGTCTTCTAAGCTTGACTCTCTGGCGTAGAACCTCTGCTCTATTGAGTGAGGTAGGATAAATATTATATGACTATGCTTTAACCTCATAAACCTGGTTGATTACTCCCATCTATGCTGAGGGCTGAATATGGAAACTCACCCAGACTTCTGAGACTTGTTTCTGGAATAGAAATTCTGTAAGTATGGTGACCATGAGAATTGTGGTGGCCTAATACTCTTAGTAAGCTGTCATTGACCTGCTAGGAGCCAAGGCAGGAAGAAAGTTGTTACCCTGGCTGTGCCCTTCCAGGTTAGAGCTGTGTTAGAGTGGGAAGAAAGGAAGGGATGTGCCCGCTTCAGTCTTCGAGAGATTGTGGTCTTTCCCCCTTGCTTTGGAAGAGAGGAGATTAAACTCGGCGCCTTGTGCACACAAAGCAGGGTCTCTACAGCTGACCTGTATGTTCCTAGGCACACCCCTACTTTGTTGCTTTTTGTTTTGAAGAAGCGTTTACTACATTGCCCAGGCAGGCCTTGAGTTGTGATCCTTGTCTTAGACTTCTAAGTAGCTGGCATCACAGTTCTATGCCAGCCACCTGATCATATTCACTGTTGACTTCTTAACCAAACTTAGTAGATATTCTTGACTAAGTGTTTAATGTTGCTCTTAATAAAGTTTTATGAGATCTTAAAATTTCTGAGACTTTGAAAGCATTTTGTATTAATTACAGTTCTTTTCCTGGAGAGATATGGAACTCTGTATATTGTCACTCTGGGAGTCTGTCTCATGTTCTTTAAGGATTAAATCACATTAAAAATCCATGGTTTTAGAGACTATATATAAACCAACTATTTTATAAATGTTTACCATGTTTATATTTTTATCAGGATTGTTAGAAGGTACTGATTTATATTACTTTATATATTGGTTTATTCAGAGCAGTTTATAATTCTGAGCATATATTTACAGTACTTTATTAAATTTTACTGTTTCTGGAAAATCTATTTTAGAGGGTTCATTGTTAAGTGTATGTGTGCTTGTGTGCCTGAGCCCAGGTGCCTGTGACGGCCAGAGTTCTCAGACCTGGAGCTGCCTGATGCTGACATGCTCCTAACTGTGTGCCAGCTCTCCAGCCCATTTGCCATTTTTCATTGCTCACACATTATGGGTGCATCTAAAGAAACCTCATAATAAGAATAACCCATAGGAAAGTATATTAGAGCTGGTCATTGAAGTAGAAATAGCCATGTTTTTATCTGGGTTCTGGTTATTTGGTAATGTTCATCTTATGGAAATTCATTGTGTTTTTAACTTACGGTGTCTGCACCTTTGTGTATAAATTCTAATAAACATAAAGGCTCATTAAGGGGTCCTTATCAATTTTATAATTTTAACCCAATGTATTTTGGACTAAATTTACTATATTTAACTTTTGTTTTAGCATGAAAAAAAGAAAAACCCATGGTGTCTTCATCCTGTACTTGGAGGTAGACTGGTTTCCTACCTTTACAAGTTAAAAATCATTCAAAATATAAAGTATTAGTATTGAAAATTCTATCTATATTGTGCTTCCCTCAAAGCATCCTGAGATATTAAGATTCCACAAATACTCTTTTAAAATATTGGACCTTAGAAGTTATTTGCAAGTGGTTAAAATATATGTATTTTTCCCCTCATAATTCCCAGAAAAAATTTTAATATACAAAGTCAGTACTTTATTTATAAAATCAGGGAGGTCTCTATCCTTTGTAATACATTTTTGAATTTTATTCTGTAGGACTATTTTGAAAGAAAGTGGGTTTGCCAGATACCTTCACTCAGCTGTCCTAATCAATGGAGCTATGCTTATTTTTGGAGGAAATACTCATAATGACACTTCCTTGAGTAACGGTGCAAAATGTTTTTCTGCCGATTTCCTGGCATATGACATAGGTATGTATCTGTTAGGATTGTGCAAAGAGGAAAATACCAGAACATCTTCTCTAATAGATTAATCGACAGCATGTGTATGTCACTTTAGAGATCAGTTTAGTGATGGATATGAAATGGTTTTCTCTAGTTTCAGCACAGTGGTCATATAGAGGCATGAGATCAGATGTGTTGGAATGTGTTAGTATTAGAAACAGAAGAAGGGAAGTATAGGTCTGAATGACTGTTAGAAGCTTTTGACTGTCGCGTCCTTATTTGAATATTGTATAAGCCTCTTGTGTCTTAAACTAATTCGTTTAGATAAGGATAGATATGTAATATGATCAAACTATCAAAATTAAGACAGTAGGAATCCAAACACTTTAGATTTAGTAAGATTGAGTAAAACTTAGTTTATATTAAATATATAGAATATATCTACTGAGTGTGGGAGGAAAGGTTCATTGAAAGGAATGTGGAAAAGGAGATATGAAATACGATGAGACAAAGTAGAAATCCAAGATGTACCTAGGAATGGGAAAAACAAAACAAAACCCAAAAACTAAATAAGGCCTTTCCCAGAGAACCAGAAATAGCTGTAGTATTCACTTGTTCATTATGCTAAATTATTGTTGATTTAAATGTAAGTGGATACATTCATTGAAATACTTAATTTAACTCTCCAGTACATCATCCTTGTGAAAATACTGTTTCTTTAATTGTCATGTTATTGCTAAAAGCAAGCTGATATAGTTAGCAGTACACAGAGTGCCTTTTTGATGGTGGGAATAAAGTACTATGTCAAATTCAAAGCTGTTCACTTGATATGTAAAAATAAAGGAGACTAACTAGATGTGAGACAGATTTAGTCTTCAGCATCATAAAGATACATAATCTGCTTCGTTAGATTATTTCATGTGGCCACACAGGAAAGAACAATTGACAGTTAGTGAGCATTTTGATCTTGATGCTCTTTTAAGTTAAGAATGCTAAGCTATGGTGAGTTTGTGATTATTCAGTCTTAAATGAGAAAAGTGTTACTTCTGAAATAGTAGTACAGAGTAATTCCTTATGATGAGCACGGGATGGTCCCAGCTTTTGGAAAGCTCGTAAATCATTGAGATCCAGAAAAATAGGTTGTCTGTGACAGTGACTCCAGCTGGCAGTGACCTCTTTTACCTGGTGGTGACACACTGAGCTTTTTTTTCTGGAGGACAGTGAAACGTGTATTTGTTTATTTTTTGTTTATCCATATTTCTTCTGTGGAATTTTTTAAAGTAAAAGAGTAGGCTGTCACTGTTATTGTTAAAAATCCACAAGTGGGATTTTAAACTTTTACATTCATTTCTTTGGTGAACTTCTATCTACACAGCACTGTATTTTAATGAACTGTGTAAGATTGAGCTCTTTTTAGTAAGTGATGTACTGAGAATCTATTTTTATGCTTCCATATTATTAAAGATTGTATTTCAGTTTGATGTATCAAAAAACTTTATGGAGGCTAAAAAAAATAAGTTTTGTTTCAGAAAGAAATTGGAAGAGAGGTTGGATTATCAGTATTCAAATTAACTCTAACCACTAGTTAACTGTGAAAGGGTTTATATATAAAATCTGTGTCTTCTCTAAAGATCTTGTAACAGTATGTTACTAACTCAGCTGTCAGAAAATCAAACAGGAACTGAGCTAAAGGAATACAGTGGCCATGATTCTAAAACATGTAACCTGTCCATGCTGATCGGCTGGATCCATTACATGTTCTTTTTTTTTTTTTTTTTTTTTTTGGTTTTTCGAGACAGGGTTTCTCTGTGTAGCTTTGCGCCTTTCCTGGGACTCACTTGGTAGTCCAGGCTGGCCTCGAACTCACAGAGATCCGCCTGGCTCTGCCTCCCGAGTGCTGGGATTAAAGGCGTGCGCCACCACCGCCTGGCACATTACATGTTCTTAATGTTCCGTACATTATGAGAAAACTTAGATTTAATAATGTTTATTTCTTAGTGCTGTGGATTGCTAGAAACAAATATCTATTTTATTTTGAAATAGATTTATGGAGACTGAAGGAAGAATAGCATGGTTTACAGAGTTTATGTTTTAACACAGGACCGTTTGGACCCTTGTAACACTGTCAACAAAAACATAAGGGCGTCGGGCTTTTGTCTGCTGACTGACTTACTGACTTTCTTCCCAGGAAAGTCCTCCGTGTGGTTTGCGTCTGCACTTCTCCTTGGCAGCAGGAAGCCTTGCAGGGTTGTCATGAGGAAAATATTTCTGTGTTGTTTTTCACACAAAAGAAAATTTATTTCAAGTAGTTATTGTCTCTCAGAAGCAATGATAAACATTATATAGAAAATGATTTTTGTTTTTTTTTTTGTTTTTTTTTTGTTTTTCGAGACAGGGTTTCTCTGTGTAGCTTTGCGCCTTTCCTGGAACTCATTCTGTAGACCAGGCTGGCCTTGAACTCACAGAGATCCGCCTGGCTCTGCCTCCCAAGTGCTGGGATTAAAGGCGTGCGCCACCACCGCCTGGCTAAAAAATGCTTTTAAAATCATGTTTTCTTTCTCGTATAAGGACTATTCTATGTCACATTTGAATGAAATGCACCTGAGGTGTTACATGAGTTTTAAACAAATTTGTGCCAATATTAAGTTTTCATTACTCTAAACTCACAGTTTCAATCGTGGTGCCGCTGTTAGTTTCATATAGTGAAGTCACTAGTCTTGGAGATACAACTTTGTCTTCACAGTGTTTATCACACTGCGTGTGGTGGAGAGTTAGCCAGGATACTTTCAGACTACTGCGGTCTGCAGTCTGGAATGCCTTGGGAAGGTTGTTGGGAAAATCGAAACAAAAGAAACCAGGCATACATAACCTGATTGTTAGAGATCAGTCGCTAGACATCTATGTTTTCAGTGGCTGACAGACAGAAAGAAGGGACTGGAGCCGGCTCAGTGGTTAGGAGAATGTACAATGCCGAGTCCTGGCACTTCACCTGGCAGCTCACAGCTGCTGCAGCTCCAGCTGCCGAGGGTCTGATGGCCTCTTGAGTCCACTGTGAGCAGCCGCACTCATTCCCATCCCAGACACACACACACACACACACACACACACACACACACACACACACACACACACAATTAAAGCAAGACGGAATCCTCAGAAAGCGAGGGAAGGGCTCGGGAGATGGATTGGTTCAGAGTGCAGAGGCTCCAAGTTTGGGTTCCATTACACATGCGGGGTGGCTCACATATGCCGGTACCTCCTGTTCTGGAGGGTCCATCTTCTGCAGCTTCCAAGGGCACTGGCACTCATGTGCAAATATTCACACACATACATATAATCATAAATGAATTAGATTTAAACATGGCTGAAATACAGCTCATAATATAGCCAGAGCTAGTCAATGAGCCTCGACCAACTATAACACTTAGGGCACATTACTTAATGTTTTGTTGCCAACCTAGCTTGAACTCAGATTTTAGAATCTGAAGTTTTTATTCATTTTTCTTTTATTCTTAGTGATAATGTTGCCTTTAGAGCGCTGCAAGGTAACTTTTTCAAGATTAAAATTATCTATTTTTTTCCCTGGTAACGATAGATTCCTGTTCAGAATTCAGATAGAAGTCTGAAACAAAATGAAAAGCAACTTAATTAATTTTTTTAAAGGTACTAGGAAGATGAAAGTGGAAATCCTGAGTCAGGTGATTCTGGAACCAGGCAAAGGAGCAGGATTTCTCTGACAGTGTCTTTCTTACCCATGCCAGGAAACGTAAACTGTGAGACCCGTTTAGTTACTGATGGTTCCAAGAATGAATTCTTGGAACAGGATGATTTCACTTACAAAATCAATTCCTTGGTAGTGATTACATAAAAACATTAAAAATGGAAAAACAACTCCATATTTTCAGCAGTAATATTTTAATTGGTATTGGTAAAATAATGATGCATAAGCTTAATCACTTTATTATACAGCAGAGTTAAAGTATCACTTACCTAGTTTATGATGCATAGCATACATGATTTTGTACAACCCTGTGGAGTGTTGTATATGAATCATGTAGAATGGATACAGCCATGTAACCCATAATTTCATGACAAAATCATATGCAAATTAAATAATCTACTTATTTATTTTTTGGAACATTCCAAAAGAGCTCTGAACATTCCAACTGCCTTGCTGTTTGTGCTTAGATTTGTTTTAATTTTCTGGAGGTTTTGTCCATGTTTCCTAATTTTATTGTATTTTCATGGCTTTTCTTTGGTGAAAGGGCCCCCTTGCTGAGCCTGCTACCAGAAAGAGCCAGCTTGTAACTTCGTAGTTTAAGAAAACCCGTGAAACCTTTCCCACCTCTTCCTGTGCTGAATCCTTGGCTCAGGTGTTGTCTTTTTCTTTGGTATTTGGTGATGGGAACAGTGTTGCTGTAGCAGCTGCCTGGTGCTGCTTCTCCCCCTCCCTACCCCCTTTTAACTTCTCGAAGCATTTTGAGAGATTGTCCTTTGTGTTTGCCTATGGGTATTAGTTTGTTGTTTTTGTTTTGTTTTTTCTTCCAGAGAGGTCTCATTATAGCTCAGGCTGCTGTACTGCGCACACTCTGGTAGCACAGGCTGGCCTGAGTGCTGTCTGAAGCATAGGCTGGTCTCAAACTCACAGTGATCTTGTCACAGGCCCCAAATGTTGGTGTTATAGGTGTGAGCCACTATGCCTGTCCAAAGATTGTTCTAAATATGAAAATTACAAAGTAAGTATTCTAGACAGAAAATCTGCACCAGGAGGAGTGTTTGTAGAAATTCATGGTGGATGCAGGTGGGGAGAGCAGTCGTGAACACAGAGGCAGATGGTTTCACATAGAGCATTAGCAAACAGAATCCAGCACTGTTTCAAAATGATCTAAGTAGGACTTATTCTAGAAATGAAATTGTGATTAATTATCAAGGAATTTATAAGTATAACGTCTTATATGAAGGCCACTGAAGCCAACAGGGAATACTGTTTTATGTTAAAACACCTTGAAGTCATCTCAAGTTTGGGAGACGGTGACGCCCACTGTAACTAGCAGAGAGGACAGTTCTGAGGAGCTGTAGGATAGACATAACTGAGGTGACACTGTGGTATATTTAGAATATTAAGGAAGGTTTGACTCCTAAAGGTAGAAACAACCTTATTCAGTCACCAACACTTCTAAGGTAGATGGAAAACACTCGGCAGCAGTAATAAATTTACTTTTCCGTTACAGAAGTACTGCAGAGGTTAAATGTTTCCTTATATCCGCCTCGTTTCAACACGTTCGTATACAGCCTCTTCGTTCTTTCAGTCATACTCTTAAAATGGAGTTCAGTGCTCACAGCAGTTGTTACTCCCTTGTTTTATGTGTGTGAGTGTTTGGCTTGCATGCATATCTGTGTACCCCTTATGTGCCTGGTGCCTGCAGAGCCAGAAGAGGGCATTGGGTGCCCTGAAATGGAGTTACAGACAATTGTGAGCTGTCATGTGGATGCTGGGAATCGAGCCAGGAATCTTTAGAAGAGCAGCCAGCGTTCTTAACTGCTGAGCCTCTCCCAACCCCAGGAATATTAAATATTGTAAGTATAGTTTGGAGTAGTAATGGAATTCTTACGGACTACAGATGTGTACTTTCATGGAAAAAGTGAGAATTTGTAGAAAAGTTAGCCAATGAATGCATTCTTACCTGAACTATTTTCTGCATAATCAGTAAATTAAATAATATCAGAATTTTGACTCAAATTCTTCAAATAATTTTATATATACAAATAATTATATATATATATATATATATATATATATATATATATAAAATCTCATTGATAAATCATTCTGATGGTGCAGTATGCAAAGATTTGAGTTTAAGACTGGTAACTTTAATGTTTGATCTCTGTGTATTAAGTGTTTGGTTTGTAAACTAAATACCCTGCAGCAGTGGCTTTTTACAAACATATTCAAAGAGTGTATTTCACTCTGGTCTATTCTGTTGTTGTGGAGTGTCTCTCTCTCAATTTAAAATAAACTCTGTAATTCTGTGTGGAATTTGTTTTGAATTGTCTAAGCTTGAAGTGACTGTGGAGAGATAATGACTGGGCTGTTCTAGAAGTATATTTTCTTCTGGCAGAAAATGTAACTTTAGATTTCAGCTAAAGAGAACAATAATAATCGAGACTCTGCAGTGTGAGAATCAGAGCAGAATACATGTAGGCATACTATATTAACTTGGTGTTGGTTACTGATAGAGTCAGTTTATACTTAAGTGTCAAGCTGGCGTATTTGCATTTTTCTCTTTTTATCTGGACTCACCAGACAGTTACCAGGATGAGGAAGGATGCTGGTGCAGCAGTGCTGGGGTGCATGGGGTCGGCTACCTGCTCATGCGGGGTACTTGGTCCCTGTGGTCTCGATCATTCTCATTTTACCTTTCATCTTATCTTCTTACTGATGATGCTAGAAAATTCTGATTATATGGTCATGTGATAATCTGTGGCCAGTGCTCTACGTACAGAGAAGCAGGATAAAGGTCTGTGGTTTTCCACTGCTCATGGCGTGGCTGTTGACATGTACATCCAGTCTGAATTGTGCTTCTCACATGAACTTGCCACAGATTCTACATGCCACTCTTTGCAATGGTGACATCACCAGTGGCTGGAAGGCTTGCTGGGTTACATCACCTGGCTGCATGCTGCTGTCAGTGCTGACTGGACTTAGCAGATTAGTTTTCTTGCCCAGGTGTTTAGTCAGAGCTCACATCTGCTGCTGTCTTCTGGTACATGGCCTGGCATAGTATTCCTAAGTGTTGAATCTGCTGCCTTCAGAGTTCAGAGCAGTTTGGTGTGGTAGCAGCGTGGTAGCAGTGTGTTAATTGTTTCATTTCTTTTAAATTTTAATAAGAGGGCATATTGTTCTTGGCCATTGGACCTTCATATATTTTAGCAATATGGAAAGTCTGAAGTTTTGTATATTTTATCTTACATCTTTTGGAGCACACCTTTCTTAATAAGGTCTCCATTGCATTGATTATTCTTGATATTCTGGTCCTATTAGCACATATCAAAACAATGTGATGTGTTTTCAATATATTGTAATACTATACTCAATGCAGAGTATAAATAATTAGCACTATAATTTATGTTTATTGAATTGGATGAATGATTGACATCTAACTACCTGAATTCATTAGTTGATTCTAACATTTTCATTACTTTTCTTATTCAGAGCTTGTACCATGCATAGGTCACCCCCCTTCCAAGAAAAAGTATAATGTCTCAAACTCCTTCTAACATGTTATTTCAAATATTTAATATGACTAATTGTGGAAAGACAAAAGTTGTCAAATGAATCTTAAGCATGTTGCTTAACTTCCAAAGATCTGTTTCTTCACTTATAACAAGGCAATTCCTTAGTAAACCTCAGTGAATTCTTGTGAAGACTACTTTAAGTTCTGTAGACAAACATCATTTTTGGAAGCGATTTTATACAAATTTTATTTTTGTAAATACATGTTATGCATATTTCTTAAGTTAAATCATAACACAAAAATTTGACATTCTGTTTTCACGCACAGGTCTTTGTTATAGATTAAAAAAATGTAATCTAAAGGAATGGGATGATGTCTTAGTAGGCAACTTCTTATGTAAACCTGAGGACCTGAGTTCGAATCCCCAGAACCCATGTAAAAGCTCACACAGTAGAACATCTGTAATCACGGTGCTGCTAAGGAGAGATGGGAGGTGGGGACAAGGGACTCCATGGAAGCTCTGGGCCAGCTTCCCTAGTGTGTCCAGCTGCACAACAAAGAACACACCTGCCTGCCTGCACACACATCAATGTGTCCATGTGCACACACACATTCATACACAGGTACAAACACGCCATTCTCTCTGTCTCTGTCTCTGTCTCTGTCTCTCTGTCTCTCACACACACACATACATACACACACACACACACACACACACACACACACACACACACACGCACACCAATTGTACCAATTGTAATCTGCAGAGCATTGACTTTTAGGAATGTTGGTAGGCCTCATGGACACTATTTATGGAGAAAGCAGTATAAAAATACTTAAATAAAGTTGTTAGATTTTTATTCTATCTCATGTTAGAATAATAGACAGCTATTGTGGGCAACTTAAGAGAGCTTTATAAACTAAAAACTGGAACACTCTTTGGCAAATACAAGCCAGGATGTATTTTATTTGTTTTAGTATCCCAGCTTCAGTTTATGAACTATGATTTTGATTTTTATAATTCCTTTGATGGTTGTTAGTCAGGATATTGAATTAAAACTCATTTACTATTTGTGTTATTGGCACAATTATATAGGTAAGAAAATATGTAATTTATTATAATTCTAACTTTTTAAATTAACTTTATATATATTTACTGTTTCTTCATGGTTATTAAAATTGCACTTTTAAAAGCTTATTACACGTAAACTAAGCATCAACTCCTGCCTTTTGATGCAGCGTGTTTAAGAAGTTGAGAGGTAAGAAGTGTCCTAAGACTGTCCCCAGGTGCTGGACATGGAGTCAAGTTTTGTGTGTTTATGTGTGCTCATTTCAATGTTGTATTATGATGGTATATTCTTCCTTTTAACCTCTTTTGAGAATTAGATATGTGAAAATTGTATTTGCATCATTCTGATTTCCTTCTTCTTCCAACTCCTTCTGTGTCTCTCCACCTCTTTGTCTCAGTATGGCAAAGTTTTTCTTTAGCAATTTTTCTTTCCATATTCTTTAAACAACTGAATTATTCTTATTTTTTAAAAGCTTTTAAATCGAGGTTTTTGTGCAGTTGAAGTATTTATTCAAACACCAAATAAAAGCTATTTTCTTGAAACATGATTAAAGTAATTTAATTATTATATTATGATGACTCTACTTTGGACAGTCTGTCAGTGAATATTATGTGTCCCATTTACTTTTATGTGCATCCAGGAAATACTTGATGGAGTTTACAAGTGTGCCCTATGGTGACATTCATTGGCTTTACTATGTAATTTGGTATCTTTAGTAAAGTCAAGTCAGTGAAATTATCTCCAAACATGAATGATACTTAATTTCATTCATTATTTTGTTAATTCTCATTTACTTAAAATTATTGGCAAGAATTTTATGCAAGAGTTATTTTTAATTCAAGTTTCATGGTAGTTGAATAATGATACTAAGTTGTAGGTAGTGGGAAATTAATCATCCTTTTTGCTTTTTGATTTTGTCTCTAATTTCATCAATGATTATTTCATATGATTTCTCTTGGATTTCTTAAAATTTTTGTTTCTGTTTTCTTTATTTTCAGCTTGTGATGAATGGAAAACATTACCTAAACCAAATCTTCATAGAGATGTCAACAGATTTGGACACTCTGCAGTAGTCATCAATGGGTAAAAGCGCACTTCTCATTTTCAGAGGTTAAAACACTTGTCCTTGCATGTTCACACGATCTGATGTCCTTTGACACTGTGTTGGTTGTTAACGACACACAGTTTCATGCTCTTCTTTCTCCTGAGTACGTGAGACGGTTTGCTAGCCACAGCCTCCACCTCTGTTTCCTTCCCCTCAAGTCCAAGTGTGTGGACATGGTTCAGGAAAAGCGCTCGGGACTGGAGACTCCTCGTGAGGACGCTGTGTCTACTTTGTTTTCCTCTGTGACTCTTTGAGAAGAACTAAGGAGGGAAGACAGACTAGCCTCCTGTTCTACACGCAGAGTGGGAATCCGATTCTTATTGTGTTTCTGCCGTTAACCACCTGTGCGAATTTTGGTGTCTGTAGATTATTCACCTCTCCAGACTTTATTATCAGTTTATCTTTTGGAAATTGGAGTATGGTATTAAATTATGGTCTCCTCTTAAGTTTATATAAATGTTTTGTTTTATTTGTTTTTGAGATGAGTTCTCATTCTGTAGCCTAGCTGTACTGGAACTATGTAATCCATGCTAGCATTGAATTAGTGACAATCCTCCTGTCTCAGCCCCCAGAGTGTTGGGATTATAAGTGTGAGGCACCATAACCAGAAAGTTTGTATGATTTTTATTTCATTAACCAGAATTTGTTAATTTGGATCTTCATGATAGTAAATAATCTACAGCTCACTCAGTAGTTTAAAATGCTTAACTCAGAATGTTTTTATATATTTATTATTACCTTATCCCAGTTACATACAATTTTCCTACTAATGCCACACAATAGATTATTATCCACAATGAAACTGACATGAATTGACTCTAAAAATAATAATAAATTTATGTGAATTCTAAAATTCCTAGGCTTTATTATGGAAAATAGAGATTGATTTTGATTTTGTTTAATATGCATTCTGGAAGCATTTGGACCAGTTGTGTTTTTTTTTATGTTAATAGTAGTTGATAACAGTTGCGTGGTTTTGGGGCATGGAAGCATTGTGTTTGTTGTTAAGCACTCAGTATTTTGGAGCTCCGTTACAGAGCTAGAGTGTGGAAGCCCTGTCTTTCCTTTGCTTTTTTGTTTACAAGAAGTCTCAGTATCTGATTTCTAAGTTCTATGTTTGCCCTAAGTGGCATTTCCAGGCTAATGTAGTGATGCATGTCTTTCACCCCATAGCCTGGCCTTGAAACAGAAGGATCATGACTTCAAAGCCAGAAAGGGTACACATTTCACTGTCAAACACAACACACCAAAACAAAACAAACAACATCATGGAACAAAATCCCCAAATCAATATAGAAAAAAATAAAGGTAAATCTAGGTAGCAGCTCCAAAGTGCACCTTAACATGTATTACTGTTATTATATTATAGTTGCTATGTATTTCTTAAAAGATTGTTTCCTACTTTATTAAGATGGTAATACTTTTTCTGATAAAAGAATGTTACATTCTTGATCCTTTTCTTAATTAATAATAAACATGTCTGTCAACTTAATGTTTCCATAAAACATTAAGATCTATACGATATTTCAGATTTTTATCTGAAATATCATTAAGAAAATTTTATAATAGTTAATCTGGGCTCTTTACATCATACTGTATATTAGAAGTACGATTTTAAGGAACAGTTGGACACAAGCACAGACATTTAAAATGCTAGAAGGTGTAGTTAGATCTGTATTTTTCAGACGAGTTCATTAGACCACTTAGCTGTGCTCTGTTAAGATGCCCCTCCTGTTGTTTTCTAGGTCAATGTATATATTTGGTGGATTTTCTAGCGTACTCCTTAATGACATCCTTGTGTACAAGCCTCCGAACTGCAGAGCTTTCCGTGATGAGGAGCTCTGTAGAAATGCTGGTCCGGGGATAAAATGTGTTTGGAATAAGAATCATTGTGAATCTTGGGAGACTGGGAATTTGAATAATATTCTCAGAGCAAAGTGCCCCCCTAAGACAGGTGAGGCACTTCCCTTTCCTTTCTGGTTTAAAAGCTTCTCTATGTATTTAAAAGTAGAATTGATTTTGCTTATACGAGATTCCTTATTTTAGAAATTAAAAATATAATCTTATAATTATAGAGTCTGATACTTGAATTAGACATCAGTTAATCATTTATTTTCTTTGTTATTTTTAATTTTTTTAATCTGTATGGAAATATGTATAACACGAATTCTTTTATAGTACATGATAAATTATTTTTAAATACATAATTTCTCAGAAATAATGTTTACTTTCAAAGAAATAAAAAGTGATATATATTTGTTGTTTTCTTCTTGAATTTCTGCAAAGCCATATTATATAATTAACTTTTTTCTTTTATGAGATAAAAATTATTTCATTGTGATGAATTCATAAATAAAAATATCACATAGCAAAATTAACATTTGCCAGTTCCAAACTCTATACATGCCATGGCCATTGTGATGCTGTGGAACTTTTCTGAGGCTTTTAATGATTTATTATGATGTGTTGAGTAAATAATTAGAGTTATGAAAAGTGAGCAGTCAGTATTTTTATTTATGTTTTGTTTGGCAGTTATATATTTCAGCTGATAGGTCTTTAATATATTTTTGTGTTGCAATTAAACATTTTCAGATTTTGCTATTCTATATCACATTGGATCTGTAAGTACCTGCAGTCATAAAATCCAGATATTTATTATTATATTTTGTTTGGATGTATACTTTTCTCTTTCTGAACAAGTAAATTTAAAATGTGCCCTGTAAATAAAAACTATAGTTGACTTAATACTAGAGAACTTACTTTGCTGCTGATTTTTTTTAGTGATTCTTAAGTAGATACTATAAATGTATGAATTAAGAATCATGACACTTTTCTTTTCAGTCTAACACGTTTTATCTCCCATTCATGTTGCAGCTGCTCCTGATGACAGATGTTATAGATATGCAGACTGTGCCAGCTGTGCTGCCAACACAAATGGGTGCCAGTGGTGTGATGATAAGAAATGCATTTCAGCAAACAGTAACTGCAGCATGGTCAGTATTACGGACAGACGGTGATGTCACCAACGCGCTGCGTATCACCCGGTTATCATCTTACTGTGCACAAAGGAGATGGCTTTATACATAGAGAAAGAAATGTGTGGGGTACAGTCGGATGACACGAAGACTTCTTAATTATGAAAGCTTGACCTTAACTTAGGCTTGTCCCACTAGCTCTTATAACTTAAATTAACGCATACTTTTATTAATCTATGTTCTACCACGTGGCTTTTACCTCTGTCCCATTCTGTATGTCCAACTCGTTGTGCATCTCCTTGGTGTCTCTCCTGTGCCTCCTTCTTCTCAGAGTTCTCTCTCTGCCCAGAAGTCCTGCCTGTACCTCCTGCCTCGCTTTTGGCCGTTCAGATTTTATTATACCAATCACAGCAATACATTTTCACACAGTGCATATATGTAAAAAAGGACGTATGTAAGTAATCATTCACATCTTGGCCCATAGTAGTTAGCCTGTATATAGCTTTGGTGGTCAAAAGTATCAGTCTGTATTCTGTTTTAGAACTTGTAATTTTTATTCATGTATTTCATGAATGAAACTGAAAGCTTTTCAATACTTATAGTGTATACCTTCTATCTTTAATGCTGTCTTTAAATGTTCTTTACTGTGCTTATGGAATCAGGGTTGTGTAGATAGATAGTAATTACCTAGATTATCTCCATGGGATTCCTGTCAGACTCACATCAGCTGTGTGGTGTTGGTCTGTTGTTTGCATATGTTATCTTTAAATTTTACCACAACATTGATAGCCTGAGTTCTTTTTTTATGAGATTACTTGTTCTCAACTAAGGTAATTTTGTTTCACAGCTAGCCTTTAGCAACAATTTTGATTATCGCAACTGTGAGGCTATTTATTTTTAGTGTGCAGAGGCTCAACACTCAAAAGACGTAGAACACCATTTTCAAACCACCAGGGCACAGAACAATAGCCTTCCCACAACCAACAGTACAAAAAATAGCCTTCCCATAACCAACAGTACATAGAACAACAGCCCTCCCACAACCAACAGTACACAGAACAGCCTTCCCACAAACAACCATACAGAGAACAGCAGCCTTCCCACAACAGTGATTTTCTGGCTTAAAATATATTGTTGGACTACTACTTTACATGAAACAAAACTACTGAAAATTATTAAATTAGTATTTGTAGTTTGGAACTTAGTGAAAATTTATCCTTTATCATGTTGTTTTAAACAAAATCTCAATTGTTCAAGATGCTGGGGTGAAAGCCTGCCGGCTCAGAGAGGCAGAGAAAGCACCCAGCTTACTGTCCTCCTCCACCAGCATCCTGACGCCTCCTGCCTTCTCTTCCGCTGTCTCAAACAAGACTTCTCCAACTGAGTGTTCTTCCCTTCTACTTCCTGTGCCTCTCTACCAATCCTCCTGACTCCCTCTTACTCTCTATGGTTTTTTCTTAATTCCGTGTTCACTTCCTGTCAACTGGTTGCTTGGTCTGCCTCTTGACCTGTGGTTGATTTTATTTTCCTGTTTACAGTATTCAAGCAGAAAGCTCTGGGATTAAAAGTGTGTGCCGGGGCAGAGCCATACCACAACTAGAAACAGGTTTTTCCAGTAAATAATGCAGTCTTGGGGTTCACATTATGAGCAAATATCCTGCAACAATGTCATGATAAATTTTTTGTAATAACCAATGATACTTCAGCATTTTAAAGTTGTAGGCATCTACTATAAAATAGTAAAACAGGAAAATTTAGTTTTTGGCTTAGTACATTGAACCCTTTTGCATTTGTACATATTTTACTAGTATATAATTTTCTGTCATGCAAATTGATTTAATAACAAGATATACTAAAAGTTTGAGTTTTAACATTTTGCAAGACATATTTATATTTGAAGTTTAGTTATATTTTTAGATATGTACTCACATAAGGGGATTATATTAGTGGAAATAAAGATGAAGTAAAATTCAACACAGGCATAAAGGCCTAGTGTTATGGTTAGGGTTCTTCATAGGAGCAACTGTGGGGACATACTCAGGATTGTAGGGAATTGTTTATGTGATTATGAAAAGTCCCCATGATCTGTCTGTCACCTGTAAACTGAACACACAAGGAGGAGTGGTAAAATTTCAGTAGAAGTATAGTGGCCTATGAACCACGTGCACAACTCACGTAAATCCTAGCCAAGTGCAGTGGCAGCTAATGTCTCAATTCAGCACTCAGGCAGCAATTCTTACTGTCCTCAGAGTTTGTGGTGTTCGGCTCTTGTGGAAATAGATGGTGTCTGCCCACACTGGGGAATGTGCATCAGTCAGCTCATGCAGATGTTACGTTCATTTGGACATCCTCACAGACATGCCACACTGTCTGCATACCTGTGTCCTAGTCAGATTGACACATACAATTAGCTATCACATAATTAAAATGGAGAAAACTCTTTGTTAAAAATTTCAAGAAAATTTTATTTTAACCTTTTTGATGACTTTGAATTAGTTTTTGTTTAGAGATTATTTTAATCTGTTCAATTTGCCACATCAAAACATTATAAACTGCATGATTTATAAGAAACAAGGATTTATTTCCCAAAGTTCTGAAGACTTGGAATTTCAGGCTCTGAGCCAGACTCACAGCCTTCATGCTTGGTGAAGACTTGGGTTCTGGTTCGTAGACATTTTCTTCCCTGGTTGTTCTAATGTGGCCTCCTGTATATGAAGGCTCCATCACTGAGACCAAATCACCTCCCCAGTGTCCTCTCCTGTATTGTCACATTGGGGACTTTGGTGTCAATATGTGAATTGGGGTGGGGATACAAACATTCAGTCCATAGAAGACTGTCTGACCATTTCCACTAACAAGGCCACACCTATTCCAACAAGGCCACACCTCCATTTTCTTTCAAACCCCCACAGAGACATTTAAGTTTGTGTGCATGTGTATATTTAGATAACTATACTTGCATCTGAAAAAAATAAATTATGTAAATTGCTCTCAAACAATTGTCTTGTATTGCATCCCTTTGCTTTATTTTATTTTTGATGATGTGTTAGCCAGGAGTGACTTGGATGACATAGTATGAGTGAGCAGATGGTACTCTCCTATAATTTAGAATTCTGTTGTAATGTACTTTTTAGGCAGTTTTATCAGAGTGGTGATTAAGCCAAACTGAATGCTAATGGATACCTAAAGTTCTAGGGGAATTTCGTCAAATTATGTGCAGTGATATTTTTCATTATTTAGCCATATTTATTGCAAGCTGCATATTTGGGCTCTAATGGGTCAGAAATCTGTTTGCTTTTCATGGATTTACATTTTGAATTTATGACTAAGTAGACCAAGATTGGAACAGTAATGGCTACTCTTCATTGCCTTTGGTTCATTAGGTAAACAGTGCGAGTTGTGATTTAGATCAGTGTTCAGCTTTATTCTATCACTGATTTCCGTGGCGCTGTATGTGATTAAAATAGAATTTCATCCCTCATTGTTATTTCTGTCAACGAATGATCTATTAGTGAGCAACAGTGGAATTACCAAATATGGACTCTGACATAACTGTGGTTCTGAGCGTTTACACTTATTGCTTTTGTTTTTATTTTCTTACTCCCAACATCTTTATCATTCTTTTGTCATTTTCATAGATTTATATATTCAATAATTCAAGTGAATATTTCTTTTATTGAGTTGGCAAATACTTTAAATTCTACTCTTAATGATCATATAGGATAATGCTAGAATTTATGTGCTAAATGAAAACATAATACTTTGAATAATGAAAGTTGACGTTAAGCTAGTTTACTTGTTCCTAAAGGAGATGTGCTGGTTGAGTAATTCACAATTGAAATTGACAAAAGTGTGTCTGAATTTTTTCTTATGGACCAGCAAGTTAAACATTAGATGTGCATATATTTTATCCATTATCCTGTAGTAAATATAAAATTCTCCAGAGAAATGAATATTTTGGCTCAGTAGATGGCTCAGTGGGTAAAACCCTTGCTGTGTAAGTGTTGGGACCTGCCTTGAGTCCTAAGATCCTGTGCAGAGTCAAGCAGAGCCAGGAAAGAGAGCATGCGACTTTAATCCCAGGGCTGCTAGTTAGACGGGAGGTGAGACAGGAGAATTCTGGCTCGTTTGTGTACACAACAGTGAACAACAGAGACTGCTTTAAACAAGGTGGACAGCAAGGGCTGGCTCCTGGGTTTGTCCTCTGAGCACAGCACACACTACTGCTTGTACATCATACACACACACACACACACACACACACACACACACACGGATGCACAAGAAGTTAATACTTTTGTCTTTTAGGTGATTGTAGTGCATTTCAAATATTTATTGTTGTGCTGGCTGGTTTTGTGTCAACTTAACACAAGCTGGCGTCATTTTAGAGGAGGAAACCTCCAATGAGAAAGTGGCCCCACCAGAATAGCTTGTGGAAAAGCCTGCGGTGTGTTTTCATGATTGATGATTGATGTGGGAAGGTCCTGCTCACTGTGGGTGTTCCCACTCCTGGAATGGTTATTCTGGGTACTATAAGTAAAGAGGCCGAGCAAACTGTGAGGAACAAGCCAGTAAGCAGTCTTCCTTGATGGCTTCTGCTCCAGGTTCCTGTTCTGATTCCCTTTGATGCTGGACTATGATGGGGATGTGTAAGCTGAAATAATCCCTTTCCTTCCCAGGTTGCTCTTGGCCATGGTGTTTGGTCCAAGGAGTAAAAACCCTAACTCAAATGCTCGAGTGCCTGTGTGTGTGCTTGGGTGTGTGTGTGTGTGTGTGTGTGTGTGTGTGTGTGTGTATAGGTCAGAGGAGAATGTGCAGAATCTGATTTTCTTTCCTCTCTCTGTGTTCTGAGGATTGAACTGAAGTCATCAGGCTTTGTAGCATGTGTTTACAGAACCATCTCACCTAATGGGTACTGCATTTTATAAAGGAAGTATAATATTTTATCAATAAATACTTGGTGCATGGTCATTAAACTACCTAAAAATATAGTTTTACAATATTAATATGAGATAGTTATATCTTAATTTTAACTTTTAGCATTAGTTACTGAAAATTAGTATTTACCTATTCTTTAGAAGAAAGTCTGATATAAGCGAGTCTCTTTATAGACACTAACAAGATTGGGTGTGTTGCTCAAAATGTATAATTAAGTCCCTTCCAGTATTTTTCTGATATATGCATTTAGTCACTGAATGTCTTAAGCCCCTAGTTTTAAAGTCTGTATTCATAAGGTAGTTTTTAGTCAGATAGTCGTGATTTTCTGTTATGAAGTAGCTGAACATAGGTATATATAAGGTATGATACAAGAGTTGCTATATGACCTTTGATTTTTCATTATTGATCCCCAGCCTTTAACTTTTCATTGCCAGATTTAGTAGACATATGTTTTTATGATGTAGTAAGATTGAAAAAAAGTAACAATGCAGTTTTCTTTTTAGCCTCTATGAAAAAAGTATAATACTCTCAGAGAGACATTAAGTAGATACCCATTATTAGTTTAAATCATTATGATAATAATTTCTCTTTATATTGTGGTAGATTTGAAACTATTTTACTAGTTATTTCTACTTCGTTTTCATCGGGACTAGACTCATTTCATGTTGTTATTAAGAATGTGAATTCATGCATTCACTTAATTAGAGATTGGTTTTCAGATTCACTCAAAAAGTTTTCTTTTTCAAATTTTAAATTACATAATTTTCTCAGTATTTTCCAATTTTAGGAACTCATTATAATTCTAGGAACAACAGTTTACTAGCTTAAATGAAAAGAAAAGCTGGCGAACAAAATTGAGTAGAGTTTACTTAAGCAAAGAACAATTCATGAATTGTATGGCACCCTGAACCTTTAGAGACTCAGGGAACTCTTTCCAGTTTTCCCTAAGACCAGGCAAAAGACATAGAAGCAAAACAAATAAACAGTAAGAACTACAACAAAAATCCAGATGATATATACAGAAGCAGCTTAGTTCAGTATAGTGCATTTGCCCTGTACGGACATGGTCTGATCATTGGCATGCTGTGATTGCTAAAGCTTGCTTTCCGTGGTTGCCTCAGACTTAATATCTGTTAAGAATGTTCTTATCAGTATGTGTTGCTTATGTTCTAAGTTATATTGAAGTTTACTATGTAGAACGGTAGGTTTAAGCCAAATGTAATTCAACACTAATGCAATAATTTAGAGAAATTATGATTCAATGGAATTGGGTTTGGAGATAAAAGCATATTTTAAAGTTCAACAGGGGCTTAAAATTTTGTGATGTTTAAGAATCCTTGTTTATTCAATTGTGAAAAATAACATGCTTTGTCTTTCAATTTTCTAGTCTGTCAGAAACTACACCAAATGTCATGTAAGAAATGAGCAGATTTGTAACAAACTTACAAGCTGTAAAAGCTGTTCACTAAACTTGAATTGCCAGTGGGATCAGCGACAGCAAGAATGTCAGGCTTTGCCAGGTAAATATTTCATGATTTAATAAGTGAGTGTTTTACTCTGTAGACAAATAATATTATATCATCATCTATGAGTATAAGGAAAAGTCATTAGGAGTCAGTTTAATAGCCTGTTCACTAAGCACAATACTAGTAATGGGTTCTCCCCTAGCACCCATGACTTGTCTGGGTATAGGTTCTTGGGTCAGTAATGGTGCCAAGTATGAGTTTCCTCTTGTGGAGTGGGACATAGATCCAGTCAGGAAGTGATTGGTCATTCCTGTAATGGTCATGCTATTGTACCAGTGACTCTTTATTGGCACAGTCATTATTGTAACTGTGTTTTGAAAGAGTTCACAGTTGGGTATGGTTGATAATACTTTTTTCCTCCGGTAGTGTGCATAGCACATTCTAGAGCTAGGAGTAACGAGAGCTAGCCATAGAGATGATTTATATGCCTCAAGCATGTGGCGTCTTTAGCAGTAGGGTCTTACTGGCGAATTCTGGAGCATGCTGAAAAGCAGTGGCGGTACCTATACTGTTTGGGGTCTGTGGTACCTCACTGGCCAACAACTCCAAAGGAAGTGACCGTTTCTGACACTGGGATATTTATTTGTTAGCTTCTGGTGTGTAGTAGGGCCATTGCTACTCCACTTAAGGGTAACTTTGTTTTACCGTGTGTGTGTGTGTGTGTGTGTGTGTGTGTAAGCTTCATCATAGTAGATTTCCATATAGCTTTTTTGAAGGTTTTGAGTGTTATTTATCCCTCTCCAAACTCCCTCCTCTACTGTTTACCCTCCCACCACAGCTAAACCCTTCCTGTTCCATCTTTCTCTTTAAACCTTGTATAACAGGGAGCATTGTCTCCCTTCCATTGAAAGCCCCTCTTCATGGCTCCTTAGTAACTACTGACCTCTATGTTAATTCCAAAAGAAACACATACATCTAAAGATTCAAAGCTAACATCCAGAAATAAGAGAAACATGCAACAGTTGTCTTTCTGGGACTGGCTTACCTCATTTAAAATGAGTAACTGAATAGCATGCCATCGTGTAAATAGACCACATTTTCATTACCATCCATGAGTTGGTGAACATCTAGGCTGTTGCTTTTTACTGGATATTGTGATAGAGCAGCAGTGGACATGGATGAGTAAGTATTTCTTGAGCAGGATGTGGAGTTCTTTGAGTACATTCCCAAGACTGGTATAGCTGGATCATTTGGTAGCTCCTTTTAGCTTTTTGAAGAGCTGCTGCACTGATTTCCTTAGTGACTACATCAGTGTTTCCTTTCCCGGACATGCACTTGTGTACCAGCATTTGCCGTCTTTTTCTTTTTCTTTTTTCTTTTTGAACCCTAGTCCTTCTGACTGGCATGAGAGGAAATCTCAAAATAGTTTTACTTTGTGTTTTCTCTGATGGCTACCGATGTTGACCCCCCCTTTTTTTTCCTAAAGTTTTTCAGTTGTTTGCTTTTTCATCTTTTCAGAACTTTGTTTAGTTTAATGCCTGGGTTTGTAATTGGGTTGTTTGTTTTCTTGATGTTTAATTTGAGTTGTTTATGGATTCCAGATACCGATCCTCTGTCAGATCTACAGCTAGAAAAATTATTTTTCCTTGTTAGTCTGTCTTGTCACTCGAGTGATGGTGTCCTTTGCTGTATGGAACGTTTTTAGTTTCCTGAGATCCATTTATTAATTGTTGGTTTTAATGTCTACACTGTTACATTTTCCTGGTTTTTCAGTCTGTCATTGGCATAAAGGAAGGCTGCTGATAATTGTACGTTGATTTTTATACCTTGCTGCTTTGCTGGACCTGTTTCTTGGCTCTTAAGGGTTTTTGAAGATTGTTTTTAGGGTCTTAGGTATAAAATTGGTTCATCTGTTGACAGGGATGCATCAAGTTTTCTTTCCCAATCTACACTTGTGTGTTTCCTTTGCTGTGTGTTGCCCTAGCTAATACGTCAACACTGTGTTAAACAGAAGTGGAGAAAGTGGACACACTTGCCTTGACACTGATCTTAGTAGAAATGCTTTGAGTTTCCTGTTTAGTCTTGTGTTGCCTGTAGGTTTGTTGCGTGTAGCCTTTAGTGTATTGAGAAATGCTCTCCATCTCCAGGTTCCCCGTGACTTTTATTATGAAGGCAATATTGGATTTTTCAAAGGCTTTTTCTGTATCTGCTGAAATGATTTTATGATTTCTGTCTTTTAATCCATATATTAGTTACTTTTCCATTAATGTAGTAAAATAATGTGGCCAAGGAAACTTATATTAGAAGGAGATAATCCGGCTTATGGTTCCAGAGAGATGAGAATGAATTGTGACAGGGAGTCATAGCAGCAAGATGTGTGTTTGACGGCAGGAACAGGAAGTTGAGAGCGCATAAAAAAGCAAGCAATGCCAGGCGGTGGTGGCGCACGCCTTTAATCCCAGCACTCGGGAGGCAGAGCCAGGCGGATCTCTGTGAGTTCGAGGCCAGCCTGGACTACCAAGTGAGTCCCAGGAAAGGCGCAAAGCTACACAGAGAAACCCTGTCTCGAAAAACCAAAAAAAAAAAAAAAAAAAAAAAAAAAAAAAAAAAAAAGCAAGCAATAAGCTGAGAGAAAAAGCTGGAAGTGGCGGAAGGCTTTTCCCTTCAAAGCCCTCCCTCAGGGATGTGCTTCCTCCATGAAGGCCGCACTACCTGAATCTCCCCGAGAGCCCCACCAACTGAGAACCGAGTGTTCAAATATCCGAATCTTTGGGGGCTTCCTCATTCAAACACCCACATTCCATCCCTTGACTCCCATAGGCTCATGGCAGTATCCTCATGCAAAATGCATTTAGTTCAACTTTAAAAGTCTCTGTGGCCTTTCACAGTCTCAACACTGTTTGTTTAAAAGTCCAGTGTGTCTTCTGAGATTCAAGGCAGTCTTTTAACTTTAACCCCTGCAAAAGCAAAGAGAACATTACATTCTCCCATCATGTAATCACACAGAATATGTACAAAGAGGAATGAGGGCATGTTGAGGAAATATAGGACCAAAGTAAGTGCCCAGATTCTGGAGACTGGAAGACATTTCCCATTTCCACCATCACAGTGTGAAACCACCAATAATTTAACAAACACGTCTCAACATGAAGAAAAGTGATTTGGTGTTTTGAGTTCTGTAAGACTGTGTGGCCTCAGCACTACAAGAAAGCCGTACTGTATTCACTAAGTGCTAACAGTTTTCTGAGGACTTCACTGGTCTCAGCCTGTTACTCAAGGTGCCCAGTTTAGTCTTTAGAATATTAGCTATCGGTGAACTGCAACAACAAGACCTTTTAGTGCCTGTGAGGTCAGAGCAAATGGTGTGAAGATGCACTTCGTTTTGAATTTTCATTCTGTTCTGTCTACTGTGGGCTTTTCTAAGACTGTGAAGCCTGGCTTCTTAAACTCTAGTTCACCATTCCATATTGGGTCACACTGGATGTAAGGGGTTTAGAAAATTTGGCAATAGTGAAAGTTTTTTTTTTTTTTTTTTTGAGTACTCATCAATCAAAATTAATTAGAAAATAAATGCTTAATGAGTCTGAAATACTTTTGGCAACACTTTTATTGAGTCCTGTGACTTCACTGCAGCCTGGGTTCTGAACACAACCATGTTCACTTTGCCTGTATATGCTAGCATGTGTTACCAGAGATGCTTCATGAGACACTTGGGTTCATATTTGACTGTTGTATGTTGTAAACTGTATTGTTTTTAGTGTATGTACAAAGTTTTCTGTTCTTACAGAAATAATGATTTAATTACAGTCTTTATATATTTGGCCACTGTAATTTTTCAGCATGTGAACTTTAAATTAGTATTTCTTTGCATTGTATTGTGTTTGAATGCTTCATTTAAAAATTGGCATTTGAGTTGCTGGCTTTTCATAAAAAAATTTAAATAAACTTTGATATTAAAATAGAATTTATAACAATTTCTGATTTATCCTTAACTATACTTCTGCCATTCTATTCTACCTAACTATGAGAAGTGGTGTTCTCAACAATGATAGTTATAAGATTAAAATAGCTGTTAATGCTCAAAAACACTGAAAATGTTGTATCCCAAAGTTTCAGATGTTTAGTTAAGATTTAATTCTTTATGTAATAATAACCAAATGTCTGTCCCATTAGTATGAAAATTTGTTTTTGACTTTGATAAATAGCAAAATTTTATCTCAAAAAATTTTAAAATAAGATTTGTTGTGATTTATTATCAATAACTGTTTAATTTATAGATCTCTTTTCTATACCTATATACCTATACCTATATACCTAGGGCTTCTGTGGGATGGTCTGTATGTCAAATTACTCTGATTGGTCAATAAATAAAACACTGATTGGCCAGTGGCTAGACAGGAATTATAGGCGGGACTAACAGAGAGGAGAAAAGAAAGAACAGGAAGGCGGAAGGAGTAGCACTGCCAGCTGCCACCATGACAAGCAGCATGTGAAGATGCCGGTAAGCCACGGGCCACGTGGCAAGGTATAGATTTATAGAAATGGGTTAATTTAAGATATATGAACAGTTAGCAAGAAGCCTGCCATGGCCATATAGTTTGTAAGCAATATAAGTCTCTGTGTTTACTTGGTTGGGTCTGAGCGTCTGTGGGACTGGTGGGTGAGAGAGATTTGTCCTGACCGTGGGCCAGGAAGGAAAACTAGCTACATAGGGCCTGTACATTTTTCTAAGCAAAAAGAACTTATATTAGTTACTTCTCTGTTGCTAAAACAAAATGCCATCACCCAAAGCAACTCGAGGAAGAAAGGGTTAATTTTGTCTTATGATTCTGGGGTTTGAGTCCGTAATGGCAGGGAGGCATTACCACAGGCAGCAGGAGAACGTGGTGTAAGAAGTTCTGTTCAATAGTGCACAGTCTCAGTTGACTGAATGCTGAAGCAGATATGGAAATACAGTGTCTTTATGTGTGACATTAAAGAGATTTGTAAAAGGTAAAACAAAGCCACAAAACTAGGTTGCTTTAAATTTGATTTATGTAATAAAACTAAATCCCCTTATGCTAAGTTTCAGTTTTCATCCCCCAGTTTTATTATGAAAAATTTAAGAATGTAGGGCATGGGAAAACTTGGTGAGGACACCAAGTCCCACATTGAAGAAGCTACAGTTAACACGTCTTCCCTGTCTCCATCCATTCTCCATGTCCACTGTTTCCCTCCATTCTCCGTGTCCACTGTCTCCATCCATTCTCCGTGTCACTGTCTCCATCTATTCTCCATGTCCACTGTTTCCCTCCATTCTCCGTGTCCACTGTCTCCATCCATTCTCCGTGTCACTGTCTCCATCCATTCTCCGTGTCCACTGTTTCCATCCATTCTCCGTGTCACTGTCTCCATCCATTCTCCGTGTCACTGTTTCCATCCATTCTCCGTGTCCACTGTTTCCATCCATTCTCCGTGTCCACTGTCTCCATCCATTCTCCGTGTCCACTGTCTCTATCCATTCTCCGTGTCACTGTTTCCATCCATTCTCCGTGTCACTGTTTCCATCCATTCTCCGTGTCACTGTTTCCATCCATTCTCCGTGTCCACTGTCTCCATCCATTCTCTGTGTCCACTGTTTCCATCCATTCTCCATGTCCACTGTCTCTATCCATTCTCCGTGTCCACTGTCTCCATCCATTCTCCGTGTCACTGTTTCCATCCATTCTCCGTGTCACTGTCTCCATCCATTCTCCGTGTCCACTGTTTCCATCCATTCTCCATGTCCACTGTCTCCATCCATTCTCCATGTCCACTGTTTCCATCCATTCTCCGTGTCCACTGTCTCTATCCATTCTCCGTGTCCACTGTCTCCATCCATTCTCCATGTCCACTGTTTCCATCCATTCTTCGTGTCCACTGTCTCTATCCATTCTCCGTGTCCACTGTTTCCATCCATTCTCCATGTCCACTGTTTCCATCCATTCTCCATGTCCACTGTCTCTATCCATTCTCCGTGTCCACTGTCTCCATCCATTCTCCATGTCCACTGTCTGTATCCATTCTCCGTGTCCACTGTCTCCATCCATTCTCCGTGTCACTGTTTCCATCCATTCTCCGTGTCACTGTTTCCATCCATTCTCCGTGTCACTGTCTCCATCCATTCTCCGTGTCCACTGTTTCCATCCATTCTCCGTGTCCACTGTCTCTATCCATTCTCCGTGTCCACTGTCTCCATCCATTCTCCGTGTCACTGTTTCCATCCATTCTCCGTGTCACTGTCTCCATCCATTCTTCGTGTCCACTGTTTCCATCCATTCTCCATGTCCACTGTCTCCATCCATTCTCCATGTCCACTCTTTCCATCCATTCTCCGTGTCACTGTTTCCATCCATTCTCCGTGTCACTGTCTCCATCCATTCTCCGTGTCACTGTTTCCATCCATTCTCCGTGTCCACTGTCTCTATCCATTCTCCGTGTCCACTGTCTCCATCCATTCTCCGTGTCACTGTTTCCATCCATTCTCCGTGTCACTGTCTCCATCCATTCTCCGTGTCCACTGTTTCCATCCATTCTCCATGTCCACTGTCTCCATCCATTCTCCATGTCCACTGTCTCCATCCATTCTCCGTGTCACTGTCTCCATCCATTCTCCGTGTCCACTGTTTCCATCCATTCTCCATGTCCACTGTTTCCATCCATTCTCCGTGTCCACTGTTTCCATCCATTCTCCGTGTCCACTGTTTCCATCCATTCTCCGTGTCCACTGTCTCCATCCATTCTCCGTGTCACTGTTTCCATCCATTCTCCATGTCACTGTTTCCATCCATTCACCATGTCTGAAAGGATGAATGGCGCTGGTGGCAGCGCTGATTACTACGTGGAAAGATCACGGTCACGACAGAACCCAATGGTACTCTTTTGAGCTTTATTAGGAGGGAAACAGGAGAAAGGGAAAAAGGGGAGCCAGGCCCTGGGGGGAGGGAACAGAGCAGAGAGAGGGTGGGGGTCTGCTGCTGGCTTTCTAAGTCAGGTAGTAGTTGCCTGTATCCGCTGATGAGGTAAGACCCAAGACCCCAAGAACTGGGTAACCCTCAAGGTTTTTTGAAGGTTAAAGACCATGAGTTTGAGAAGTACTGCCTTAAACGAGTTCTGTGAACATCTCAGTCCTGCTCGAAGGACATTTGTACAAAGGAAGAAAGAGGTTATATTTCATAGATGTGGACACTAAAATGTTGTAGAGAATCGATGCTGTTCAAACGTCAGTATAGATTCTGATAAAATACTGTTGCTGAGTAGTGTAGTCTATAAAGAAGTGAAGTAAGTATGTAAAGTTAGGTCAGAAATCAGTGGTTTTATTTTTATCTATCTTTTCTCATTTCTATTAGTTCTTGAAGATCTTTTACAATTCATTTTGACCATATTCAGTTCCTTACCCACCTCCTCCAAGATCCATCCCCCTTTCTCAACCCATCAAACTGTGTTCCTTGAAAAGAACCAAATCAGGTCCAGTTTGTGCTGACTTTTGGATGTAGACTTCTTGGAGCATGGTCAACCCACCAGGGACCTCACCCTTGAAGGAACCTGACTTGTGAGCGTCTAGTCCCCCTCCCCTCCATCCTTGGGTTCCGAGGGCTTGTGTTTGCACACTGTTGTGTCCAGACTCTCGGCTGCTGTGAGTTCGTGCCTTCTTACCTTCCCTCTGCTCCTCCTTCCTTAAGGATCTCAAGAAAAATGACTGCAAAAGATAACTGCTTCATCATAGTATGTATTATGTTTGATTAGTTAGTTTTATTGTTATATTTTATTTTTGAGACAAGGTCTCACACTATAGTGAGGGCTGACCTTGAAATTGCTGTGTAGCCCAGAATGTCCTCAAGCTTCTAACATTCCTCCTGCTGCATCCTCCACAGGAGTTAATTCTCATGTAAAACACCCACTCTTAAAGCTCTTACTCTATTTAGTGATTCCATACCTAAGGGTACACTGTTTTTTCTATATTCTTTTAAAAATTCTGATTTTTTTCTTTCTTGTTTGTTTGTTTGTTTTTCTGGAAAGAGAGAGAGAGAGAGAGAGAGAGAGAGAGAGAGAGAGAGAGAGAAAGAGAAAGAGTATGGACTTGGGTGGGTGAGGAAGTGGGAAGGATCTGGAATAGTCAGGGGAAGGAGAAATCATGATCAGAATATAGTGGATGAAAAACAATTTTTTTCACTTAAAAATATATCATGAAGTGAATGATAGTAAAGACCCTACCAGGATGGGGATGTGGAGTAGGAGAGAGGGGTGTGAAGGAGGGAGGAGGGGGCAGAGGAGGGAGGAGGGGCAGAGGAGGGAGGAGGGGCAGAGGAGGGAGGAGGGGACAGAGGAGGGAGGAGGGGCAGAGGAGGGAGGAGGGGGACAGAGGAGGGAGGAGGGGCAGAGGAGGGAGGAGGGGCAGAGGAGGGAGGAGGGGACAGAGGAGGGAGGAGGGGCAGAGGAGGGAGGAGGGACAGAGGAGGGAGGAGGGGCAGAGGAGGGAGGAGGGGCAGAGGAGGGAGGAGGGACAGAGGAGGGAGGAGGGGCAGAGGAGGGAGGAGGGGCAGAGGAGGGAGGAGGGGCAGAGGAGGGAGGAGGGGCAGAGGAGGGAGGAGGGGCAGAGGAGGGAGGAGGGGGCAGAGGAGGGAGGAGGGGCAGAGGAGGGAGGAGGGGCAGAGGAGGGAGGAGGGGCAGAGGAGGGAGGAGGGGACAGAGGAGGGAGGAGGGGACAGAGGAGGGAGGAGGGGACAGAGGAGGGAGGAGGGGCAGAGGAGGGAGGAGGGGACAGAGGAGGGAGGAGGGGCAGAGGAGGGAGGAGGGGACAGAGGAGGGAGGAGGGGGCAGAGGAGGGAGGAGGGGACAGAGGAGGGAGGAGGGGACAGAGGAGGGAGGAGGGGACAGAGGAGGGAGGAGGGGCAGAGGAGGGAGGAGGGGACAGAGGAGGGAGGAGGGGCAGAGGAGGGAGGAGGGGCAGAGGAGGGAGGAGGGGCAGAGGAGGGAGGAGGGGACAGAGGAGGGAGGAGGGGCAGAGGAGGGAGGAGGGGCAGAGGAGGGAGGAGGGGCAGAGGAGGGAGGAGGGGACAGAGGAGGGAGGAGGGGCAGAGGAGGGAGGAGGGGCAGAGGAGGGAGGAGGGGCAGAGGAGGGAGGAGGGGGCAGAGGAGGGAGGAGGGGCAGAGGAGGGAGGAGGGGACAGAGGAGGGAGGAGGGGCAGAGGAGGGAGGAGGGGCAGAGGAGGGAGGAGGGGCAGAGGAGGGAGGAGGGGCAGAGGAGGGAGGAGGGGCAGAGGAGGGAGGAGGGGCAGAGGAGGGAGGAGGCGGACTAACTGTAATTACAGTTGTTCTTTGTGAGGTGAAAGTCATCCATCCTCACCAGCCTGCTGTGCTGCACAGCTGAGTCTGGTTCTCAGTTCTTCACAAGGAAAGCAGCAGCAGCTTTCTTTCTTTTCTAGATGAAACCGTTGCTTTTTTCCTATTTTTGTTTTATTTTATTTTTTATTCATTTATTTATTTTTGGTAGGGTCTTACTGTTTAGCTCAGCCTGTCCTGGAACTTACTCGGTAGTGCCGTTTGGCCTGGAACTGCAGCTGCCCGGTCTCTGCCTCCTGGACGCTGGAGTTACAGGCCGGGTGCGTCAAGCTCAGCTCGGCTTTCTCTTCTCTTAAAGGGATCTGCTCCCAGGTCGTCTGCACTCCTGTGATGTCCAGTTTAGTGCGTTCACGGGATTCCTAGGTGTGTGAGCGTGTGAGCGAGCGCGTGGGTCTGCGTCCTGGGCCCTCCCCTGCACCTCCTTCTCGTTTGTCTTGTTCCACTCTGATGTGATAGTTTATCTTAGATTTCATTTTGTTATATTTAAAATAAATGAATGAAAACTTGGCCACTGGGGTAAAGGAGGTTAACACGTGAGCTGTCCTCATACCTGTGGGAAGAGGGAGAACTCAGCTTCCTCCAATGGAGTGACACTGTGTAAAGGCCACTCCAGGGCAGGCCTAATGTTCAGGAGTACTTGACCAACATAGAATGGACTCCACAGTTCTTTTGTGTGCTTTTATTTGGTTACAGTTTGGTGAGATTTTGTTTGTTTGGTTTATTTTTCCCTTGTGGGTAGTTTTATTTTGTTTTCTTGGTTTTAGGGGGTTTGTTGTTATATTGTGTTTTTGTTTTTTGAGAAAACTTAAAGTTAGGTGGGTAGAGTGGAGGAGAGGATCTGGAAGGACTTGGGAGGGGAAGAATATGATCAAAATACATTTAAATTTATAAATTGTTTTAAATAATTAAAAAAGTAATCTGATCTTTTGTAGCCTGGAATTAGACAGATATAGTAGTAACTTTGTTTTTCGAGAGGTCAGATGCTGATGCCCTAGACTACACAGGAATCTTTGGAGTCACTGTAGAAAATAGGTGTTGGAGAACCGGAGCTCATGTTGTTTAAGAATTCAGGAAAGGCCAGGCATGATGATGCATGCTTTAATCCCAGCACTAGGGAGACAGAAGCAGATGAGTTCAAGGCTAGCCTAGTGAGACTGTTTCAACAAAACAAACAAAAGAATTTAGGAAAGAATTAGGATCTTGTTTTAACTCTCCAGCAAACTATTAAATAAACTTTGGGATATTAAGAAATTTTGAAGAGTTCTATCTAAAAATTTTAAATTAACACAATGGTCATATCTATAATTTTGAAATAACTGATAAAGAACCATAATTCTTTGTAATGTAAGAGTAAGATGCTATTCTTTTTCTTTACCTAGCTCACCTTTGTGGAGAAGGCTGGAATCACGTTGGGGATGCTTGTCTTCGAATCAATTCCAGTAGAGAAAGTTATGACAATGCAAAGCTTTATTGCTATAATCTCAGTGGAAATCTCGCTTCTCTGACAACTTCTAAGGAGGTAGAATTTGTGTTGGATGAAATACAGAAGTACACACAGCAGGTAAACCTTTGGGTTCTTTATGTGATGGACGTATGCAATGATCCATGATCTGCAGAAATGATTTATTCTTTTTTGTCTTTTAAAGTAAATGTCTATCTGAATTACTTATAGCACATGTATGAAAACTGTTACTGTATTTGGTAGTCTCCTGCTGTATGAGAACCCAGAGATGCAATGAAGCGCTCTTCTCAGACAGTGTAGTAGAGAAGAGACAAGAACAGTTGTTCTTGAGTGAGGTAATTGCCATGATAAATGCACTCAGGGTACTTCCTGAAGATGAGGATGGACAGCTAGTCATAGCGTGAGCTTATGGACTAGTCTTGGAGAAATGCCCTAGCCAGCATGCGCAGGACTTGGAGATACTATAAGGAAGTTGGAAAAATCCTACAGTTTTTGTCTTAACTTGTCTTTAGTAGCTTCCAGCATAGTGGTGGTATATGCAATGTATGTGGTAGCAGATGGGGAGATCTTTTGATATTTATACTTTAGAAAATGTGCTCTGGAAGTCCAATTGGTGAGAAAGAGGAGGGATTGTATGAGCGAGAGATGTTGAGACCATGATTGGAAAAAGCACAGGGACAAACAGCCAAAGTAGTGGAAACACATGAACTATGAACCAATAGTGAGGAGCCCCCAACTGGATCAGGCACTCTCGACAAGTGAGACAGTCAATTAGCTTGAACTGTTTGGGAGGCCCCCAGGCAGTGGGACTGGGACCTGTCCTTAGTGCATGATCTGGCTGTTTGGAGCCTGGGGCCTATGCAGGGACACTTTGCTCAGCCTGGGTGAAGGGAGGAGGGGACTGGACCTGCCTTGACTGAATCTACCAGGCTGAGCTGAATCCCTAGGGGAGTCCTTGCCCTGGAGGAGATGGGAATGGGGGGTGGATTGGGGGGAGGGCGGGGGGTGGCGGGAGGAGGGAGGACAGGGGAATCCATGGCTGATATGTAAAATTAAATTAAATTATAAAATTAAAAAAAATAATAAAAAGGAAATGCAACAGGTTTTGTTTTTTTTTTAAAGTGAGATCTGGTTTTTGTGATGTCTGGGGCTTCTCTTTTGTATACGTGTGCTTGCCAGTTTGCCACTCGGCACACGAGAATTAGTGCCACTGAAGTCCTGCCACACCATAAGCATTTGATCTGCACACTCGTGTTTTTGAATTTCAAAAACGTTAGACTTCGTCCTTAAAGCTCTGTTGATTTTCCTGTGTTTAGCATCAGGTATTTTTGCCAGTTACAAAATCGCCACAGGTCTGGCCATTTGATTTCCGTATTTGAAGACTTTTTGTGGCTGCTGATTTCTGTTGCCTATTATTATAATCCATAAGGAGTGGATGATAACTCAGATTTGCTGGATTGCTGAGTCACATCATATAAATGATGCCGTGTTTTATCAGAAACAACTTTCCATAGGATTTCAAAGTGGGAACTTTCTCAAGGTGACATTTCGTTAGGCATATCTCTATAAAATGAATTACATCCCCAGTCATTGCAGGTGCATAGGCTTAAGATAACCCTTCTTTGGCCAATAAAGATCGACAGATTCATTCACTTTAAAGAGATATCTTGGGTCAAATGATCATTTACTTATTGGAAATGGCTAATGAAATGTTCTAATGATTTATGGTATGGTGAAGTAAATTTTCATAATACAGTAATTTATCTTTCATTTCAACTGCCTGTCTGGCTCATTTATTGAATAATAGTTACTTTAAATGTTTTATCACAGGCTTCATTTTGTTTCTCTTCCTTTTCTTTCAGATTCTTATCATGATGAGTCAGGGCCTAATATTTCATTTTAAATGGCTTTCCTTTGCCGTAGATAGGAAGCATAGCAAGAGTTGCTGTGACATGAAGCACATTGTAATGTGAAGTTTCTGTGTTGGATTGATTATCTGACTAGTGTTATTATAAAGCATGATTTAAAAGGCAGCTTTTGTTATCAAAATATCTCTCAGAATAAATGTGTAAAACATATGATAATTCTAATGAAGAAGCATGTGTGAGTTTTATAATTAGAAGCACTGTTAACCCCAGCTTTGTCTCAGCATTATGCTAGATAGTATAAAATAATTTCTATTCTAAGACTTTTGTTTATTAAATTTTATTAATTGCTCTATTCTTTTGGCAATATGACATTGTCAAAGTGAAAATTCATAAGGTATTTTAATTTTATCCAAGAAATGTCTGTTGAGTATTTACAGTGTGTAGTCCATTGTATTTATACACTTAAAAATTTAAAGGTCTGTGGCTAACTTAACCTCCCTAGGAATATTTGTATCACATGAATACCATGTATAAATATCTTATTGTAGTGACATTTTTCTCTACTCTGATATCACATATATAAAAGAATTTAGAAGAATGATGCTTTGAAACAATTTTCCATCATAGTTACTATTAAGTAGCTTAGTGATTTAGAAGATATATTATCATGTGTTATAAAAGAGGTGTCCATACTCTAATAGAACAATGGAACTTGGATTTAGAATATATTTTAGCTTTTAAATAATGATTTAAATAAGTTATATAAATATAGAATTGATTTTGATTTCGTGCTAAGTTTTATGATCAATGAGGATATTGAGAATAGTTAATGTGACTTTTGTCAACTTGTGTTTATCAGATTTTCAATGTGATAGTCAGACTTTGTCTGTGAAATAGATGGCGTCAGTTTTCCTAAAATTTTATGAAAGTTCAGACATAGCAGAGAAATCCCAATTTGGGGAGTCCTTGAGAAGTCTTTATTCAGAATCCGTACAGATCCGTTAATTTCATTTTCTGTTTTGCACAGCGCAGATTTTGAATTTAATTTATCTGTAGGTTCCTGAATCCATAACTGATTAAACTCTATACTTGATAGTATTAGTTATAGCAGTAGTGGTATGTTGAGTGTTGACATTTTTTTCATTTAGTTTGGTTTATTTATTTATTTGTTTGTTTGCGATAGGATTTTGCTGTGTAGCCCTGGCTGGCCTAGAACTCTCTGAATATCAGCCTGCCTTTGACTCCTGAATGCTGGGATTAAAGGCACATCTATATGCCCATTTTATAGAGGGGAAAAATGAGCAAGGGCTAAAAAAAAAAATCATCTAACCTTATAGCTAAGCTCAAAGCCTAGTGCGTTCAAAACAGTCCTGCGATCTACGTCGTCCCCTAGATTATGCTGAGATTGTTGTTGGAAGTAAAGGTGATTGGAAAGGTAGCTTTATGTATTCTCAAATGTAATATAATGATAATGAGCTACTTGTTGAACAGTGTCATGAGGTAGTTTTTCTTCTAACCACTTCAATGCCCCATTTCTTGTTGTTTGCAGAGAGTGTCCCCTTGGGTAGGCTTGCGCAAGATCAACATATCCTACTGGGGCTGGGAGGACATGTCTCCATTCACAAACACCACGCTGCAGTGGCTTCCCGGGGAGCCCAATGATTCTGGGTTCTGTGCTTATTTAGAGAGGGCCGCAGTGGCAGGACTGAAGGCAAACCCTTGTACGTCCATGGCAGATGGCCTCGTTTGTGAAAAGCCTGTCGGTAAGTAGAGGTGCACCAGCCTTTCTGTGTCTGTGTCAGCCTGTTGTCCAGCCTTTCTTTCCAGAGTGCAGGGACTTGTTTCAGCCTTTTATAATGTTCATCCCCTGACCCTAGTTTTTATTTACACACCCAAGTTGGGTTTTTTTTGTTTTTTTTTTAACTGATCTTAGCATTAACTTGGAATGGTAAACGTTTATTTTTACGTAATGTCTTAAATTTTACTTACTCTTTTACAAAAAATGTAAGGATTTATTTACTTTACTCTGTGGATGAGTGTTTTGTTTGCACATATGTATGTGTACCCTGTGTGTACCTGGTACCTGTGGAGGTCAGATGAGAGAGTCAAATCCCCTGGAACTGGAGTTACAGATGGTTGTGAGCCTCTGTGTGGGTTCTGGGAATCATCCTGTTCTTCTTCAAAAACATCAAGTGCCCTTAGCTGCTGAGCCTTCTCTCCAGCCCAATGTATTGTTTATATAATCTGTCTTTCTTGGTTGTCAGGGTGGTATTATGGACATGTAGTTATGGTTATATTGATTTTGTTAAATGGAAAAGAAGTATTTGAATTCTTTTCTTTTTAAAAAATTGTATTTTTATTGTGGTTATAAACATTTTATGAATATTTACTGTTTTAACCAGTTGTAAGTGTACAGTTCTGTGGCATGAAGTATGTCCCATCGTCTTGCAGCCATGACTACTATTTCTGTAAACCTTAGTTTATTTGGCAAAGTTAGAATTCTGTGGGTTTTTGAGACAGGGTTTGTCTGTGTAGCACTGGCATCCTGGAACTCACTCCTGCTGAGATTAAAGGTATGCACCTCCATTGCCCAGCATAACTCTCTATTTTTTTCAAACAAAACATTTCTTACTCTTTAAGACCCCTGGAAAACACCATTGCACTATTTCCCTGAATTTGATACTTTGGAGACTTTATGTTGTGGAGTCACACCACTTTATACTTTGTGATTTCTTTGTTCCCTTAGCATAATGTCTTCAGAGTTTATCCATGTGTGATAAATTTTTTCCTGCTCATGGCTGAATAATAGTCTAATGTATTTATAGGTCATATTTTGTTTATCTATTCATTCTCTGGTAGATGCTTAGGTTCCTTTTAGCCATTTATAGTGAAGTTGCTATGACTGTGAGCATACAGATTTCTTCACTTGTTGGCTATTTAGAGCGATGATGTTATGACTGGGCTATGATTTCACTTCCTTGGGTCCATAGTGAACGTAGATTTAATTATCATATGAAAATTCCAGGTTTGTTCTGCTTTCCCCCAGCGATTGCACACTTTACACTCCTCCGGGCAATGCGCTCTCCAGTCCTCAGATGCCAGTAGTTGTCATTTTCTTTACATTGTTTTGTTTTTGAAAATGATCACCATCCCGATGTGTGTGATAAATGCTGTATTTTTGTATTATGATTTTACAGTAAGTTGTATATTTTCACTTGTTTATACCAAAGATGCAGTCACGGGACATTTACTTAAAAAAGATATGGAACTTTTATGGAGAAACATGCACTGTTGAGATAATAGAAAGAGGAGCTCTCGATTACAGTGTTGTTTGCAGTTTTAAAAATTGTACGCCTTGTACTTTATAAAGAGTTAAGAAATAAAGGAACTACGTGTTTTCAAATTCAGTATTAAATTAGTACCCGCATCAACTTTTTTAACTTTTACCTTGTGTTATTATGCTTCAGTCTGCTTAACTGAACCTTTTAAAAAATAGTAAAACAGATAAAACCCAAGCATTTGTGTTAAAATGAAATTACCAGGGGCCTGAAGAGGTAGCTGAGTGGATAAGAGCACTGGTTGCTCTTCCGGAGGGCCTGGATTTGATTCTCAGAACCCACATGGTGTCTCAGGGGAATCTGATGCCCTTTTCCTTCTGCCCTCTGCAGGCCCAGGCATGCCTGTGGTGGCATCAGTACATGAGACTGAACACCCATATGCATAGTTAAAAGTAGAGATTAGTTTGAAAAATGAAGTTGCCAAATGAAATAATTGCAGTTATTGATTTGTTCCAGTCAGCCCAAATCAAAATGCAAGGCCGTGCAAGAAGCCGTGCTCCCTGAGGACCTCGTGTTCCAACTGCACGAGCAATGGCATGGAGTGCATGTGGTGCAGCAGTACAAAGCGATGTGTGGACTCCAATGCTTACATTATTTCTTTTCCATATGGACAGTGTCTGGAGTGGCAGACGGCCACCTGCTCGCGTAAGTATGGATGGAAAGAAACATTTGAGGCCATTTAAAACAATGGAAAAAGCACTATCAAGGAGAGGTCTAAAATCAGTTTGGGCTGTTAGCCTCTGGTTTGCAGTGTATCATCATTTTGAATTTACTATATTACTATTTTACCACTGTGTCTGACACATCTCCTGAACTCTGAGTGTGGTGTACAGACAACCTAATGCTTCCTGACAGTGAAAGCCGCAGGGCTTTCTGGTGTCTTTAAGTATTCCTTGGCATACTTTTTATCCCCTCCCTTTTTTTCTATTATACGACAAATACTCCTCAAGAATTGACACCAGTTTATAGGGTTCTCTGTTTGTATTTGTCTAATTATTTCTTCAACATTAGCTCTGAATAGGCATGTTTTTCAAGACTGTCCTGTCATTGTTGCTGTATCAGTCACACAGTGAATTGATGAGACATGTACATGTAGGTGGTGAAACTGCATAGGGAGGACCCTTGTGGATGTGAACCGCCAGATGACTGACAGCTGGGACAACATTAGCCACTGTATTAGATGGGCTTCTCTAGAATGAGACCAAGACGACACACAGAAGGGAGGATTGACCTGAGTGACTTGGAACCCATTGCAGCTGGGTAGTCCAACAGTGATGTCCACATGTTCACGGCTTAGAACACTGTGGCTGCTCAGGGCAGACGTTATCTGTGTCAGCAGTACCGACTTAGTGTTGAAGGCCTAGAGGATTCCTACAGTCACTGATCTTCAGGCCGTATTGGAACCCTAGGAAGCTAGAGTCTGGTTTCCAGAAGAGTGGCCGTTGCAGCATAGATAGGTGTATTCACCAGTGAGAAGTCAGGGAGAAGGTGAGAGAGAAGAGAGGATGGCAGAGGTTCCTAGAGGTTAAGCAGATCTCAGGTAGAGTTTTCTGAGTGCCAGGGGTAGAGAGCAGCAGAGATGGAGAAAGAGGATACAGAGGACGAAGAGGAGGCTGAAAGCATAGTTTAGTCATTAGCAAGACTATGAGCTGGGAAACTGGACGGAACTGTAGTTAAGACAGGATTTCATCCCAGAGAAATAAAGTAGACGGATATAGAGCTTGCTATGTTTATAGAGTTATTCCTGCCTTGAATGCCTGACAGAGCAATAACTGAATTGATAGAATTTTGTCTTAGAGGAATAAAGTTAACAGACATAAGAACATAGTGTACATAGATTTTTTTTTTTCCCCTCAGATATCCCACACTGGACATAGCTAAGCCCTCAGACCCTGGGTACTCCATAGACCCACTTGCTCATACACTCAGGAATCCCATAAAAACACTAAACTGGAAACAGTGCTATATACACAAAGAACCTGGTTCAGACCTGTGCAGGCCCTGTGCATGCATATATAAATTGATAAATGTAATCCACCACATAAACAAACTGAAAGACAGAAACCACATGATCATCTATCTGTATGTATGTGTGCGTACACACACATATATACACACACATACAATATAGTGCTTGAAGTCTTAGCTAGAGCAATAAGACAACTGAAGGGGATAATGGGAATACAAATTGGAAGAGAAGAAGTCAGAGCATCTTTATTTGCAGATGATATGGCAGTTTATATAAATGATTCTAAAAATTCCACTGGGAAACTCCTACAGATAAACACTTTTAGCAAAATATTTAGATACAAAATTAACTCGCAAAAAATGGTAGTGTAGTCCTCCTCTATACAAATGACAAACAGACTGAGAAGGAAGTCAAAGAACAGCACCTTTCACAATAGCCTCAAGAAATATAAAATATCTTTGGGGTAACTAACCAAGCAGATGAAAGACTTGTATGATAAAAACTTTAAGAGAGTGAAAGAAATTGAAGAAGATATGAAAAGATGGAAATACTTCCTATGCTCAATTGATAGGATAAATATAGTAAAAATGAACATCCTGCCCAAAGCAATCTATAGATTTAATGCAATCCCCATCAAAATTCCAAGACAGTTTTTCACATATCTTGAAAGGACAATTTTCAGCTCCATATGTAAACACCAAAAACCCAAGATAGCTAAAACAATCCTGAATGATAACAGAACTGATAAGAGGTATCACCATCCCCAATTTCATGATGTATCATAGAGCTATAGTAATAAAAACAGCATAGTATTGGCACAGAAGCAGACACACTGATCAATGGAATCAAACTGAAGACCCAGATGTAAATCCTCACATCTATGGACACTTGATCTTTGATAAAGAAGCTAGGAATACACACTGTAAAAATGACGGCATCTTCAACAAATGGTGCTGGTCAAAACTGAGTGTAGAAGAGTGCAGATAGATCCATGCTTACCACGCTGCACAAACTCAACTCTAAATCAAGCAAAGACCTCACCATAAAACCAGATACACTGAACCAGGTTGAAAAAAGAGTGGAGAATACCCTTGAGTTTAACGGCACAGGAAAAGTCTTTCTGAACAGAACACCAATTGCACAGGTACTAAGATAAAAAAATCAATAAATGGGACTTCCTGAAACTGAAACACTTCTGCATGGCAGAGGACACTGTCATTCAGAAAAAGCAGCAGCTTACAGCATGGGAAAAGACTTTTAGCAACTACCCATCTGATAAAGGGCTAATACTTAATTATATTATGAACTCAAAAAGCTAGATATTAAGAAAACAAATAATACATTTAAGAATGGGGTACAGATCTAAACAGAATTATAAAAAGGAAATTCAAATGGCAGAGAAACACTTAAAGAGATGTTCAACATCCTTAGCCACCAGGGGAATGCAAATCAGAGCTACTTTGAGATTTCCTCTTACACATGTCAGAATGGCCAAGATCAATAAAACAGTGACAGCTCATGCTGAAGAGGATGTGGAGCAGGGGGAGCACTTACACATTCCTGGTGGGAGTGCACATTTGTGCAGCCACTATGGAAATTTATGTGGCAGTTCCTCCTAAGATGGGACTTGATCTACCTCAGGTTCTAGCTATAGCACTCTTGGGCTTATATCCCGAACCACTGTCTGGCTGCACAGATGGCTCTTTCTCTCTGGCTTCCCTTCTCTGTAGGGAAGATGCGTACATCTCTGGAGGTGAATCTTCTGTCTTAATCTTTCCAGGAAAAGTCTTTAAGGCTTGTCTAGAGGTCTATTTTTTAGTTGATTCCAGATCCCCCTTTTGTGATGTTACTTGAGCCTTACATTCGGGGTTGTGATGTAGATAGATGAATTAGGGCTGGGTACCCCATGATCTCTGCTTTTTGACTGGGTGTGGTTTTATATAATCTCCATCTATTGCTAAGAGAAGTTTCTTTGATGAGTGGTGAGAGATGTATTTATCTGTGGGTATAAGGATAAATATTTAGAAACAGTTAGTACTTTTGCTGTCTAATAAAGGGGCATAGTAGGTTCTTCTGTAAGATCAATGACCTCACTAGCCTATGGTAGTTGGCTAGGTTTCCAGTTCCAGGCATGATTTCCCTTATGTTGATTGGGCCTTAAGTCCAATTAGAGAGCTTTTGGTTACCACCAAGATGTGAATGCCACTATTATGCTCTAAGGGTTACCATGTCATGCTGTTTGTTGGTGTGGCTAACAGGCATTACTGTCGAGTAGGACTGTTGGATGCTCCCCTCCCTTGGAAGCTTGTATAGCAGCTTCTGGTACTATGGAAGCTAGTCCTCAGGGAGGAGACCTTCTTGTCAGATCCAGCTTGGTTCCCCTGGGTCCTGTGTTCAAAGTGCATGGTATCAAGGCAGATTTTGCCTAATGGCTTCTAAGAAAGCTTTGTTAATAACTGGAATTATTAATAATTAATATATTTTAAGTAATTGGATATTTGGAAGTAATTGGAATAATAGGTTTATTTCTTAATATATAGAAATTTCAATAAAAATGAGATTAAAATAATACTGTAAAGGTAGAAGTCTGAGCTTATGCCATGCATCTCAGAAATCTTATGTCTTTCATTATTTTGGAGATTTCATGAATATGCATAATTAATTACTCATTTTGTTTCTTTTGTGATACTAGGTTCCCATGTTTCTTTTGTGATACCTAAGTTCCCATGCACACTGAACAACAATTTGCCAGTGAGCTATGTTACCAGCAGAAATCTTTAGTAAGGGTTTTAGACACTGGTGTTATTAAGCCCCCTCCCCACATCCCAAGTGCTGGGAATTAAACCTGGGCTTTGTATACTCCAGGCCCAACTTAAAAACTATTCTTTTCTGAACAATTGAGGAGGGTAGCTATTTTTAAAATTTGATGAATTTACTGATTAAAAGACTTTGACACATTTAGTAAGCCCTATTGAGTATTTTATAACACAGCTTTCAAAAACTCCGAAATAAAATAAAAAACAAATTTCACCAAGTTTTTGAATTTCATATAATACAAAGTCTCTATATTGTCCTTAAGTTTAGGAAAAGTAGCACAGTGTACATAAGCTTTGGTGTAATATTATTTTGTATAAGAAAAAGAATTGGATTGTTAGTTCCTGAAGCACCATTACGCACCAAACGATGGATTTCCAGTAACAGTTTAACACTGTCTGCTGCTTTGTATTTATTCTTGGACAGAACCGGAGCTGGTGCCACCTTCCTACGTAGTCATTTTTCTAAAATGAAGTCTAAGGACTAGAATATTTCTCTGAACAGGAAATTTTGTCAACTATTCTTAAAGCTGAAAATCTACTTGAAAAATAAAAGTAGATCAGGAGTTTGTTCCCTCTCAGTACAGAAGTGTAGGTAGGATTCTTTGACCCAAGAGTTCCTCACTTGTCTAGAAAGTCTTAACAGGAATCTTGTACTGAGGATAGCTTAATTGATCTAAAATATATCCTAAGGACATCTTATTTATATTTCCTTAAAAAGTTAATTCTAAGTTCAAATTTCTTTTCCCAGGGAATACATTTAGAATGTAAGTGTATTAGACTATGTGAACTGTCTTGGATATGATGCAGTCAATTTTGTTTCATCACATGGCAGTTTTAATTGGAATATCCCAGTGCATAATTGTACCTATATAACTTTTGATAGTTTTTATTATTTCTCATTGACTTCATGGTAAACCAATACAGTTTTGAAGATAATCATCATAACTGTCAACAAATATGTGAGCTACCCACCATCCTAGAAATAAGGGAAATGCTTCAGATCAAGGGAACCGAGCAGGATATGGCAATGTATGAAATGTTTAGTTCCTAAGTGTCAGTTAAAGGGATTGTCACTTATCACTGTGTATTGGCAAGATGTCCCTTTTATTGAAAGTAGATTTTTTTTCTCATACAATACATCCTGATTCCAGTTTCCTCATCCTCTACTCCTCCCAGTTCCTTCCCACCTCCCTTCCCCACTGGATCCACTCCCTTTCTGCCTCTCATTAGAAAAGAACAGGCTACTAAGAGATAACAACTAAATATGACAAAATAAAATAACAATAAGATAAAACAAAACCCGTCACATCGAGGCTGTATACATCAACCCATCAGAAGGAAAAAAGCCTCAAGAGCAGGCACAAGAATCAGAGACCCCCTTGTTCACACACTCTGTAGTCCCATAAAAGTACTAAGCTGGAAGCTATAATTAATATGCAGAAGGCCTGGTGCAGACCTGTGTCCACCCTGTTCTTGCTGCTTTAGTCCCTGTGAGTTCACATGAGCCTCGCTTTGTTGATGCAGAGGGCCTTGTTTTCCTGGTGTCCTCCGTCCCCTCTGACTCTTACAATCTTTCCACCTCCTTTTCTGTGGGGGTTCCTTGAGCTCTGAGGGGAGAGATTTGATGGAGATATCCCATTTAGAGCTGTGTGGTCCAAGGACCCCGGAAGATAAAACTTTGGAAAAGAAAACCCTTCGTGCCTATGAATTAGATGTCTAGAAAGTTAAATACGTGAATGTTGTATTTTATTTCTTAATATGATTTGAGATGGTTCTTATCCACTACTTTCTAAAACCCAGTCTCCAAGGTTCTTGGCCCTCAAACAGCTCACAAGAAATAAAATTTTCAGTGAATTCTTAAATCTAAGATTTTGCTGTTAAATTTCTGATGTCAGTTCCTTGATGTCCCATTACAGCAAGATGCTCAGGAATCTTTAAGTACTGCCTTAGTTTTTTTCTGTGTTAAGGTTACCATGTCTTGTTGTTTTCCCTTTTAACATCCAATTCAGTTTATCTTCTCTTTGTTCATGACATGTATTATGTATACATGTGTACATATTTATTTGTGCATATGTACATGTATATGATGAATTGTTCATATCAGCTAGTTATTTATGCAAAGTATTTCTGTTAACTACAGATGACATTTTAATGTCTTTTTTCTCACAAAATTTTTCTGAAGCATACAATTCTGCTTGATTATAAAATTAATTTTTGTTTTTAATGCTTCTGTCATTCAGCTCAAAATTGTTCTGGATTAAGAACCTGTGGCCAGTGCTTGGAACAGCCTGGATGTGGCTGGTGCAATGACCCCAGTAACACAGGGAGAGGACACTGCACGGAAGGGTCCTCACGGGGACCCATGAGACTTGGTGGAGCACATAATGGCGGCGAGGTGGTTCTTGACACCAGTCTTTGCCCCAAAGAGAAGAACTATGAGTGGTCTTTTATCCAGTGTCCAGGTAACAAAGATTGCATTTCCTTCCTGAGTGCATTTTATTGCTTGTGTTATCGTACTGTCTTAGAACTCTCATGCTCCTCAGTGTTCCAGTAAACCTCATGGTGAATGTGGATATTAGGTGCTGAACATCCACAGTGGATTCACGTGGCCTTGTTTTGAAAGCCACCATTGGTATTCACTACTATTTAAATTTGAAGGTCACTTAGTTTTTCAGGGGCTCTCTTCATATTTCTATATTCCTTATTCTGTGCTTGTATAGAAGAAAGTTGAAAATTTAATTTATTCAGTACATGTTTTCTGAGTACCTGTTGTGCACTAAATAGTATATTTAGTGTTTTAGGCACTCGAAACATAGTTGATAAATTGGTTTAAAAATGACTACACTTGTGGAGAATATATGCTCATTGAAATAAGTCAAATGTATGAGGTGATGTGGTGGATGAGCACTAGTAAATGGAAGCATGGGATTGAAGCTTGCCTTTTAGAAGGCAAAGCTTTGCTGAGATGTTAATGTTGATAAACGCCTGAAGGAGGAGAAGAAACGTATCAGGGCTGGGGTCCCTGTGTGATGAGCTGTAGAAGAGGTGACAGGTACATGGAAGAAGGAGGAGAAGTTAAAAATGGAGCTAGAAAAATCAATAATACGTGCTTTATCAGGCTGGCTGCCACACAGGGGTATGGTACGCAGACCCACTGGGACTGAGGAAGAGCCATGGTGAATGCTCCTAAGAGCTGCTGCTGTAAGGCTGGGCCTTTATCTGCTTCCTCGGGCCTTCCTGATGCCATGAGACTAAAATCCCGCATGTCTGAGCTTACTCCATGATCCTGACAAATGGTTTCCCTGGGACCAGTGACAGCTGAGGCAGAAGGGTTGAGAGCTACCCAGAGTACACTTAGGATGAGGTGCTTACCCCACAGCACGAGGCCCCGGAACCAAGTGGAAGAGACAAACCAGAGCAATCCGAGATGGACCTGCAGAGTGCCATGTGTGTACTCTAGTGTGGTTGCTTACGGAGAGATGCTTTGAAGACCATCTGAAACAGACCGAGATGTGTGCATGGAAGTGTTAGTCAGGAGGGATAGGGATTGCTTTTACTAGATAACACATAAAGTTGGAGGAGGTGTGGAAGTGCTCTGCATGGTTCTGTAGGCAGTGCATAACTGCATTTGTCAACATCCATACTGTGTTCTTGGGATGTAGTTCAGTAGACCACTGCCTAGTGTTTACAGGTTGTTGATTCAATGCCTGGTACTGTAAAGAAAAATAAACAAAATCTATACCTATATACCACAAAATGTGAAATTTACTCTGTGTAATAAAGCCATTCCATGTAAGAGGATTCCAGAATGGAATGCAGATTGTCAAAAATGAATCTGACTGTGCCACGGATCGATCTCTCTCTCTCTCTCTCTCTCTCTCTCTCTCTCTCTCTCTCTGTGTGTGTGTCTGTCTGTCTCTCTCTCTGTCACACACACACACACACACACACACACACACACACACACACGGACTTTGACTATTGGAAAAGTGCTTTTTACTGTATAGTACAAGGCTACAGAAAAACCTATACATAAACCTGTGGTATCCTGATGTGTTAAATTTGTTTCCGACAAGAATTATTTTATAATTTTAGCAATATCTTGTGTGTGTACTGTGTTTCAGCAAAAACAAATAGTTGTGTTTAGTAGGAGCCAGAGATCTCACTTTCAGAGAAAGAGATGAAGGCTATATTGAGTATTTGGTGCTGGATTCAAGCTTCAGAACATGCATTTATATTTACTTTATACATAAAAGTAAACATGTATATATATTTGGGTTAGTTTATAACTATACATCTGTCAAAATATATATATATATATATATATATATATATATATATATATATGTCAAAATACACATTTTTTCCTAACCCTGTCTTTTGAGCCCATGATACTCCAGAGCAATGAACATACTTAGTACATGGATATTGCCTCTAAACATCATTCTCTGGTGGAAGACTCAAAGGCTTTCTGCATAAATGGCTGATTTTATAGTTGGGGCAGGGAGGGTATCAAGCATTTTGCAGTGATGAAGAGAGACAGAGAGGAAAAGGTGGAGGAAGGAGGGAGGAGGCAGGAGAGAATATGGAGCTATATTAAAGCCAGTATGAAAATTCTCAATGGGTTAAACCCAGGCAACAAAATAAGCATTTGAAATTAAACCCCCCCCACCACCACACGCACATACCTGTGCCAAGTGGAAGGGGACTACTTGAGAAGAGGGAGGGGAGCAATGTGGGGGGAGGGGTTAAGAGGGTAATATGGGTGATATGATCAAAGTATCTTATTTATGTATGAAAATGTATAATAAATCCCTTTGTTATGTATAATTACTATATACTAATAAAACTCATATGATAATGATAGAGTAATGAGACAGAATAAGAGCATTTGTGTCAAAGTTGTGAAGTCCAACTAAAGTCTATAATTTAGATTATAGTTTATACTATTAATTAACCAATGTTTGTTTTCTAATTTTGATAAATGTTAGGGTAAGATACTAACATTTGATATGGAATTACTTCTATTTTTGCAGTCCTATAAGTCTAAAATTCAGTAAGTCTAAATTTCAGAGTACAGTTTGAAAAACACACGGCAGTTTTAGAGTCAAAGGAAACTTAGAGAAGGAAAAGTGTGGTTGTTGGAATCGAAGACCAGGGAGTGCATTAAGATGGTAAAACGTGCAAGTCAGAGTCAACAAAGTGAAAGATAAGAGCTAAGAAGCAGTTCAGTCTTTAGGAGAAATAAATAGAGGTAAAAATGCAAGGTGCAGCTGAGGTCAGAGATGGGGTGGAATTTAAAGTTCTCAGTACACTTAGGAGGAATTAAAAAAAAAAAAAAAACGGAAAAGGAGAAAGAAAATCTTTAAAAATAATGTCCTGCAAGGAGATATAGGCACTAAACACAATTAGTGCCATTTGATTTAAATATAAAATAGTTTTCTTGAAAACATACTGAGGATTGAAGAGACGTCTATGTGATCTCATGCCTTAGCATAGTGATAAAGTTGTGTTCAGGCCACAGTGCTGGGCAGAATAGACAGAAATCTCAGATGTGTATTTCCTCAGGCAGAAAATTACTGTTAGAGATGGCCTTCTAAATTAGTGTGATGTCTACTTTTACTAACAACTTGCTTTTATGGAGAGGTGTCTCGCAGGACAGTGGAGCACTTCCCTGATGATGTCTGAGTTTAGTTCTAGAGAGGATTAGCTGAAGAAAAGAAGCCTGTCCTGCACGTGGGTGGCGCCATCTCATAGGCCGGGGCTTAGAAGGAGTAGAATAGGAAATGGAGAAAGTGAGCTAGTGTCCACGCTGTCTTTGCTTTTGGTTGCCCAGATTTGCTTTGCTGAACTCTTCCCTACCATGGTGAAACCATAAGCCAAAATACCAATCCCCCCTTGAATTGGTTTCCACAGGGATTTTGACACATTGGTGAAAAAAATTAAAAATCTGGCACCAGAAAGTAGGTTGCTAAATCTGACCATGTGGCTGTGAAGCCTCACATCTGGTTTAGAAAAGCTTCGAGCGCACTTTATGGAGGCCTTGGAGTGTATAAGCAGGGTTCAGTGGGTGCATCTGGTGGGAACTGAGAAGACCAGGAATCTGTGAAGATCATGCTCTTGAGGTTTCAGATGGGAACAAAGGCTCTTGGGAGTTGGATTAGAGGCTCTTGGTTTTGCTTTCTGGTAAGAATTTGTGAAAATTTGGTCTGTGTTCCAAGACTGTGGGAGTCCAAGTTCAAAAGATGATTCACTAGTTAAATTGACAGAGGAGTTTTTTTGTTTATTTGTTTGGTTTTGATTTTTCAAGACAAGGTTTCTCTGTGTAACATCTCTGGCTGTCCTGGAACTCGCTTTGTAAAACCAGGTGGCCTAGAGCTCACAGAGATCTGACTGCCTCTGGCTGGTATTAAAGGCATGAGCCACCGTGACTGGCTTGGCAGAGGAAATTTGAAGACAGTTCAATGTTCAGGTTGTGGTATGGTTGTTGTTTGTTGCGTTCAGTCAGTTTTACATTGGGATTTTGGAACAAAAAGAAAAATAGAAAAACTTAAAATGTTTGTAGTTTGAATGAAGAGCTTCATTCCTGCATTTTACAAATAATATGTCTATAGGCACATTTTATTTTACTAGCATTAACATTGTGTTTAAGATTTGTAGTTTTGTGGTATGCCTCTCTGTAGGGATAGCAAATTTTGATACTAGAGGTAAAGTACTTTTATGTCATCACTTATACATTTAACTTTCTTGAAAAACTCAAAATGCTAATACAAGATCAAAGTATGAAAAATATTTCACTTTTTAAAATGAGAGTGAAAGTAATGTGACGTGTAGTAAATGTACATTGGTAGAGGTGCTGGACTGAGATGTGAAATGGGAGGACTCTGCATCAATTATTTTCCAACTTTATGTATTTCATGTACTGTCAATTCACCATTTTAATTTGTGTAAGTCATGGCTTTTTAGTATAATGTAAATCTACAACCACTACCATCTCGTAGTTCTAGAGCATTTTAGTCACCACAAAACCAAACCTGGGGCCCTTTAAGAGTTATTTCATATTTCCTCTTTCTACAGCACTTAAAAGTATTAATTTGCCCTCTTTGTGGTTTTGTCTATTTTAGACATTTTGTTTAGTTGAGCTCTTATGGTATGTGGTCTTTATCCTTGGCTTTTAGTTGACAACATCTATATAATGTTTTCAAGATTTATTTTTGTAATCTAAGTTTTTTTTATATCTATATAATATTGTTACAATGATTTATTTATTCTTTTGTCAGTTAATGCACTTTTGGTTATTTCTGCTACTATGGTATTGTGAATAATGACACTATAACCATTGTGCGTGAATTTTTGCATTGAGATGTTTCCCTTTATCTTTTGACATATCTAGAAGTGGATAATTTGAATCATATGAGAACCTCATGTTTAATGTTTTAAAGAATTGCGGACTTCTCTAGAGCATTTTACATCTGTGGTGTTACTTTACATCATCTTCATCAGGGCATGAGGATTCCAGTATCTCTGCTTCCTTTCCAAGCTGTTTATTATCTGTTTTTTAGTTAGTAATGAGTGTAAAATGCTGTCTTAATAGTACTTTGATTCGTATTTCCAAAATGTTATGCTTTGGATATGAAGGGTGTCTCCCAAAGGTGGTTTGATGCTGTTGTTGGAAGGAGGTGGAGCTCAGTTAGAGGAAGTAGATCACTGAGGTGTTTCTGTTCTTGTCTTGTCCCTTCCCTGTGCTCTTTTCTCTGTTTCTGCTTCCTGGCATCATGAGTTGAGCAGTTTGCTTTACTAGATGTTCAGCTTGATCACAGGACCCCAGCAATAGCGCAAACAGCATAAAATGACAATTCAAGACAAAGTTGTCACAGAGATAAAACTCCAACACAACACACAGAGATAATGACATTCTTTTCAACTATTGTTTGGAAATATCCAAGTGCTTTGCTCTCATTAAAATTGGGTGGGTTGTTTGCTTTTTAAAAATATTTTTGGGATGTTTTTTAATAGAAGAAAGGCATACATGTTTATTTAATACAGGTTTTTCATAGCATGAGTGTCATTATAGAGATATGAAGCCCCAAAGTAGCACTTAGAGATGGTTACTTAAATAATGGGTTGGACAAAGAATATTTTTTAATTGAAAATAGATTTTTTTCATACAGTATATTCTGATTATGATTTCCCCTACCCCTACTTCTCCTTATTCCTCTCCTCCCATCCAGATCCACACCCTTCCTGTGTCTTATTAGCAAACAAACAGGCATCTAAAGAATAATAATAAAACAAATAAAAGAAAAACAAATACATTAGAATGTGACAAAACAACCAAACAAGAAAAGGGCGAAAGAAAAGGCACAAGAAATACACGTAGATGCAGAGACACACGTTTGTCCCATCCCATAAAACCACAAAAACCGAAGCTATAATATACATGCAAAAGACTTGTAAGGTTAAACACACACACACACACACACACACACACACACACACACACACACAGAAAGAGAGACACAGAGAGAGAGACAGAGAGAGCGAGCCCTGACTTAACATTTTGAGACAAAGAACCTCCAAAGGTGCCTTTGAGTTTTTTGTGTTGGCCATCTACTGCTGGGTATCGGGACTGCTCTTAGGAGTAGTTTGTTTTTCCAGTGAGACTCCTTTGGAGAAAACTATTTTTTTTATTTACAAGTGGCTATCGATTGGAGGTAGCTTCTGCATTAGGGATGGGTGTGTGTGTTCATTTCTTCTTTCAGCTCCATGACTCATCTAGTGCAGACCTGTGCAGACTGCAGGCTGCCCCTGCCTTGTTGTATCTAGAAGGCGGCCATGATACCTTGGTACCCTTAATTCCCTCTTGTTCTCACATTCTTACTGCCTCCTCTTCTGCATAGTTTTCAAGCCCTGAGGGGAGGGATTAGATGGAGACATCCCATTTACAGCTGAGTGTTCCAGGGTCTCTCACTACATATTGTCTGGCTGTGAGTCTCTGTATTTGTTTCCATCAGTTGCAGGAGGAAGCTTCTCTGATGATGGCTGAGCATGGCACAGATCTGCTAATCTGGCCAGCATGGCTGGCGGGTTCCCAGGGAATAAACAAAGAATATTAATTGTGAAGAAGCAGCTAAATTATGCAGTAGGCTCAAAGAGAAGAGTGTTTTAGTCAGCAACAGGCAGGGCTCCCTTAGTCTTGTCTTCTCATCTTTGAGGATCCACACAGGGACTGCTGCATGTCTACTTTCCTACATATAGACAATATATTATGATCATGTTTATTTCTCCATCTCTTACTCTTCAGCCAAGTCCTTCTGGACCCTCTGATCACATACCTCTTCCAATTTCATGTTCTCTCTTTGTCTCTGCCTCCCTCTACCCCCCATCTCTAAGTAACTCACTAAGAGGGCTGAAGAACACTGCTTCCAGAGGTCTGGGTTGGATTCCCAGCACCACATGGCAGCTCACAACCACATGCAACTCCAGTTCCAGGGATCCAGTGCCCTGTTCTGGCCTCCAAGGGAACCATGCACATGCTCTGTACAGACTTACAAGCAGGCAAAATACCCATAACCCAAAGTAAAATTTTAAAAAAGAAAAGAAAAAAGTATGTGGCTTCCAAAGTCCAACACATTAACTGTCTAGTCCTTTCCAGTGAAGAAAATGTTTTCTTATCTCTTTTCTATGGTATATTTACATGATTTGAGTTGTAGATATATTTCTGAGCTGCCTTTGTGAGGTCTACGAGGGTGTTTTGTATGCATGTTTGATGTTAGAGTTCCTTCACCTTGTGGTAACATATATTCAGTCCCACACATGGTGAGAGTTTAAATTTTTGTGTGGCTTTTCCCTTTCATGTATAGAGGATGTCAGTGACACATCAGATTCTTTCCTGTCTCTTTGGTGTTATGGTGTGCGTTGGTATTTGTTCATCTGCCTGGATGCAGGTGATAACTTCAGTTTATAAACACTTCTCATTTTCTCTCTTTTCCTGGAAGGTGGCAGCAGTTATATTTTCTGGCCTTGCTAGATTTGGAGGCCATGCCTGCTGATACTTGCTTGTCTATCCTATGTAGAGTACAGATTTCCTACTATCTCAGTATTTATAATTCTTGTTTTGAGGCCATGCATCATTTTAGTCCCTGACAATTTCTTTTTCTTTTAAGGGAGGCTATATATTGAAAAAGGTTGTGGGTAAGCTTTTTTTCCCCCTCAAATTTCTGTGTAAACATGTTGGAAATTTACTAATAATGTCATGAAGATATTTTTAAATGCTGCACATCTGTTTATAGAGAGCCCATATTTTCAGAACTATGGTTTATTTGCATATCAAATGATGAATTTGTCATTATGTTTTATTTTGATTTTTTTTCTGTTTGTGTTTCCGTAAATAAGGAGCCATCTGGGGTAGATTTAAAATGTAGGCAAAATAAAATAGATGGATCATCTTTAGTTTTATCTGTGTTCTATAGTTATGTTGATATTAGAGCATTTAAAATAACAGTTTATCCTGGGAGAATTATTTGGTGTCAGCCCCTGCTACCTATTGATGCAGTCTGGTGATGGTGTTGATTAAAGCATGATCACAGGCCGTGAGTGCAGCCTTTCTTTTCTGTGTTTGGTACAGCTGGTGCATCGAGGTCCAGCTTTTTACAGTGTGCATGGTCCTTTGCAGTTGGTAGGATGTTAGTTGTAGGCTTTAAAGGCTGCCAGTACCACCCCTCCCCAGAATCTCCCCCTGCAGTTGGGTCTAAATTCTTTTTTTTTTTTAATTTTTATTTATTTATTTTTTTTTAATTTTTTGCCGAATGCCGTTTATTGAAGGAGGGAGGAGGTCTTAAATACAGGCTTACAGCACAATGGGAGAACCCCTGAGGGCAGAAGTTCGATACCAATGTTTTATAATCTTGCATCTAAACTGTTAAGGCCCATTATGCAGGATACACAGACAAGGAATTTCCCTTAAGCATTCAGGAGGGTGGAACCTGGCAGGGAATTAGCATAGGGAGGATATATCAAGGTCAAGGTCAGCAAGCAAGGCAACAGTTTCCCAAAACGGGGGGGGAGGGGGGGGGAAGGGCCCTACAGGTCCCCGTTTTACTAGAAAATGAGCTTCTGACTTAGGTTGTGTGGGACGTCAGCAGGTCACCTTACCCGTCATGGAGACGCCTGTCCAGGCCACACAGACGCTCTGTCTTAGGTTGGTGAGCGCCCCCCAGCCATTACCCGTCTCTGAATACTCATTATCATACAGGCTCAATCGTGTGTGAGCTGCATAGTTGCCAAAGATCTCAAAGTGGCGCTGGGCTTGCAATCTGTGTGTTCAACACAGAAAAGACCAACAGAAGTCCTAACCCACCAATAGCCAGTAGGCTAAAGGCAACTGAGCCATTCCCTTCCTTAACGAGCCTTATTGCAAATTGGAGTCCTTGTAAGATGATATCCCAAAAGCAAATGGATCTTGAGTTTATAAATTTATAGTTTTCAAAGCCAATCAAACTGTATATAACTATTGAATTAAATTTATCATGCCCAATAGAATGAAAAATTAATTAACTGTGGTAGCTACTTTTGCTGCCAGGGTCTCCACTGTGCTAGCTGTAGTAACCAATTATGAGATGCTAATCCCAGAAACAGTAGCAGCGGTGGCCGCCACTGCTATAACAGCAACAATGGTAGCAGCAATGTCAAATTCTCTTCTGGAGCGTGTGGACATCCACTGGCGTGGATACAACTCCAGGAACACGAACTGTCAAGGCCCATTTTTCTTGATCCCAGCACGACTTAAGCTGGTAGCTCTGCAAAAGAACAACTAATAACCATAAAGAAAAAACAGGCAGCTCACAAGGAGCATAATTAATGGTCTCATAATGGCTACATTCAGGCTCATAAATTTTAAGGTATCTTCAAAGGGGGCTAAATGAATTTCAGGAGGTCTAAATTCTATCCTGTGTTGGTATTGTGTTCCCCAAAATATTGTGTACCCTAATAAACTTATCTGGGGTCAGAGAACAGAAAAGCCACTAGGTACTTAGGATAGGCAGTGGTAGCATTAATCCTAGCATTCCAGAGACAGAAATCCATCTGTTCAAAGATACAGCCAAGCATGGTGACTCATTCCTTTAATCCCAGGAGTGATGGCAGATAGCAGAAAGGTATATAAGGCGTGAAGACCTGAAACTAGAAGCATTTGGCTGGTTAAGCATTCAGGCTTCTAGCAGCAGTTCAGCTGAGAGCCATTGGGATGAGGATACAGAGGCTTCCAGTCTGAGGAAACAGGACCAGCTGAGAAGTTGGCCAGGTGAGGTTAGCTGTGACTTGTTCTGTCTCTCTGATCTTCCAGCATTGACCCTTAATACATGGCTCCAGGTTTGATTTTATTAATAAGAACTTTTAAGATTCTTGCTACACTATCCTGTCTGTATGGTGCAGCCCCTTTATTAGGTCCCCCTGTAACACACTTACCAGCAGCTATGTGGAGTTGGATCCAGGAAACAGCCTTCTTGGCTGCCCTTGGAGTTTCTCATTCAGGCAGGAAGGACTGATTGGCATTTGGCCGATGGTGTTCTTTTAATGTCTGGAGGTGGTGGTGATCGTCCTGTCTTCTTTGTGTAGCTGTCACCACACCCAGATGCTGCCGTTGTAGGAACTTCTCTGCTGTTGAGTCATTTGTATAAGACGTTGGGTGTGAAGCTAAATCCATCCTTCGGGTTCAGAAGCAAGTGCTTGTTTCAGATCTTCTAAAGGATGCTAGCCTGTTTCTTATTTTGGTTCTTCAGGCAATTTTTTATGTGTAGTGCGCACTCTTTTATTTTAACCTGAATGAGTTAGTTATGTATATGGCATAGATCTACAAAATTCCCCGTTAACCATTTATGCACAAGAGTAGAAGGTTTAATGACAGTGTTTTATTGTAAAAGAACTCCATGTTTATGTTGGTGACTGATGATGCATAAAGGTGTAGCTGAACTGGGTTCGCCTTCACTAACCTTTTGAAAGGCACATTTGTGAGTTTTAAAACATTTGAAAAAAGTTGTGATATTTTAAATACTATTTTACACATTTGATTTTCTTTTATCATGAACTTTTTTGTTAGATTTTCTTATTTTATAGATGGTTTAAAAACCAAATTCTTGTTTTAAGACAGTACACCTTGCTGGGTGGTGGTGGCATATGCCTTTAATCCCAGCACTTGGGAGACAGAGGTGGGTGGATCTCTGTGAGTTTGAGGCCAGCCTGGACTACAGAGTGAGTTCCAGGACAGCCAGAGGTTTTACACAGAGAAACCCTGTCTCAAAAAAACAAAACAAACAAACAAACAAAAAGAGGATACACTGTAGCAGGAATCTTAAATGGTCTTATTAATAAGATCAAACCTGAGGCCAGTTATTGGGGTAAATGCTGGAAGGTCAGAGAGACAGAACAAGCCACAGCTAACCTCACCTGGCCAACTTCTCAGCTGATCTTGTTTCCTCAGACTGGAAGCCTCTGTGTCCTCATATCCGAATGGCTCTCAGCTGAACTGTGCTGCTCAAAACCTAAAAGCTTAACCAGCCAAATGCTTCTAGTTTCTGGTCCTCACGCCTTATAAACCTTTCTGCTTCCTACCACCATTCCCTGGGATTAAAGGCTGTTTCCAGTGTGGCCATGAACTCACAGAGATCCAGAGGGATTTCTGCCTCTGGAATGCTAGGATTAAAGGTGTGAGTGCCACCATTTTCTAGCCTTTGTATCTAGTGGCTGTTCTGTCTCTGACCCCAGGTAAGTTTATTAGGGTGACAATATTTTGGGGAACACAATACCACCACATTTCCTCTCTTTTTGTCTAAAATTAAAAAAAGCTTATAACTAATACAAGACAAATTATATCCAATAAGTATATACAATATACACAGTCAAGATTACATTAACAATGTCTAGTCCATTAACATTTGACAGTCAGATAAAAAACTCCATTATATATTAACAATGTCCAGTCCAGTAACATTTGATAAACTCAGTCAAAAAATTTTCATTACTTATCCTATTTAAAACAAGTAGTTCCTTTTTAAAAGTAGATCCAAAAATTGACCTTTTTATCTTACCAATAGACTTTATTCAAATTAAGAGTCCCTTTGTTCATCTGAATAGTAACTCATTTTCTTGAAATAAAGAACTGTTGACTGATAATTTTTTGTATTCATAGTTTGTTATTAAGTATAAATATATTTATGATGTATTAAGAACTTACTATTCTTTTTTTTTTTTTTTTTTTTTTTTTTGGTTTTTTCGAGACAGGGTTTTTCTGTGTAGCTTTGGAGCCTGTCTTGGAACTCTGTAGCCCAGGCTGGCCTTGAACTCACAGAAATCCGCCTGCCTCTGCCTCCCGAGTGCTGGGATTAAAGGCGTGCGCCACCACCGCCCGGCAGAACTTACTATTCTTTACCAAAGCTATATTATCTAATCCTGTCTTTATAAAATTTAATAGATAAAACATACATATAATTCTTTAATGACTATATTAAAATATTCCTTACTTACATGTAATATTTTACATTATCTCTAGCCCTTACATCTTATAAACAATGAGGTCAGTTGTGACCATGCAATAAGATGCATCCACTGTCTTACTGATGTTTTCAGCTGCCTGTGTTATGTATTGGGTAAAGCTCTTTGGACTTTGCTAGAATCAGTAACTTCTGCCTTGAGAGCTGTGTACTTGTATGGTGATTTCGCTCTTTGTGATGCTTTGTGCTGTTCTCTCTAGCTTGCCAGTGTAATGGGCATAGCACGTGCATCCACAACAGTGTCTGTGAGCAGTGCAAGAACCTCACCACCGGGAAGCAATGTCAGGACTGCATGCCAGGGTACTATGGAGACCCCACCAACGGAGGGCAGTGCACAGGTAAATAAATATCTTTACTTCATTGTATTTTTGCTAACCAAAAGAAAATGAGAATTGAGGTGTCTCTTCTGGAAAATATACCTAAAATTATTTTCCTATCTATCTTCAGTATTTTTGATTGAAGACTGTATGAACTATAAAAATTCTATATTATGCTTATTTTAAAATGCTACATTTTTACTTCAAATTGAATTCATACTTATTACAAGAAATTTAGTAAAAGTACATATAATTTCATTATTAAAATGATCATTACAGATAGTTTTTTTTGGTTGGAGATTGGAATAATTGACAGTTATAGATAGGTGCTTAAATGCAGGTAAGATTTCTTTTTGGACAGCGTGGTAGTTAAGGGAGTGGGTTTGGTCTGAAACATTAATTCTGTCACTGTTGAAAACCGTTTTGATGGTCTTCTTTTCCTTGGCCCGACTTCCTTTTTCATCCTCGGTGTGCTGTGGCCCACTGCTTTCCTTCCCCGACCTCATGGACTCCTTTTCTTTTTTTTTTTTTTAAAGGTTTATTTATTTATTATGTATACAGAAGAGGGTGCCAGATCTCATTACAGATGGTTGTGAGCCACCATGTGGGTGCTGGGAATTGAACTCAGGACCTCTGGAAGAGCAGTCGGTGCTCTTAACCTCTGAGCCATCTCTCCAGCCCATGGACTCCTTTTCTAACCCCCGCCAGTACACCCGTGCTGGAGTGTTCAGTGGACAGCACAGCCTATCGGGTTGCGGGTTGCGCTGAAGTCAACCGACCCTCCCGCCCCCAGCAGCCATCAGTGGCCTGTGTCTCCTCAGCAAGGGCGGACCCCATGGCCCTTCCCATCCCTGCTAGACTTTCAGCTGTCTGGATCTTGTGGAGGTCTGCCTGCAGCTGCAGCGAGTTCATGTGTGCAGCCCTCCTGCCACGAACTTCCTGGAAAACGTTGTTGGACAGCAGTTCCCTCCTACCACTGGCTCTATGGTCTTTCCAGCACCTCCTCTGTGTGGACCTGAACCTGTGGGGAGGATGTACAATGCAGATGTCTCATGTAGGGCAGAGCACTGCTGTCTCTGTGCTCTGCCTTGAGTCTGTTAATTGCCATCTGCTTCGATAGGAAGTTCTGTTGACAGTTGAGAGCTGTGCTAACTCATTGGTCTAGTGAACCGTTCATGTGTGTGGAGGACAGTTTAGTACTATGTCCACTTAGCAGAATGCTGTAAGTAAATTCTTTCCCAGAGTTTATGACTCAACCAGCTAATGGTTCTTGGCCCAATAACCAGGTATGAATTCTGCCTTGTAGAGTAGGCCTTCCATCCAACCAGAAAGTGGTTGGTTACTGCCCAAACCTGTCACTGTTGTCAATGGGCATATCTTGCTATGCTGGTCATTACTGTAACGCTCATGTTCACAGCTGGGTAACTGTTAATTACTGTTTCCTCTTAGTTTTGTGCATAGCACCTTCTGGTACTGTGAAATTAGCCAGTAGGGATGAAGCTTCCAGACCAGTACCAGTTTGATTTCTCCATGTCCCTATGACTCATGTATGTGCTGTCCTCAACAAGTGTCTCGTTCTAGTTCTGGAGGGTAAGGAAGTTTTTCACATTTTTTGAGAAAAGACTGTTCCAGATAAAATTAACAGCTATAATAAATCTCCTTAAAAACAGTTTCTATTGTATGTGAGAGAAAGCAAAATACTCAGAGTAAATTGATGAGGAGGAATGTAGTTTGGAGAAGTGTGATAGCATGAAAGAGAATACAGTGTCTTGTGGGAAGTTGTAAGCACTTTGGCATGTACTCTGAGTAGAAGAACCACTGATAGTTTTGAGTGAAGCTGTGACAGCATACTCCTTATTTTAAACTGGGTTATTTTAGGTTATTTTAGGTACTCTTTTCAAAGTAAGCAGTCAAGGTTCCAAGTTCAGTGGGAAGGTTATTGTAGTAATATGGGTGGGAGATGATGGAGTCTTAGGCCAGGTGGTGTTGTGAGAGGTGGTGTAAACTCATTAGATTCTGAACGTAATTTTTTAGGTAGATTAAAAAAAAGATTTTCTAATTTGCTGTGGGATGTAGGAGAGAGCCATTCAACTTGGCCACAGCTAGAAAAGATGGAGATGGAAAACAATTAGTGTTGGTCATGTTGTGTTTTAAATGCTGCTAGACTTCAGAGTGGAGATGTTGACTGGGTCATGAGAGATGGAGGTGTGAAGTTCTGGAAGAGCACCGCAGGGGAGCTTTTAGTGTGTGCCTAGTGTGCAAAGTCACCCAGGCTGTGTATCCAGACACAGCAGAGGGTCTGGCTCCCTTAAGACACACATTGGCTCCTGCGTCGTGTTCATCGTCTGTCCCTCGTGACACTCTCAGTCTCTGCCCTGTGGGTGTGTGGGTGGTGCTGCCACCATCGTGTGCTTTCGAGTGTTTCTCCATCAAACTCCAGGAGTGAATTATGGATTGAGGTAGTTTGGTGGTCACGTTTTTTTCAGGGACGACTGCACCATTTGTTGATTTCCCCATATACTCTCCAACACCTGTTGTTTTCCTTCACCTTAGTTTAAAATAAATTCTAACTATCATTTTGGACGTGCAATGTTATTTTATGGTAGTTTTGATCTGCATTTCCTTAATGAATAAATAATAAGGGCTATCTTTTTGTGTGCTTTCTTACTGTTTTGTATTAGAGAAATAACTGTTCAAGTTCTTCACTCACTAACACAATTTATCTTTATTTTAAATTGTGGTAAAAGAGTATTGCATGGGATTTATTATTTTAACTCCTCTAAGTGGATGTTACAGCAGAACCAAGGGCATTTGCAGTGTTGCATTTCCTCCCAGATTTGTTTCCTTTTGTGAATGGAAGCTCTCTGTCCACTAGCCACTGTTCTCGTCCTGTCTTTCCATCCTCCGACCTTTGGCCGCCACCAAATGCCTAAGTGTGACCAGGTCCCTCACATGAGCAGAATCACAATTTTGAGCCTTTGCTGACTAGACAATATCTTCCAGGTTTGTTCAAGTCACAGAACATGTCAGGTTATCTGTGCTTGTTAGGCTAAACAACATTCTGCTGTCTGTTTAAACTACCTTGTTATCTATCTGATCATCCTTTGAGAGATACTTCAATTGCATCTACCTTTTGGTTATTTTGAATAACACTACTATGCATGTGGGTGTATAAATACCTGTTTGAGTCCCTGTGCCATTATTGGTTTGTGCTATCGCCATTGTGTATCTGGAGAAATTATTTGTAGAACTTTTGGTCCATTTTTAATATTGGGCTGGTTTTGTTATTGTCCCCTCCCCCAAATCGAAAGACATCTTTATATATTCAGAATGATAGGCCCTTATAAAACTGTAGTTACCAGATATTTTCTTCTACATTGTAGATTGTCATTTAAAAAAAATCATGTTCTTTAAAATATAAAACTCTTTGAGATTCAACATCTACCCTATCTATGACCTGCTAGAGTGTGAAGGGACTGATCCTGTGGACCCATAGCTGCAGGATCTCCATGAGGCAGGGCAGCAGCAGGATGTTGGCGAGGAGTGTCAGTGGGGGTCCAGTATTGATGGTGGTCCTAAGCCGGAGGCCTTGGACCTGACCAGCAACTCAGTACATAATGGACATTTGCAGGTATAGCTGTGTGGACCAAAGGGTCTACTGCAGGATACACAGCAGCTCCCAGTGCCACTGAGATGGATGGAGAGGTGGGGGAGAGGTGGGAAGGGTGGAGGAGGAGAGAAGGGGTTATCCTTTTTTTTTCTTTAATTATTGTTTATTTTATCTTATTTTCATTCTATTTTAGCTTTCCTTTGGGGGTGCACTACAAGTCGAGAACTGGGAAATATTGCCAGGTTTCCCCCTTTTTTGGTAAAACCAGATAGGTAAATATGCTATTTTCAAAGAATTGGTTAAAAAAAAAAGTTTTTAGGTTAAAAAGATGACCCAGTGGATAGGGTCACTCTGTTCCTCCAGGTATTCAGTTCTTAGTACCTGTGTCTAGTGGTTCATAACCTCCTGTAACTCCAGCTCCCGGGTGACTGACACCATCTTTTGGCCTCCGAGTGGATGTGCACACATATACACATATACACTCACGTAGTCTCTCACACATACATAGACACACACACAGTCACAGACACACGTAGACACAAATATACACAATCACAGACATAGACATACATACATAGACACAGATACAGACACTAACAGATGCATAAATTAAAGTAATAAATCTTTAAAAATAAAAAATTTCTAATTTCTTAAATTGTTTTAATAATTAAAAAATTTCCTATACAGTATATTTTGATCATATTGATGAACTCTACTTTATGTCGGTTTTCTTTTTTGTAATTTAAAAAAAATTTTTTTAATCTTATGTGTACGGATATTTTGCCTGAGTGTATGTCTGTATACCGCATGTTCACGGTACCTCTAGAGACCAGAAGAGGGTGTTAGATCCCTTGGGACTGGAGTTACAGCTGGTTGTGAGCTGCCGTGGGTGCTGGGAATAAAACCAGGGTCCTTTGGAAGGGCATCTTACCAGCTAAGCCCTCTCTCCAGCCCTTGTTGGTTGTACCTTTGGTGTTGTATGTCAGAATGTGCTGTCAAATGCATATAATTGATTATACACACTTTTGCCAACATGGGCAAAAGCAACATTTCACTCTCTATAATAGCTATGAAATAATTTAAATTGCTCTGAAGGATTTTCCATTTTCAGCAGGCAGGGTGCTTTGAGAAATATGTTCCCCTTTGGGGGCAGTTTTCCTCTGCTACATTTAAAACTGGTTCAATTATTCCAAATTAATTTTTGTTTCTGACATGACACAGCTGGCAAGCTGCAGCACAGTGGATAGAAAATTCAATGGAATGAAGGATTGATGTCTGTCTTATTCATTGTTACAGATTTTTAGGAAACTTTAAATAATCCTTGACTGTTTTTTCAGGTCCTAAAAGGTGGCAAGACGGTATCTTGCTGTCTGTGACTTTATATTGCCCTATGATATATAAAAATAACTGATTTTTTTTTATGGCCACATTAGTTACCTAACTAGTAAACAACATGTCACATTGGTAAATTATGTAGTTATGACTAAAATTAAAATTTAAAAAGCCAGAAAGCATACATTTATTGCCATTTTCTGGGAACCGCGCTTGCGTCTTCTAGAAGAGTGGTATGTGCTCTGAACCCCTGAGCCGTCTCTCCACGTCTTTGTGAGTCACACTTAGAAGCTTACCTCTGAAAGCCGGTCATACATTGTCATTGCTGTACAGATATATTTTGGTAATTTTAAAAGATTGTTTTAAAATTATAGCATTTATAGCTAATTACTGTAATTAACGATTATAAGTGCTTTCTTAGGGTCTTACATGTGTATGTAATATGGATTAGGTTACATGTTTGTAACCACTGAAAGCTGCAGTAGAATACAGCCTTGCTAAGATGTTGAATTTTGAGCTGGCCAGTGGTAGCACACACCTCTAATCCCAGCATTCAGGAAGCCGAGGCAGGAGGATCTCAGTGACTTCAAGGCCAGCCTGGTCTACAAGCTAGTTCCAGGCTACACAGAGAAACCCTGTCTTGAAAACTACAACAACAACAAAAGTTTGAATTTTGGTACTATATTGCTTGCTACTATCACACTGGGTAAATTGTTTAGTTCCCAGTTTTCTTATTTGCAAAATGAAACTATCTTATATTGATATCACAAATCTTAGTGAGATTCGTGTGTGTATGTGTGTGTGCACACATGTGCATGAGTGTGCACGCATGTGTATTTGCAGGCCCATATGTGTTTGTGAGTGTGGATACCTCATGTGTTGTTCCTCAGTCTTCGGTTTTTGAGGCATGCTCTCTGACCTGAACTCCCCAACTGCTCTGTTGGCTTGCCAATGAGCATCAGGGACTTGCTTTTCTCTTCCTGCCCTGCTCTAGAATTGCAAGTGAATGCTATGATGCCCAGATTTAAAAACTTTATTTATTATTTGAGTGTGTGTGTGTGTGTGTGTGTGTGTGTGTGTGTATGCACATGCATGTGTGTGTTTGTGCATGTTTACAGGAGTGGGGACCTGCATGGTACATGTTGGAAGTCTGAACAGTTTTTAAATAGTAATATATTTGTTGTTTGAGAATTTCATGTGTGTGTATATTTTGATTGTACAGAGGCGCCCCCCCCCCCACACCATTTACGCTCTCTGTGTTCCCTTGCGTCCTCGCATCTCCCATTGCCCTGACAACTTCCTTTGCTTCTGCCTGTTTCCCACCAAGTCCATGAGTTGCTCATGTGTTCATGGCCGTGAAGTCATTTCTTTCCTTCCTCTTTTACCTTGCTGAGGGACGCAGGTCAGGTGGCCTGCACAGCAGGAGTTCTTAACCACAGACCCATCTGGCCAGCCCAGGCCCAGCTCTTTTTTCGTATGAGTTTTGGGAATGGGACTTTGGCCTTTGTGTTGTAAGCACTTGGCCAGCTGAGGCATCTGCCCAGCCTCTTGAGTGAGATTGTTTATAGATTAACCATCGTGTGCTTCTCCTGAGTATTAACCTCCTGATGCTAGCTACTGTGGTGATACTGTGATTGTCAGCGTTCATGATGTTATTAAGTTTAAGTACATTAATAAAATTGAATAACCCAGGCGGACATGGTGGCATATGTCTGTTGTCCCAGCACCTGGTGGGGCTCACACAGGAGGAACATGTGTTCAAGCCTACATTCTATGATGTTCAAGGCTACTGTGAGTTAAGTAGTTAGACATTATTTCAGAAAGAAACAAAACCAAACAAACAAAAAGCATGGGGCTTTAGCTGAAAGGCATAGCTTTTGCTCAGCATGACCAGGACTCTAGATTTAGTCCCCTGCAGACCACCAAACATTATTTGACAGAAAATTTTTTTTAAACCAAAATTTGGTGATTTATTATTATGAAAATATCTCTTACGTTCAAAGAGACTGAAGATTTCACTAGGCCTTACAACCAGAGTTAATAATACACCTTGAGGTCATTTAAAGATGCTGTCTTACTGTGTAAAAAGTCTGTCTGTGGGCTGGAGAGATGGCTCAGAGGTTAAGAGCACTGACTGCTCTTCCAGAGGTCCTGAGTTCAATTCCCAGCAACCACATGGTGGCTCACAGCCATCTATAATGGGATCTGGTGCCCTCTTCTGGCAAGCAGGCAGGACACTATATACATAATAAATAAATCTTTTTTTTTTTTTTTAAAGTCTGTCTGTTTAACCTCTCCTTAAGAGAACAGTGTACAACCAACCTTATTTGCCTTGGATTTCCCATGCAGTTAACTTACAGCCGAGGTGAATGCATAGCTGTAATTTGTTTTGTTTTTCAGGATTTCACTGTATTGCCCCTGCTAGCCAGCAACTCCTTATGTAGATTATGCTGTCCTCCAACTCACCAATACATCCCTTTATGATATCTCCCTCCTGAGAGAGCTGGATCAAAGACATGTGCTATCACACCAGGCTATATAACTGTAATTATTCAGAACTCTTCCCTGCCACTACCTTCAAATTCTGCAAATATGTGTTTATGCTATGACAGTAAATCATGGAAATAGCAAATAAGTTGAAAGCATCCTTATAGAATGAATATCCACCACAAATGTTGAAGACAATATATGGACATTGCTTGATCACCTTTGTTTATTTGTTATCTGGGGCTGTTGGGGACAGCTGGAGTTAGTGACTTTGTCCCTTGGAAAACTCTGTTAAAGATTTGTGTAAAGTTTCCCTCATTCCTTCCCCATGTGATGCTCTCTATGATGTTCAAAAAATACCATGCAAAACACTTCATAGGACCCAGACATAAAGGCAGGGACAGCCACGGCAAGGCAGCGTCCAGCAGCACAGATTCAGACTATGCAGCGGACAGAAATGACAGGAGGCACACAGAGGGAGGCGTAGAATTTGAGTCTGGGCTCACTCCTGGTTGAATTCCTCCAAGGGGAAGTGCTTTTAAATTTCTTTTCCTCAGTGAGACACTGACACATTTTGGGACTCAAGTTATAATTAATATATCCAAAGTGATGCATTTTTTGGTATACTTAAAAAAATTCTCTGCAAACTGACTTATAAATTGCAGTAGAAGAAAATAATGCCTTTTCCTTAGAGTAGACAGCTCAGTGTACCTACAAACTACAGTACTTTACAAAGAAGAATTGTCCTTGAAATCATTAAGTAGTGATTGAATGCTTACTAACTGCCACAGAGTATGTTATAACTTAAGTTTACAAACATTATGGGATACTGTCATTGTATTATGGATAAATCAAGTGATAGAATGAAGGACAAAGAGATTTATTCTGATTGAATGATCTGGGAAATTCCCATTCCAGAGTTAATTTAGTGGCCCCTTGATAGCGGAGGACAGTGTGTTAATCTATGTTTTAGTTTTCTGTAATCATTACTAGTAGCATACTTTTCATTATAATTCATTCCTCATGTAAAACAGCTAAGTATGTTATTAACCATGGAATAGTTGACTAGATTTCTTATGCTTATTTATTTGTAAAATATTAGTACAAAAAGAAAATACTCTTCCAATTTTGTATGACTAATAGTTTTCTTCTTCTATTCTTCAAATTCTTATGGCTAAATTTATTACAAAATACTTAATGGGTTTGACTTGTACTATGAGTAAGTTCTTTTTCTTAGCAGTGCACTCATGTTTGGTTTTAGTAAGGTTTAATTAGCAAAACTTATTTTATCTTTTTGGTGTACTGTGAGTTTTTATTAGTAGCTGACTTATGGAAATATTTAATACATGATAAACGTTCTAGAGTATGACAGTAGCATTTTTTAGGACTTGGGTAGGATACAGGAAAATTAAGTACCATTTTGTTACTAGGATGAGGAGGGTTTTTGTTAACCGAACCATTCTACACATTGTTCACAGAAGTAGAAAGTTCATAATCGGATGAGTTTGGGTATTTATTGAAATATGTGAAGTAACTCTCCCATTCAAGCCTGTACCATCACGCTTGCCCTGCCGATGCCCTTCTAACTGCAGATCCTCAGCACTGTTGTGTAGCATCCTTTCTCTCTGTAGCTCTCCTCACCCCCTCGGTGTCAGAAAGGGAATTTCCAGGATGAGAAGGATGAGAGGCGCATGAGACCATTGGCCCTGACATGGCAAATACTTCAGAAAACTTGACCTTGGGTGTTTGAAGAGGCACTCCTGCCTTTCAGCTAGGTGGGCCCATTCCAGAAGCTCCCATGACGAGAGGCTTTTGAGTGGTGGAGTTTCACCATGACTTCTTCTTCCTTCCTCAAGATCTTTTTCCTAGTTTCATTTGCAAAAAGTTCTATTTTCCTTCTCTCCCAACATTAATGAGACGTTTGATTCAATTTTGAAAAACTTAGCTATGTTTTTTTTTACCCCCTTAGGTCTGATTTTCTGGACTATTTGTTTATATAATGTGAACCTCAGCTTTACTAGCTTTGATAACAACATATGTCACTTTTGGTGCTGTCTTTCCATGAATAGGTTCGCACTGTCTCTGGAGTTTGGAAAACAATGGTTTTAGGTGTAGAAGTCGAATACTTGACTTTTTGGGGCTAGATAGAAATCATTATTTTATCTAATGGGTCGACTTTTATCTTTCATTTTTCTGAAGTGACATTTAGCCACCTTGTAATATGTTGATTGAAACTTTATGTCCTAAGAATTTGGCACCATCTGCTCTTTAAACAGTGATTTCATACATTATATCTTAACAATGAACACGGTTTGGGCGCTCGAGCGGCAGCTCAGTCAGTGAGGTCCCTGAGAGCCTGAGTTGGGTCCTTGGAACCCTGTAAAGACAGACGGGTGTGGTGGTGTGCCGTCTTCAATCCCAGAACTGTAGAGGTGAGACACACAGGCCTCTAGGTCTCACTGGCCAGCCAGCCTCACCTACCTGGTGAACAATGGGAGTTCAGGTCATTGAAAGATCTGAAAATCTCAAAGGCATTTGGTGCCTGAGGAATAACACCTGAGATGGTCCTGTCCTTTCATCTACACATAGACACAGACATGGACACACACACACACACACACACACACACACACACACACATCTGTCTTCTCATCTACACAGATACACACACACACACACACACACACACACACAGACATACCTGCCCTCACATATACACAGTTACATACACACACACACACACACACACACACACACACACACAGACACACAGACTCACCTGCCCTCACATATACACAGTTACATACACATACACACACACACACACACACACATACACACATACAGACACACAGACCCACCTGTCCTCACATATGCACAGTTACATACACACACACACACACACACACACACACACACACCTGTCCTCACATATACACAGTTACATACATACACACACACACAGACACACACACACACACACACACAGACACACAGGCCCACCTGTCCTCACATATACACAGTTACATACACACACAGACACACCTGCCCTCACATATACACAGTTACACACACACACACACACACACACACATACACCTGTCCTCATAGATACACAGTTACACACACGCACGCACACACACACACACACACACACACACACACACACCTGTCCTCACAGATACACAGTTACATACACACACACACCTGTCCTCACAGATACACAGTTACATACACACACAGACCCACCTGTCCTCACAGATACACAGTTACATACACACACACACACACACACACACACACACACACACACACACAGACACCCCTGTCCTCTCATATACGCAGATACACAACACACACACTCTGTGGTGTGTGTGTGTGTGTGTGTGTGTGTGTGTTTACACATATACTTAGACTTCAATTGAGTTAAACTATCTAGCTTTTGGTTACACTTAAAAGATATATTTTAAGTCTGGTATAGAAATATTATTCCCAAACTGAAAACATTTATTTAAATATTCCAGGAGACTGGAAGCTAATGTAAGAAACTGGGCATATATTTGGTTTCATTCTGATATATTTGTTTTTCAAAGTGCTAAACAAAGTTAAATGCCAAATTGGACATACATTTTTACAGTGCTAATATCATACTTAGGATAATTAGTCATTGTGGAAAAGCTAATTATATTTTTGAAATGTCTAGAGCAATGTAGGAATCATCAGCAAAAATATTTCCTGTAAATACTTTGTAAGAATTAAAAATTCTCTGGATGTATTATATAAGAAACCTTTTATCTTTAAGGTCTTTTTGTATACACCATTAGACATAGATAAAAATACTGCTTGACTTTTTATTAGCCATGCATAGACATGCATTTTTCTCAATTGTTCTTTATAGGTTTTATAGCCTCAATCTGTTTTTAGGCTATAACAAAAGTACATAAGATTTAAATATACACCTAGTGATCAGTCCAAATTATTTTATTAGCTAGCTTGAAACTTGTTCCTCAGCTTTCTGGTGAACATTTCTACACAAGGTCTAATACTCATCCATTGAATTAGTTACAAAACTGAATTCAACGACATTATTGTTTAAAAATACTTTAGGCTTTACGTTGGCAAATCCCTGATTTCTTTTTTCTTGTCTTATATTCCATCTGATTGCGATTCTTTTTTTCTTCCTTTTTTTACTATTAAGAAATTTTCCATTCATTTCACATACCAACCACAGATCCCCTGTCCTCCCTCCTCCAGCTCCCCAGCCTTTCCCCAAACCACCCCCCATTCTCACCTCCTCCAAGGCAAGGCCTCCCTTGGGGAGTCAGCAGAGCCTGGCACACTCTAAGGCAGGTCCAAGCCCCTTCCCCTGCACCAGGGCTGCTGAAAGTGATTCTTTACCGGGTGAAAGTGATTCTTTACCTCCCGGTCCATGACACATGTTCTCTCCTTTATAATTGATTCCCTGATTTAGGAAGTTAGACCTTCATGGTCCTTCCTCTTCTGTTGCTGTTAAATGCTGCAGATTGTTTGACACGGCATAGGGTTTCCTTAAATCATTGTTACTTTAATGCAAAGCTCCATTCTCTACATATAATTACACACAGTCTCTCCAGTTCTAACCCCCTTTATACTTCATTTGCAGGAAGAGAGAAACAGCTTTATTCTGAAAGTGATTCAAGCAATTTCGTTTTCATTTCTGAAATCTTTAGTGTCCAAAACTGTTACACAAGTAACTATTTCCAAACTCTTTAAGAATACATTCAAGGCATCTTTGTGCTATGATTCAAAATAATTCTTTAACTTTTAAATCTCCTCTTTTCATATTCTATACATCTTTATATCCTTTGTATTTCATATTTTTCTCATAAGTTAAGCGTCCTGCATCATCTTCAAGTTTATTTCGTATTTTTGGTCATTTTTTTTATACCATGAACATTGCTAAGAACTTTTCCTGAATGTCTATTTATTTGTATTTTATAATGCACACAATTATTGTCCCTATTTTACAGATAAAGTTTTTTTACAGATATTTCTAAAGTTTTTTTTAAATTTTTTGGTAAAAATCATCGATGATCTGAAAGAAGATACGAATGAGTAAATAAATTCACTCGAGTACATGACAGGGAGAATCTGCAACACAGGGATGCTAAGCAAGACAGACAAGAAAATTAGCAGTTGACATGAAGAATTTGGCAACATGAAAGAAAAAAAAAACCAGCCAGTAATGTCTGTATGCTTATATGGGCAGATTGTACTGTCTGGTTCCTGTCTGAGAGTGCCCAGGTTCCAATCACAGGGTTATTTGATTGTTGACAGCCAGTTCTCTGCAGAATTGTGTCTGGAGTAATGGGTATGCATGCCTTTTATGGATGCACCAGCCAGATGTGTACTCTTACCCACAGACCGGCAGCCAGATATGTACTTACCCACAGACTGGCAGCCAGATGTGTACTCTTACCCACAGACCGGCAGCCAGATGTGTACTCTTACCCACAGACCGGCAGCCAGATGTGTACTTACCCACAGACTGGCAGCCAGATGTGTACTCTTACCCACAGACCGGCAGCCAGATATGTACTTACCCACAGACTGGCAGCCAGATGTGTACTCTTACCCACAGACCAGCAGCCAGATGTGTACACTTACCCACAGACCGGCAGCCAGATGTGTACTCTTACCCACAGACTGACAGCCAGATGTGTACTCTTACCCATACCTTGGTGAAGTAAGATGAAGATTCATGGCTGTCTTGCCTGCTGTAGCACTGAACCCGAGAAGCCATTTAGAGTGATACAAACCCTCCCTATTGTGCCCAATTGATCATTCACAGGAAGGGATGAAGCTGAGGTTTGGCCTTTCTCCTTGTCTGACTGGTCAAGGCTGACACAAGACCAGAGGAGCCTACTGCAATTCTGAAGGACAGAAGTTTGAATTGTGGCTATTTATACTTTTACCTTATGTAGAATTTTACCATATTAGGTATCTAATCGGTAAGATGTCTAATCGGTATGACATTTCACTAAGCATAATTAGCGTAGAAGAATACAAAAGAGATTAAACTGACATGATCTCCAAACCTCTAGAAACTGTTGTTCGGTGTAAAATGACTGCTTGGCTTGGTGTTTCTACAGTGTGTTCTATGCCCGTAACCCGGCGAATAACCTCTTTTTTATCCTTATTGTTTAGTTTTGCTATAAGTTGCTACTGCAGCTTTATATTCATGGGGACGGAAATACAGTGTGACTATGTCATGTCCCTCTAGTGTGTATCTAGGCTATAAAATCATTGCCAAATAAAATTTCCCAAACCAAAGGCCACAGCATGATGGTTTCATAGCTGCTTACTCAGCAAAACAATGGCCTCGAATGCTGACAACACAATAATATAAAAACTGCCATGAGTATAAATTTAAACAATTGCATTTAAGGTGCATTTGTGCTATTTCACTCTGAAGTGTAATACCACAGGGGAATTCTTGCAAAATGAGCTCACATAAAAGGTATTTTAATATTTTTTTTCCAGAAATTATTAAAGTAACTATACAAAGATAGATTTTTTAGAAAAGAAAATCTGCAAGAATTTTGTAAGAATTATAACTGTTATAAGAAAAACTATAATGCTTTTCCAGGAAGGATAAATAGAATCCAAGTTTTAAAGTATTAATATGCATTGAATTTAGTATTCATTGAAATATGCCTCGATATTTACCTTAAATTGTTCAGCTTAATGTTAAACTGTGTGATGGCATGTTCATTCATTTTCAAACAGTTACATATTAATGATATATCTTAGAGTTCCTTTATTCCTTGATGATATTCTTTATTCCTTGTCTCACATCTTATCTTTCACTTGCAGATTTCTCAAATCCTATAGTCTCATACTAAATTCTACAAAATTAAAGGAAACTATGCAAATTTATTTGTATGACTTTATATATAAAATGTATTAGTGAATCTCTTTTAATAAATACCAGATTCTTGGGAATATCCCAATATAAAACTTACTTTATACCTATACTTAAGAAGTATGTATTAACTAGTATATTAATAATCTGTTTTCCAAAGGTAATAAAATGTTTAATGTTTTATAGTGTGGTCAAAACCTAAAATTTTAAGAAAGCCTTACTGAGACATACATGCTGCAATGGAAGTTGCTATTTTGGAGGATACAGTTCAGTGATTTTTAGTGTATTGACAGAAATAGGCCCTCATGATTGCAGTTTTATTTGACAGAATTTCATCACTCCCTCTACAGAACAAAACAACGGGAAACAGAAAACAAAAAGAGAAAAGAAACCGAACAGCCCATGCTGTCAGTAGCCTCTCCCTTACTGTCTTGCTGTCCCGTCTTCCTGGCTTCCAGGGCAATTAGAAATCCATTATTTGATAGGTTGAATTATTCTGGAATTTTTTTTTATAGTAAGATGTTTTAAAGATTCATTAGATTTAAGCTTAATCATGTGTGAGAAGTGTTAATTTTATTGTCAAATAATGTTACTTTGATAGACATTTGAGCTGTCTTTCAGTTTCTTAGTTGTTGTGAATAATGTTATAATCACTCATACACATACTGTTGGGAGATATATTTTATTTATCGTTTTCTACCTGGCTAGAACTAATCAGTTTTGTCATCTGCTCATTCCACATTGACTGTTTTGATTCACTCACAGACATTCTGAGGACAGCTGTACACGTTTGTATTTCCACTAGTCATCCATGCAAGTTCCAGCTTCTCTCCATCCTCATACATTCTGGTCATTGTTTGCATTTTAATTAGGAGCATTGATGGTGTCTAATAGAAAATTTGACTTGCATTTATTTCCCTCACTACTAATCTACTGACTCTATTTTTCTGTGCTTATTGGTCATTTGCATATTTTTCTTCAAATAATGTTGATTCAAATCCATGGATAGATTTTTTTTAATTGGGAAATTTATCTTTTATTGGATTAAATTGTTTATATTCTAGATACAAGTAAGATACATGATTTGCAAAAAAATTTCCCTGTAATGTATTGTTCTTTTATTTTATTGTTGGCATCTTGCCATGCAAATTTCTTAAGATTGTTGAATTACATTCTGTTGTTGCTTGCTTGCTTACTATTTTTCATGCTTTGTTCTTTGGTGACTTCATGAATTATTTTTCTGTTGTTGTGATAAAATACCATGACCAAAAGCAACTTAGAGGAGAAGAGTTCATTTTGGCCTAGGGTCCAGAGTGTACCATGGCATGGAGGGCAAGGCTGTTGGAGCAGGAGACGGTGTGCTGGCTAGCTTATGTCACCATGACACAGGCTGGAGTCCTCTGAATGGATGGAACTTCAACAGAGAAAAATCCTCTGTAAGATCCTGCCATGGGGCATTTTCTTGATTAGTGATTGGGGGAGGGCCCAGCCCATGGTGGGTGGTGCCATCCCTGGGCTGGTGGCTTTTCTATAAGACAGCAGGCTGAGAAAGCCATGAAGAGCAGGCCAGTAAGCACCACTCCTCCATGGCCTCTGCATCAGCTCCTGCCTGCCTTCAGGTTCCTGCCTTGTTTGAGTTCCTGTCCTGACTTCCTTCAGAAATGAACAGTGGAGAGATGGCTCAGAGGTTAAGAGCACTGACTGCTCTTCCAGAGGTCCTGAGTTCAATTCCCAGCAACCACATTGTGGCTCACCACCATCTGTAATGAGATCTGGTGCCCTTTTCTGGCATGTAGTCATACATGCTGTATACATAATAAATAAATAATTTTTTAACCCCCCCCCCCAAAAAAAAAAGTTAAGGCCGGTGGTGGTGGTGCACACCTTTAATCCCAGCACTCGGGAGGCAGAGCCAGGCGGATCTCTGTGAGTTCGAGGCCAGCCTGGGCTACCAAGTGAGTCCCAGGAAAGGCGCAAAGCTACACAGAGAAACCCTGTCTCAAAAAAACCAAAAAAAAAAAAAAAAAAAAAAAAGAAATGAACAGTGATGAGGAAGTGTAAGCGAATTAAATATTCCCCCACCCCAAGTTGCTTTTTGTCATGGAGTTTTTTTTTTTAGCAATAGTAACCCTAACCCAACTAAGAAATGGGGTGATGAATTTTTCTCTACACATAAGAAGTGGGGGGGGCAGAGAGAGAGAGAGAGAGAGAGAGAGAGAGAGAGAGAGAACGAGAACAGCAATTGCATCAAGGCTAGAATCTCTGAAATCTGCCTCCTGTGTAATTCCCCGTGCAAGGCTGTACCTCCTAAAGTTCCTTGACCTCCCAAACTGTCATCAACAGGAGAGCTATTGTTTGAATCCATGAGCCCATGGGGGGGGGGCATCTCTTATTTAAATCACAACAGTGTCAAAATAATTGCCCAATAATGTCAGAAACACTTGAATTTTTTGTTTTGGGTTCTTCTAAACCGTACATTTAGGCCTTTTGCTCATTTGAATTTCCGTGGCTGGTGGGCAGGATCCAACCCTTTCTTTCCCTGTGCCTGCCTAGCTGTCTCAGCCCCTGAGCCTGTTGACTTGGTTGAGCTTTCCACTCCGTGTTCTGCAGTTACTTCAGTGCGGTCTTATTTATTGTTGCAGCTTCATAGTAATGTTTGAGGTGGCATGGCTGAGTCTTCTAATTTTATAGTAGTGTGAAGTTTTGTAATTATAAATGAATTTGAGAATCAACTTGTCAATTTGTACAAAGTAGCCAGCCTGCATTTTCTATTCTGAGTGCTCTCTCTATGCTTAGGACTTTTTTCCTTTACTGAACTGGTAACTTCTTTTTTTGTTGCTCCTGGGAAGCAAAGGTAGATCTTCCCACCTGCTGGGCATGCACTCTGTTGAGCTGTCTCCCCAGCAGTAACTTCTTAATGGTTCCTGTGATGGAAGGAGACCTGCGGAGGAGTGTTGTTTGGGAAGCGAAGCTATTGTCTGTGGGTGAGGTCTCTGGTAAAGGCACACACCTGTTGATCCTTCTCATATGGGTCAAACAGCTGCTGTTGGCCCCTGTTCTGAGTGGTGGGCTGTCCAGTTGTGGTTCTCAAGATGAGGTGACATATACTTCCTTCCTGGGCTCACAACCTTTCTGTACTTGCAACGCTCTCAGCAGGATTTCCTGTTTAGAACTTTAAGCAGCCCTAGATTGAGCGGAGGAATCTACATTGTTTTTCCTAAAAGTAGCTCCTCCTGTTTGTCCTACTGCTTTAGTTCAAGGACCCAGATTCATGCCTGAGTGATTGACAGCCCTTCTCTTCTGCCATCCACATCTCAGGGGATGTACACCAAACATTCCATTAGAGCTCTTGTGGAGTCCTTCTTATTGCTTGACTAGGGGATCAAAAAACTGAACTCTAATGCTGAAGTACCTTTTCCTGATAATTGTCACCAGATCATCCTCCTGTTCCCTTCTGACTCTACTGACTCCAGCTGGCTCAGTGCAACACACAACGAAAGCTTCGGACTATTTTTCTCCCCTTGAAAAATGTCCTGAGTGGTCTTATACTTGACATGTATATTTAAGATCTATTTTATTTTGAAAACCCTCTTGGAATATCAATGTGTTTATCTGGTTACATTTGTTTGCATCTGTTAATTAGCATAGATATTAGAATAGTTATTGATATTTTAAGAAAAATATAGTAACAAATGTTGAACATTGGGAAAATTAGATTGATTATCTCATTTTGACGTGTATGTGTAGGCCACTTGATTTCATTTCCATCAGCAGAATGATGCTGCAGAAACACAGTGGTCCTCACTGGTGCTTTTGAAAGGGATGCTCACGGACACGCCATTGCTCTTAGGATGTCCTCTGATAGGAGAATGGACTGTAACCCTGGAGCACTGGGGGTGGATGTGTCACGTGACTGTGTCAGTGTCAGGAAGAGGATGCGGGTGATAACACTGTGGCTCTGAAATGGAAAGGAGTGGTTAGATGCAAGAAGGACCATGAATGTAGAAGTTAGGCCATCAGCTGATGGGATTCCAGGCACAACACTTACGACACTAATGTCCTAAATTACAGATTCATTTGTCCTTCAATCTCTCTCCTTCCTCCCTTCCTCCCCTCCCCCCCCGTGTGTGTGTGTGTGTGTGTGTGTGTGTGTGTGTGTGTGTGTGTGTGTGTGTAAACATGCATGTGTATGGGAATCCATGGTGGATGCATGTACATGTTAATGTGTCCTTGTGGGGGTCAAGATTGGGTCTTCTTCAGCTCTTGCTCAAATTCATGACTTCATTTGTTTTTACACATATAATTATTTGCTCTTACATATATATTTAGGACTATATAATGTACTCTGTCCTTATAATGTTACTTGTATGTATGTGATTTCAGGGCTGACCACTTTGCATTAGATAAACAATTGGGGGGCTGTTCCCCAGGGAGACTCTTTCTCCCGCTCTCAGCGTTTCTTAGTTACCATTTGTCTAGGCCTGAGGCCCACGATGTTCCTTGTGTTGGCTCATCTGCTGGTGTCGTCATTGTTGCTCAGGTCCTGTTTAGGCAGCTGTGTTAGGAAATAATGAAGAGAAAACTGATATTTGTGTTCCTACAACTAAACCAGTCGTGCCATTGTGGAATGCAGTGTTTATTATTCTGAAGCAATAATTCTGAGAATAATCTCGGAAGCATAAAAAGACAAGCAGACATTAAGGCAGTATGTAGCTGTACTTTTGGTATTGTTTAAAATAGTAATAATACTAGAAATAATAGCTGTATTTGTTCAGTACTCACACGTTTTAAATATTTTATTTGTTTATTTATTTATTTGGGTTTTAGAGTCAGGGTTTCTCCGTGTAGCCCTGGGTGTCCTAGAACTCACTCTGTAAACCAGGCTAGCCTTGAACTCAGAGATCTGCCTGCCTCTGCCTCCCAAGTGCTGGGATTAAAGTCGAGTGCCACTACTGCTTGGCAGTTTAAGTGGTTTAAATAACAATATCTCATTTAATTCTCAAGACTCCTTAGAGCTAAGTACTGTTATTCTCTATTTATAGATGACGACACCAAATCTGGAGCGTTCCAGTAAATTGTCTACAGTTCTATAGTTAGTGGTTGGAGATGCGTTTGAAGTGAAGTCACTGCACTCCAAAGCTCTTGCTTTTAAAATTTTACCTAGTTTTGTTTTGATCCAATCACCTCCTCAAAGCCACATCTACTTGCTGTAGCCAAGGGTAATGTTGACGTCTGGCCTCCTGCCTTCAGCTTCCACATGAGGGGACTGGAGTGTGCACCATGCGTCTTCCGTGTGCTGGGACTAGAGGTGTGCATCATACACCTGCTTTCTTTTTGAACACTTGCTTCATGAACTTGATGTATCAGATCACAAACAAGCACAAAGGAGTATCAGAGAACTACTTAGGTGCATGGTAGATGCAGGACACTCCTTGGGATTGTAAAGAGTTTTGAAAAGTTTTCACATTAAGTGAAGAAATAGCTTATATGACATGAGGAAATAGCCTCAAAATAAGATACTAATAATACTTAATACTATGTTATTTTTTGACTTACAGCTTGCACCTGCAGTGGCCATGCAAATATTTGTCATCTGCACACAGGGAAATGTTTCTGCACAACAAAAGGAATAAAAGGTGACCAATGCCAATTGTAAGTGCAAAGAATTATATTTGGAACTTTTATGGATTTTGTGCTATAAGACTAATTTTTATGTTTTAAATTTGAATGTTAGCATTACGTTAGTTAAGCTTACATTATTGTAAGATATTTTCATTTACGTATTATAAATCTTTTGAAAAAATAAATGTGTAAAGATGACAGTTTCCTAGAGCCTTAGAGGAGAGCCTGTAGAGCCAGCTGACGGGAGGCTCACGGCACCACCCCTGCCGTGTATGCGGGTTCTGCCGTGTATGCGGGTTCCGGGGTCCACACTAGCGTCACTGCTGAGTCACTAGCCCACCAGCCTTCCTTTTCTCTAGAGCATTCCTTACACAGGAACCCAATATCTTACTCTCAGTATTTCATGAGTGACTTTCTAATATCATTTAATTATTCTTAATATTTATTACCTTCTAAATGTGACTTTAAAAGGCAATACATTTAAATTATTTTTCTTTCTTTAATTTTTTAATGTACATTATATTAAAATCAGATTTGTATGATTCCATATTAACTAGTTACAAGCACATGCTTATTTTTCATGAATATTATATGAGAAAAACTATGTTTTCATTATATTAATTATGTAATTATCAGGGAAAAATTTAGTAAAAAATTCTCTAAATTATAAGTAAAATTTTTATCTAAAGATTGTCTTAAACACAGAAAGCAATATTTGCTTATTTTTACTTGATATCTTTGATTATCATAGACTTTCAAGTTCAGAGAAGCCTGTATTGCCAGTTAGTCTCTTCTCTGTAATCCCTACAGTTAAGAGTCAAAGCCTGATACACCTTGTATCAGTTCCTATCAGGCAGGCCACTTAGGCTTATGAGCAATGAGCTAAGCCAGAGGCTTACCCTCTGGTCAGATGGTACCTCTGGTATTTTGTAATAGTAGTGTTTGTTTTCTAAGTAGATCCAGCTTTATTGCCATGAGACTAGTGAGTCTGTACAGACCCATGCTTAGAAGAGTTCAAGGCTACGACATGACCGTCTTAATAATTTTGTAAACAGAAACCCTAACTTTATTTACATTTTACAGCATTCTCATCCACTCCCTCAGATTATATGCCAGCTCATAAGCATCACTATTTTACTACAGCAGTGAAGATAACATCTGTAGATCCAGGTTATGCCAGTATAGACAAAAGCAAAATGTTAGTTACAACTGTGATTATGAATTGAAAATAATTAGTACAGTTTTTCATAAGTGACTTAACTTCTTTTGTAATTGACATTTTAAGAACATGCTTTTGTTCTTAGACAAAAGCCAGCAATATTTTTGTTAACTTATGAGCTGATAAGCTCAGCTTAATACAGGTAACAGATCAAGCATACACATTTTATCTAAAATACAGTTTTGAATGATAAAAATATATTTTGCCTTTGATCTAATTTATGTATTTTTCTAAAGAGGCATTGGAATACCAATTTGTACAGAATACTTTATAGATAGTATATATAGATATGATTCTGTTCAATACTTTTTTTGGAATGCAAGTGTTTTTATTTAATTTTTTATAAATTGAAATTAGATTCTTCTCTCATATGATAATCCCCTCCCTCCATTCCTCCCAGCTCTCCCCCACCTCCTCCTTCCCCAGATACTCCCCCCTCTGTCTCCTGTCTTCATAAAAGAGCAGGTCTCCAAGAGACAACAACCAAACATGACAAAGTAAGATCCATTAAGACAAGGCAAAGCCCTCATATAGAGACTGGGCAAGGCAACCCAATAGGAGGAAAAGAGTTTCAAGAGCAGGCAAAAGAGTCAGAGACACACTGTTACCATTGTTAGGAGTCCCACAAAACCACAGGCTAACCGTCATAACATGCACACAGAGGACCTGGTGCAGACCCTGGCAGGCCCCTGCTTACCGCTTCATTTTCTGGGAGCCCATGTGAGCTCTGCTTGGTTGATTCAGAGGGACATGTTCTCCTGTGTCCTCCATTCCCTCTGACTCCTACAGTCTTTCCTTCCTGTCTTCTGTGGGATTCCCTCTTCTCTGAGGGGAGGGACCCAATGGAGACCTCCAATTTAGACTCTCCACATGATGTCTGGCTGTGGGTCTCTGCATCCGCTCCCATCTGCTGCTGGAGGAAGCCTCTTCATGACTGGACAAGGCACTGATCTATGAGTAATTAAAATATTATTAGGAACCATTTCATTGATTTTTTTTTTTTTTTTTTTTTTCTTTTTCAGCCAGTTGTGTTTTGTTCTGCCTTAGGTCTCTGGGCTATCCAGTCTCTGGATCCTGGACATCCAGGAATTATAGGGCATGGGCTCCCTCTTGTGGCGTGGGCTACAATTTAAACAAGACATTCGTTGGCCACTCCCACAAGTGCTGTACCACCATTGCCCCAACACATCTTTCAGGCTGGACAGATTGTAGGTCAAGGGTTTGTGGCAGGGCTGGTGTCCAGGTTTCTCTTTCAGTAGCTGGCAGAGTACCTTCCCATGCCAAAGGGACTAGAATGTTGGGCTGAAGGCTCCAAGCAGGCACCAGATCGATTTTTCTATGTTCAGTGAGCTAAGTGAATGTTGTCCTTGGCAATGGGGCCCTGCTTTCAGTCTTGTGAGAGTGACCTTTTGTCCCAGCATTAGCCTGTGTTGTTTAGGGATCCCTAGAGGACTTCCTTGGCCAACAAATGAACCGAATGCCACCCGAAGCCACCACAGGAAGCCTTGTTTGGCTATAAAAGATGGCCAGTTTAGACTCTGTATCCTCTATTACTAGGAATCCTCACTAGAGTCACTTTCCTAGATTCCAGGAAATTTCTGCTGTACTAGGTTTCTACATCACCCCCAAATGCCCTGCAGTTCCAGCTGTCTCCCCCCACATTCCCTCCCTCTGTGGCTCCACCACCTGATCCCTCCCACTTGTGTCCCCACCTGCCCCCAGCCCACCTGCAAGATCTATTTTCCCTTCCCAGGGAGGTCTATGGGTTCCCCCTAGAGCCCTCTTTTTTACCCAACCTCTCTGGGTGAGTGGATTGTAGCTTGATTATCATTTACCTAATTATCTAATACCTATTTATAAGTAAATACTTATGTGTTTGTCTTTCTGGGTCGGGCTTACCTGACTAAGGATGAATTTTTTTTTCAAGACAGAGTTTCTCTGTGTAGTTTTGGTGCCTGTCCTGGATCTCGCTCTGTAGCCCAGGCTGACCTTGAACTCACAGTGATTCGTCTGGCTCTGTCTCCCGAGTGCTGGGATTAAAGGTGTGCGCCACCGCCACCCGGTAGGATGATTTTTTTTCTAGTTGCATCCATTTGCCTGCAGAGTTCATGATTTCTTTGTTTTTTTAACATCTGAGTAATACTCCATTGTCTAAACATACCACATTTTCTTTATCCATTCTCCAGTTGAGGGGCATCTAGGTTGTTTCCAGTTTCTGCCTTTTATGAATAAAGTTGCATGAACATAGTTGAGCAAGTGTCCTTGTGGTAGGATGGAGCATCCTTTGGGTATATGCCTGAGTGAGATAGCTGGGTCCTGAGGTAGATTGATTTCCATAATGGCTGAACAAGTTTGCACTCCCACCACCAATGGAGGAGTGGTTTACCTTGCTCCACATTCTCTCCAGCATGAGCTGTCACTTGTGTTACTGATCTTAGCCATTCTGACAGGTGTAAGCTAAAATCTCACAGTAGTTTTGATTTTCATTTCCCAACTCAAAAAAATCAGTAGCCCTCCTATATACAAATGGCAAATCGATTTAGAAATCAGGGAAACAACACCCTCACAATAGCCCCAAATAATATAAAATATTGTGGGGTAACTCTAACCAAGCAAGTGAAAGACATATATGATAAAAACTTCAAGTCTTTGAAGAAAGAAATTGAAGAATACATCAGAAGATGGAAAGATCTTCCATGCTCTTGGATTGGTAGGATTGACATAGTACAAATGACCACCCTACTGTTCTGGTGGAAGCACCCCCTCAGCCCCTGGCATCTGTATACCCAAAGAGTCTGGAATGTTCTGGTGGAAGCTCCACCTCAACTCTCCTCCTCCATCTCTCTCCCCAAACCCACCACCTCAAAGCCTGCCAATCAGCAGCCCCTCCCCTGGAGCTGCCCTCGAATTCCAGACCCCCACCCCCTAAAAGCCCAACAAAAGCCAGCCCCTCCCTGAGGCTGCTCAAGACCACACCTACAGGGTACTTAAGACCTGGTAGCCATATTTGCCAGGTGACCCTTCCTCTGTGACTCTTCCCCCTGTGACCCTTCCCCTGCCTTCCCAAGGGTCATCCAGGATTGCTTTGCTCATTAAACCTTTATTTATTAATTCGGCTTAATTTGGCTTATTACATCAGCGGCAGCGGGAACCCAGCAACCTGGGATTTTAAAACTTATCACCTACTAAAAGCAATCTGCAGATTCAATGTAATCCCTATCAAAATTCCAACACAATTCCTAACAAACATTGAAAGGACAATTTTCAACTTCGTATGGAAAAACAAAAAACCTAGGGTAGCTAAAACAGTCCTGAACAATATAAGAACTGCTGGAGACATCTCTATCCCTGATTGCATGTTGTACTACAGAGCTATAATAATAAAACCAACATTGTATTGGCATAAAAACACACATTGATCAATGGAATAAAATGGAAGATTCTAACATAAATTCACACACCTATGGACATTTGATTTTTGACAAAGAAGCCAGAAATACACACTGGAAATAGAAAGCATCCTCAACAAATGTTGCTGGCATAACTGGATGTTGATATGTAGAAGAATGCATGTACATACATATTTGTCACCCTGCACAAACAGTGGCTCAATGACCTCAACATAAAACCAGATACACTGAACCTAACAGAAGAGAAAGTGAGGAATAGCCTTGAACTCACTGACACAGGAGACAATTTCCTGAACAGAACACTGATAGTGTAGACACTAAGATTAAGAATTAATAAATGGGACCTCATGAAACTGCAAAGCTCCCACATGGCAAAGGACACCATCAGTCAGCCAAAGCAGCTGTCTACAGAATGGGAAAAGATTGTTATCAACTCCATATCCAATAGAGGACTAATATCCAAAATATATAAAGAACTCAAGAAATTGGATATCAAAAAAACAAATAATCCAATTAAAAATGGGGTACAGATCAAAACAGAATTCTCAATAGAGGAATCTCAAATGGCTGTTCAGTACATTTTTAACTTTTGAATGGGGATAATAAAGATAAAGTCATCATTTTGAAAACAATTATTTGCTATATAGTGGTTATATTGGAAGATGCTTTTATTGGGAAACAGAGATAGTTATTTAAATAAGCAAACTGATTAAATTAGTGTGTGGTATTAGTAAGCAAAATTGATATAAGTTTTCGCTAAAGTACCTTTCATGCTTTAGTATTATACTCATCACAGTGAAACACACAGTTTTCTTGTATTTAATGATCTAAAATAACCAAGAATCATTTCTTCTAAGGACAAATTTATTTGAATGAGCAGCTTCCAAGGACCCATTGCATCAATATCAAAATGCTCAGTAGATGTATTAATTATTCTTTATGACTTCGGAGAAGGGACTCGCTGAGACTGAAGAAGGTCTGAGCACAGTCTGCTTGGGTTGGACTTTGAGGAAGGAGTAATGTTTTTCTGAATAAAGAAGACAGTGGGTAGAGTGGAAGTAGCACCAGGAACAACAAAGACATAAAAACGAACATGGTCCTAGCATTTCCAGTGTCTGCTCATGGATGTGGAGATGGAGAGAATATTGTCCTCCCCCTTGTTAACTGACTAAGAAAAGCCTCGTTAAAACACAGATCCTTGTAAATTGGTTAAAGAAAGGAAAGCTTTGTGAAATACAAATCCTTGAGTTAATTGAAACTCAACCACAGGTAAATGATGATAAAAGAAAGAAATAAAAGAAAGAAGAGGCAAGAGCCTGTAGACAGACATGCAGCAGCAGTTTTGGCTTCCATGGGATGAATTAGATAGACTAGTGGATAGGCTGGTAGAGGTTCTTTTTTTCCACTCTTGATGGTTTGGAGCTTTGAGAGCAGTAGGAATTGATAGAATTTGTGATGGCCTCCTTTCAGAGATACCCTCAAACCTCCTATATTGATCCTACAGGTTTGTAACAGGATAAAGCAGAGATGATTAAAATTTTTTTTTCTTCTTCAAAGACAGGCTGTCACTGTGTAGCCCTGGCTGGCCTGGAACTCAGTGTGTATACCAGACTAGTTTAGAACTCAACAGAGACTCTGTGTTTTCTGACTTCCTCCGTGTGGAGAGTAAAGGCGTGAGCTTCCACACTCAGCTTGAAAGTGGGAAAGATTTGAAGGCAGCATTCGATGTGCTGTAAGCTGTGGAAGTGATGACAGCCTTGTTGGGCAAAGCATGAATATTGTGATTAAAATATGTATATCTTGCTCCCAACTTCAAATGAATGATAGATGAAGTAGCCAACTAACAAAACATAAAACAATCTGTTTAAATGGATGCAAAGTGGTCCTGTTGTCATGGTAATGACAGTTGTCAGCCCAACCTTTTCCCAAGATAATTGATACTGAAAAATGGTAACTTTAAAACAGAAGTAACTGTTGAACTCAAGAGACAGTTCTCCGTAGACAGACAGCCAATAAACACTTCGCAAAGCATTAGCCTCCTTAGCCCCCAGGAAAATGGAAGAGTCCAGCTCACTGCAGTCAATGTGGCTATCATCAGAGAAACTCATGATGACAAATGCTGGCAAGGGTGGGAGTGTAAACTTGTGTAGCTATGAAGGAAATTGGTAAGGAAGTTCCTCATAAAACTACCATTAGAGCTGTCGTATAGCCCAGCTGTTCTGTTCTTGGGTGTGTACTTGAAGGACTAAGTTACTCAGCCTGCCACATGGATGTACACTATTCATAACATCTAGGAAATGGAACAGCCCAGATGAGTGGATAAATAAAGTGACACATGTACACAATGGAATTTTATGCAGTCATAAAAAACAATGAAATCACAGCATTTTAAGGAAAATAGATACAACTAGAAATCTTTATGTCTAGTGAAATAAGCCAGACTCAAAAAGACAAAAGTTCCTTGGACTATCTTATGTGTGGTACCTAATTTTAAATTATATGTATGTGTGTATATTTATATGTCAAGTATAAGGTTATTAGTTTTCTTGATGATTGCAAAGCTAGTTCGTCATTTCTTCCCAAGTGCAACCAGGTGATGGAAGATTGTTAATGCCAAAATGGGTGGTTAGTGCTCAGCCCGAGAGGGGAGAGAACAATTCCAGAGTCATTCAAGGACTGAACTGAGGTTGTCAGGCCGCCCACAGTGCCAGGTTGCAGGCCCAGGAGAGGGGGTTGTCCTTTGTTTTCTGCTTTGTTGTTGAGGCTGTCTGCTGTCACTCCCTGTGAACGATCTTCTGTTGGGTGACCCCATCCTAGGTACTTGCTGTTCACAGCGGCTCTAGACAAGGAACGTCATGGTGAGAGTTCACAATTGGATGACTGTCAGTTGGCACTAAATGCCAAGATTCTGATGGGAATGTGATCTCACAGCATGTGTGAGCACACGTAAAGGATGTGCCATGGCCCAGGCCATTATGGGAGGGGTCACCCCTGTGATGGTGGTCCTGGTTTCTGTAAGGGAGCAGACTGAGCAAGCCAGGGGAAGCAAGCTAGTAAGCAGCACCCCTCCATGGACTCTTCATCAGCTTTTGCCTCCAGGTTCTAGTCCTGCTTGAGTTCCTGTCCTGACTTCCTTCCATGATGAATAGGGAACTGGAAGTGTAAGCCAAATAAACCCTTTCCTCCCCAAGTTGCTTTGACCATGGTGTTTAGTCATAGCAACTAAGACCGTCAGCCACTTTGACATGGACGTTGATGTCCTTGTTCAGCTCATATTGAGCAGTCATTTTGATGACTTTATGGGTGAAGCAGTTGACATTAGGAGGAGACTCCCCTGCTTACAGCTGCTCTGGTCAGTCTGTTAGAGGCTGTCATGTGTGCTGCTGTTCTTATCTTTCACACACGTTTTCTATTCACTCATGCTTATTTATCCTTAGGATTTCTGCAGTCAATTACTGTGGAAGTTTATTTTTAAAAATTCAATATATAATATAGTTTTAATATATTTACATTATTTAGTAGTAAATAACTTTCATGTTTTTACAGATGTGACTCTGAAAATCGCTATGTTGGTAATCCACTTCGGGGGACATGCTATTGTAAGTATTTGTGTGTTTTCATTTATAGTAATTGATTTATATTGTTAGTTTCAGGTAAATGAATAGCTATGGTTTCATTACTATTTTAGTTACTTTGTTCCACATATTTTATTTTATTTAAAATTTTTTTGAGATTATAATTACAAAATTTTTATCCTTTATATTTTTAAAATTTTATACTTCTATAATCTTTTGCTATGAAAGGTAATCTGTATTTGCAATATTCTCTTAACAGTGTTTGGTGTGTTTTTCCTACTCTAACTAGTAAAATAAATATAAATAAATTGAAATTGTTCATGTCCTGAACATGAACAAAAGGTGGGGTTCAAATAAACGTCTATAATTTTAATGTATTTTTAAAATTTTGAAGAAATAAAATTTTATGATAGACTATTTACAAGGAACAGTTTTGATCTTTCTCCAAATCTGCACTGATTTTCTGTCAACAGTTACTGCATTTGATTGTTTAGCTTTATACAGTCAGGTGAATTATTTCCAAAATGGTTGTATTGTCAGGTTCTTGCCATGAATCTATTGAGATTTTCAGTTCTTCTGTATCTCTCAACATGATTTTACAGTTAGCTTTTTTAATTCTAGCTATTCTGGTAGTTTTGTAATGAAATCTAATTGTTTTTTTTTTTCATTCATTACTAACAATATCAATAATCTTTTTTAAATAATTTATTTTTATTTTATACACATTGGTGTTTGTCTGCATGTATGTCTATGCGAGGGTGTCAGATACCCTGGAACAGGAGATACAGACAGTTGTGAGCTGCCATGTTGGTGCTGGGAATTGAATCCGGGTTCTCTAGAAGAACAGCCAGTGCTCTTTTTTTTTTTTTTTGGTTTTTTCGAGACAGGGTTTCTCTGTGTAGCTTTGTGCCTTTCCTGGAACTCGCTTTGGAGACCAGGCTGGCCTCGAACTCACAGAGATCCACCTGCCTCTGCCTCCCGAGTGCTGGGATTAAAGGCGTGCACCTCCACCGCCCGGCTGAGCCAGTGCTCTTAACTGCTGAGCTACCTCTTCAGCCCCCAATATTGACAATCTTTTAACACATAAATGTCATATGTATGTTACTTGTTGAAGTGCTTAACATTTTTTCTTTTTTTTTTTTTAATTAAGATGTTTTCTATTCATTTTACATATCAACCACAGATTCCCCTGTCCTCCCTCCTCCCACCCCCCAGCCTTTCCCCACAACCTACCTCCCATTCCCACCTCCTCCAAGGCAAGGTCTCCCATGGGGAGTCAGCAGAGCCTGGTCCATTCAGTTGAGGCAGGTCCAAGCCCCTCCTCCCTGCACCAAGTGTCCCACCATAGGCACTAGGCTCCAAAAAACCAGCTCATGCACTAGGAACAGGTCCTGATCCCACTGCCTGGAGGCCTCCCAAACAGTTCAAGCTAAACAACTGTCTCGCTTATTAACATTTTTTCTTAATGATTTATTTTCATGATTGTTTTATTTTCTTTCTATTGCTGTGTCAAACACCATGACCAAAAGCAGCTTGGGGAGGGAAGGGTTTATCTCAGCTCACACCTCTCAGGCCACACTGAGGGAAGTCAGGGCAGCAGCTCAGGACAGGAACCTGGAGGCGGGAACTGAAGCAGAGCACGTGGAGGAGGCTGCTCACTGCTTGCTCTCTACAGGGCTTGCTCAGTCTGCCTTGTATACAACCCTGGATCAGTGCTACAGGTGGCACCGCCCACAGTGGGTGGGGCACTCTCATATCAATCATTAATCAAGAAATGCCCCACAGACTTGCCAAAGAGCCACTCCAATGGAGGCATTTTCTCAGTTGAGGTTTCTTCTTTCCAGAAGACTTTAGCTAATGTCAAGTTTACCAAAACCAAACAAACATGCCAGCAAGCAAACCGACTACCAGGACAATGGTATTTTGTTTTAAAGGCCCATTATTCTACATAGAAGTCCTGTAGCACATGTTTAGTTGGCAAACATTATTTCTTAGTTTATGATTTGTCTAAATCCCTTTTAAAGCATGTGCCATCATGTCTGGATATGTCTTACTCCTAAAAAGTAGTTTTCTCAAAAGGTAACTTTTTTTTTTTTCCTGGAGCTGAGGACCGAACCCAGGGCCTTGTGCTTGCTAGGCAAGCGCTCTACCACTGAGCTAAATCCCCAACCCCTAGAAAGGTAACTTTTTTGTAAATTTTTTTTTCATACAATATATTTTGATTATGCTTTCCTGTCTCCAGCTCCTCCTGTATCCTCCCTACCTCCCTACCTACCCAACTTCATGTTAGTTCCCTTTTCTCTCAAAAAATACCAAAACAAACCCAAAATCAAAACAAAGAACAAAAGCAATAAGACAAAGAAAAAAAATATCCAAAACGAAAAGCCCCCAACAAAAAACAAGAGGCGTTTGTTTTGTGTCTTCAACTACTCCAGGGCAGGCTTTAGGGTGTGATTGAGATGCTGTGTCTCCACCTACTCCAGGGCGGGCTCCAAGGTGTGGTTGAGATGCCCAGTGACACTCCATTGGAGAAAGTGACTTTCCTTTCCCAGCTGGTATCAATTACAAAGTGGTGGGACTTTGTGTCCACTTCCCCTGCTCAGTGCTGGGGTTTTAAAACAACATTGAGATTTTATCTCAACACCAGTCAGAATGGCCAAGATTAACATTGGCAGCACATGCTCTTGATGGTGGGTAGGGGCACTTATTTGTTGCTGATAGAAGTGTGCAAACTGGTACAGCCACTGTGGAAATCAGTGTGGAGGTTCCTCGGGAAGCTGAGAACCCATCTACACCAAGATCCAGCTGTACCACTTTTGGGCATATACCCCAAAGGACCTTACTACAGGGACACTTTATCATCCTTGTTCAGTCAGCTCTGTTCATAATGACCATTGAAAGCAGCCTAGATGTCCATCACCTGATGAATGGATAATGAAAATGTGATGTATTTACCCGATGGGATGTTATTCAGCTGTTAAGAATAATTAAAGTTTCAAGTAAATGGATAGAGCTTGGAACAATCATCCCAAGTGAGGTAATCCAGACCAGGAAAGACAAATTCAGCATGTTCAAGCCAGATGAAATGCATTTTTGAATTTAAATGTACCTCTACTTACAAATTTGGATTTCTGAGACATGTCTATAAAAACACTTCTTTGGAATTTTGCTGAGTTTATAGGTGAATTTTGGAGAATTTACATTTTAACTATAGTAAGTCTTTTTACTTATGGAAATGGCATCTTTTTCTTTTTAAATTTTCTTTCATTTACCTTAGAGATATTTTATGGTTTTAATTGTGTATGTCTTCCACCCTTCCTTCCTTCCTTCCTTCCTTCCTTCCTTCCTTCCTTCCTTCCTTCCTTCCTTCCTTCCTTCCTTCCTTCCTTCCTTCTTCTTTCTTTCTTTCTTTCTTTCTTTCTTTCTTTCTTTCTTTCTTTCTTTCTTTCTTTCTTTTGTTCTGCCTGTCTGTCTGATTTACCCCTGTGCTGGCTAGTTTTGTCTACTCCACACAAGCTAGAGCCAACTGACAGATAGGTGGGGGCCTCAACTGAGGAAGTGCCTCCTTTAGATTGTGCTGCAGGCAAGCTTGTAGGGCATTTCCTTAATTAGTCCTCTGTGGTGGAGCATCCAGGTCATTGTGGATGCAACCACCCTTGGACTGTGGTCTTGGGTTCTATAAAAAAGCAGGCTGAGCATACCAGAGCCAGTAAGCAGCTCCCCTCCATGGTATCTGCATCAGCTCCTGTCTCCAAGATCCTGCTGTTCTGAAATCCTTCTTCCATGTGGACTACAATGTGAAAGTGTAAGCAAAACAAACCCTTTCCTCCTCAAGCTGGTTTTGGTCGTGGTGTTTATCACATCAATAGAAATCCTGACTAAGACAATCCCTGTGCATTTTGTTCTGAAATTACTGTGACTGTCTTATTTCTTTTACCCTTGTGTATAAATATAATTGATTTTTATGTTTGTTTACATCCTTTAGTTCTGGTACCCTTTAGCGTATTCCGTCAGAACTTCTTTCAACAATACTGTCTTCTGTATGTAATAAGTTGTGGTTCTTCCTTTTGAGTTCCGATTCCTTTTCATTATTTTTCTTGTTCTCATTGCAGTAGCTTTTAGTCTTTGAAACTGTGTGGCAAAGATGTAGTGAGCATCGAGGTGTATATTCTTGTCTTGTTCTAGATTTCAGAAGGAAAACAGACTTTTCCCATGAAAAAAATAACTTAGCTGACTTGATCATCTTAAGGGAATTCCTTTTATTCTAATTTAGCTGAATTTTTTTTAGGAAGACACATTTGTTGCCCCCCTCCCCCATCGATTTAGATGACGACGATAAGAATATATCTTTTACTTTGTCAATACGGTGAGCTTAGTTTTATGAATCAATGAATAACATGCAATTAGATTGATTTGCCACCTTTGTCCTTTTAGAAATTGATGGGTTAATTAGATTGTTCCTCAGTTCTCACTTTTTGGAGACATGCTGTTGTGAACATTCATCTAGTCCGTGCGTGAACAGATATTTTCTTTTCTGGGGCAAATGCCTACAAGTAAAATGTATGTGTTAAGCCAGATGTGATGGCACATGCCTGTAATCCCAGCGTTGGGAGGCTGAGGCAGGAGGATAGCCAGTTTGAGACCAACCTGGGCTCCATAGCGAGACCTGGGTTTTTGCAGAACAGGTGAGCAAGCACAGAGGCAAACACACAGACGCAAGCCAGCAGTGAGCCGCGGCCGCAGGCAAGCTGTATTCACTTCTGAAGGAGCTGCCGGCCGTGCCCCAGGGCGGTGCCCTGCTCTTTATTCTCCTGTGTGCTGTCTCTGTGTGCTGTGCCATAAGAATGACTACAGACGGGAGTGTTTACATTATTTTAAAATATTCTTTGTTATCAAATTATACCGTTTCCTGTCTTAGGGAGTTATAAAATGTGCTTCTGAATGCATTTATTTATCCTCTATAGTTCATTACTGGATTTTCTAATGTTAAACTTTTTGTTCTGGAGTAAATTACACTTTCAAGGAATATTACTTCAATATTGCAGACTGTTACCTCTTTATCGTTACCTTAGGATTACTGAAATGTTAGTGAATATAGCCTGTCTTTCTTTTTTTCTTTTTTCTTTTTTTTTTTTGGTTTTTCGAGACATGTTTTCTCTGTGTAGCTTTGCGCCTTTCCTGGAACTCACACTGTAGCCCAAGCTGGTCTCGAACTCACAGAGATCCGCCTGGCTCTGCCTCCATCCAGCTAGTCTGTCTTTCTTGTACATTATTTTCTACCTAAATATCCTTGATTATATTTTATTTATTTTTATATGCATATTTTTGTTTTGTGGGATTAGATTTTATGAAGGAATTTTAAACATTGCTTTTTTTTTAAAGCAATAATAATGAAAATATTATGTGAGCTTTTTGTCCTTTTGGTTGTGAGCCTAGCTTTTAATGGCTGAGCTATGTCCTTAGCACTTTGTGAACTTTTTCGCAAAGTGTAGTCATTTAATCTCTATCTCTGGTTGTGGTGCTTTTAAATTGTTACTTTAAAAGACATTTATGTACTTACTTATTTATCTGTTTTACATAATCCATCTTTAGTTTTGCTCATCCTTCAGACTTTGTTTTCCAGCTCATCCATCAGCTTTCCATTTTCAAGTATCTTTTTTATGACTTGAACTGGCGACCCATGTTCTGTTGCTGGCCTTGTCTCAGTGTTTTGTTGCTGCTTTGCCACATTTGGTATAAGGTTTTCTTTTTAGCATTATTTTTTCCATAATTTGTGATTTCAGTTTTTATTTTTATGTGATTTTCTAAGTTTCTAAATAAGTACATTTTTATATTTTTCTAATTTTATTGACAATGCAGAAACATTCCAAATCTTTTTTTTTTTTTTTTTTTTCCTTCGAGACAGGGTTTCTCTGTGTAGCTTTGTGCCTTTCCTTGAACTCACTTGGTAGTCCAGGCTGGCCTCGAACTCACAGAGATCCGCCTGGCTCTGCCTCCCGAGTGCTGGGATTAAAGGCGTGCGCCACCACCGCCCGGCCCCAAATCTTTTTTTATTTAAGAATTTTTTTTTTATTATTTTTTCATACCAACCACAGACCCTCCTCTCATCCCTCCTCCTGCTCTCCCCCATCCTCCCCTTCCTCTCCTCTGAAAGGGTAAGGCCTTCCATGGGGAGTCAGCAAAGCCTGGTACATTCAGTTGAGGCAGGACCAAGCCCCTCCCCGCTGCATCAAGGGTGAGCAAGGCATCACACCATAGGTTATGGGGTCCAAAAAGCCAGCTCATGCACCAGGGGTAGATCCTGATCACACTGCCAGGGGCCCCTCAAACAGACCAAGCTATACAACTGTTTCCCGTATGCAGAGGGCCTAGTCTAGTCCCATGCAGGTTCCACAGCTATTGGTCTAAAGTTCATGAGTTCCCACGAGCTTGGTTTAGTTGTCTCTGTAGATTTCCCCATCATGATCTTGATGCCTCTTCTTTCTCTTTGACTGGACTCCTGGAGCTCAGCCTGGTGCTTGGCTGTGGATCTCTGCATCTGCTTCCATGACTTACTGGATAAAGGCTCTATGATATGACATTTAGGGTGTTCACCAATCTGATTACTGGGGTAGGCTAGTTCAGGCACCCTCTCCTCACTTGGCAGTGTTTGGAAATGTTTTGTTTTCCCAGCTGGAGGAGGGCAATAGTTAGAGGATAGTTAGTGACTAGAGGCAGGCTGAGGTTCTGCCTACCAGTCTCTAGGGCTCAGATGCCTTGTTCAGAACCAGGAATCATCAGGTGCAGATAGCAACCTGAGGCTAAGAATCCCTGGTTTAGAGGCTTAGTCAGGTTCAGATTTGGGTGGACAAGAACATTTTCGAGTTGTGTCTTCATCTCGAGTACATGCAGCATGTGTGGTTGGAACTGTCCTTGTTCTTAGCAGACATGGCTGATCAGTGTGCCGATTCTAGTTAATTCTAGTTATCAAGATTGCACAAAGCTCTTTGTTCCAAATCCACCTTCATTTCTCAGTTGTAATACTTAAGTAACAACAAATTGATTCTCACACTTGAGGATGTCACCACTGCTGGAGTTCACAGTCCTTGCTTCATCTTTATTCTCCCTTGGTTGATTGTTTTACCAATATGTAGATGTAACCGTCTTATTAAATAAGAAACACAGAGCCAATGCAGAGATGAAAGCCCAAGAGGTCAGAGCTAAAAACCTTACCCTTCACTGCTGCTGCTGCCTCTTCAGCAAGAGACCTACTTCCTATCTGTTTGTCTTTTTTATAGACTTTCTATTCTGCCTTCTCATTGGTTGTAAACCCAACCACATGACCTCCTCGTCACTGCCTGTCTGTACAGACCTCCATACTGTACAAGTCTCCATGCTGGCTGTATCCTTGAACACACAGAGATCCGCCTAGCTCTGCCTCCCAAGAGCTGGGATTAAAGGCGTGCACCACCACTGCCTAGCTTCTGCGATGGCTTGCTATTAGCTCTGACCCCCAGGCAACTTTATTAACATACAAATAAAATCACATTTCAGTACAATTAAAATATCACCATACATTGTGTGCATTATTTTGTTCTAAATTTTATCCTGAGTATCTCTCAAGACGATGGTTTTTAGTGTGTTTTGAACTTATAGATTCATATGTGTACAGCACTCTTCAGTTGCAATCAGTGGCTTTCCTAGATCTTTCTGTATTTCTTAGTTTTTATTTTAAATAGACTATTTTTGTTGCCTATTTTTCTTAATTAGAAATTATTCTTTTATTATTTTTGTTTGTTTTCTAGACAGGGTTTCTCTGTGTAGTTTTGGTGCCTGTCCTGGATCTCGCTTTGTAGCCCAGGCTGGCCTCGAACTCACAGAGATCTGCCTGGCTCTGCCTAATGAGTGCTGGGATTAAAGGCGTGCACCAACACTGCCAGCCTTTTACTATTTTTGTATAGACTTTATATATACCAAATATTGACTAGTTACAATTATTAACATATTATATAGCTTATATTCCATTCATTATAAATTTTAAATATATTAATGCTTGAGCCATTTATGTTGAAAACTAAGATAACTTTTCTTTTAGATCAGTGCTGTCTAATATAAATATAACTTGAGTCATGCAAAAGCAAATGGAAATAGGTAAAATCAATTTAAATAAAATATTTAACTCAACATATCTAAAATATTTTCAATATGAAATGTAGTCAATATTTAAAGCGCATCCATGAAATATCTATATTCTTTCCTTTTGTGCTAAGTGTGCAGTTATAAACTTATATTCTAGTTTTCCGCTATGTAATCTGAGCTGCTCCCAAACTCCTTATCCCTGCCTTACCAGAGCACTGGGATGCCCTGGTCCCACTTGGTCACCCTTTAATTACTCGTTAGCCACAGAGACTGTTTTATTAGAGATTTTCTCATGTTGGACAGGCAGTGTTGGAGAAACTGTCCTCACACACTAGGTGGCAGTGTTGCCATTGTTAGCGCACCTTAGAGCGAGGGAACTTTGAAAGGAAATGGGGTGTAACTGGAAAGTTTCCGACTTTTGAAATTAGATCAGAATTTGAGCTGCAAATCCTTACTGCAGCTTAAAGACAGAGAGCAGTGAGGTAGGACACAGCTGACGGTGATTCAGCAGGGCCGCCCTCTTCACAGCCCCAGTCCTTGAATTAGACTCAAACCAGAATATACGAGGAAGCTGTCAGTCTCTGTCCATGCCGAATTACTGAATTTATCTTCAGTTATTTAAAAACACACGTCCTTAGAGATAGGTACTTCTTGGTTATATGAATTTTAAAAGTCATAAACACTGTAACAAAAACTTTTAAGCTTGAATGAAAGACTGAATCCATTAATTAGCTTTCATAAAATCCCTTTGTGATCGTCTGTGCGTCTGTCTGTTCTTTATGTTACTACCTGAACTGTAGCTATGTGTTTTACTCTATTTTTCAAGTAGTTGACATTTAGGTATATTTTAGTTTTTTAACAAATGACTGAATTTTAGTTACTTTTATTGTTATTTAGAATTCAGGATAACTTTTGAGGTACTAACTTGGTACCTACTTTGAAAATCATTACTTTTCTAGTAAGTACTCAGCTCTGTTACTCAGCAAATTTTGCTTTAGTTTGTATCATTAAAAACAAAATGCTTTCCCATTTATCTCACTATAGGCTTTTAGTTGGCATTGATTTATCTAATTAATGTGTATGTCTTAGACTGAGAAACATTTATGAGCATATATTTATTAGGTTTAATATTTTTATGTGGATACACAAGAGTAAATATTTTTAATACGTTATTGTAGCAATAAATTAAAAAAGGCAAATGTCAGTCTTAATACCATAGAAAGCTACATCTTACAGAACAAGGAGAATGCTGAAACTTGAGTTAACCCTTGTATTGGATGAGACAGCTCTGGTTTTTGTTTGTTTTGTTTGGCTTTAAATATCAGTAAAGGGTCTTCTTGTTTTGGACTCTATGTTTTGTCTTGTTAGTGAATTTCTTTTACTTGGCTTTTGATGGCTTAAGGGGGATTGGTCTTTGAGTAGGCTCTGGCCTGTTGGCCGGAATTTGGCTTTGGTAGTGAACACAGATCCAGGCTCCTTCCAACACTGAAGGCCAGGATGCACCAGGCACCACGTGACAGGCAGGACTGAATGCCCTCCTCCCTCTCTTGGGTGATGCAGCAGGGAGTCTTGTCAGATGCTGGCTCAGGCAGGCATTTTGAACTCCCTGCTCTAGGCATGTGAACTCCCCAAACCTCTTCCTTATAAATGTCCCAGTTTTTGACTTGTGCGTATGGCGTTGTAGCCTCACAACACAGCCTCACACGTGGGGGAATCTGGTTTTAGTTAGAATCTTCAGTGCTTTAGTCTGTTGTACCTTTATAAAGAGCCCACACTTTGTATCTAGTTGTGGTGTTGACTTTTGGTACTTTTCTCCCTCCCAAACCATCACAGCTCCTTTATTTCTGTCTAAAGTTACATGGTGTGAAGTTATTTTACTTACACACTTAGTCTTTTTTCATATAAAAGGAAACTTGGAGGACACAGCGGTTGTTCGTTGGATCTCCACACACAGTACTGTGTGACCGTCATAGCAGACCTGATGGTGGCGTACACACGTAAACTGTTACTGTGTGTGCGCGTTCATTGGTTAGGGCTGTTTAACAATGTTTGAAGGTCATGTGATTCTTGTCAAGTTACACTTGCTGTTCGTGTGTCACAGACATCAGATAACATTCAATGCTACGCAGCTTGTTTTCCTCATCGTTTACTTCTGTGTGTAAATCTTCACTCTGTAAAAGCTAGCGCTGTTCTTTCATGGGCTCTGGTCCAGAGCTGACTGAAGGACCCTACAGACACTGGCTGCTCTACTCTGTGCCCTTCCATGACGTCGCACTAGGGTGAGAGTCTGGATCTGTGAGTTACGCTTTTGTTGGCCTCTATCTAAGAAGGGTGCAAATTAGAAATGAGATGTCATTTTTGGAAGTGATGGTAACTATGTTAATTCAATTGTTAACCATGTAAGTATATTATGTGGAAACTTGCTGAAGATCAGCTTCAGGAAAATGATGTTATCTGTACGTTCTTTTAAAAATGTCCCCTTTTAAATTTCAGCAATAGAAGAAATGCATATTCATTTTAGAAAAAAAGATAGATTAAAAGACAAATTAAAATCCCTAATGATTCTACCTGAAGAAAATTGCTGTTAACCATTATTATATTGATCTAAAATATGAACCCAAAGGGAATATCCCATTTTATGATCTTAGACTCTCTAGGCTTTCTTCTTCCCTTTGTGCTAGAAGCCTACTGGGGCCTGATGCATGCTGGGTACTCGCTGCATCTCTGTGGCTGTAGTTTCTTTATTAAGTCAGATTTTAGTGGGTAAACTAGACGCCATTTTGTGATTGGAAATAGGCATACAATGTTGATACCTTACGTGTCTCGTGACACCTGTGTCGTTTCGTGGATATTTGCGCGATGTCTGCTCCCTCTTTCACACTGTCTGCCCTCCTCCATAGGCAAAGCATATCACTTGTAAGTGGAGTATGAATACATTTGGTGATTTTCCAATCTGATATTTTGTGATTAATGATGAGTTAAATGAATCTATGTATGAATCAGTAGTTATTAATGATATTTGTCAGGTTCTGTCAACTATTTTAATTTTATTTCAGTTCATTCACTTTTTATTTATTTCTTTTCAAGCTTTTTATAGCTTTTTGAGGCACAAGGACTTCGGCATACTGTTGTTTGGATTATTCTACAAAGCACATGGCTGTGATATTCTTTAAAATTTTCATTTTGGAGTGTTATTGATATACATTTCTTTCTATGAACATGAACATGACAATTAAAAAAGAAACAGTAAATCCAAAGTATTTCTCCTATTTGCACATCTATACTTGTTTTTAATTTGTTTAAAATTTTTTCATTTTACATACCAACCATAGTTCCCCCCTCCCCTTCTTCTGCTCCCCCCTTCCCCCATCTACTCCTCATAGGGGGTGAGGCCTCCTATGGAATAGCAAGTGGAGGCAGGACCCCCCCCCCCCCCCAATCAAGGTTGAGCGAGGTATCCCACCATAGGGAATAAGCTCCAAAAAGCTAGTTCATGACCTGGGATAAGTCTTGTTCCCACAGCCAGGGGCCCCACAAACAGATCAAGCCACACAACTGTCACCCACATTCAGGGGGCCTAGTTCAGTCCTATGCAGGCTCCCCAGCTGCCAGTCCAGAGTCCATGAGCTCCAACTAGCTCATCTCTGTGGTTTTCCTATCATGGTCCCTCCTCCCTCTCTTCAGCTGAACTCCAGGAGATCGGCCCAGTGCTTGGCTCTGGGTCCATCCTTTTTAAATATGCGCTTTGATATACATTCAGAACTTATGTCTCCTATTTTAAAGTCTTTAGTTTAAAATTGTTTTCACAATTCATGGCAAACCTTTATCATTGATATGATGTACACTGTATTTCAGTACTTCCTTCATATGTGAATTACACAGGCAGTCAGGTAATCCTAATATGGGGATCAAAAAGTCGATGAAACTATAATATAAATTATTATAATAGAAATAGACATTTAATATACATATATCTTTATGATTATTAATAGTCTAAACAGATCCAAGGTCTCCAGAACATAATTATTAGAAATATAAATTGTAGTTACATACATTATAGCCATAAAGTGCTTTTGTTTATTTTATTGATAGTGTCATTAGAAAATATAAACATCTTCACATGGATTATATGAAATGATAATAATGGCTATCAAGTTTCTTAATATATATTAATATTAAAAAGTCAAGTGCTTCTCTATATACAGATTAAGATCTACCTAGCTGTATATAACAATTAAAAGTGTTTATTAAATTTTTGTATTGGGTTAGACATGATCTCAATATCATAAAATACTCCCTGAGATGAAAGCTGTAGATGTTTATATGGGTGTGGTTTGTTGTTTTAGTTTTACTGTGGCTGTTTTATATCACCTTCAGCAAACCGTCTTGCTATAGATGTAACAAGATAACGCTTTTCTTTTTAATAATCTTTATATAACTGTACTTTCTAAGTTTAAATCTATAATTCCCTGTTGTGCCTTTTCTTTATGTGCCATTTCCTTTAACAATTTCTATGTGTATGCAAAGCTTTGCATGGAAGTATGTCTGTGTGCCATCTGTGTGCAGTGCCCGGAGGCCAGAGAGGGCATGGGCTCTCTAGCACTAGGATTACAGAAAGTCGTGAGCCTCCAGTGAATGCTGTGACTCGAACCCAGGTCCTCGGCAAAAGTCGACAGCACTGAAAACCTCTGAGCCATCTCTCTCGTCCTTCTGGGTCATTTATATATTTCTGTTTACTTTCAGTTGTTGTGTAGGTGCAAACAGTTTAAATTTAATTTTATAGTTTTAATGTGAAAGATGAATATATTATATATAGTTACCCCCTTAAATTACTATCATTGTATTTGAATTTGAAAAGTATTACTGAGTATACATTTCCATAAATAATATGGCTATACATCCTGTCTTTTGATTTTTATTGTTATGTAAGAGTGATTGGTGTCTGTGCTGATTAGTGTTTCTATTGCTGTGATAAACACCGTGACCAAAAGCAACTTGGGGAGGAGAGGGTTTATTCCGGCTTACAGTTTTAGTCCATCGCTAAGGGCAGGAACCTGGAGGCAGGGATTGAAGCAGAGACCATGGAAGAGTGCTGCTCATTAGCTTGGTGGATCCATGGCTTCTGCAGCCTGCTGGGTTGTACAACTCAGGACCACCAGCTGAGGAGATGGCACTGCCCACAGTGGGATGGGCCCCTCACATCAGGCATTAGTCAAGAATGTCCCTCACAGACTTGCCCTACATTCCAGTATGATGGAGGCATTTTCTTAATTGAGGTTCCCTTTTCTCAGCTGACCCTAGCTTGTGTCAAGTTGACAAACTATTAGTATTTCGTTGCAAATAATGTGTGTGAGTGTATGTGTGTGTTGCGCGTGCACGCACACACGTGCACACATATGTGCACATACATGGGGAACAGCTTGGATGTCTATAGTTGGTAACAACTATTTGGGCTGTCCTTGATGTAGTCAGAGTGTGCATACAGCTCATCAGGCTTACTGTGTATTCACCAAGTTATTTAACCACCACCATTTCCTAATCTTAGGTTGTCTTCATCCTCTCCAGATAAGGCGTCTGCAGTTTTAATGGTTGCACCCGATTCCCCTTCATTTAGATATTAGATACCATTTTGTGGACTTGTCTCTGTGTATGTATCCTATGTATGAAGTCATGACATATGTGGTCATTTGTGACAGCCTTGAAAAACTTAGTGTAATATTTTTTAATTTTACTCATTTCTCGTGTTGTTGATATCAGTACTTCATTTCTTTTTATGTCTGAATAATATACTCCTAAATAAACCATATTTTACCATTCATCAAATGAGAGACACTAGATTATTTTAATTTATTGGTTATTATGTATATTATGAACTTACATTTCATACATCATCCTTTATATGAATATTTAGGTTTACTCACCAGAATACTTTCTTTTTGTCAATTTGTTATAATTTCATATTTTACAACATTAGTCATTCATATGCTGAAATTCCCATTTCTCTCATTTTTTTACACTTTTTTTTCTTGATCCATAGGTATGGTTCAATAATTCAATATAAAAAGATACTTTCAAATTATATCCATTTGTGTAAATTCAAAACATGTTAAATTGTAATCTTTTTGTTCTGTACTCCACTCAGTTGAAAAATTTATAGCACATTAAGGTATTGGCAGTAAGGTCTGTGTTTCAAATGCCAGTTACTTAGTGTTCCATAATCCCCTAAAGATAAGTAATGTGATTTCTGAAATTCTAAGAAGAGATGGAGCATCTCCTGGTTTGTCTGAAAAATTGTGCAGTTGATTCCTTTCTGTACAGATTGGTAGGGAAACAGCTTGTGTGGTCTAATTGTTATTTATTTAATTTAAAGTAAATTAAATTTAGCCCTTTATATTATATCATATGTTTTTGCTGCTAATGACAAAGATTTGTATTTTTCTGTAATTGAATAGGCTGCTAGTATTTAATGATAAATTTAATACTATGTGCAGTATATTTTCACCCAACTCCTGTTTTTTATGAAACTCTTTCTTGAGTATATGTCAGGACTCTCCTCTCCCCACAGATAGTCTTCTGATTGACTACCAGTTCACCTTCAGCTTGTTACAGGAAGATGATCGCCATCACACCGCCATCAACTTCATAGCAAACCCAGAACAGGTAAGGAGGCGTCGTCTCCCGCAGTGAGTGCTGCCACTACCAAGGCATCCACATTTTTTATTATCATTTTCCTGTGATTTAACTTCCCAGAAGTATTACATAGGAGGAATTCTGTAGAAATTACCAAAGCTCTTAAATTTTCATGAAACTTGGATTTACTTGTGACTCAGAGAATTGACAAGTTTGTATTTTTGATTGATAGTCTCCTGGTTTAAATTATACATCCATGTATTTATTTATTCAGAGAATTCTTCTTTACCTTGAATTCTTGTGTTTTACTTGTAAATAAGAATTTTTTGAATCTCAAGTGTATAATTATAAGCATGAATGCTGTTATAAACTTGCAATTATCTCAATCTCAAGGACATCCAAATTTTATGAAAAGATGATTTAAGAAACACAGGAATTCAAGGCGTGTTATATCAAACTCTCGTTCATTTGCAGTGAAGCTTATCATTGTTTTTCATTGACCTTTGTCCCAATCTAATGTTTCACTGAGTTACACAGATGTCTACTCACATTTGTGTAATTCTACAAGCTGATGAAGATCAAATGTATTCACTACCTGCCAATAGTAAATTTAAAAACAAGTCAGTTTAAGAAAGTCTTGTCCATTTTTTTTTTAACTAAACAAAGTAGACATACTCCCTTGCATGAGAAGCATCTCTAGGGATGCTTGCAAGATTTTCTTGTGTAATTCCTCTTAATTAAGAACAATTCACTCAGGACTATCTCTAAAGTTAAAACAACTTATTAGTGAAAGCTTCTCAATTTATCCTGCAAAATAAAATAAGTAGATGTCTTATCATTTGTAGACTTCCCACATTTTTACTTTTTATGGCAGATTTCAGTCTTATTTCAGTGTAGGTTCCCTCTAGTTAGCGCTTTCATGTGAACCTTTTCTAGAGTGGGCACCTGTGCCCTGCAGCCTTAGTGAGCTCCCCCATCACCACCAGCAATCTACAGCACTGATGTCATCGTTTTCTGGATTGACGGTGGAATCGTAGCTGCATAGAGCTCTACAAAGAGCGGAGTGGGCTTGGAGTGAGCTTTAGTTACAGTACTTAAGGTATTTCCCCAATAACAAAACTTTTAATTTGAGAGGATGAACTAAAAAAGAAAGATAGTTTTATATGCTTATACCGACTATTTTGTTATGAACTTTTAATTGTTCTCATTTTCACCCCACCCAGAATAAAGCAAAGCACACAATATCAAGAGTTGACTAAACTTGAAAAGAAGGGCTTATGCTTTCTCTTGCATATGTTGTTTCATAACAATAATAGTTTTAACACTCAGGCACACGTTACAGACACAAAAACCTACCCCTTCTTAGAGGTTAGTGAGTCAATCCTCTTCGTAGACCCTCTCTTTCTCTGGGTAAAGATAAAGATTGAACAAATGGAAAAGAAGACATGTTGAACTAATGATAGTAATAGCCAGCTACCCTTAAAAGTACAATGTCCTTAAAATTTCTTCTTAGAAATTATCTAAAAGCAGGTCAGATTATTAGAGAAGATAAATGAGGAACTTTGTGTTTATCATAATTTAATTTTCATTAAATAGCATAAACACTATTCAGTTGAATGTTTATTTATATCATATACAGTTTTGTAAATTTAAGGAACAAAATCAAATCAGCGAGTTGACTAATATGTATTTAACACATTTCTACCTTTTTAACGTTAATTTTTTTTCTTGATAGTCAAACAAAAATTTGGACATTTCGATTAATGCTTCCAACAACTTTAATCTCAACATTACCTGGTCAGTTGGCTCAACAGGTAAAAGGAATTTTCTGTCATCTCTCCTACCTGAGTTTATGCGTGGAAGTTGTTCTGATCTGATTTACTATTCTAAAATAAATAAAACAATACAATTTTTCCCATCATTCTGTGCTTTTACTGATAAAAATAGGAAGTAGTAAATTGAAAGCTTAGTACCATAATTTCCTTATTCAATTAAAATTAGAAGGCTAACAAATAATGTATACCACTTAAGCATTAAAAATGATAATGTTAGGAAATTCTGTGATTTTAATTAAGATAGATTAGTTCTTTAGTGTCTAAAGAGATTGAGATATCAGTTATTCATTTCATTACTGAAGTTACAAATTTTCTTATCCATCCCAATATTTACATGAAACAAAAGTGTTCTTCTCTACTTACTGATAAAAGCAACAATCTGTTATTTTCTGTCTTAGAGATATATTCTTTCTGGTTGGCATCCGGGCTAAGAGGAATAAATTTTTATAAGCATGTCTTCCATAATAAAGTTCACAGATTGAAATGATTAATTTTTAAGAAATCATAACTGTGAGGAAGATAAATTGTTATGTTGAATTATCAATGTGTAAGGTCATTTTTCAACACATATGTTAATTGACGAGCTCAGAGAATCTACATGTTAAGAATGCACATGAGTTATTTTTGTAATAGATCATGCGAAATGCATTTAGTTACTCAGTATACTAATTCTAATTGTTTTTACTGTTCATTAAGGCAGAGGTCTGGCTAAGGCAATTGAAATGCCCTGTTCCATTTGGTTTATTTCAGTGAACATTTACTGAGTGTCCATTATTGTGTTTACTAATTGAACATTTACATAGTGTTTTAAATTAATGGCCTCTTTCTAGTTTTTTAAAAGTAAGAATGTTTCAATTTGTAGAAAGGCAAATAAATTGATTTTTTCATTTTTTAATTGGATTAAGACATGATCAAATACGGTTTGATTATAATTTAAGTGGTAAGCAGGATGACTTCACCTTCTGGAGCCATGTGTCCAGGGGGCGTTCAGTACTGGGGGTACTGTAGTGGGGAAATGCTTCCTTCTTCCTGGGACAAAGGGTTGGTTTGAAAACCAGAAATTATGCTGCCTCTGGGATCACAAGTATTACAGAAGAATGTCAAGTCTCACAGCCAGCATGGTAGAATTTTTAATGTGGATTTTATCCTGAAGCTGTTACACTGTATTTCTGGCAAACCTGTATGCAGAGGTGCTATGCAAGCCTCCGCAGAGAAGAGCAGCTGGTGTGGCAGTTCTAGTGATGGTGTTCTCGTGATTTCAGTTTATAAGACTTTGCTGCACTATATATTTTGACTTAATAAAAGATCCCGTTTCCTAGTATCAATTATAATTTTTTCATATTCATATTTTAGGAGGAACAATATCTGGGGAAGAGACTCCTATAGTTTCTAAGACAAATGTAAAGGAATACAGAGATAGCTTTTCCTACGAAAAATTTAACTTCAGAAGCAATCCTAATATCACATTTTATGTGTATGTCAGCAACTTTTCCTGGCCTATTAAAATACAGGTAAGCATAATGACATTTGTTTCTAATGATGGTGAACATCCTCATGGTGGAAGAATACTGATTTTTCCAAAGAGATAGCATATGTGTATTCATTGCCTTGAGCAGTAAGGCATTTCCGGACCCTTTGTAAGGGATCATGTGTGATTATCTGTGATGAATGAATGACTCCACAAAGACATACCAGTAATGTTAGAACAACTAGAGTGTGCTAAACATTTTCAGTGGGTATTATCTTGTGAAAGATGCCATGAAGCTTGAGACAGCTATTATGTTTGGGTTTTCTGATTATTAAGTTAATGGGGAATGCCTTCATATAAATCAATTTGAAATAATGTGTGTTTCAGTAATCTTTACTATTGTTTTTTAGTGCATACTGGGTATAATTTATCTTTCCTTTAAGATTTAGGATTAACAATCCTTGGCAGTTACACTTTTAGGACCCCTGACTCTCATAGTTGGTTTTCTCAGTTATGTCCTGTATCTGTTACATTTCATCTTATTTTCTTTTATTGAAAATAGATTTTTTTTGCTCATATTATATTCTAATTATAGTTTACCCTCTTTACTCCTCCCAGTTATTCTCTCCTCCCTCCCATCCCTTTCTGACTTATTAGAAAACAAGCAGGCTTCCAAGGGATAATAATGAAATATAGAAAGATACAACAAAAACAAACACCTTAGAATTGGACTAAACAAACAAACAGAAGGAAAAGAGCCAAGAGAAGGCACAAGAAATAGAGACCCACCTGCCTCACACCCAGGAGTCCCCTAGGAACACTGAACTAGGAGCTATAGCTGCACTCAGAGGACCCGTGCAGGCCCTGAGCTTGCTGCCTCAGTGTCTGTATGTGCTTTATTATGTTGATTTAGTTGGAGGGTCTTGTTTTCTTGGTGTCCTCCATCTCCACTGGCTATAAAACTCTTTCTGCCTGCAAAGTTCACTGAGCCCTGCGGGGAAGGATTTGATGGAGACATCCATTTTTAGGTCTGGGCATTCTAAGGTCTCCAACTCTCAGCATAATATCTAGCTGTGGGTCTCTACGTTTGTTCCCACGTGCTACAGGAGGAAGCTTCTCTGATAATGGCTGAACAAGGCACCTGTCATATTTCTCTTGCATTTCATTTTCAGTGTGCTTATTGGTAGGCTACTGAAGTCTTCAGATTTATTTTTAGGAAATCTTTAAAATGTTTTTGTGCCATTGTTAATTTGTACTTTGATGAAATATTTTTTGACATTTGGGATTTATTTATTCCTTTATTCTTGACTAAATTGAATTCACATTAGTTTATTGACCAAGTCATTTATACTAATCCCATTCTAGAGTGTTATGTTTTAAACCATTTTAGATATTGGAACTATAGTAAGAATTGTCAATTTATGCATCACAATTACAAGATTTGAATGTTTTGTTTATGTTAATTTCTATGTTTTATAGACAGATTGAGACTTTTTTAAAATCATGTGTTTAATGATAAAGTTGTCATTTGTAATTTAACACTTGAATAGACATAAATACTTAATGTTAAACATATGAGAGATTATTGCTCAGTAAACTTATTCATTTAAACTAATGTAGGAGATTTACATTTTATACTCTACAAAGGAGATTTCTATATTCATTCGAAAATTCCAGAAATATCTCCATTGTAATTCATGCATTTTGATAGTGGCAAAATGTAAATTTAAGATTGATCAACATATGTACTGATCAGATTTCACTTGTTTTAATCAAATTTCAATAAAAATAAGGGCTTATTTTGTGTAGCTTACTACATAGTAATTAAAATGGATATGCTTGTATTTTTAATCATTTCCTGCTTTTCAACTTTTGGTTATCTAATTATGGTTTATTTTTAAGCCAATTACATAGTTACTTTAGAATGTTCATGAATATTTAATTATTTGAAATTAACTTTCTAAATTAGATTTTCTTTTGAGAATATATTAGTAGTCTATTCTGGTTGTTAACCAGAATTTGTGTAGTGAGTGTAAATATCTTACTCTTTCAAAGTAGTCTCATTTGGTACACAGTTGATATGGATCATGATACATAGTCTAATTTTTATTCTTTATTAAACTTGTTATATTAGTCCCAAGAAATACTTTAAAGCATGTATACCTGTTTATTGAAGGGGCTGTAATACACTCTCAGTTTTTACACATAAAATAACAATATTGTGTTTTTTCAAATGATTTACTTCAAAGTCTTCATTTTTTTCTTTTTTGAAAAGAGAACAAGTTATATAGATTTTTAATTTAGTTCTTCTAAAGAATTTCTAAAGTATAAAGAATCATGTCTTTTTAAAAATATTTCAAATATGGAAGGATTTGGAGAGTACTTGGAAGGGACTCTGGGGAGGAGAGTGGGGAAAAAAAAAGAAAACAAGATCATAGGCTGTAACTTTTTTGTATTGTTTCATCAAAATTCAAAATACTTTCTTACCTTACAGAAGTAAAACTCCTAAATTAATCTAAAACAAACAAACAACCCAGATAACCTCAAACGCTACTAAGGCACACGAAGCAGGCATTCAGTAAACTCCTAACTGCACAGGCTCTAATTTTAGAATTTGGAAAACAAAGTTTATTCTTTATGTTAATAGACTAGATATAATTTTATGTTTTGTAAATGTTAAAATTGATCTTAGTGAAATTTTTCGTGTTTAATACTGAATCAAAATCATTTTAAAGTTCTAAGAGGCGATATTTTCAGTATTACCACTTGGAGTTAGCCACTGATGTTGAAGGTAGCTCTGTGTGCTGTGGAAATGTAAGCTAGAGCATTCTTGTCCTTTTCTTTCTAATTGTGATAAGTGGGCGGTTGCTTTAAATTTATGATCCTCCCATGTCACATTTTCATTTCTGTACTCTCAATTGTAGTGTAGTGGAATCTGAAATGTAGCTCCTGTTATTTTGTGCTCTTTAGGACTGTCTCACTTTCCACTATACTTATACTTTCATTATTTATCATAAAGTGCACAATTCTCAGCTATGAGCTTAATGGAATTTTATTTATCCCCCATCCCACCATGCCAGCGAAGACAGATGGTTTAAGTCCCTGGAAGGCTTATTTCTGCTCACTCCTGGTCAGAGCCATCTCTCAGGGCTATCAATACTTCTTAATATCAACTAGGTTTGGTTCATTATTAAGTAAGGGAAATCATTTTGTTTTATGTATATATCATACATATTGCTGTTATATATTAGAGCTCTATTTTTCTTAATCCTTTCAATAAAGCTATACATACAATTTTATAATCAACTGTTGAACATATATATTGTTTTTATGTTTTGCCAGTTTTGATTAAGCAGTTATGTAACATTTTACATCTTATATAGCACAATGGTCCTGGGCTGCATCCCACCAGGAGTCTTGAAGTCTTCCTTATCCACTTATTCCCAAGCACTTAATTCTTCTTGTTGAATGACAGCCATCTTTGGTGAGAGGCGACATCTCATTGTTTGTATTTTACTGATGATTCGTGGTTCTGGTCACCATTTAATGTACTTGTTGACAATTGGTGTATCTTTAGGAAGATGTTCATTTGTTTCTTTTTAATATTTGGTTATCTGGCTTGGTATGTTTGTCTATAATCTCAGCCTTGGGAGGTGGAGACAAGAGGATGACAGAGTCTGGACTGCCTGGCTCCATAGTGAGGCAAAGTGATACCTTGTCTCAGGAATGAAAAACCGGAATAAATTTAACTGCATGCTTTGTACTGAGCCACATGGCTACCTTCATATATAGGACAGTGCCCCTCCCGAGGATAGACAGTTCTCTCATTCTGTAGTTGTCTTTTCATTTTTTTATTGTCCCCATGGATGTGATATGTTGTTCAATGAATATTATAGTGTAAAGAAATGCAGCAGCATTGAAACATTCTCTCTAGAACTTGGGTTCTCTGTTTAAGTTCATACTTGAGCAGAGACAGAGGCATGTTCTTACAAATTCAGTTGGAAGAACGGAATAGTTCATAGTGACTCTCTCCTAAGGTCTGTTTTGCCAGATAATATAGCAACTTCTCGTCTCCTTTGCTTTTGTTTGAACAATAATATATCAATCCCATCTATTTTTAACCTGTTTGTACCTTTATGTTTAAAATGGCTTTCTCTTAGATGGAATATAGTTGAAGTCCTCCATGCTCTAATTTCTTGGGTCATAGTCTCAAGTTAGCCCATGCTGACCTTGGATTTCTTTAGTATAGGAGGATGACCTTGAACAATTCACTGTGTCTCCACCTCCCAAGTGCTGGGATTGTAAGTGTGCTTCACCAGCCTGTATGCCATTCCTTACTGCTGCCCCCACAGCCACCCCTTCCTTCCTTCCTCCTCTGGTGTCTTCCTCCTCCATTTCCTCCACCTCCCTCTCCTTCCTCTTCCCTTCTGCTCTTCTCTGCTATGAAATGATTATTTTTATTTTCTTTTGTGGAAGGTATGAAGTGGAGTTAATTTAATTTACTTGGAGTTAATATTTACTATATTAATGAGGGTTCTCTAGGGTACAGAACTTATAGAATCAATCTATCTATCTATCTATCTATCTATCTATCTGTCATCTGTCTGTCTATCTATCTAAAGGGGATTTATTAAAATGGCTTACAGGATGTGGTACAGCTAGTCCAACAATGGCTGCCTACCAGGAAAGTCAAAGAATCCCATGGTTGTTTAGTCCTCCTCTTCCATGTCCTGTATATATGCTGCCAGCAGAAGCCCAGATTAAGTGTGGATCTTCCTACCTCAGAAGGTCAGGATTAAAGGTGGGTCTTCCCACTTCAACTGATTTAATTAAGAAAAGAAATGTCTAACAAGTATACCCAGCCTTGGGTTATAGATAATTCCAGATGTTCTCAGGTGGACAAACAAGAATAGCCATCCCAAATCTACCTCATTCCAACTCGACACACAGTAATGTCTCCTTATGCCATACTTAATTTCCAAATGAAAAGAATAACTAGGTAATAATTATAACTAACATGCTCTACCTGTCCCATGTACAATAGCAAATGCATTATATGTGTAATTAGGTCATAATTACTGGTAACATGAGGTAACTATCCCTTGTACAATAGCAAATGCATTATAAATTTTCAAATAGGTAGCAATCCCCCTGGAGGCTCATTCTTTTAGCATCTCAAACTTAAACATGGCAATCACTGATATTCTCTTAAATGATGTTACATTAGATTGTAAAGAAATCAAGAAAAGAAAACACAAACATCTGTATAAACACATTCTTAACAAAATGCCATAGACATGCCTCTCAGTTATAATCCTGAAACTTTTCGCATGGCTTTAGCTGATATTTGTACCTACCTTCTTCTCTACCCATTCTGTATTTCCTCCACTCAGCAAGCACCTCAGCAGGTCTTGCTTGGCTCTTTTCCTGGGGGAGTGACCCATACCTTCATTCCTGAAGGGTCTGTGCCCTTTGGCATCCTGTCTGGATTAGGTTGTTACAGTTTCCATGGCTTTAATCACTAGACATTGGAGTATCAAGAGATGCCCTAAAGGATCTCCTTCACACCAGACAATCTTTCTCACCTCTGTCATGGAGAAGCAATCCAGTTTCCTTTTGGTAATCTGACTCGGTCACTGTCTCAGTCACTGTTGTATTCCTGTGAAGAGACACCATGACCACTGTAGCTCTTACAAAAGAAAGCATTTCATTGTGACTTGCTTATAGTTTCTGAGGTTTAGTCCAGCATGGTGGCACTCTGGCAGACATAGTGCTGGAGAAATAGCTAAGAGTTCTGTTTGGATCCCCAGGCAGCAGCAAGAGAGAGACTCTGGGCCTGGCCTGGGCTTTTGAGACTGCAAAGCCCACCCCAGTGACACACTTCCTCCAAGGTCACACCTCCAACCCTTTGAAGTAGCACCACTCTCTGGTGACCACACTTTGAGATGTATGAGCCCATGGGAGCCATCCTCATCCAAACCACCAGTCACCCCGTCTAACAGTGTTAGTCCTTTCTTAGCCTGTTATCTTAAGGGCATCAGAAACTCAACCTAGCCCGGAGGAAGTCTGAGCTTCCAGTTCAATGGAATGTTTGTTATGTCTCCTGGTGGGAGTTCAGCTCTGTCTGAAACCAAAACTTGTAAGCCTGCAGAACTTAAGGTCATGGGAACAGGAAGCGAAGATTTTCCTAGTGGTTCACTAGGTGTGGTAGTGACACCATTTCCTTTTCCAGCCCTTGATTTCTAGACCTGTGGATCTTGGTTATGGGAGAAACTACCACAAACCACCTTTTGGTGAATCCTATCTCAGCTCTCCAGGCTGCTGCCACCTAATTGGCCCTGTAAATGTGTCTTCAAAAGGCCATCCCATCTTTCTGTCAGGTCAGCTGCTTCCAGATGGTGGGGAATGTGGTAAGACCAGTGGAGTCCATGATGATGGGGCCCACTGTCTCACTTCTCTGGTTGTAAAGTGAGTTCCTTGGTCAGAAGCAGTATGGTGAGTAATACCATGTCGGTGGATCAGGCATTCTGTAAGTCCATGGATGGTAGTTTTGGCTGAAACATTAGATTCAGGAAAGGCAAATCCATAACCAGAATAAGTATCTACTCCAATAAGGACAAAGCATTGCCCTTTCCACAGAGGTAGTGACCCAATGTAGTCAACCTGTCACCTGCTCACTGGGTGCTCACCCAGGGAATGGCTCTCTAGCTATCTGGGGCTGTATTAGTTTCTGCTATTGGCAGATCTGGCACTCAGCAGGATCTGTAACCAGGTCAGCCTTGTTGAGTGGAAGTCCATGTTGTTGAGCTTAACCCTCACCTGTACCACCACAGCCAATTTGTTCATGGGCCCACTGGGCAATGGCAGAGATGTCTGAGGAGAGCCTTACTGTCCACAGAATGTCTTCCTATATACTTGATTACTGAACTCTTCCTATGTTGAAGTCACCTTTTCATGAGTATTTACGTGGGACACAAGTATCTTTACATCTTTCGTCCATTTAGAGGAATCTGTCCACATATCCCTTTCCCAGATGTCTTTTTCTCCAATTTTTCAATCATACCTTTTCTAAGTCCCTGACCATCTAGCCAATCCATTGTGAACAGTTGCAGATCTGGATATTTCTCCTTCCAAACAAAATGTATGACAATGTGCACTGCTTAAGTTCTGCCTACTGTGAATATTTCCCTTCGACACTGTCTTTCAGGGTTGTCCCCCAAAGGGGTTGTAATGCTGCCGCTGTATACTTCTGGGTAGTACCTGGATAATGTACAGAACCATCAGTAAACCAGACCCCAGTCTTCTCTTCCTCAGTCAGGTGATTATAGGGCTATAGGTACATGCTTGGTGCAGATGACATTGTAATGAGAGTAGAAACCAGAGGCATCTGGACAGCTTCTTTGTGTAAGTTGCTTGTGCCTTTAGGCCCAGCTTGAGCCTGGTCATGTATGTACCAGTTCTATGTCAATGGTTGCTGCTATGCACGCCCTGCTTTATGGCTGGATGGGATAGATGTTACTCAGCTCATGATGGGCAGCTCAGGTGTTGTGGTAACTTGGTGGCCCATTGTCAAATGTCCAGTTTCATTCAAGGTCCAATAGCAGGCCAAGAACTGTCCTTCCAAAGGAAAATAGTTGTCTGCAGATGATGGTAGACCCTTGCTCAAAACCCCAAAGATCTTTTCTGCCATTCACCAGTAGGGGTCTGCCAAAGGCTTCAAGCAGCACTGCCACTTCAAGTACCATTGTGTCTGCTGGATGACATGGTCCAAATGGTAGAACAGGCTGCATGGAAGCCTGGCCTCGTTGAAGAGCTATCCTCTATTCCAGGCCCCACACAAAGCTAGCAGCTTACTGAGTCACTTGGCATATGACCAGAGTAACACCCACAAGTGAAGAATGTGCTGTCTCCAGAACACAGATGGGCCCACTAAATGTTGTGATTATTTTTGGTGGCGTGAGGGCCCAGGTGCAATAACTTATCCTTCATTTTAGAAAGAATATCTCTGCGTGACCCACATCATTGGACTCCTAAGAATTTCCCTGAAGTGATGCACAAATGTGTTACCAATGAGTTCACAGTGGTTGTTACCTTCTGCTCACTTAGTTCAATGGACATAATGTCATGCAAAAGAGTTAATATATCCTTGAAGTAAAACTGTAAAGGTATGCTGTTGGTCTTTCCAACTAAAAGCAGATTTCTTCTGCTGGTTTTTGTGGACAGATCTCAAGAAAAAGGCATTTGCTACATCAGTAGCTGCATACCACATCTGAGATGTGTTAACCTGCTCAGGGAAGGACACCACATCTGGTACAGCAGCTGCAATCGGAGCCACACTTGATTGAGTTTTCAGTAGTCAGTTGTCATTCTCCATAACCCATCTGTCTTCTGCACTGGCCAGATGGGAGAGTTGCAGGGAGATGTGGTGGGAACCACTACCCCTGCATTTCTCAGGTCCTTGATGGTGGCACTGATTTCTGCAGTTCCTCCAGAGAGTCGATACTTTTTTGATGCACTATTTTCCTTACAGAGGCAACTCTTAAGTCTTCCATTTAGCCTTCACTTCACGGGTCAAGGATCCAATGTGAGAATTCTGCTAACTTCTCAGTGTATGTCTCCCAATTATACATTCTGGGACTGGGCATGTAACAAAGGTGAGTTCGGGGACCAGTTGGACCTCTTGTGAGTCAAACTTCTGCTAACACTCCACTAATCACCTGACTTCCACACACCCCTACTTTAACTGGAGGGCCACAATGTTTCTTGGGGTCTCCTGGAGTCTGCGTCAATTTGGAACTAGTATCCAGTAGAACCTGGAAAGTCTGTTTTCACTAGATAACAGCATACACGTCGACTGCACTGATCTCAGTCTACTCCTCTTTCAAACATCTCGTGGTTTGAATTCTTTCTACTTTCTGACAACATGGCTTAGAGCACCGTTCCCTCCTCTGCCGTGAGCATTGTTCCAGTCATTCCTCTTTACTGCCATCGTTCTTACCCTTCTAATGTAGTCTGCAAGTCAGATTAGTTCATAGCCCGTTCTCAGTCCATAATTCAAATGTTTCAGAACGCGTGGTCACGTTGAACTGCTTAGACCCGCTCAGATCCCATTACTGGCCATACGCGTGTTACTGTGCTTCTCTGAGGTCATTGCTGTGTTCATGCTGCATTTCTTTCCGTTTCTTGGAGATGCTTCATCCAGCGCGAAGCTTTAGGCTCTGCCTTTTCTTTTTCGGCTCTTCTTTGCTGCACATTGTTCTTACTTCTTATCACCTCTGTGTGTCTGCAGGTCTGCTGAGCTCACTTGATCAAGGTTAAACTCAAGACCAGCTTCTTTCCAGGCCGCAGCCCAGCCTGCCTTTGGGAACACTAGGGCTCGCATCTGAGTCTGTCCCTGTACTTGGTGTCTGGTTCACAGACCAAGGTCCTGTTTGGTTTCGGAAATGATATGTTGACAGCAGATTGTAAGGCAATATGCAACATTAAAAATTCCATTCAAGTTTAGTTGGTCAAAGCAAGTCACACTGCCCAGCATAATAGAGAGTGAACAATTCTACTTCAAGGAGTACAGGAGTACTCGCTGAAAATTAATACAGTTTATCACACTTGCTATCACAAAATTTTATTAAAAATTTAACAAAGAATTGTCTTACTATCCTTTAAGCCAGAATTACCAAGTTTCTGGTCTACTTTTATTGCTTTTGTTCTCATTGTGGAAATAAAATTATAAAAGACTCTTATCAAGTTAAAATCATATGAATACTTTTCCTTCTGTGTTTTAATAGCCATGTTTGATTATAATAGTAACCATTGTCAAAATAGATGTGTTCTAGTGTTTTAGAATGCATTGTTTATTATGGAAAATAATTCATTGAATATTTTCCAAGTACAAATTTCCTTTCCCTTTAGGATGTCATATAATAGATTATTCTTTCCTGCTATGTGTCATTGTTTTATTGGTACAATCACCTCATGTTTCTTGTGCTTTCTGTTTTCAATAACAGTCATAGTATTTAGGTCTTTGGAGTCTCAAAAGGATAGGAGAATTTTTAGTAGAAAGTGTGAAGAAATAATTTGCCAAATATATGAGCTCTGTGGATTCAGTACATATAATGAATCACTGATTAACATCCTCAGATTTGCCATAATTAAGGGTTTTTTTGTTAGTTTGTTTTTGTTTCTTTTTGAAACAGGGTTTCTTTATGTAGCCTTGGCTACCCTGGAACTCACTCTGTAGACCAGGCCATCTTCAAACTCATAGATCTCTGCCTGCTTCTTGCTCCCCAGTGCTGGGATTAAAGGTTTGCACCACTGCCGCCTGGTCCCATAATTAAATTCTCAAAAATAAAATAAAAAATATAATCATAAAAGCAATGGAAAAAACCCAATGCATTGTCCATAAAATAATATCAATGTGAATTACTGTGGATTTTGTATAGGAACCTTGGAGACTAGAAGGAAGTGGCACATTTGTGGTAAATAAGTCACTCCAAATTCTGTGTTCAACAAAATCGTCCTTCAAGAATGTGGGGAACTAAAGGTATTCTCAGAGGAGCATAATAACATTGCTTAAATAGAGTGAGGATGGATAAGTGGCCCAGTCGTAGAAAGCAAAGAAACCCCTTCACAATTCATCAATGTACATGACAAAGAGGACTCTAACAAAATCTAGATCAGCTAGATAAACTAAAGGTTTATAGGAGACTACAGCATTACAATATGACTATTATTCATTTTAGCAGAGGGATAATTTGAAACATTTTAGCAAACTTTTTGTCCTAGGAGACCACATTGAAAAGTAATCTGGATGAGATACATTCAAGTGTTAGGTGTTGAAACTCCCTCTACTTAGATTTTTAGACTTGTAGGAAATCTTTTTTTCCAAACTTCTGTGTGAACTCAGGCCTCATTAATAAATACTAGATTGGCTCACTCTGCTGTTTCCTTAATACATCCTTTTTATGTTGCCAGCTGTCCTAGCTTCATATCTGTTTCTGTGGTAAAATACCCAGACATGAAACAGCTTTGGGTTACTATTCCAGGTTCTGTTCACAATGGAAGCAGGAACTTGAAGCAGGTAACGTCATGCCCATGGTCAGGAGTGGAGCAAAACAAACATTTGCACACTGCTCTATGTTCGTTTCCTTGCTTGTGCTCAGTTTCCCCATTCTTACACCTTGCAGGACCCCCTGCCTAGACAATGGTGCCTCTCATGGCTGGGTCTTCCCAAATCAATTAATTTTGTTACAACAGTCCACCCGAAACATGCACACACAGGTCTGCCCAATCTAGACAATACTTCATTGAGATGCTGTGACCATGTGATTCTACCTTGTGTCAGTTAAAGCTAATAATCATGCCAGTCATTTGCATAACCAACACATCATAGACATTAATCACTGACCCTATAGTTCTGCGTGTTAAGCAGTAGAAGACAGTGAAGCTGGATGTCACAGATTCATAGGCACAATGACACTGGATTACATCTAGAAAATTTTATCATAAGATAAGGTTGAAGAGATTGAAACTGTTATGTAGAATCCCAGCTAATTCTTTAAGTCCTCAGAATTAATTCGGCCAGTAAATATGTTGGGAATACAGTACAATCAAAAATAGACCTTTTACTGAGTAGATTTCCCCTGTAGAATGGCTTCTGTGGCTCAGTGGTTAGCCCTGCATTCTCACCTGTTATAGGAACATCATTCTTGAACTAGTGTGGCCAAGGTGTGTGCTCAGTGACAGAGCGTTGTTTCCTCTATTGGTACTCGACTTTTGAGGCTGCTGTTGGAGGTGTTGGACCCACTGTGAACTTGCTCTGCTTAGATATCAGTAGTCATTTTTGAGAATTTGGTGGTAATAAGAGCATAAATACTGCTTTTGTGTACAATCATTCAGTTGATTTGGTGTGGGGAGAAAAATGAAGAAAAGACAGATGTACAAACAAGGACAGCAAGACTGGGATCAGGTGGAGGCCTGCTACCTCTCCTAGATGAGGCCTGCTACCTCTCCTAGAGGAGGCTTGCTACCTCTCCTAGACGAGGCCTACTTACTCAGCAACCTAGAACCTCAGCATCTATTATGGAGAGAAATGGCAAGGGATTGTCTGGTCTGTTGTGGAATAAACTTTTTGTACACTATGAAGATGTGTCACTCAGATTGATTTAATAAAAAGCTGAATGGCCATTAGCTAGGCAGGATTTTCAGGGCAGAGAGGATGCTGCGAAGAAGGGGAGAGACTCCATGAGACAAAGAGTGAGCAGGATGGGCACTATGGAGATAAGGTAATAAAGCCATGAGGCAGAAAGTAAATTAATAGAAATGAGTTAAGTTGTAAGAGCTTGTTAGAAATAAGCCTAAGCTATCAGCCAAGCTTTCATAATTAATAATAAGTCCCTGTGTTGTGATTTGAGAGCTGCTGGTGGGACAGAGAAAGACTAGCTACATATGATGCCCAATGTGGGGCTTGAACCCATGACACTGAGATTAAGAGTCTCATGTTCTATCAACAGCCAGTACTGCAGATGAGCCCTGTAATTTCCCATTACACAGAGACTGGGCAACAAATGTTACAGATAACTTTCCCAGGACTTGAACATTATCCCATTTTTTTTCAGGATCCCCTAAAATGCCAGTTCCCCTAGACAACAGGAAGCAGTCTAGACAACACAACACCCACATTCTCAAGAGGATTTTGATTGTTCGCTGGGTTATGGATATTTGTCATCATCACTTAGGGAGGTTGGTTACAAATTGTTACTGGTCATGGTCAGTGAAAACAAGCTAAACAAAAGAGATTAGATTCAGGGATCTCAGTCTGAAAAGAAAAAGAGGAGATATAGGATAAAGGGATAGATAATTGAATCTACTTTCAAAATAAAAAAAAAATATTAGGCTCAAAAATTTTACATTGGTATAGGTTTTTGTACATTGATACAAACTTAAAGTTGTTTTTGTTATACTGTGCATAGGTTTTTATTCTTGTTTAAGGTATTTTGTATATTGATAGGAATTTAAGGTTATTTTTGTTAGAACATTCTGTATATATGTTTCTACTCTTTTTTTTAAGGTATTGTACCTTTGCAGCTTATTTACAAATGTAATATAAAGTTAAAGTCCTTGAAAGCTATTTAGAATAATAAAGAAATACAGGTTAGTAATTATTTATCCATAACAATCAAAACTATATTCATGTTAGCCATATTTTCATGGTCAATCAAAGACATATTTTATATAGATAGATAGTCTTCAAACACTTCAGACTTCTACAGAATATGACATTTAAAAATGTTTTAATAACATAGGTCTTTTTATTACAGTGAGACACATCTGATCAGGCAGCACTAATCTACTCCAAAATAGGATGACTGAAGAACCTCCATATGGAGTTTACTTTCTTTGTGGCAAAAGTTAGCCATTTGGGCAAGAAACTGCCCTTGCCTCTACTGCTGAGAGTATGCTGTCCAAATTGGACAAGCAGAATTCAAAAGAAGGCAACTGCTGAACTTTGCCTAGACAGGGTAGTACAGTCCTTCAAAAATTTCCTGCTTCACAGAGAAATCTGTTGAATATCTAGGTCTGTAGGCTGAAGATGGATGCCCCACCATTGCAGAGGATCTTTGGGTGACTGTCCAGGCAGCCAGATATCTCTGTTGGTTCATAGTTTTTGAAGTTGCTTGCTTTGCACTTCCTATTTACTCAGGTAGTAGTATATCCTTCTCAGGTTTCTGATAGAGTTGAAAACTAGATAGTTATAGTTACAGTTTCCTTTAGTCATGATAGAAAGTAAATTAGGAACAAAAGTTTGTACTCACCAAGGTAACATAGATAATGGAGTATTTTCTCTAAATTTGTCAAATGCAAATGTACAGACTGGTCATTGTGAATGTAATTCTTACTTCATAAATTATTCTTGTTGTATATAATTTTACTGTATTAGTGTTAAAACCATTCCTTTTTATTTAGACAAAAAGGGGGAAATGTTGTGGAATAATCTTTTTGTACACTGTGAAGTTGTGTCTTTGTCAAAGTGCCGTCTGATTGATTTAATAAAAAACTGAACACCCAGTGGCTAGGCAGGATTTTTGGGGCAGAGAGGATGCTGGGAAGAAGAAGGCGGTGATGCCAAGAGTTGGAGAATAAGCAAGTCTTGCGGAGGGAGAGGGAACAGCTACCAGCCTCGTGGCAGCACGTAGATTAATAAAAATGGGTTGATTAAAGTTATAAGAGCTAGTTAGAAATAAGTCTAAGCCATTAGGCAAGCTTTTATAATTAATAATAAGACTCCATGTTTTTATTTGTGAGCTGGTGGCCCAAAGAAAAATCTGCCTACACTAGTCTCCATAGGAGGTTTTGATAGGGAGTAGTCTCAGGTTGTAACATACAGGGGAAGAAAAGGACAGTTGCTTGTTTTTGTACACTCATCTAATGTTCATAAACCCTCAGACTCAGACCCTCATGGAAAGCTTTGAAATCGCCTTAAGTCTGATCCATATAGGTTACATCTTTCCTAGTTTTCATGAGTCCTTGGATTCCCTGGCATGGTTGTGCCCATCTTTACAATATGTGTTCACTCAGGACTTCACTCATTCAGGGCATCCTCCACAATCTTTAACATAGAAGTATATTGCAGGTCCAGAAGCAGAAGTGTAAGTAATAGCAGTGGGAGATTATTTCACCTGCTTTGGTTATGCAGGAAAGTTGCACTGGAATTATATTAGTTTTTACTATTGAAATTTCATTAAAATAGTTTCTTTTTCAGTAAAGCAGATTTTTATCACAGCTTTGTTATGAAATGTTTTTTTCTTTTTCTTATGTTTCTTCTTTTTCTTAGTGATCTTTACATATTTTCTTTTAATAATTTATAATCAATAAAATATAGTCATGTGAATGATACATTAAACACAATTACTGTGGCATAGATTCTCAGTGTAAGTAAAGGTTGTGATAGTTACTGTTGAATTAAAAGGCCAATTTTGCCTTTTGCTGTGAGCATTGATGTTGACAATATTTGCTGGCTGATTTTGTTTATGAAGATTGAAAAATAGTCATTTTAAGCTTTAGCCGTTTTTATGAGCACTGTACCAAAAACTGTATGACTAACTAGAATTTTTTTTTTTGGCTCCCCATTTGTACTTTACATGTTAGGAATCATAAAATTATTACAGAAATATAAATTATTCTAGAAATCAATAAGCTATTTTATTTTTATTAAGTGTTTAATATCTGTAAGAGTAGGCAATTTAAGTACATATCTGTCTCTATATACTTAGATTTTAATCATTGATCCACTGCAATTGTATTATATGAATTTACTTAGTTATAATTTAATATAAAGCATTATAATTTTAAATAAATATTCTTAATTGTCTGTATAAGATACTTTATGCTAGCAAAATCATCTTGATATTCCTTAAAAACTCCAAGAGTGAGTATTAGGCTCATAGCAGGATTCTGTGATGATTGTGTTTTAATCTGGGAGCTGACTGAGACATTTCCTTGAGAATGCTTGAAGTCATGCTGTTGAATTGATCATCATGAGTTTCTTAAGTGAGATACTTGTTTTAGCATGACTGTTTTTTTTTTTTTATGAGTTGTAGTGTACTATGTGAGCTAATCTTCACGATAAAAATTACTATAGCTGCAGTTGTAATAACTTACTTCAAATACAGAAGGCGCACATTGAGCTTCTGTGGTTTGTATTCCCCAGCAATCCTGCTGCTAATCAACATTTACATATCACAGTTTAAATTAAATTAAATCAGATTTGTTCTAAATTACCTGGTCCTGAGTAAATGAGATCTGGTAATTCACTATTAACTCAATCTACAAACTGATGTCATAATTTAGATTTTATTATTTTTTATTAGAATGATGTTAGGAATCTTTCCATTTGTAGTTCTAATTTCTATCCTAGACTAGTGTGTCCCTTCACTAATAATGGTTAAGTCATACACAGCAAGGTTAGAAGAAAGACTGGACTCCTAACTCTGATGACTGTTTCATTTTATCACAAGTGTACTAGAATTTTGACTGTAGAACATGAACTGTGTCAGAATGAGTAGGATGACATGTTTCTGGGGAAGTAGGATTTGAAGTCAAGATTTTCATGACAGGTGTGTGGTTTGAAACTTAAGAGTTGTGATCAAGTGTGCTAATAAATACCCTTGTATATTGATTCCAAATTGCTCCAGTAGGCACAGCAGTTCCATTATTATTGGTGGCTGTCTTATAAATTATTATGAGCTACAGAAAGCTTTGGTTTATTTTTAAAATTGCTTTTTTTATTAAGCTTTAGTCTCTCATTCTTAAATCTGAGCTGCTATATACTAAGAAGTAGCTGCACTGTGTTAGCTAGAAAACATAAATGTGAGTAACCTTAAGAAATACCTAACAGAGGTAACTTCCTCATGATGGTTTTGTCTGGTTCCATTAGAATCTAATGCTCCAGAGAGTGAGAGAAGAGACAGAGACAAAGGAACTTCAGAGTATAATAACAGAGTTGAAATGTTAAACAAACCAACCAACCCAGATAGTATTACTCAGAAAACTGAAAATATTTACTATCTAGCGCTTAGAAATAATGTTGCACTCCTTATCTAAAATGCTGTTGTTATCTACAACCTTATTTAATGCTATTCTTTACATACCTTGGATGCCTTTGCTAGATAAGACAGCTGAAGTGTAGAATCTGTTTCCCAATGGAAGTGCTTTGCAAAAAACGTTTCCAAGTTTTACATCTATAAAACAAGTCTACGTAGATTCCCCACTTCTAGAGTGATGGTTTAAAGAATTGCTAATTGCCATTTATAATTTATTTTTTATTTTTTATTTATTATTTTATTTTCTTTTTAAATTTTTATTTCGCAATACAATTCAGTTCTACATATCAGCCACGGATTCCCTTGTTCTCCCCGCTCCCGCCCCCCTCAGCTTCCCCCCAGCCCGCCCCCCATTCCCATCTTCTCCAGGGCAAAGCCTTCCCCGCAGACTGAGATCAACCTGGTAGACTCAGTCCTGGTAGGTCCAGTCCCCTCCTCCCAGGCCGAGCCAAGCGACCCTGCATAGGCCTCAGGTTTCAAACAGCCGACTCATGCAATGAGCACAGGACCTGGTCCCACTGCCTGGATGCCTCCCAAACAGATCAGGCCAATCAACTGTCTCACTCACTCAGAGGGCCTGATCCAGTTGGTGACCCCTCAGCCATTGGTTCATATTTCATGTGTTTCCGTTCCTTTTTTTGTCCCTGTGCTTTATCCAACCTTGGTCTCAACAATTCTCGCTCATATAAACCCTCCTCATTCTTGCTCACTGGACTCCCAGAGATCCACCCGGGGCTTAGTCATGGATCTCTGCATCCAGATCCCTCAGTAGTTGGATGAGGTTTCTAGCTCGACAATTAGGGTGTTTGATCCAGAGTAGGTCAGTTCGGGCTATCTCTCGACCATTGCCAGCAGTCTGTTGTGGGGGTATCTTTGTGGATTTCTGTGGGCCTCTCTAGCACTTTGCTTCTTCCTATTTTCATGTGGTCTTCATTTACCATGGTCTCCTATTCCTTGTTCTCCCTCTCTGTTGTTGATCCAGCTGGGATCTCCCGCTCCTCCAAGCTCTCTTTCCCTCGCCCCTCACCCTTCACTACCCCCACTCATGTCCAGGCTGTTCATGTAGATCTCATTCCATTTCTCTGTCATTGGGCGATCCCCGTGTCTTTCTTAGGGTCCTGTTTTCCAAGTAACCTCCCTGGTGATGTGAGTAGCAGTCCAGTCATCCTTGTTCCACATCTAGTATCCTGCTATGAGTGAGTACATACCATGTTTGTCTTTCTGAGTCTGGGTTACCTCACTCAGGATGATTTTTTCTAGATCCATCCATTTGTCTGCAAACCTTATGATGTAATTGTTTTTCTCTGCTGAGTAGTATTCCATTGTGTATATGTACCACATTTTGTTTATCCATTCTTCAGTTGAAGGGTATCTAGGTTGTTTCCATGTTCTGGCTATTACAAACAATGCTGATATGAACATAGCTGAACAAGTGCTCTTGTGGTGTGGTTGAGCATTCCTTGGGTATATGCCCAAGAGTGGTATAGCTGGATCTTGGGGGAGATGGATTCCCAATTTTCTAAGAAAGCGCCATATTGATTTCCAAAGTGGTTGTACAAGCTTGCATTCCCACCAGCAGTGGAGGAGAGTTCCCCTAGCTCCACATCCTTTCCAGCATAAGGTGTCTTCCGTGTCTTCAATTTCTTTTTTTCAGGGACTTAAAGTTCTTGTCATATAGGTCTTTCACTTGCTTGGTTAGTGTTACCCCAAGGTATTTTATGTCATTTGTGGCTATAGTAAAGGGTGATGTATCTCTGATTTCCTTCTCCGCCTCTTTGTCTATTGTATATAGGAGGGCTACTGATTTTTTTGAGTTGATCTTGTATCCTGCTATGTTGCTGAAGGTGTTTATAAGTTGTATCAGTTCCTTGGTGGAATCTTTGGGGTTGCTCAAGTATACTATCATGTCATCTGCAAATAGGGAAAGCTTGACTTCTTCCTTTCCAATTTGTATCCCCTTAATCTCCTTATGTTGTCTTATTGCTCTGGCTAGAACTTCAAGTACTATATTGAATAAGTATGGGGAGAGCGGACAGCCTTGCCTCGTTCCTGATTTTAGTGGAATTGCTTTGAGTTTCTCTCCATTTAATTTGATGTTGGCTGTTGGCTTGCTGTAAATTGCCTTTATTATGTTTAGGTATGTTCCCTGTATTCCTGATCGCTCTAAGACCTTTATCATGAAGGGGTGTTGGATTTTGTCAAATGCCTTTTCAGCATCTAGTGAGATGATCATGTGGTTTTTTTCTTTGAGTTTGTTTATATGGTATATTACATTGACAGACTTTCGTATGTTGAACCATCCTTGCATCCCTGGAATGAATCCTACTTGATCATGGTGGATAATTGTTTTGATGTGTTCTTGGAGTCTGTTTGCCAGTATTTTTTGAGTATTTTTGCATCAATGTTCATGAGGGAGATCGGTCTGTAGTTCTCTTTGTTTGTTGTATCCTTGTTTGGTTTAGGAATCAGGGTAATTGTAGCCTCATAGAAGGAGTTTGGTAATGTTCCTTCTGTTTCTATTGTGTGGAACAATTTAGAGAGTATTGGTATTAACTCTTCTTTGAAGATCTGGTAGAATTCTGCACTGAAACCATCTGATCCTGGGCTTTTTTTGGTTGGGAGACTTTTAATGACTGTTTCTATTTTGTTAGGGGTTATTGGACTATTTAAATAGTTTATCTGGTCTTGATTTAGTTTAGGTATGTGGTATCTATCCAGAAAATTATCCATTTCTTTTAGGTTTTCCAGTTTTGTGGAATAGAGGCTTTTGAAGTATGACCTGATGATTCTCTGGATTTCCTCAATGTCTGTTGTTATGTCCCCCTTTTCATTTCTGATTTTGTTGATTTGGATGCTCTCTCTCTGTCTTTTGGTTAGTTTGGATAAGGGCTTGTCTATCTTGTTGATTTTCTCAAAGAACCAACTCTTTGTTTCATTAATTTTTTGTATTGTTCTCTTTGTTTCTATTTTATTGATTTCAGCTCTCACTTTGATAATTTCCTGGCATCTGTTTTTCCTGGGAGACTTTGCTTCTTCTTGTTCGATTTTCTCAAAGAACCAACTCTTTGTTTCATTAATTTTTTGTATTGTTCTGTTTCTATTTTATTGATTTCAGCTCTCAGTTTGATAATTTCCTGGCATCTGGTTTTCCTGGGAGACTTTGCTTCTTCTTGTTCTAGAACTTTCAGGTGTGCTGTTAAGTCACTAGTGTGAGATTTCTCCAGCTTATTTATGTGGGCATTTAGTGCTATGAATTTCCCTCTTAGTACTGCTTTCATAGTGTCCCATAGGTTTGTATATGTGGTGTCTTCATTTTCGTTGATCTCTAGGAAGTCTTTAATTTCTTTCTTTATTTCTTCCTTAACCCATTGGTGATTCAGTTGGGTATTATTCAGTTTCCATGAGATTGTAGGTTTTCTGTAGTTTTTGTTGTTGTTGAAATCCAACTTTAGACCATGGTGGTCTGATAGAACACAGGAGGTTATTCCAATTGTTTTGTATCTGTTTAGATTTGTTTTGTGGCCAAGTATGTGGTCGATTTTAGAGAAGGTTCCATGGGGTGCTGAGAAGAAGGTATATTCTTTTTTGTTAGGATAGAATGTTCTGTAGATATCGATTAAGTCCATTTGAGTCATGACATCAATTAAGTCCTTTATTTCTCTGTTAAGTTTCAATTTGGGAGATCTGTCCAGTGGTGAAAGTGGGGTGTTGAGGTCTCCCACTATTAATGTATGGGGTTTTATATGTGATTTAAGCTTTAGTAATGTTTCTTTTACATATGTGGGTGCCCTTGTGTTTGGGGCATAAATGTTCAGAATTGAGACTTCATCTTGGTGGATCTTTCCTGTGATGAGTATGTAATGCCCTTCTTGATCTCTTTTGATTGATTTTAGTTTGAAGTCTATTTTGCTGGATATCAGGATGGCTATACCCGCTTGTTTCTTAAGACCGTTTGATTGGAAAGTCTTTTCCCAGCCTTTTATTTTTAGGTAGTGTCTATCTTTGAATTTGAGATGTGTTTCTTGTATGCAGCAGAAAGATGGGTCCTGCTTTCGTATCCATTCTGTAAGCCTATGTCTTTTTATAGGTGAATTAAGTCCATTGCTATTGCGGGATATTAATGACCAGTGATTGTTCATTCCTGTTATTTTTTGGTGGTGATGTGTGTGTACTTCTCTTCGTTGGGGTTTACTGCTGTGGCTTTATTGCCTGTGTTTTCGAGGTTGTATCTGACTTCCTTAGGTTGGAATTTTCCTTCTAGTGCTTTCTATAGGGCTGGGTTTGTGGATAAATATTGTTTAAATCTGGCTTTGTCATGGAATGTCTTGTTCACTCCGTCTATGATGATTGAAAGTTTTGCTGGGTATATTAGTCTAGGCTGACATCCATGGTCTCTTAGTGTCTGCATTACATCTGTCCAGGTCCTTCTGGCTTTCAAAGTCTCCAGTGAGAAATCAGGTGTTATTCTGATAGGTTTGCCTTTATATGTCACTTGGCCTTTTTTCTTTGCTGCTCTTAATATTCTTTCTTTATTCTGTACGTTTGTTTAATTATTATGTGGCGAGGGGACTTTTTTTTGGGGTCTAGTCTGTTTGGTGTTCTATAGGCTTCTTGTATCTTCATAGGCATTTCCTTCTTTAAGTTGGGAAAGTTTTCTTCTATGATCTTGTTGAATATATTTTCTGTGCCCTTGAGTTGGTATTCTTCTCCTTCTTCTGCCCCTATTATTCGTAGGTTTGGTCTTTTCATGGTGTCCCAAATTTCTTGGACATTTTGGTTCATGAATTTGTTGGCTTTAGTATTTTCTTTGACTGATGAATCTATTTCTTCTACTGTATCTTCAACGCTAGAGATCCTCTCTTCCATCTCTTGCATTCTGTTGATTATACTTGCATCTGAAGTTCCCAATCATTTTCTCAGATTTTCTATTTCCAGCATTCCCTCTGTTTGTGTCTTCTTCATTTTTTCTATTTCCCTTGTCATGTCTTGAACTGTTTCCTTCATTTGTTTCATTGATTTTTCTTGATTTTCTTTCAGTACTTTATTGTTTTCTTCCAGGACTTTATTGATTTCTTCTAATTTGTTTGCCCTTTCCTCTAGTTGTTTACAGCGTTCTTCACATTTTTTTGTCTTTTCCTCTACACAAGCCTCTAGCTTCTTCATGATGTCATTCATAAGGCTATTTTCTTCTGCTTCTTCCAATTTCTGATGTTCAGGTCTAGGTGTTGGAGGAGGGCTAGGGCCTGGTGATGCTGTATTGCTATTCATTTTGTTGTATGCGTTTCTGCCTTGACGTCTGCCCATCTCCTTGTGATTCGTTCTTGGCCTTATCCGCACACTTGGTTCAGACAGAGCTGACAGATTCAGGGAGTCTCTCTCTCTTGTCCAGATGGGAGCTCTCTTGTCCAAATTGGAAGTCTGGGGCAGGATGGGAGCTCTTGTCCAGAAGGGAAGTCCAGGGGCAGGATGGGAACTCTTCTCTCTCTCTCTCTCTCTCTCTCTCTCTCTCTCTCTCTCTCTCTCTCTCTCTCTCTCTCTCTCTGCAAGATGGGAGCTGGGGGCTGGCCTCTAAGTCTCAGGAAGAGGCTTGGGGCTCGGGCAGATGGGCGTGGGGGCAGGGCGTGGAGACTGCAGGGTCTGCCAGTGGTCTTGGAGAAGGGGATCCTTCCCGGTGGGGCTAGAAGGGAACCTGCCTGGTGGCCAGAACCTGGGGCCAAGTTGGGCAGGTCTTTCCCGGAGTGGCTGGTGCCTAGGGATGGGGTCCGGGGCAATCTAGGGGACTCACCTGAGCTCCAGAAGGGAAGTCCAGGGCAAGCGCCATTTATAATTTAAATGCATTGACATTTCAATGTATTTCCCTCAACTATCTGTATAATCCTATACCCGTTTTTGTTCCTTTGCTATTTTCACTTAAAGATCTCTTATAGTTTTTATATATCATATTATAACTATTATTTTCCATATATTTGGTAACGTTTTAAAACTAAAATAACTCTTTATCAGATTAAATACTTCTTTGTCTATAGACAGGGTTTCTGTGTCCCTCCAGCAGCTCCCATATACCCAGCAGCCACTTCTCAAATTATCACACAAAGGCTTATGTTAATTATAAATGTTTGGATGATGGCTCAGGTTTATTATTAACTAGCTCTTATATTTAAATTAACCCATTCCCATTCATTTATTTCTTGCCACGTGGTCCATGACTTACTGGTCCTCCAGCATCCTGTTTTTGGGCGGCTCACAGCATCTGTCCCGACTCTGACCCTCTTCCTCTCACTCCTAGTTCGATTCTTCCACCTAACCTGATCCTGTCTTGCCATAGGCCAAAACAACTTTTTTATGAACTAATGAGAGCAACACATTCACAGCCTACAGAAGGATCCTCCACAGCAGTGTCTATTGTTGAAAAATTAGTTTGGTTTTTTTTTTTTGTTTTTAAATAATACAGCAGTAAATATCTGGGTGCATTCTTGGTAAATTATTTTTTGTATGCATATCTCAAAATAATCGATTCAGTTGAAGTATATATGCAAATTTATAACCAGGCGCTGTGCACCAGGCAATATTCAATACATTTTATATGATTTATTTCAGTTATTCATAAGCCATGAAGTAAATTTATTATTGTATGAACTTGATGAATGAGTAGACAAAATAACTTGTGCAGTTTCATTCAGTAAGCAGGAGATGAAGATATAAAAAGAATTTGACACAAAATTCCACTCTACTACTGATTATTTATTGATTTTTATTAATAGTGAAGTTGAACATTAACCACATATAAAATATTTCTGTTGTTTTTACTATTAAATTACCGATAAGAATTTACACAAATGTGTATATTTTCATATGTGGTGCCACGATTAAGAAAACTTTCTGAGAACATTTTCTGAGCCATGTAAATGAGGGCACGAATGAGACCCCTGTGTGTAGAAAGGTTCTCTGGGGGGTCAGACTGGCAAGACTGTTTCTGTAGAGCAGGGTGAGGTGGGCGGGAGAGAAAAATCTGGTGGATTGATGCATTTAGATGGCAGTCAGCAAGGTGGGGTCTTTGAGCAGATGCTGGCTGTTTAGATTGACTTTGAACTTGAACCCTTGCCAGAGTCAGTGCCCTTTGGGGAGATTAGGGGAGGTCCTGGTGAGCAGATTTCTGCTGTAATAGAGATGCTTTTCTGGTAAAGAAACCAGCCTAAGGAATTCCTGATGAGTGCTGAATTTAGGCTTTGATTACCCAGGAGCAGTCCTTCTGTGTACCTGGTCAGAGTCCCTCTGTTTAGAACATTGTCACCAGCACTGCCATTTTGGGACCCACTTTGACCCTAACATTCTCATTTAAAAGTTGTATATCCTTTTCTGACATAAATCCAAATTAGAAATGTGTAAAATTTAAATAATTGAAAAATTCAACTTTTTTCCATTATTCTTACATATTATTTTTTTGGGAGGTGGGGTATTAGGACCTTCCATTTCAGAGCTGAGTTAACTTTAGTAGGTTATTAAAGTGTAAATATTACATTTGTGGTTTTATTGTGAATTGTTGCATTGTAGTAGTACTTTCTATTTAGGACCACCTGCCAAAGATAACAACACCGAGACTTCTTATTAATTGTGAAAACCTGGCCTTTAGCTTAGCCTTTTCCTCAACCAGCTCTTAACACTTAATTAACCCATAATTTTTAATCTACGTTCTGCCACATGCCTTGGCTACCTCTCCTTTGCACTATATGTTCGACTTGGTGTCTCTCTGCCTCTCTTCTTCCCAGAGTCCTTTCTGTCCCTGGAAGTCCTGCCTAACCTATTCCTGCCTAGCTATAGGCCATTCAGCTCTTTATTAAACCAATTACAAGGCACCTTGGCAAAGACACATCTGTAGCCCGAGTTTTCTCCAGTCCTGCCCAGACTCAAGTAAACACACCGAGACTTATATTACTTATAAACTGTATGGCCTTGGCAGGCTTCTTGCTATCTAGTTCTTATATCTTAAATTACCCCATTTCTATTAATCTGTAAGTTGCCACGTGGCTTGTGGCTTACCGGTACTTTTACATCTCGCTTCTCATGGCGGCGGCTGGCAGTGTCTTCTGACTCAGCCTTCCACCTCCCAGAATTCTCCTCTTTCCTTAGCCTGCCTGTACTATACTTCCTGCCTGGCTACTGGGCAATCAGCATTTTATTTATCAATCAATCAGAGCAACAAGTTCACAGAAATCCACAGCACTTCCCCCCTTTTTTTTTTCAAAAAGGAAGGTTTTAACTTTAACATAGTAAAATTACATATAACAAAACAATTATCAAGCAAGAATTATAGTTATAATATCTAGTCTATTTATATTTGGCAAATTTAAAGAAGTTATCCTATCTATTCTATATTTGTGAGTCTAAGGTTTCATATCTAACTTATCTCTTATCATAACTAAGGAAATTATGACTATCTAGTCTTTAACTACAACAGAGACCTTAGAAGGATATGATCTTACCTGAGAAATGGGAGAAGGACACAAGCAACTTTCAGGAGTCTTGCGAGAGTAGACAGAGACAGCTGGCAGCCTGAACAGTCATCCAAAGTTCTTCTGTATAGTTGGGGCTTCTGTCTTCAGCCCACAGGCCTAGAGTCTCTCAGTCACATCTCTCAGTATCCTGTAGAATGTCTAACAGTTTCCTCTGTGAAACAGGAACCTGAAGGACCATTTCGCCAAGCAAAGTTCAGTGGTCACCTTCCTATGGGTCCTGCATGTCCACTTGATCAAGCAGTCCAGGCAAGAACAGTTTCTTGCCCAAATGGCTATTTTTGCCAAGAAGAAGATAAATTCCATATAGAGTGTCTTTGATGCCCATCCTCCTCTCTGAAGTAAATTGGTGCTGCCAGGAGCAGACATGTCTCACTGTCCATAAAGACTAAATTTTTAAAACATTTTAAATGCCATATTCTGTAGGTCTTTGAAGTATTTGAAGATTACCTACCTAATTGAATTATATCTATGTATACCTAGAAAACTTAGCATGACTATAAGTTTGATTATCATAGAAGACTAATTATTAATCTGTATTTTTAATTATCCATTACAATGTAAATGAGTTATATAAACATAATACCTTAAACAAGAGTAGAAATATATATATATATATACAATAAACAAAATTAACTTTAAACTTTAAATTTGTATCAATAACTAAAATCTATAGCAATGTAAAACATTTTTAAACAAGTTGTTGCTCTTTAAAGTAGGTTCATTAATCTACCCTTTCACCCTATCATATCTATATTCTACATTTCTATACCATATCCCCCTTTCTTCATTTAGAAAGAGATTGACTATGACCAATAACAGTTTGTAACCAACAACCTAAAGAAAGACAAACATCCATAATCTATTTTTTGGGAATGTGGGCTTAGTTTTCTAGGCTACTTCCTGCTGGTAGAGGGCACTGGTATTCTTTTGAGGATCCTGAGAAAATTAAGAATTATGGTCAACTCCTAACTGGAATAGTCTCTGAGGCTGCATTGTCTGAGCCAGTTGCCTTGAAACCGTTCTGGATGTTGGATCATCTGGGCCATGATGTCATCAGAGACCTTTCAGGTGGTCTTGGCTGGTCAAACCTGATGTCTCTTAATCTGGAACAAATTCATCGCCTCTTGCTTCCTGTGGAAACAAAAACAGAGCCTCCTTTCCAAAGCAACATATCTTTAGATCCCAATTTTGAAGTCAGGGTACCTTTAAAATATACATATTGGTTTAACTGAGCAGCCTTTACAATCAAATGTCTTTCTGCAGTTAAAAATCCCAAAGACAACACAATCCAGATTCTCCATGTAATATTCATCTTTATGTGGTTTATTTTTTATATTACTTTTGCTTTCTCTTTAAAGACTTTATTTTTTAAAACTTTTTATTTCTTTATATAATTGTATATATTCCTTTTTTTCTCTCTTCCAAGCTTATGTACATGTTTATACACATTGTAAACCATTTAAAGTCTTGTTCCATCTGAATCTGTCTTATTGTGAATCTGTTGCTTTAAACTGCAGCATTACTAGGATTGAAATGTCAGCTTTGGCTGCTGGCTCCACCCACCTCAGTTTTCCAACATGGTGGTTGTATGTTTACCGCCAACTCTGGCTCTGAGAGCCATGAATATCACCAACTCTTTATTAACCAATCAGAGCAACAAGTTCACAGCATACAGAAATCCACAGCACACATCTTCACAATGTAAACAAATATTCTGCAACATTACATTACGTTTGAGGATATATCACATGACATGTTCATGTGCCCCAAAATGCAGCTGATGTTTTAGAGGCCTTTGAGAGATAATAAAATTATATTGTTTCTGGAATTTTGCTTTAGCTTTTTACATAATGTTTCCAGTATGTATAAATATAAGTTGAATTAGTATATATTTGATGATTATATCAGTATAAAGGTGAAGGTCATGAATAGTCATTATTTTCCCAAGTGTATCTAAGATGTCGAATAAGTTTTTAAAATAATACCTTTTCTCAAGTTTGTATTTTTATACCAAAAAAATGAAGTAATGATATATTTGTTTGCTAATACAGGATATGTGTTTTGTTTATTTTATGAGTGGTGTATTTCAACAATTCTGGTCATTTAAAAATTTTCTGAAGAATATTAGTTCTTCTAAATTACACATGAAAACTAGCAGTTATTATTTACCAAGACATACAGTAATAGAAAAAGAAACAACTCCTTCTCTATTACTCTACCTGGCTTGTGTATCCCATCCTCATCATCACTTTTCACTGTTCTTTCAGTTTGTGAGTCCCCTGAGAGCTGAGTTTAGTCCCTTGTTGGCAGCCGGTGGCCGCGTCTTCTTCGCTCTGTCTGTCCATCCATTATGGTGATATTTTATTTGTATTAAAATGTTATTTGTATGTTAATAAATAAAGTTGCCCGGGGGTCAGAGCTAAGAGCTAAAACCTTACCCTTCCTCCTGCGGTGGTCCTACCTCTCCGAACCAGAGCTACCCCTGTGTTAAAGTCTTTATATAGAGTTCCTGTTCTGCCTTCTCATTGGTTGTAAACCCAACCACATGATCACCTCATCACGGCCTGTCTGTATAGACCTCCAGGTTTTCTATGATTAGTATTGAAATTAAAGGCATGTGTATCCAACACTGGCTGTATCCCTGAACACACAGAGACTTACCTAGCTCTGCCTACCAAGTGCTGGGATTACAAGCATACGCCACCACTGCCCTGCTTTCCTTTGGGTTGCTAATAGCTCTGACCCCCGGGCAACTTTATTTATTAACATACAAATAACATTTTAATACAAATAAAATATCACCATAATCCATCCTCTATCTTTTGGTTGGAGAATTCAGCTTTCACATTTGACGTCCCTCTTGAGAGGCCAGGACTGTTGTTCCTCGTTTGTGGACTGTGCCTTAGTTCAGCTTTCCTCTCTCCCTTTGTGATTGAGGAGTTCATGTGTTATGTGTCAACTCCCTTTCTCCTTCCTTTGTGGCATCACAGATTCTTCCTTTTTGATTACCGTGAGTCTTAAAGAAACATCTTGCATTTATGGACATTTACTTTGGACCAACAATAACATTTATTGCATAAATTCTACATTTTATTCTCTCTCCCCATATTTATTTGTATTATAGGTTGTATATTTTATATTGTATATTATTTGAAAAAAAATCTTATGCCTGTACTTATTGAGTAATTTTAACCTTAATATTCTAAGTAAAAGCAGATTATATATCAGCTATAAATTACAAGATTATTCTGAACTCGACTACACCTTTATTTTTAGCATTGAATTTTGTATTTTCATGTGTTTATGTAAAAACATTACTTATTTCAATTTTTCACTCCTTTTCACACTCATGAGGCAGCTATAGTATGAATGAATTTTGCCTCTTTTTGTTTTTCTGTAATAGTCTTTGTCATTTGTTCATTTATGAATGCTGCATCTTTTGGTAAACCAGACTTGGTTGGTTGCTAGTCTTTCCACACACTGAGTACCTTCCTATTTCCTACCTACAGCCCTGGTGTCAAGAAGCAGGTTCTCCTGTATGTAGGCAGCAGTTTTTCTCGATGCAGTAAAGATGTTTTCAGCTTCACTGTGATGTATCTTAGTGTAATACTTGGGGTATATTTCAAGAGAGAACTTCTAGCTTCATGTACCTGGATGTCTGGATCAGGAAATTTTCAGTTACTTTCTGTTTAAATAAACTTTTTTTAATAAATACTTTTATTTTATAATTAATTTAATTTTACATATCAGCCATGGATTCCCCTGTCCTCCCTCCTCCCACCCCCCAGCCTTCCCCCCAATCTATCCCCCATATTTATCCACTTTCCCTGTCCTCATGTGAATGCTAGTGCTCTTGAGAGTGTCCTATATTCTGTGTAGTTTTCTTTGTTTTAATTCTTTTTTTCTCCTCTGATTAAATATAATTATATCAAATATAATTAGTTTAAATATTAAATATGTATGATTTGATGTGGTCAGCATGACACTTTACTTACATAGTCTTTTCTTCTAAAATTTATATTCCCAATCATACAATGGGGGAGAAAGAAACATGGAGAAACCTTTTGATGACTATTCTAAAAATTGATACTTTTTATTTTATGTGCAGGAGTTTCTACCTGAATGTATGTGTGCACATACCCCCTGCATGCTTGATGCCCAGAGTCCAGCAAAGGGCATCAGGTCCATGGAAATGCAGTGGAAGGATGTTGTGAGCCATCCTTTTGGTTCTGGGGACCAATCCTGGGTCATCCTAAGTACTCCTAACTGTCGGATCAGCTCTCTAGCCCCATTCACCAAATAGATTTCTAATACTCCTAAAAAATGTCAGTGTCAGAGAAAGTGAGAAAAGTATTAAAAACTGTCATGTACAAGAACCTTAAGGATGGATGATGATCTTATTCAATCAGGGAGGCTCACCCTGAGTCAATATGATCATGGCAGCCCCAGCCACTAATCCTGTGCATGAGCTCATTTCATTGTACAAATGAGGAAACAGAGCTGGAAGAAGCTAATTCTTTCAGATCACACTGGGAAGAGCTGAAGTTAGATTTTATGACTTCAAAGCCAAGGCCCAAATGTTTGTGATGTGCCTCGCATAAAAACCATATACTGTGTGAAACATGGATGCCTAGTCTTATTTTTGACAGCCATGTACATGGTAGGGGATGGAGAGATGACTCTTAGGGGTTAAGAGCACTTACTGTTCTTTCAGAGGACCCAGGTTGGTTCCCAGGACCAGCATGGTGGCTCATAACCATCTGTGCCTTCGGCTTCAGGGGACCTGTTGTCCTCTTCTGGCAGAAACACATGCGGGCAAACACGCATACTCGTAAAATACAAAGAAATACCTTTTAAAGTGTGTACATGGCTGGGGTGGCTGCTGTTGATTGGCATCCCTGGTCAAGGTGCCCCTAGCAGGACGGAGCATGATGTCTGTGTTCTGTGACTGTCTGGTAGGTTTGATTACGATTTGTCAGTTGACCTTGCTGGAGAGACATGGAGCCCAGACTGTGGTTGTTAGGGTTAGTTGTATAACTCTCTTGCCTCTGTGTTTCAAGACCCTGAGCATGGGGGCAGGGCAAGTGTCACAAGCTCTCCTTGTCATTCTTACCAGTGTGGCCATATTGAATAAATCTCTGTGTTATGTTTTTTTTTCACTTAAAAGAAAAAGACAGGGTGATTAAGTGCCATAATGTAATTTGTATTTTGTATGATATCCTAGGACAGAAATTGGAAAATATTTAAAAATAAAACAAAAACAAAAACAAAATACCAAAAAGCATAGCATACTGCAGGACAGGCCTCATACCCAGGAGTAGTTGGCTAACACAAAATGTGCCCCTTTGTGTGTGTGTGTGTGTGTGTGTGTGCCTTTTGTTTTGATATCTTTTGTCTTACTATTCTTTTGCTGTTTTGCTTTGAGAGGGATAGATGATAAAGAACAAGAATGTGAAGTTGGAGGAGAGGGAGGTGGGAAGATCTAGGAGGCATTGGGCAAGAGGAAAGAATATGCTAAAAAGCATAAAAAGCATAAAAAAATTTTAAATAAAAAATAGTGACTTAGAAATACTAATGGAATCCAATTAATATATTGATCTTGGTTATTACTAATCAATTTTGTATTAATTATATAATTATTTCATTGATATATTGTATCAATGGAAAAGCTATGACCTCTGAACTTGAACTTTAAAACTTCATCGTTTTTGATTATAATGAGACCTAAATACTAACATGCCATTACTTTTATTTAACTCAGAAAAGGAAATATTCTATACATGGGCAAAACCAGCATTTGGGGGTTACTTACTATGTGGTATGTTCTTTTGTGGCATTTTGTTTCATCATTGTAGGCTTAACATTGTGCTGAGCACTGTGGACTAATTTTAAAATTAAATACTTTATAGATTTGTTTTCTTTATATATTTAAATATATGTTACTATTACAAGTATATAGTTACTATATGTAAATAAATAATATATATTTATATAAAAATCTTTATATACATGTTTAGATACACTTTAACTATAAAATATTTTACTCCTCCCAAATTAATTCAAAAGAAACATGATCTTGATATATATAAAGTTATTTATTTCAACATTTATAATCTCGCTGAAAAAATTCATTCTTAATTTTGGTTCAGCTTGACCTTTAGCTTAAAGCTCTTTTTAGAATTTCCCTGTTGAAATTCTAAAGGTACTTCTCTAGAAATTACTGGAATTCTTTCATTGAATCCATGTAAGTAAAAACACTAGATTTTTTTTATGAGTTTCTAGAAATTATAATTGAGTCCTACAGCCTCCCTTTGAATATTTTCTCTAGTGGTAACAGGTAAACTGAGGTCTCAGAGTGATGTGGTTGACTATTGAGAGGGAAGCACAAAGCAAGAGAAACCGTCAGAACTATTGACTCTCCTTCGCTACACTTCTTATTCCCTGGAGGCCTGGGATGACCTCTGCATCTGTAAGTGAGGTACACATTACCTACCTCCCGAGAGTATCCAAGGATTCCATAACTGAGTAGTGAATGCTTTTAGTGCAATGCGTGGGCAATAGTGAGGCCTTCCTAAGTGTAGCTCTTTTTAGTCTGGGAAAGAAGCAGAGAGAGAAAACAGAAAGGTGGAGAACGGGTCCAGGATAGGCATTCAAGGAGTCTCAGAATAAAGCTTCCAAGCAAAAACAGGGTAAGGGACGAGAGGGGACAGTTTGTGACAGATAGATGATTAATGATGGATGGTAGTTTTCAAAGCTGACAAAATGTCATTGAGAGAGAGAGAGAGAGAGAGACAGAGACAGAGACAGAGACAGAGAGAGAGACAGAGACATAACAGAGACCAGGTTCAATTTAGCAGATAGCTATGTGCACTTCAAGGGTTGGAATTCTAGTGAAAAATGATGGAGAAATACCAAAGACATGTAAACAAAGGCATGAAGAAGTGTGGAGAGAGGTACAGAGATGTCTTCAGGGCAACACAAAGAAGCTTCTCAATTGGATAGAGTGACTAGGGTTAGGATGGAGGCTAAGACAGCAGCCAAATTCATTAGACCAGGAGAAGTCGTGAGCACCTCATTGAGGAATTTCCAGCTCTAAATATGATTCAGTTTTATAAATAGCATTCAAATATTTATAATCAAAGTAATCTCTATAATATTTATACCACATTGCCTGGGGTGTTCTTTTTCATGCTTTATTCTAGAAAAATGGTCTTGTTAGATGATCTGTTTTCTAATTTAGCATTTTAAAAAATATTATTTTATCAGTTATATACACCATCTAATCAATAAGCACTATGTTAATTAACAGCAAGAAGTCTATTCTTGGGGTAGATTATCATAGTTGTTCTTAGCAAGTAATTAATTAAAAAACTCTTATTCTTACTTTTTAAAAAGTAATAGTAATATATCATGTCAAGTTGTCAAAATTTCCTGCATGAGACACAGCCTGGTCTGGCTAGTTCTCTGACTTCCGTTACATAATACTGTTTTATGGCAGTGGTTTGAAATGCCATAATCCAAACAGCAATGTGAATCTGCCTCTGTTGCTTTCCGTTTGGTAGATGAACGTGACAACTTCAGACATCTGTTTTTCTGCATTCTCATCTCATCGTTGCCAGCATCCTCTCAGAACTTAACTGTGCATGGCAAGCTGACATTTTGCACAAACACATCAATATGTCCTTTATAAATAAGAGCTGTTTCTTAAAAATTTCTGACATTTTAGGGTAAATATCATGTTATGAGAAATTCTCTTTCCAAGTCCACTTCATACAACTTCTTTAAATCACATCATAGCATTGGAAATCGTTGATTGCAGTTAATCCACCTAACGTAGTCTGTGTTTTAGATCTGAACGCGTTCGGTATGAACTTGTAGGTGTGAGGGCAGAGTGAACTGTTCACTGTCACTCAGCTGAGGTTTTTAACAAGCTAAGGTTTCAGTTATTTGGGACGAAATGAGGATATTGTGAAGTCATAGTGGAACCATCTCTTGATTTGAATAATCATTAGGTGATTTGGATTAGGTCATTTCAGGGTATAGAGACTTAAAGGTGCAGTTCTACTAGCTAATGTTTGAAACATTTTTAATGCAATATGTATAAACATGTAATATATTTCTTTTGGATGACCACAGAAAGTAAATGGAAAATATTGAATATTTGTAGTGGGCCATGTTCTAGATATGGCATCTGCCAATAGGAATCTTTATAATTAGATATGTAAAGATTTTAGTGTTCTCTAAAGTTCTCTAAAGCTGTCAGCTGAATGGTCATTCTTTTAAAGCAAACTTGTTTACTTTTATATGTAAATAAATGATGGTTCAGATCTGAGCAAGGCATACGTGCTGATAATTTTATCATTTAGTAAGTAGAGGCAGGGCAATTAGGAATGTAGGGTCACCCTCAGCTTCTTAACTACATAGAGTGTTTGGGGCCAACCTGGGCTATGTGAGGCTTGCCGAAAAGAAGGAAGGGAAGGAAGAGTAGAGGGATAGAGGGAGGGATGTAGGAGGGGGGAGGAGGAAGGGATGGGAGGGAGGAGGAAGCGAGGGAAGGAGGGAGATAGGAAAAGAGGGAGGGGGGAAGGAACTCACTACATAGTTAAAATATATTTCAAAATTCTTGTTTCAGAATATTTTATGTATTTTACAATTAAAATTAATATCATTGTAAATAGAAATATATACTTTACACTCAAATAGATATTTTCCATAACATCAAATCTATAATACATATCAATATTATAAAAAAATTGCATAAATGATTTAAAATGTTTTCCTCATAGTATTTATTACTTTTTTTCTTTTCATGGTTATCTGAACCCTCAAGAATACCATGTTGCTAAATTTTGCTATGGAATGCTTTCTAAAAAATTTAATGAAATGCTTTCCATTACGAAGTACCAAAAACTGCTTGAAATGTTGATCAATATTATAACAATAAGAATAAAATCACCATTATTATGGAGCCTGTATTTTAGTGGGGAATCTAATCATTAACCTGTAAAATAGATAATTTCAGATTGTAGTACAAAAATGGTTCACATGCCCTCAGTGTAAAAAGGAAGGGCACCTACATTAAATGAATGTTGTTACAGAGTGTGATAATTATGGAGGGACCCAGATGATCAGCAATCAGCTAGTTGAAAATCAGATGCCCAGCATGGGTTTGAACAATCCTCCCTTTGTCTTTCCTACTCCTGCAGGCCTTCCTTTCTCAGTAGGAAGGGCTTGAAGCTGAGACATGCTGTTTCAGCTGGAGAAAAATTGAGAACAGCCAGATACATTTGAACCCAATACAACATTACATTCCTTCTGTGACCTTTCTTTTGGCACTGTCCAGTCTCAGCATTTTGCCTATTTTGAGACAATTTTCTTAAAGTATAGCTTAACCCAGCCATGTAAATACAGCAGATAGATTTTCCCCGTTCTTTTTTCCTTTAGCTCTTACTACGTTTCAAACCAGTGTATAATTATTACTGTCAGTTGGTTCATCCTTGAGTAAGCTTTTTTAAAAACTTTTTATTTATTTATTTATTTATTTATTTATTTATTTATTTATTTATTTATGTTTTTTGTTTTTTGTTTTTCGAGACAGGGTTTCTCTGTATAGCTTTGCACCTCTCCTGGAACTCACCTTGGTGGCCCAGGCTGGCCTCGAACTCACAGAGATCCGCCTGGCTCTGCCTCCTGAGTGCTGGGATTAAAGGCGTACGCCACCACCGCCCGGCCTATTTATTTATTTTTTAATTTATTCTTTTCTCATACAATGCATTCCCGGTTTCCCTTGCTCCACAACTTCCCAGCACCCTCTCCCCACCTCCCCTTTCCCCCAGAACCATTTCTTCTCTATTTCCCTTCGGAAAAGAGCAGGCTTCCCAGGGATAGGAACTGAGCATGGGATAATCAGATGTAATACGACTAGACTAGATGCAAACCTTCATATCAGGGCTAGGAGAGGCAACTCAGTAGAAAGAAAAAGGTCCTAAGAGCAGGCAAAAGAGTCAGAGACACCTCCACTCCCAGTTAGGAGCTCCACAAGAACACCAAGCTAACAACCATAACATATATGCTACGGACCTAACTCAGACCCATGCAGGCTCTGTGATTGCCACTTCAGTCTCTGTGAGCCCCTATGAGTCTGGCTTAGTTGATTCTTGTGGTGTCCTTGACCCTTCTGGCCCCAAAGTTATTCTTCCCCCTTTTCCACAGAGTTCTTTGAGATCTCTACTTTGTGCTCTCTCTCCACCTAATGTTTGGTTGTGGCTTTCTGCATCTGATCCCATCTCTCACCCCACTGATAGATTGGGCTGATCTTGCTGGCTACGCAGGTTTCTCCTTCCTGGCTCACTGCTCCGTGTGCATCCTTTCTCAGTGGAAGAGGATGACCTGCCCCTCATAGAGGAGGGCCAATCTTCAGTCAAGGGTATATGAGTGGGGCTGTGCTCCCCTGTGAGAACTTCCAGTCAAGCTCTCAAGAATTTTAGTTTTTTTATTAAAATATTCAAACACCTGGTACCAGACCCTGAATGTGATAGGTTATTAGTGAAATAGTCAAATCGATACCTTATAAGTGGGCATCATGAACAGGATCTCCATCTATTTTCTGCTGTTATGACAAGTATTATAATCAGGGGAATATGTAAGGCAAATTTATTTTTTACAATTTTAGTGGTTTGGAATCCATTATCAAAGTATTGGCATGCCATAAAGACCTTTCAGTTGTGTTATATCCTGGTAGAACACATCATGTAACAAGAGGGAGAGAATAGGACCAGGACTCTCTGCCTCTTCTTATAAAGCCATCCATACCGTTTTAGGGCTCACTCTGTGGCACCAATTAGCCTGAATCCCCCATGTCCAAACGTTGTCAATGAATGAGTTTGAGGATTTACATTTCCAGCATATCAGCTTGGGGACGTATTCAACTCACAGGAGAAGGAATTCTGATTGACTTTAATGTCTCCTTGGCCTTGCATTTTAATTCTACTAAATCATCCCGATTTTCCCTTTAATTTACAAAATCAGTCTAGTGTTATTTCTTCAAGCTAGTCTGATGTCTGACAGTGGATTGCATGTGTAGTGGTTTCCACTGGCTGGCTGTCATAGAATTTTGTACAGAAAATCTCAGGTGAGAAAACATTTTGAACGATGGATACAGTAGTCTTGATGTGCTCTTGAGCAGCGAGTCTGCAATGCTGTAGCATCTGTTGCTTGCTGTGCACAAAAGTGCTGTGCTGACTCTCCATCTGCCATTAAGAGTCGTTATTTTAGAACTGAGAAAATGGGTTCTTGGGTGAGAGCACTGGTCCCATCAGTGTGAGGACTTGAGTTTGTTTTCTAGCACCCATGTACAGTTCTTCACTCTTATAATCCCAGTGCTGAGAGTTGAAGCAGGGTCAAAGACAAGAAGACTACTGGAGCCCTCTGGCCAACGCAGCTGTAAAAGATGCAGTGAGAGACACTACCTCGGGAATAAGGTAGAGAATGATAAAGGAGGATGCTCAGAGTCCATTGCCTCAGCCCTCAGAGTCATTCTCATAACAGATTTATTACTTTGGTATTATATTCCCCCTCCCTCCCTCCCTGTCTCCCTTCCTCCATCTCCCTCTCCCTCCCTCCCTCCCTCCCTCCATCTCTCCCTCCTTCCCTCCCTTCTTTCTATTATTATTAAAATTTCATACATGTATATAACGTATTTTGGCCAGTTTCATTCCTACTTTATTCCTCTCCAACTTTTGCCATGCCCCGTCTCTCCCCTTCACTTACCCAGTAAGTCCCTGTCTGAGTTACTGTTTTGTTACTGTGAAGAGAGGCCATGACCAGGGTAACCCTATAAAAGAGAACATTTAACTGAGGACCACTTACAGTTTCATAGGGTTAGCCCATGATCATCACGATAGGAAGCATGGCACCTTGCAAGCAGAAATGGGGTTGAGAACTTACATGCTGATCCACAGGCCGTAGGCAGAGAGGTAAAAGAGAGAGAGAGACACAGGGCCTGGTGTGGCCTCAAAGCCTACCCTAAGTGACACACCTCCTCTGACAATGTTACACCTCCCAGTCCTTCTAATCCTTCTCAAACAGTTCCACTTCCTGTTACAAGCTTCCAGATATGTGGGCCTATGGGGCCATTCTCATTCAAACCAACACAGTCTCCCTCCTACTTTCGTATCTTCTGTTCATTTGTGTTTTTGTTACCCAGCTACCTTAGTTAGAGTTGCTCCCTTGGGTTGAACATGGAGAACCAGACAGTGGTCACAGCACAGAAGGAAATGGGGGCTTCCTTCCACATCCCAGCCTTTAACTGCCTGCAACTCTTAGGGAGGAGGGGCCTCAAGAGTGTTCTTCCTCAGGTGGTTTCTATTTCCACTGCCATTTTTGACAGACACCCGATCCTTACCAGTTTGCCCTCCCTCACGTTCCTTATTATGAAAGGCAGACTGTCTTTAAAAACTCAATCTAGGTCTTCAATTAGAATTTTGATATTCAAATATATTATTGCAGTTTAATTGGTGAGAAATTCCAACTATCATTTTCTACAGTGTAGAAAACTGTTCATTTGGGAGAACTATAAGTAATTTGTTACCTCCCACTCTTGTTATCTTAGTTTGTCCTCCAGATACAAGCTGGAGTCAAAATAACATGTATATCTCTCAGAACAACTTAAAATTAATTTTCTAATTCGAAGATACATATAGAGACTGTAGTTAATTCAAGTTTTAGAATACTTGAATGCCCCACATCATGATTATAATTTTTAGAATCCTACCTAACAATTTTATTTATTCAAATGTTTTTGGGCAAGTGTTGAAAAATATAGATGTTTTTACATGTAACTTACTTTAAACCATGATTGCCTTCTGAAGTTTGTACTGCTGTTATCCACACAAGCCAGACCAACTACACACAATGTGGGCTTGAACCCAAGCGCTGTGCCCACCTAAGTTTATTGTGATAGTATTGGTTGTTCCTTTTATTATTTAGACACCTGTTCATTACAGGAGTGTCAAACCCTTTGTGTGTTACAGTGATGCTTAAAACGATGATGGAGGTGCAGGGACTTCCCCAAACGTGGTGGTTGGTGCTGTTGGTCGAGCACATTGTGGCTGGAAATGCACCTGTTAAATTGGCTCCATGGGTTTGCTGAGTAGCTTAAACAGATGAACTTTCAATGTAGTGGTTGTGTTGTCAATTTAGGATATAACAATACAATACAAGGTTAGTATGGACTGAGGAAATATAGACATACCACAGCCTGAACTTTCAAAATGTCATGAACCTAAGCAGTAATCAGCAACTAGAAGAATTTAAGAAATCTGTAATCCATTATTATTTAGAAAACTAGAGAATGTAAACTACATAGAGAAAATGAATTTTTCATAATTGAAACAGTTTTGTGGTAATGCTAGATTCAAGTAAAATTTAACTAAAACTCTATTTTCAAATGTAGAAAAACAAAATCAATGTAAAGCTTTTTTTCCTTCTTTTTATTATTAAGAAATTTTCTATTCATTTTATATACTAACCACAGATCCCCCTCTCCTCCCTCCTCCCGCCCCTGAGCCTTTCCCCCCAATCCACCCCCAATTCCCACCTCCTCCAAGGTAAGGCCTCCCATAGGGAGTCAGCAGAGCCTGGTACATTCAGTTGAGGCAGGTCCAAGCCCCTCCTCCTGCACCAAGGCTGTGTAAGCACTGGGCTCCCTAAAAGCCAGCTCATACACCAGGGACAAATCCTGATCCCACTGCCAAGGGCCTCTTAAGCAGGTCAAACTAAACAACTGTCTCACCTATGCAGAGGGCCTAGTCCAGTCCCATGGAGGCTCCACAGCTATTGGCCCACAGTTCATGAGTTCCCTCTAGTTTGGTTTGGTTGTCTCTGTACGTTTCCCCATCATGATCCTGATGCCCCTTTAATCTATGGGATGCTGCTAGCACAGTTTTCATATCCCTGACTTACCACATTTTTGAGTTAGAATAACTGGGTTTCAAAATAATGCCTTAATGTCAACTAGTTTCAGCAATGCAATATCCCCATGAATGCCAAAACACAGAACTACAGGAATTGAGCACAGACATAAACTGTGAGCCCAGTTTACCTGCAGAAGTAGGAGAGGAGCACCAGGGAAATCCCAGTGCTCCAGATGCTCTCTGGAACCATGCAGGTGCATTTCCCAGAGTGAGAGCAGAATGGCTTTGCCCAGCCCAGTAGCAGGTGAAAGGGAGGAGTCTTTGCACAGCTGTAAAGTGTGCTGAAACAATTGACAACCCAGAGCTAGAAAAGCAACTTAAACTCAGGACAGGCCCAACACTGGATGAGCTGCTAGACATGGAAATCAAACTTAGGCAGGGCAGGGTGAAGAGAGGCAAACAAGGGTGACCAGTTAAAGGGGGAGGACAGAGCCAGGAGAGTGCCACAGAGCATAGCATACTGCTCAGGAAAGGCACAGTCACCACTGTGTATTCAAAGGCTGCTCTTAAGGGTTCCCTTGTGCAGTGCCAGCTTTACTCTGACCACCTGGAAATGTCTGACATTTATTGACAAAAGACTTGGGTTTTCTTAATTGATGCGTAAGTAGAAATAACCAACAATATTACAGCAAGTTTTGATGGGCACAAAAATCTAATGCAAGTGGGTATAAATAATTTTTATATGGTTTTCCCACCCTGTATGGATCCATATAACAACAAAGTTGAGCAGGAAGTAATTGAGGTAAAGAAAACAAAGACAAGTGTGATAATATCCGTAATTTTAAGAACATTTGGCTAAATTATTTGCGGAAGGTTTTATAAGGTAGAGTTATGATGAAATGTGCTAAAACTTCTAAAATTTGAGTTGTGTTTATGCACTGACGTTTTCATGGAGGTTAGAAATGTCACTTTAGTTCAGCTTGCACATCAGGGTCAAGGGAGGTACAGGCTGTTGTTGCTTACACTTCCTGTGTAGTACTGGAGGAGGAGGAGCCAGCACAGGGAGAGTTTTCACAGGTCCCTTTTGTGTCTGATAACACAGTGGCTCAGAACACTCCCCTGGGGGTCTGTGAAATACCAAACATGTCCGTGATTTCAAAAGATACTGACACTCTTTTTCCATGTTGGCAAATTCCACTGCCCACTGAGATCCTAGGCAGTATTTATGTTTGTTCTCGAATGTTTGCTCTCTGTCTCCTATTTAAGACGTTTAAGCAGAGTGGGAGGCCGGGTCTGCGCAGTCCCCAGAGCCCTCCACATACTGGCTCTTGGTTCCGCTGCCTCTCTCATGGTGTCCTTGTGCCCTCTGAGGTCACCTTATAACCTACCTATCGGGCTGATTTTCTTTAGTCTGATTTCAGAGTTAACCTTTAGAAGATCACCAAGAGAGTTCTTAATCGCAATATCTAGAGTTTTCTTAACATTTCAGGCATTGAATATAATTTTTGATAAACTACATTTTTACCAGATTCTAACCTGGGATAAAGAACTTAAATTGTTTTTCTGTTTTTAAAAGTTGTTTTTTTTTTTTACCTCATCTTTTAAAATACTTTCTCCTCCACCTTATTATATTATATATTTTCTTAGTTTATGTATAAACTCTTTATAATTTATTTGCTTAGAAACGTGTTGGACATGAATGTTATATATTTAAGTTCACATGTGTAAGCCAGAAATCTAATTGCTTAATTGACTTCAGGTTTTAATTAATTAGTCCATTAATTTTAAAATATCAAATCGGTGCTGGGAATGCAGCCACAGCTAGTGGTAATGCATTCACCTGTAGTGCTCACAGGTGCTCACAGACTTTCACTCACAGCATGTGTACACACACACATATATGCACATTTGTGGGCACATGCATATACGCACACTCACACACACATATGTATGTATGTATATACACACACATATATGTATGTATATATATACACATACATATGCACATTTGTCAGCACATACATATATGCACAAACTTGCACAGGCATGTACAAACACATGCACGCACACACATATATGCAACCACACGCCCCCTTACACATGGACACATACACACAGAATCAACAAACAGACAAACTCACTTGCTATTTCTTGCCCAGTGAGGCCACATGGAAATCTGGGACAGGTTTAGGGCGCGTCTATGTATTTCTTAACTCAGAATCCCTGTCCCTCTCTGTCATTCATCTGTTGTCTGAATTGTTATGTATTTTCCTCAGTCTCATAGCTGTAAAATATAAAACTCATCACTATTAATTTATTTTGATATGTCCTTTTAAAGAGTGTATTGAAAGAGCACTAAAAAGAAACAAGCTAGCCATAACCATATCTTAATAATTTAGCTTCTGCTATGTACAGATGTTCATTGTTGTTGATGATTTCATGTATGATATAAAAGGTCAATATTTGTTACATCAAATCTAATCTGTGCCTAATGTTATAGACATAATTTATTATATTTTTATTTCTGTCTTAGTTTTCCTCTGATGCTCTGGTGAAGATGTTTCCTTCATTGGCATTCAGTACAGGGAAACTAAGACACATAGCTCTACAGTTCCCTAAAATGTATGATATGCGGTTACTGTGAGAGGTCTTAGTCCTAATGCATTACGCTCAGCCACTATGCTGTTCCCTCATGGTATATAATAGTTCCTAAAGAAAGATGCTTTAGTACGGGGCCTATGGCATTCACTGGAGTGGAGGCAAATTTGCATACTTTGCTAGGTTCACATTGCGAGGTTTATTTCTTATTAATGTGGAATTTTAAAATGAAGTAGCATATTTCTTTTAATGTGCAGAATAAAATGTATGAGTGTGTGTATTCCACTTTGTGCACAAAGATCTATGGGGGAAGCAAATTTTCCTAGTGTCTTATAATGATTACAGTTGAGTTTCTTTCAAACAAGTAATTATCAACTGTGTTAATTGGAAACATGATCATTCCTAGATAAACTCGACTGCAAGTTTCCGTTAGACACATTTAATACATTACAGTATTTCACATGGAACTCAGCTCACGTTTCTCATTTAATGTTATAATAGGTCTTAAGTGCTTAATATCATAATCTATATAATGATTATCATTAATAATCTAATATTTTGGTATTCTAGGTAAAGTTTCCATGTACATATTTTATTTATAGTATGGTAATTCCAACTGTTTTGCTGAGTTAGAAATATCGTGTTTATAAATGCTGTGAAATATCACCCCAGGTTTTGAAGAAGTTAGGTTTCATAAATTTCAGACTTTCTTGTATTTTGATTTTTCAGATTGCGTTTTCGCAGCACAACACGATCATGGATCTTGTGCAATTCTTTGTCACCTTCTTCAGGTAACTGGATTTAGCTGACTTTTAACTCGTTAATCCTGTGTGTGTGTTCATGTGTGTGTGTGCGCACATGTGTGTGTGCATGTGTGTGTGCGCACATATGTGTGTGCATGTGTGTGCGCACATATGTGTATGCATGTGTGTGTGCGCACATATGTGTGTGCATGTGTGTGCATGTGTGTGCATGTGTGTGTGCACACATGTGTGGGTGCATGTGTGTGTGAGTGCGTGAGTGTGTGCATGTGTATGTTTGGGTATATATATCCTGTCTGTCACATCATTTGTCAGTTATGTATCTTATTCCATTTCTTGAATGCGTATTATGTATGTCCTATAGAGCAGATGGATTATACTTGTAATTTAGTTGTGTAAAATCTCTTATACTGCTTTGCAGCCAGTGGATTCAGTAGAAAGACAATCAGTTTGCAGTTTCCTTTCACATAAATAATTAAAACTACTCTAATTAATGAAATCAATAACACACATACCTCATGGATTAGTTAAATCTTCTAGAATTGAATCAATTCAATTCTTTATTGACCAATTATCATGTATGCTTTCTGATGTGCTAAATGTGTGGTGAATAAGAAAACATGTGGTGGTGTTGCACGCCTTTAATCCCAGCACTCAGGAGTCAGAGCCAGGTGGATCTTTGTGAGTTCGAGGCCAGCCTTCAAGGAGTTTCTAACCTAGAAGTACTATAAATGCCTTTGAACAGAGTCTGGTCCCCAGATCATTAGTATGTTACATATTAACCTGAGTTCTTAAGATCAAAGGAATTCCAAACGTAAACAACTTTAGTAAATGCTGTGTATTATGGACATCTGTGGGTTGATTTTTTTAATTGACATTACTTTTTCAGTAGCTGATTGACGTGCCTTTCTTAGAGAGGGGAAGGTGTTCTTAGTTTCCAGAAGCATGCAGACCTGCAGGGAATCTCGTTTTCATTCTCATGGTGGTAAATGGAGAGACACTGGGCTTGGGGAAGATACTGTAATGTCCTTGCATCTAAGCAATGTGTTTGCTGTGGAGCCAAGAGCCATATGGAAATTCATGGCAGTGGCAGTGATCCAGGAAAACATCTGTGGAGGAATTGAATCTGTGAACCCGATTTTTCCAGTTCTTGAGCCAGCTCATGCCTGAGTACATTTAATAACTAGAAGCATCTCTGGAGATGGTACTCTCTGTTATCCACTAACTGATTGTTCTTTGTCACTGAGCTGCAGTCTGTCTACGACAGTCTCTCTTGATTCATCTCTAGGGCCATACGTACCATGTCTGATCTCTCATCTCCACCTGCCAGTCAGGGTTTTCATTCTTTTCTTCACTTTTCACCTTCTCTGTTCCTCTACCTGCAAAGTCTTTGTCATGTCGGTCACTTTGCTTTGAAAACCAGCATGTCTGCCTATCTGTACAGCAATACTTAACGTTTTAACACTTAGTACCATCCGCATATTACCGTCACAGGTGCAAAAATCCATTCATACTTTAAACATTTTTCTGAAAGGTAAAACTTGGAGAAGCATCTTAAATTATTTATGTTTTATGATTTTGTTCCTTAGAATAAAATGAATTTTAAGGATAGAAACAGTGTATTTTTGGAAAACACTAGAAGTTACAATTGAACGAACATTATTTAATGCATTAAAATTAAAACACTTGATGCAAAATAGTATGGATCAAGATATACTAGAAAGTTTAGTTATGTGTGAAAATTCACAGGTGAATGAATGTACATGTAAATTCTTTGAATATTTAAGTTTTGGAGCATCTGAATTTGTGTACATATATTTAAATTCAATAGCTCTTTCATTAAGCAAAAGAAAGCTAGTTTAATGCATACCATATATCAGAGGTGACTCCTTTTATTAGGTTGCCATTATAGACAAAGTGAATTAAAATATTCTAATCTTTGTGTGATCAAATATGTTTGATGGGCTCTTTGTCATTTAAATTTCTTCTAGTAGTGAAATGTAAATGAGATAATTTAAAACATTCTCATTGTTAGGAAAATGCATAGGCAGAATATTTTGAAGTTCATTAACTTTTTTTTTAGAAGGCTGCCACTAAATTTGAGACAAGTTAATGCTTATGGACATCCCTTGTCAGGCTAGCCTGCCTCTTAATGTTCTGGGTCAGCCTGTGAAAGGATGAGCCAGCTTCAGATTAGTTAGCATTCTAGGCCACTTCTCAAACACTGGATCATGAGTTTTTACCTCCTTATTCTGCAGACTTCTGGTGGTAAACACAATTGGGTCAGAACCAGGGAAATCATTTATAGATATGGCCTGGCTCTGATCTTAGCTCTTTGTGCTGTCTTAAGAAGGTCACCCAGCTCCTTTGAATCTCATTTTTTTCATATTTATAGGATCTACAAATTTTTCTTATTGCTGGTGGGGAATGTGATAAAATATTTTAGTAAATGGTTATAGAAATAAATAGTAGTGTCCATCTTCAAAAGACAGAAATATACCTAAGTCATTAATAAACACAATCCTTGGCATGACCCAGAAGTATTTGACATGATTCTAAACTAACAGAGAAATCAGAGCAAGGACAAGAGCATTGTGAAGGATGGCCACAGTACACGCTCAGATGATAGTTATGTTAATGCAAATGAGACCTGGGCTCTGGACCTCCCTAGGTAGAATCTATGAGCAAATGCTTATTGTATTGGAAATTGGCTCTGGAATTTTCTCCCTGGTTTCTTTGTGGAAGGGAATTGATGTTTATGCCCTGTTCGCCCTTATAAATCAGTGTATTTAATATGGTGGTAATAAACTGGTGCCAGTGCAGTTTATAGTGATTTCCACCAGCATTCCACACGTTTTCCTCAGTGAGACACTACTGACAAAAGCAGTTCTGTCTGTAGCTTCACACTGACCCCTAACGGCCGTGTGAACCCGAGCTAGCCTGCCCTTCAGTGAGCTTGCTGCCTGCCAGTCCGCCTCTTTCCAGGAGTCTCCAGGTGTGAATAGCCCTCAGGACTGTGGGCCTCACTCCACGGCTCACTGTGGTGTGCCTCAGCTCATGTCCTACTCCACTCTCACTCCCGATCCAGTTATTGGTTTCGTTTCCTGTTACCAGGCCCGACTTCACTTTATTCTGTAGCTTGAGTTTTCCTGCCTGGCTCACGGTCAGGGCAAATCTCTCTCACCCGCCAGTCCCACAGCCACTCAGACCCAAACAAGTAAACACGGAGACTTATATTGCTTACAAACTGTATGGCCATGGCAGGCTTCTTGCTAACTGTTCTTACAGCTTAAATTAATCCATTTCCATTAATCTATACCTTGCCACATGGCTTGGGATCTTCACATGCTGGTTGTCATGGTGGCGGCTGGCAGTGTCTCTCTCTCAGCCTTCCACTTCCCAGAATTCTTCTCCTTGTCCCACCTATACTTCCTGCCTAGCCAATGGCCAATCAGTGATTTATTTACTGACCAATCAGCAACACACTTGACATACAGACCATCCCACAGCATTATTCTGTGCCTGTGTGGGTGCAAGGCGTGTTACTTTTCTTCCCCATTGTCTGTTTATGTGCGTTCACTTGAGAGTACTCATTTCATGTCAGGTTATGTGCAGTCAGATTCATTTTCTGGGCCTGGCCTATGCTCTCTTGTAATTTCCAACTTTGTTCTCAAACCCGGAGGACTCTGTCAGCGGGCCACAGCTTTGTAGCCAGCTTTCTTCTTACCCAGACTGCCCTGCCCTTGCATCATCCACATGCTGTTTTAAGGGCTTCTTTCCCTAGCATATTTCCGTTGAGATTTGCCCAAATTGTTTGTGTCACTAACCTGTTACGTTCATTGTTGGATTAGGATTTTGTTTATGGACATATCACAGTTTGTCCCCACAGAGACAGAGGTTATCCTTTCTGCAATTATGAATAAAGTGTCAGGGAACAAAATACTTTCTTTATGTTTTCTGTGGACACAAGTTTTTATTTCTCTAGGGTAGCTTCTTAGAAGTACAATTGCAGGTCAAAGGTTACAAGTACATTCATCGTCACTGTATTTGCTGTCATTTTAGAGTGACAGTATCTGTTTGTATTGAATTGCAAAGCAAGAGAGCTCCAGGTGTTTCACATCTTTACCAGGGCTTGGCCTTGACGCACACAGACACACAGACACAGACAGACACAGACACACACACACACACAGAGCATGTATATGATAGGTATATGATACACACATACACACACACAGAGCATGTATATGATAGGTATATGATACACACACACACACACACACACACAGTGTGGATATGATGGATATGATCACATCAAGTGATTTCATTCACCATTCTCTAATAGACGATGCTGTATCAACCACTGGTAATTTCTCCTGTTTTTATTGGACGTCCTTTCATCTCCTTTGAGGAAGTGGTTTTCAAATGTTTTGTCCATCTTCTGTTCATTTGCTTTCATTTTCTTAATGTTGAATTTTTAACATGCATTATATATCTGAAGTATAACTCCTTGCCACATATATTATCTGCAGAGATTTCAGTCTTTGCATTGCCTTTTATTCTCTTAATAGTACCTTTCATAGATTTAGAAAGCCTTAATTTTTATAAAATTCAAAATAAATTTTTTAAATTATGTTTTTAGTGTTAGAACAAAAGACTCTTTCCAAATCAAGCTTTCTAAGGGTTTTGTATTTTTATTTTGTATATTTAGGGTTATGTTCCTTGTCAGCCTTTTTTGTTGTTTTTGATTGAAATTTAGCTAAAGTTCATTATTTTATATGTATCTTTCAAATTATTGTAGCTTGACTTGTTGAAAAGACTGGTCTTTCAACATACATGAAGTTCTACTCTTAGGAAACCTCTCTGAGTAACCCCACCCACCATCACCAAACTTCAGTGTAAAAATTTGTTAAGTCACCTTGATGGCTGTGAATTATACTATGTGAGGTCAGCAGGCAGAGCCGAGAGGAAGAACAGACTTTGAAATATGGCTGAGTTGATTGGAAGGTTACCAGTTTTCCCTGTAGTCTCCCCTGGCCTAAACATAGTGAAGCCTCAACAGGAACATGATTACTATCATCCATAATGTGATAGTGTTTGCCATCAACCTGCACATGACCACGGTTACCATCGTCCAACACATGATAGTGGTTACTATCACCTAGTACATGACTGTTGTTACCATTGCCCAACACATGACCATGGTTACCATCACCCAGCACATGACAGTGGTTACTATCACCCAACACATGACAGTGGTTACCATTACCCAGCACATGACAGTGGTTACCATCACCCAGCTCATGGCAGTTGGTTTCCATCACCCAGCCTGGGAACATTCCCCAGTTCTCATTTCTGGAAGGGAAATACTTAAAGGTCAGACAGAGTCATTGGGGACATCCTCTCCATTTTTTATTTAATTTATTTTTTACCCTTTGAGATTAAAATGTAATTACAGCATTCCCCCGCTTCCCCCCCATACCCTCTCATGTATGCTTCTTACTCTCTTTCAAGTTCATAGCCTCCTTTTTCATTAATTGTTACTTGTATATTTGTATATGAATGTACATGTGCTAAATATAGCCTGCTCAGACTATATAATGTTACTTGTATGTATGTTTTCAGGGCCAACCATTTGCTCTTGGATAGCCAAGTGGTGTGCTCTTTCTGTGGTAGACTATTTCTCTCGCTCTCAGTATTGACTGTGGTTTGTGACTGCTGGGGACAGTGAGGTGCCTCTGTGAGTAAAGGTGCTTGCCACCAGGTCTTATGACTAGAATTCTGTTCCCAGGCTTCTCTTGAAAGAAGGAAAAATGCAACTCCTTCAAATTCTCATCTAACCTCCACATGTGAACTGGGGCATGTGGACAGGCGGGGACACACACACACACACACACACACACACACACACACACACAATTTCTATAAGATCACTTTCACTAGTGATTCTGTGTTTAAGACACTTTTGGAGGATTATTTCTTTGGTATGAGAAGGTCATTTGAGGCATGTTGCGTCTTCTTCCCTCACTATAGACAGCCATGCTGCCTGAGTTCATAGCCTCCTCTGGGTTAGAACTGTCTGTCTTTGGGGCCAGTTACTTTGGATAAAGCTGTGTGTAAAGCTGCTGGGTCTGTAACACGAAGCCTCCAAATCTCAGTGTCAATTAATAATGCTCAGTGGTGGATGGAGTCCATCGGGTCTAACACAGACCCAGAACCAGATAATTGCATTAACCATACAGCTCAGGCACTGTGAAGGTATTTATGACTTCTGACAAACAAAGATCAAAATATCTGCAAACCCTCCAAAACAAAAAAGATTTATCAGAGAGAGAGAGAGAGAGAGAGAGAGAGAGAGAGAGAGAGAGAGAGAGAGAGAGAGAGAACGAATATATATGTATGTTGTCTTCCCATCTGTCTGTCTGTCTGTCCCTGTGTCTCACTCAGATGACCATCTGACACCAGAAGAGGGAATGTGATCCAGTATCTAGAACTGGAGTTTTAGGCAATTATAACCCCCTTGATATTGGTGCTAAGAACTGAATACCCATCCTCTGCAAACGCCACAGATGCTCTTCATCACTGAGCTGTCTTTCCAGGCTCCTCCCAGTTTTTAATCTTCCCCACAGTTCCTTCATCCTGGTAATCACATAGCAACACTGCTAGTGAGTGACAAGTGGTTGAGAATAGGTAGCTGGAAGAGCAGAGTTCAAAGGGGGGTGCAGTTAGGCTCAGTGTGAGGTTATAGAGGACCATGTGATGCTCATTGCAGTCTTTCTGTTCTCCCTTAGCAGAACATGGTGTGATTATGAACATGAATAGTGCTGGTCAGATATAGAAAAGTAGAGCCTAGGGAGCCATAAAGAGCTGGGAGATAACACAGAGAAGAGCCATCCTGCCCAGTTGTCTCAGAACTAGGATGAACTCTTGAGTTTCACCTAGGCAAGTCTGATTATAGTTAGGAGAGCAGAGGGTTTGGGAACTCAGCTCTGGGTCAGACTGACTAGGGACAGTCCCCTTGCCCTCCATGAAACATTCAGGGGCACTGTCCACACAGCCCATGAGTAGCTGAAACAAAGAATATTAATATTATCTACAGGGCATACACAAATCCTGTGAAGTCAGTATATCAGAAGAAAGATGACTTCGAGGGAACTAACAGGAACTTACAGGGTGGCTCTGATTGAAGTGACCATTGTTAACTTTTATTGCCATGTGCAGGACTGTCAGTGTTGACTGCTTTATCATCAGGTGCCAGGTCTGTTTCCTATGGATGAGAAAAAATGACAACTGACCACTGTCTCATCTAAACATACAAATAAGTTTTAAGAGGCAGTAAAATCAATAAAGATTCTGCCATCCAGGAATCCTTTATAGTCTTAAAGTGGGAAACTTTTCTTAAATGGCACATGGAAGTGCTACAAAAGTTATGTCAGTGTTTATCAGAAGACTCTTATCATGAAACTTCAAGTCACATCATGACGTGTCATAGTTGTCTCTCATGTAAAGGGAAGGTCTTTGGATGTGATACATGACTCCTAATTCAATTTAAGTCTGAAAATAGACCATCCCCTCTATAATAAATAGCATGAGACTGAATGTATGCTTCCTGAAAGGTTATATCCAATAGATAATAGAAATATGTTGAAGGACTTTGAATTAAAACCACAGTATTGGGAGTGAGTAGAAAAGACAAATGATGCTCTGTGCTGCGGAGGACATGAAGCCAGAAATCCTCCAGGCACTGGAAAAGGTGTTGCATCACCGTGGAAACACTCAATCATTGCATTCTGATGCTATAGCCAAGTATGCTGTCTAAATTACCTCAAACAAACACACATATTTAAGGAAGTATCTCTTACATAGCCTCAACTGGAAATATCCCAAAGGCTCAAAAAGAGTAGACTGGAAAAATAAGACCATGCTATGTAATAATGTAGAAACATGAAAAAGAACAAAGTAATGTTAAAAGAGCAATATGGACAGCAGAATGTTGTATGAAAGAAACTGAAGTAAGCAAAAAAATTAAACATTATAGGATTCCATTTGTATAAAGTTCAGAAATGGGAAACTAAGCTTTGATATTAAATCAGAATGGTTTGAACAGGTGAGAATGGGTGGTGGTTACGTGAGCATATTGTCTGGTAGTCTGATAGCTGTGTGCATTTTGTTTCTCTTCCTAGGTTACAGAACATTGGTTTACAGAAGAGCATGCACTTGTTTAAAAATAGCGAAGGAATTCTTTATCAAAAGCTTTTATCCAATTGCCTGGTTTCAAATGATGTCATTCTAAACCGACCCAGTATGGAAGAAACACCATGTACATTGATCTGTGTCACAAATTTAAATTATTAGATAGTACCCAGATTAATTGCAATCATGGTACATCAAGGAATACTGTCCTTCAGTGTTAGCCTTCCGTGTCCCCAGCCAGTCGAGGCTTTAGAATACTCACTTTTCCAAAATGCTCTGTAGGTGTGTAATCTCTAGCTGTATTTCTTCATGAACTTTAAAAAAGTGATACGTTTACTGTATTTTATGTATAACAGCCGTTTGATTTGAATGAGATTGATCCCTCATCAGCTTCATGGTAGACTAAAGCTATTTAGTACATCTTTGATGCTTGATTAGGAGTGGGTACACCTACCAAAGTGTGGGAGAAGGTGCTATGGCATTGAAATTTGTTCTTAAAAGCTAAAAAAAAAAAGTCTGAGAAACAAGTTGATTTACAGCAAAATGTATATTCCAGACATTCCTATCATCTGTCCGTCTATGTATATCCTAGATCAGAACATTTGGACTCCATCTACCTTGAATCACAACAGTCTAGGTGTCTTGAAGGGTGGAGATGTATTGACTCATAGATTTGAAAGCTCAACAGATGATGGCAGCACTTGGGTTTCCGATGAGGACCTTGAGTGAGAGGGCAAATGGTTTCTTGTTCTTAACTTCTTGGCTTTTCTTCCATGTTATGTGAGGCAAGGAGGGTGTGTGACTTCTCTGTTCTTTTCTTTTCTTTTTTTTTTTTTTTTTTTTTTTGGGTTTTCAAGACAGGGTTTCTCTGTGTAGCTTTGCGCCTTTTCCTGGAACTCACTTGGTAGCCCAGGCTGGCCTCGAACTCACAGAGATCCGCCTGGCTCTGCCTCCTGAGTGCTGGGATTAAAGGCGTGCGCCACCACCGCCCGGCTCTGTTCTTTTCTTATGATAGCACTGTATTAACTAGTTTCTGTGAACTTTATGCAAACCTAGACATAGCTGGGAAGAGGGAATCTCACTTGAGGATTTGCCTTCTTCAGATTGGCTAATGGCCACCTCTTTGAAGCATTGTCTTAATGCTAACTGATGCAGGAGGGCCCAGATCACCTTGAGTGCTTCACCCCTAGGCAGGTAGACCTGGGTTGTGTATGAAAGGTAGCCAAGCAGGCTGCAGGTTGTGCTCCTCCATGGTCTCTGCTTTAGATCCCACCTCAAGGTTTCTGCCTTGGCTTCCCTGGGTGTTGGCCTGTAACCTGTAGGCCATTTAACCCTTTCTTCCCCAGGTTACCTTTGGGGAAGAAAAGCAACAAAAAGCAGACTGGGACAGACACTGATCTTACCGTGTTGGGGGCCTGCTTTATGGAAATAGTTAAACTTAAGTCCCTTCTTTAGGGTTTTGACATTAAATGTCCCCTCAACCCCGGTAGGGTGGCAGTGACAGACCCAGTCATGATTGCCCCCAGTTTCGCACTGCCAAATCAATGAGTTTATCTGGGCTTGCTTCCAGGAGCATGGAGACTACTGAAGACAACTCTCCCCAATGCCATTAACCACTTGCATGAGCTCGGTTGGTGCCAGGTTTCATGAGCCCCTTTCCCCAAGCAGCTGTGAGCTGCCTTAGAACCTTGGTGAAGGACACTGCCCCATGAGCTCCTCTCTGCCTCAGTGAGGGGAGACTTAACGGGACGAATCTTATGGCTATATACGTAAGTTCACACTGGGGAGTATGTTTAAGACCCATGTTTTTATACCAATTTCAGTTAGGTTTTCTATTACTTGTATTTGAAATTATCTTACTGGTAGAGTATCCTAAGTGTACAAGGTAATTACTCCTATTGAAAATGCTTGAGACCCCCCCACCCCACCCCATTTTGAAATGTTTTCGTATGTAATGAGATAGCTTGGTTATGGAATCCACATCTAAACAAAACAATTGTATGTTTTGTATATACCTTATATACATAGGCTGGAGGTAATTTTATGCAATGTTTTTAGTGACCCTGTTTTCTCTACACTGTGTTAGGTCAGCTGTAAAATCTACCACTTGTTGGAGCAGGTCAGCACTTTACATGCTGGGGTTTTGGAGCATTCACATTTCGGATCAGGCTTGCTCTGCCTGCGGTCACCCTGCGGTCACAAGCTAGTGTGCTGTGCAATTTTTACAATCAACGTAATGTTTCTCCCTATAGTTCACATGGCTTTATTTACTCTTCAACTCTTAGCAGATGGACAAATTGACAAACCCAAATTCTTTGTAATTTTCTGGACATTACTGTTTTTGAATTGGTTTATTTTTGTTAACATTTCATTGGTGAGAATAGAATCTTCGTGTATTAGGGAATTGACAAGTCATTGGAAGGTGTGTTTTGGGATATCAGTTATTAAGAGAAGTTAGTTTAAAAATACAATAAAGTCTTGTATCTTAACACTGTACTAGTTTCCAAGGCTTTACAGTAAAATACAAGAAGAATATATGCAAACTAATTTTAAATATTTAATATTTATTGCTTATGTTCAGTTAAACTGTAATCTATAAAATGTTGGGAAGATTATTTCTCTTTTGTTGCATCAGAGGTTTTTTGTTTGTTTGTTTTGGCTCTGGCTGCTGGTTGCAGTACAGGCTCATGACATACTGTGACCTGTGCTCTGCTCTAAGTCAGTGGTTCTCAACCAGTGGGTCAGGACCCCCACAGGGTTTGCATATCAGATATCCTTCATGTAAGATATTTACATTATGATTCATAGAAGTAGCACAATGAACTAGAAGTTAATGAACTAGCAATGAAAATATTTTAATGGTTGGAGGTCACCACAACACGAGGAAAGGAAGATTGAGAACCACTGATCTACATGATATTGCTGAATGCTCCATGTTTTTGTATTAGGAATTCTGTAATAAATGATCGCTTTATAAAGGCTATGATCAAATTATTGCAGTATCTCTTCCTAAGTGTCTAAGTTTTTCACCTCATCTCTAGTTTGTGTGCTTCTTTTATTATTATTTTTGTTACTACATTCATTACATAGATTTGTTGAATCCCTGAAAACTCTGGTACTGTTATCAGACCACATAATTTTCTCTCTTCTCTTCCCCTATGTTGTCCACCCTCCTCTTCTTCCTTTCCCTCCACTTACCCCTCCCTCTGTCTCCCCCTTCCCCACTCTGGTCCCTGTCCCTCTCCTTCTTTCTTTGCTCTTTTCTTGAAAGCCCACATATCTGGTCTCCTCGGTGTCCATCCCAGACGCTTACGGAAGCCATTTTATGGAGAAAGAAATCTCAAAGAAAGTAGCCAAAACTGATTTTCCTCTTGTGCAAAAATAGTAATGAAAATAGATTAAAGGAGACAGGCATTTGATGCTACCCATTAAAAACTTTGGTTTAACTATCAGGAAAAGCTAATTTAAAGAGATAGACCAATGCATTTCAGTGAATTAATGCAATCAAAGTTTACTTCTCTTCATGCAAAATGGAATGGACGGAAGCAGCATGCAGAGCCCTTCCCCATGATGCTTCTCTGGGAATTTAGGAACTGTAAATTCTGTTATTACTTGTGAGTCCAGGATGAGTCATCAAAGGCTAATGTAACACCATCCCTCTATCTACTGCCTGACAAGAATTCTATGGGGACTGTTGGGCATTAAGCCTCTAATTCTGTATTCTTCCTCCAAAGAAGATGGTTACAAAGGCTTCATACTTTATGTTGTTCATAATTATCATAAAAGTGATTCTCTTTACTTGAGTCAAGGAATGGAAATGAGAAGGAATTTTAAATCTTCTAGGAGAAATCCAACATCTTCATTTCTAGTAATTCCAATTGTGCACCTGTTGTGCCATAAATACTAGTACTTTGCAGAACAACAAATGAAATATACTGTGGTATTAGGTTTAGTATAAATTGACTTTTGTATATAGGCTATCATCTACTGTTGTTCTTAAGGAAACAAATAACAAAATTAGGGTCAAATTAAGTATGAAAAATGATAAGATTGCCTGGTTTTACATTTAACTGGAATAAAAATTTCAGAGGGACAAAGTTTTAAGTTAATACTTGTGAAGCATAGGAAACTCAGGAGTCCTCTTCATGTCTCATACCTCATCTTTAAATAAGCGCAGGGCCCGGTACAGGGACATCAGAGTGCTTAGCAGAATAGAGTAAACTACTCACAGTTCTCATACATATCATTCATTGATGGTAGTCATCTGTATTCTGAGTGTTATCAATGAGTTCAGTTTGGAATGGCAAGCTTGTAGCTTTTGTGCTAAAAAATTTAAAGATGTAATGATCTTATGAAATTAAAATGGACCCTCAGATGCTAAAGTACCAATTTTCAACACTGTTAATATTTACACTGCTAACCTGAGAGTAGCAGGAGAAATGTAGTTTCTATGGAAGTAATTGAGATTGAGACAGAGCTTCTTCTTCTTCTTCTTTTTTTTTTTTTTTTTTGGTTTTTCGAGACAGGGTTTCTCTGTGTAGCTTTGCGCCTTTCCTGGAACTCACTTGGTAGCCCAGGCTGGCCTCGAACTCACAGAGATCCGCCTGGCTCTGCCTCCCGAGTGCTGGGATTAAAGGCGTGCGCCACCACTGCCCGGCAAGACAGAGCTTCTTAGCTCAGACAACTCTGGCAGTCTGTGCATATAAAAATGTGCATGTAAAATCTGGTGTGTGTGTGCACGCGCGTGTGCACATGTGTGTGTATGCACACGTATGTGCGCGTGTATATGCATATGTATGTTGTATATTTTAGAGAGTTAAGCAACATCCCACATTGTCAATCAAATGGTGACAATAAAAATGCCTCTAGACACTTAAAAATGTCTCCTTGAGGGTAAAGCATGCCTGGTTGGGAACTGCTCAGCCCAACCTGAGGGTGCCAGGGAGGCCGTTTCGGATAAATGCGAAATTTCAGAAGGTAGCACTCGGATTCAGGTTTACCTAGAATAGAATTGGTATTAAGTGGCTGAAATGAGTATGTTTTCATAGTATGAGTTAACTAAAAGTGGAAAGCATTGACTTGTTTCCCAGACGATTGTTTAATTAGGTAAATTGCATACTTCGTCACTCTCAGAGTTTACCAGGGATTTCTTTTCTAGACAGGATTTTGAACTAAATAATCTTCTAAATCCTTTTTAATGATAAGATGCTATAATTTTGGCAGTACTAAAGATAAAGATTTGCAAAATTAATCCCCTGTTTGTCTCTCCCAAATGCCCGCTGTCTCTGCCAGGATTGTGGTTAAGCACAGGGTCATACACTAATTATGAAAAATGTCTTCCCACTGAGAACGGAAATCTATTTTTGAGAAAAAGAGAAGTGCATTCTCCAAACTGACATGTTAGTTTTTTCTTCAAAATGATATATTAGTTTTAAGAAATATCCACTTATTCATTTTTATTTTGTGGGAGGGGGTGCCTACATGCTTCAGTCACATGTGACAGCAGGGACAACTCTCAAGAGTTGGCTTTCCTGTTCCGTCACCGGTGTTCAGATATCACTTACAGTGGGTCAAAAAAGATAAAAGAAAACAAACGACTTAGGAAATTTCAGAGAATGAATAGTTCCCATTATCAAATGAGAAATGAGTCTGTTGATAGGATAAAGAACGTTTAGTTAAATTACAGGCAAAGTTCAGTTGAAACAGTTTGTGGAATGTGTCCTCTAAAATGTTGTACCTTATATAGATATTAATCATTGTTATCCTGAGTGATTTTGTTGGTGTACAAACCAGGAAATTAAACAGTTCACAAAGAAACAAGTGAGTTGATTATGAAGAAATTCTTTCAAAATATTTATCATGACAAGTTCTTCTCTATATTTTAATTTACCTTGTTATTTTCCTTTACTGCATATTTCAAGTGTATTTTGAACACACTTATCTGTGCTTTATTTTCTAGTTGTTTTTTATCCTTACTGCTGGTGGCTGCTGTGGTTTGGAAGATCAAACAGACTTGCTGGGCTTCTCGACGGAGAGAGGTAGCAGTCACATTCTCTAATCTCTGTGAGGGTTTGAGCAATCATGGATCTCTGCTAACTCATACATATGCCCTTTCAAGTACATATACAAAATAAATTTTACACATTAACATTGAGAAGTTTTCTATTTTTAAAATTTCAGAGTTGAGCTGGGTAGTGGTGATGGCTCACACCTTTAATCCCAGCACTTGGGAGGCAGATCTCTTGTGAGTTCGAGGCCAGCCTGGTCTACAGAGCAAGTTCCCATACCGTCAGGGCTGTTACACAGAGAAATCCTGTCCAAAAAACAAAATAAAACAAAACAAAAACCAAACAAAAAAAAAATTTCAGAGTTGACAACCACAATCATTTCAAGACAGTATCTGTGTGTGTGTGTGTGTGTGTGTGTGTGTGTGTGTGTGTATGTTAGATTTTTTGATAGAATTAGAATTCATAGTGAATACTGATATTAATTTTGTTAAGTAGTCAGTAAACCCTTACTTTGACATTTAGTTATGGTGTAGGAGTGCTGCTGTATAGCAGTGGATCTGTTGAAGTTAAAACAGTTCCGAGTGTATTTATCTCTTTTTGCTTTAGGGAAGATATCTATTACTGTAGCAGTGTTTCTGTGGGGGAAGAGTGATTCCATTCTGCCATTTCTTGATCATCTGATTACCTAGTTATGTCTAAAAGAAACAGGTCAGTTTGATGCACTTCTGTGTCAGAATCAGTCATGGTGTTCCTTATAATTCTAATATTGGTTAAAGAAGGGTTACACTTTCACGAAGTTGCATCTTATGATGTAAGCACATTAGAAAACATAGTTCCTTGTCTTTTGATACATTGGTTAGTGGAAAGAAGCAAGAAACATGCTCAACTGATGAACAAAATAGCTAGATTTATTGCTCTATAGCTTATATAGTAAAAACTCTTAGTTTCCATTTACTGATTGGAAATTATGTTCTATTAATGTTATTATTCTAAAATTAGCATCACTGGCAAATTATTTGCTGCACATTTCCCAGCATTTTTATGTGCCTATGGAATTCCACATATAAGAAAATATTTCAAGCTAATTGAAACAACCTAGAGTACTTGAAGGTATAGAATGAGTTAATATGACTCAAATTCACAAGTTACCTATATTTTCAAAACCCAGTGCCTGCTTTAAGGTACTTGGAAATTGGAGTTCCCCTCTCGGAGTTTCTGTTTATCTTAGTCTTGTGTTCATCTGTGATTCAATATGGCTAGTACAGCATCAATGAGTTTTGACATGATGGAGTTCCATGATAAGAGAGTAATCTTGGTAAGGAGCTTAATAAATACACACATACATGGAATTCTATGTGGATTCTAATGGTCTCTGTTCCTGGCAGAGTATAGTGTAGTATAAGAAGTAGAGCCATAAATCATGATGGTAGGCAGTCAATGGGAAGGTCACTGGCAATGGACTAGACCTGGTGACTATCTATTTCCCTAACCGTTAGGAAACAAATGACCCAGGAGTGGCTTCTGTGCTGCATTCTGAAGAACGGTGTTTAGATATCTGTTCTCAGAGTATACAAAGCTCAGCTCTGCAGCTGCAGTGCTGTGCAGAGATGCACAGTTCCTCTACTGTTTGCTGCATCTGACCGTTAGTATGTGCTGTTGAATTTCCTTATCACTATAAAGAGCTTGTGACATTTAACTAAGCTCAGTTTGAATTTATATTTAGGATTCATCACTTATATTAAGTAAGCTTAGAATCAGTACAATTATTTACTATGTGAAAATAAAACATATATTTACTCTTTGAAAAAAACAATTATTTATATATCTACGTTCCCTCTTTAAATGACAAATGGATTTTGTTTAATATTCTGTCACCTCAGAGTAGCAATGCTATATTGTTGTTTCATTTTAGAAGTTTTAAAACAAACTTACGTTTTGATTGTATGTTAAAACCTTCCAAAATAATCTGTGGACATGGAAATTATTAGAGAAAACCAGTGAGGAGCTGAGGAGCTACAATATGATTATTAGGTACTGCAGTACATGAAAGCATGTTGTTATGGCTGTGGTTTCCTCTCGGTGTGAAGCCTTTGTCTTTAAAGGACAGGGAGATAGACTTCTCTGTCATAAATGTGATTTGCTTACCTCAGCCCAGACAGACAGATCTACCAGGGTGAGAACCTGTTAAGCCGTATTGCATGGGGGATCATATATGTTGTGGATTTTTCTTCAGTTCAGTTTTACTAAATACCTTTAAATGAAAGACATTAAATGTTGTAGGAAAATGTCATATGTTAATGTCCACAGTAGACATGGTATTATCTTGGTTGACTATTGGAGACCAATTTAGACAATGATTTTTATTTTATTGAAGAATTATTTATATTTATGTTTGTTTTCATAAAGCCTGGAAAGTCCAGTGACACTAGCGATGTCATTAGGTAATAAAGGAAAGGTGACTCGCTGTCTTTGTTTCTGATCTCCAAACCCTTTCAAGTCATCATGTGCTCACAGTGATAATTGTATTTCAGACAGCAGGTGAGCAGAGGCAGGTCTCCTGTCCTTCACTTCTAACTCAGCACTGGCTAAGACTCTTAATGTGCCCTCAGTGTGAGGCCCTCATTCATATTGTTTACATGGGTCTGATTTTCTCTCTCAGAAACACAGAGCTACTAATTATTGTTACATTTGGGGTCAGCTGTGATGGCCAGAATGTTGGTTTATCTGCAATGATATTTTTTTCTTAGAATTTTTGTGATTGTTTTATAAAATTGTACTTTTCCAAATATAAGGACTGTTTAAAATGAGAATTGCTGTGGGATGTTCTGTATGCTGTGAATGTGTTGCTCTGATTGGTTGGTAAATAAAATGCTGATTGGCCAGTAGCCAGGCAAGAAGTATAGGCGGGATAAACAGACAAGGAGAATTCTGGGAAGTGGAAGGCTGAGTCAGGAGAGGCTGCCAGCCTCTGCCATGAGAAGCAAGATGTAAAGATATCGGTAAGCCACGAGCCATGTGGCAAGGTATAGATTTATAGAAATGGGTTAATTTAAGACATATGATCTAGCTAGCAAGAAACCTGAGCCATTAGGCCATACAGTTTTAATTAATATAAGCCTCTGTGTGTTTATTTGGGTCTGAGCGGCTGCAAGGCCTGGGCGGGACTAGAGAAAACTTCAGCTACAGAGAATAACTTGAAAAATCATGTATTGTGTTTTACCACAAGCATATTATTTCTTATTCATTGACACCTTGGTTTCTCTTAATCATGACTATAATTTTTATAATATGATTTTAATATAAGACACATGATTATTACTCCTATTGAGTAAGACACCTAAGAATTTAAGGGCTCTTAAAAATCTATAAAGACTTCAATTTTGATATTACCTCTTCAACTTGGTTTCTATGGTAACTTACCTTCCACATAATATGAAAACTTTCTTTCAGACTATGCTAATGAATGGAAACAATAGGTGGGTATTGTTTAGTGGAAATTAACACACTGGAAGGTGAATGTGTTAACACTGCTTATTCTTTTTTACACAGGTATTGAAAACATTTAGCTTCAAGGATACATTCTAGTTTAACTGGTCATTACATTACAAAAAATATTTGTTTACACCAGATGTGTGCCAAAAATTGACAAGTTGCTGTTTTGAGTGTCTTCATTTTAATATTGGAGTTTGAATGTTTTTAAAAGTGTGTGAGTGTTTCGTCTGCATGCATGTCTGTGCACCACATGAATGCCTCGTGTCCATAGTCCAGAAGAAGGTGTCTGACACTCTGGACCTGAAGTTCCAGATAGTTATGAGCTGCCATGTGGGTCCTGGGGATTGAACCCAGGCCAAGAAGAATAACAAGTGCTAACCACTGAGCAATTCAGCTCTGAGTTTGAAAGTTTCATACTTATCTTAAGACAGACAAATCAAGATGTTCTAACTTTTTATTATAATCATTTATTTGACTAACAAAAATACTATGACTATTTAATAGTTAAAAGAAATGAAGTATTTTCTACTTGGAAACTTTCTATTTTTCCATGTCTTGAATGATTTAGTTGGAGTGTGTCTTAGTGAGAGTCTTAACAGGAAAATCCACATTCCTTAGTAAGGGGAGCCTCATTCTTACTCAGCTTCATGTTATCCAGGAGTCTTTAAATGATGAGTTCATTTCCTTTATAAATTCAGTTGAATTTCCAGTTCTTCAGATTTTCAAAAATATTAATACAGAATTTAACCACAGTATTTAACAAGACCTTTCTAGAATATTGTGCTCCTCTTGTGCTTAAAAATAAGTAAGATTAAAAAAAATAAGTAAGATAAAAAACCTGGCATAAAGAGATGTCCTATGAACTTAGCCATACATTTTGGAGTCGTGTAGCATAAAATCTAGACTTGGATTTATTGTCATTAGCTTTGTGTTTTAATTGAAAATGATAAACTAAAACTTATGTGCAAGAGCTTTGAGTTTAAGTGTTTTTCTTTCTGTATTGCAGACTGATTGGTAAATACTAATGACGACAGAAAGGTCATAGGCTAAAGTTTTGAGACAATACTCCATCTTCAAACAACATCCAACACATTACATATAAACACACAATACTTAGGAAACTCCTGGATTATTGTGTTACCCCTGGGGTGAGATATCATCTATGAAAAATTTTTGGAAGTGAGATTAGTAATGGAAGTGAATTAGGAATGTGAAGTATTGGATAAATGTATATAGAATCAATATGCAAACACTTGCAGTGATTTTAAATAAAATATAAAATATGAAAATTATTTCCTGAAATATAGTTTTTAAAAATGTTGGGTATTATCATTGTTTGGGCCCAATTATTTAGGTAGATTAAGAAATTGCCTGTGATAGTAACTTTCTCTTTTTATGTATTCAGACAATCATCTGTACACAAATGTATTGGATATACATGCTTAAGTCTTTATTCTCCCAAATTTTATTCTTTATCTAAAATTTAAAAACATTAATTAATCAATAATTTCATAAATGAGCACACTGTATTTACATCATTTCCACCCTCCCCATCTTTACAACTCTTCCTGTGTTGCATGCATGCACACACACACACCCTACTGAATTCATTTAATGTTGCCTATATGTACATGTGTATAGGACTGATCACTTAGGATTGGGAAACCTATCAGGTGCCTTTCCTTGTAGATAACTCTTCCTCCTTCAGCAGCCACTGACTCTGTAGAGCCCTTCATTGAAGGGTGCAGTTGAGGAATTTTCACCCATCCACATTGTCCTGTCTCCTGGAGTGGTTTTGTAAGCAGCCCTATTGTGGAGAGTTCGTAGGTGTGGCACACTGTCATGTCTAGAAGAAACTACCTTGTTGCAGCCATCCCTGTCCTCTGGCTCTTAAAAGCCCCCTGCCCCATCCCCTACTCTTGATATTTCCCGGCTTTAAATGGCTGGGTTTGTGCCGAGCACCCCATCATTAGACTTCTTTAAATTTTGACCATTGTGAATCTCTGTAGTAGCCCCTGTCTTCTGCAGAAAGAACTTTGATGGGGACTTAACATTGCAATTCCCTGTGGATACAAGGAAAATATTGAGAATACAGTTGGCAGCTGTGTTAATTTAGGAAAATGACAGAAGTAGATTCTCTTCTATCATCTCAGGCATCTCCAGGTCAAGTTCTCACATAACTTTACAGTATCAGACATGGATTTCCCCCTCTTGAATAGGCTCTATGTCATTTTATTGTGGATGTCTTGGCAGCTTGGCCACTGTTGTTGTTCCCAGGCTTTGTTTGCTTGATTTATCATCTCCAGTTTTGATGCAGATGTTCACTCTGGAGCAGAGAAGAGACTTTCCCTCTAAAGTCTGGGCTTAGAGTGACAGAAAAAATACAATACTCTAGCATCAGGTCGTGATTTGCTTTTAAAACAAGGGAGAGGTATGCTTGGGCATCAATTACAACATGTGAACTACATATATCATCTTTTCAGTATAAAGAAACCTTCTTTAATCTAGTAATTAGATTTTAAATAATATATTCTACATATATATAACTGCCTAGTTCTTCAAAGTAAACTCATTGAAAGATGTGAATAGAGGCCTTTTGCATATGAAAACAATTTCATATTATTTCAAAATGTTCTTGAAGTATGTTCTGCCTCCTTACTTTGAGATGTTTGTAGCTGAAAACAGAATGAAGTACAGAAGTGTTAATATGGAAGATGCTGTTCTTTCTTCCAGTGACTTCCTGAAGTATTGTTCCAAGTCTATTCAGAAAACAAGCGAATCAGTCAGACTAAATCTTAGCCTCAGAAAGTTGTGCATCTTAAAACTTTCTTTATCTGGGACATATACAGCATGCTCTTTCTGATAACTTGTGCTTGTGGGAATGGCATTATGTGCATGGAAGTGGGCACTACCAGTTATGGTGATAGTTATAGTTGAAGACTAGTTAGGATGGAAAGTGAATTAGGTACATTTTGGACTTACCAAAATAGGATAGATAATGGATTTATTTTCTCTGAATTTGTCAAATACAAATGGACTAGACATTGTTTATGTATTTATTACTTGTATATATTGTATGTAGTTATTGTACTTTTGTATATAGTTTTTCTTATGTTAGTTATAACCTTTTTCCTTTTTTATTTTTATTAAAATAGAAAAGGGGAAATACGGTGATATTTTATTTGTACTGAAATGTGATTTTATTTGTATGTTAATAAATAAAGTTGCCTGGGGGGTCAGAGCTAATAGCAAGCCATAGCAGAGCTGGGTGTTCGTGGCGCACGCCTTTAATCCCAGCACTTGGTAGGCAGAGCTAGGTAGATCTCTGTGTGGTCAAGGATACAGCCAGCATTGGAGACACACACCTTTAATCTCAATAATAACCATAGAAGATCTGGAGGTCTGTACAAACAGGCATTGATGAGGCAGTCATGTGGTTGGGTTTACAACCAATGAGAAGGCAGAACAGAAAGTCTATATAAAGACAAACAGACAGAAAGTAGCTCTCTTTCGGAGAGGTCTCTTGGCTGAAGAGGATAGCTGCAGCAGACGGGTAAGGCTCTTAGCTCTGATCTCTTGGCTTTCCTCTTTGCATTGGTTCTGTGTTTCTTATTTAATAAGATGGTTGGTTACATATACAACCAGTCACAAACAAATACTTAAATTAGAGACAAGAAAGAAGAATGTAAAAGTTTAGACTTGGCTTATCTTTGTCCTAAGAGATAAGCATTTGCTTTTTCCTACTTATGGACTCTAGAGGGGAGTGCTTGCACATGTTATCTGGAGAAGCTAAAATTCAAAGTCAAGTCTGTCAGATTCCAAAATCCAAGCTCAATGAACTGTATATAGAATTCCAAAGATGACTTCATGAAAGCAGGTTTGATTTATAGTTGACCATTTATAATGTACCCTAAGCCCCTGTTTGTTATGGTGGGAATATACTGCAGATTCTGTAATATGAAGACATGATCAATCCTTATTTGATGTAACACATAGGAAGGAGGAGCAATGCTTTCTTAGTTCCAGCACAGTACTCCCTCACCACTGAGAATGTTTATTCTATAATTATTGAAATACCTTTCATAGGATTATTTAAAGACTGACTTAACCATGTAAAATTGATATTTATAAAAAGAAAATAGAAACAAATTAAATTACTTATTGTACTTCTAAAAATTTAAACTTAATAATCTTTGTTTTCATAAATCATTTTTCTTTTTCTTAAGAAATTTTTTTCATTCATTTTCCACACCAATCAAAGATTCCCCCTCTTCCCTCCTCATATCCCCCAGCCTCCCCTCCCAACCCATCCCCCACTCCTTCCCACAAGAGGGCAAGGCTTCCCATGTGGAGGCACATTCAGTAGAGGCAAGTCCAAGCCCTTCCCCCTGCCTCAAGGCTACACAATGTGTCCCATCGTAGGTAGTGGGCTCCACAAAGCCCACTCATGCACCAGAGATTAATTCTGATCCTACTCCCAGAGGGCCTCCTAAGCACATCAAGCTACACAACTGTCTCACCATGCAGAGGGCCTAGTCCAGTCCTATGTAGCCTCCACAGCCATTGATCCAACTTTCATGAGTTCCCTCTAGTTTGGTTTGGTCGTCCCCATATGTTTCCCCATCATGATCCTGATGCACTTGCTCAGAGAATCCTTCTTCTCTCTCTTTGACTGGACTCCTGGATCTCTGTCTAGTGATTGGCTGTGGATCTCTTCATCTGCTTCCATCAGTCATTGGAGAAAAGTTCTATGATGATGGTTAGGGTATCCACCAGTCTGATCTCTGGGGCACGCCAGTTCAGTTCAGGTACCCTCTCCACTATTGCTAGTAGCCCAGGCTGGGGTCATCCTTGGATATTCCTGGCAGCTTCCCTAGCACCAGGTTTTTCTCTATCCTCATGATATCTCTCTCTATCATGGTATCTCTTTCATTGCATCCCCTTCCCTCCCTGTTCCAGTTCAACCACCCCATTCCCTTATGTTGTCATCCTCTATCCCCTGCCCTCCATTGCCCACCCCTCATCCCCAGTTCACTCATGGAGAGCTCATCTGTTTCCCCTTTCCAGGGTGGTCCATGCATCCCTCTTTGGAACCTCCTTGTTAGTTAGCTTCTCTCGAGTTGTGGGTTGTTGCCTGATTACCCTTTGCTTTATATCTAGAATCTACTTATGAGTGGGTACATACCATGTTTGTCCTTCTGAGTCTGGGTTATGTCACTCAGGATGATATTTTCTAGTTTCATCCATTTGCTTGCAAGTTTCTTGATGTCATTGTTTTTCTCTGCTGAGTAGTACTTCATTGTGTAAATGTACCACATTTTCTTAATCCATTCTTCAGTTGTGGGGCATCTAGGTTGTTTCCAGTTTCTGGCTATTATCAATAATGCTGCTATGAACATAGTTGAGCATGTGTTCCTGTGGTCTGATTGAGTATTCCTTGGGTATGTGCCCAAGAGTGGTATAGCTGGGTCTTGGGATAAATTGATTGCCAATTTTCTCAGAAACCGCCATACTGATTTCCAAAGTGGCTGTACCAGTTTGCACTCCCACGAACAGTGGAGGAGTGTTCCCCTTGCTCCACATCCTCTCCAACATAAGCTGTCTGCAGTGCTTTTGATCTTAGCCATTTTGACAGGTGTAAGATGATGATATCTCAGAGTAGTTTTGATTTGCATCTCCCTGATAATTAAGGATGCTGAGCAATTCCTTAAATGTCTTTCGTCCATTTGAAATTCTTTCTTTGAGAATTCTCTGTTTAGCTATATAGCCCATTTTTTAATTGGATTGTTTGTTATTTTGATGTCCAGTTTTTTGAGTTCTTTATATATTTTGGAGATCAGCCCTCTGTCAGATGTGGGGTTGGTGAAAATCTTTTCCCATTCTGTAGACTGTCGTTTTGTCTTATTTACTGTGTCCTTTGCCTTACAGAAGCTTCTCAGTTTCAGGAACGCATAGGCACAGGAGACTACTTCCTAAATATAACACCAGTATCACAGACACTGAGAACATAAATGGTTTTTCAATAGTTGAAAAGATATTTCACATACTGTCACCGACAAAGATAACATTGTTTACATTCATGGGTGCAGTGATGCACACATCAGAACTGTCATCCTATCAGCAGTGGTTATAGTTCTATCTGTTGTAAAACATCCTACTTGAGAGAGATTAAAATTTGTTAAAAAGTGTCAAGTATTGTTAGGGCCAACTTTTAAAGGGTTATGCTATAGAGTTAATCAATGCCAAGTGTTTATCTGGTGCATCCCTTTGAAATGTATCCAACTTCAGTGAGTATGAGTTGTGTTTATTGTTGTCTATGTAATACAAAGAATATTAGGCATTGAATTACATATTACTGTCGTGATAGAAGCTCCTGCACATCTTGGACTCTTTTCTTTTTTTGTACCTCTTCCCAACAGTGGTTTTCTTCAAAGTTTTTAAATATTTTGTTATTTTGAAACAGAGAGAGAGAGAGAGAGAGAGAGAGAGAGAGAGAGAGAGAGAGAACACGAGCTGACATGTGTGTCATGGCCTATGTGTTGAAGTCATGGAACAACTTCGGGGTGATTTTTCTCTCCTTCCACCTTTTCCTGGATTTCAGAGATGGAGCTCAGGTCACCTGGATTGCAAGACAAGCACCTTATGCCACCTGGTTTTATATCAACTTGACACAGGCAGTCATTTTGGAGAGGAAACCTCAGTTGAAAAAATGCCCCAAGCACATTGTCTTGTGGCCAAGCCTGTGGTACATTTTTGTAATTAATATTTAGGGGAAGAGCCCAGCTCACTGTGGGAGGTGTCATCTGTGGATGGTTCTTCTAGGTAGTGTAAAAAAGCAGACTTGTACCTGTTATGTGTGTTTACTATTTATTTATTTTTATTTTTACATTTTTTTAAAAATTTTGAGATTATAGTATAATTACATTTCTCCCTCGAAGCAATCCCTTATAATTCTTCCTTGTTCTCTCAAATTTATGGCCTCTTTTTTCATTAATTGTTGTTGAATACATGAATGTTTATATACATATATTTCTAAATTATGTTCATTTTTAAGCCTATGTAGTGTTCCTATATTGTAATATATTGCTTGAATTATTATATAATGATATGAAAAGAGTTTGAGTTATGACATTGTCGTCGATACAATAAAAGTTGACTGTTAAAGTAAGTGATAATGCTTCCAGTGTTCTGTATTAACTTCATCCATATTTTGTAAATTGATGCTTAATCAAAGAATTTGACCACAGTCCTAAAGTTACAATTGAGACAAATACTCACACGTATGTTGAGTATCCTCCTGCATGGTACCATTACACTTGTAGAATTCTTTGTTGGTTATAACATTCGGCCATAAGTGTGCATGTTTAACCCAGCACAGACTTTATGGGTGCTTTGTTTCCTAAGCTAAATGTTTCCACTTGTGAATATCGGAGTCTATCCATCTGGTTCTAACTTGAGGGAAAATGCTTCTAGTATGATAATTTTATGTAGGCTGATTATGCATTGTACAGGACTAAGTAACTACATGGCAGGATAAAGCTATCTTAATTCCTTATTTCATACTTAATTTAGAATAAATTTGCTTTCTACTGTTATCAAATTCTATAGTGTTGCTTTCACAGTAACTCAGTTGCATTATTTGTAACATGGAGACAGTTAATACACAGAATGATTCTGACATTGTGCACAAACTCAGTCTCTAGCAGTGGTTTAAAAACCAATGATTAGAAAGAAAACCTCTGTGTTTGATTTTGTGTTTCCTGTGGAGCACATCCCTCATCTCCAGGCATCACAGCCCTAAGATAAATGATGCCTTTATCTAGAAAATACCTTCAGTAGTGCTGAGTGTGATGTTCATTTCTTTCCAGATTCTTTGAGGCTCCTGTAATTATAATTTGATTTAATTCTTTGTCATTTAATGCCATGAATTGTTCTTTAATTATATTTATGCAACACATTCTTTACATTGTATCAAATGAACATGGTATTAGCTTCACTCATGATTCTAGTTTTGAAAATGAAACTATTACATATTGATTATTTTAAGTATGAAACACATTATTCCGTTTTAACTCCACCTTTGCACATGGGCAGCAATCCAAACTTGAGTTTATTCCACAGCCAAGTCAGTGGTGGACAGTTGCTTCTTATTCAGAATAGGTAGGGATGAGAATGATCTCTTCCCCTTAGAGCTCCTTTTATAGACATAGTTTCCCATTTCTTTGGCAAATTGGTATCATGAAGTTTTATTCTAGTAATAGAGAATGTTTAGAAGTAATTTTTCTTTTTATCAGAAGCAAACACAGGTGTTTCGCCTTCAGAAAGGAGCTTCGTTCCAATGATGAACGGTTTGTTATTACTTGAAGAATCATTATTTGGCTAGCAGATGAGCTAACATAAATTTAACATTTTGTATCTCTTTCTTGTTTTCATATAAATTATAACAGGTAACATATCTTTTTGCTTCAGAATTCAAAATTACATTCTTGTTCAGCTCCTTGATTTTCTCCATGCAACTAACCAATCGGCTTTATTTTTGTTGCTGTGTTCTTCTAACATTATTACATGCATACACAAGCCATGTCAGCATACATTATTTTTTCTATATTTTTCCCATAAATGACATCATAGTCTCTATTACCCATTTAACAGAAAAAATCTTTAAAATGTAATAAATTATTGTAATTTTAAATTAGTTACCATATTAAAATAACATTTACATGAGTTGATGATCTTAAATATTTGTCTTTTTGTTACCATTGTTTCTATTATTTATTGCTGTTAAGTATAACATAAATTTTTTAGTTATGTTATATTTTGAGATCATAATGCAATTACATCATTTCCTCCTTCCCTTTTCTTCCTCCAAAATCTTCCCATATATCCCTCATTGCTCTCTTTCAAATTTATGGCCTCTTTTTCATTTCTTGTTGCATGCATATGTGTGTATACACATATATATCCCTCAAGACATAAATACCCTCTGCTCCATCTGTATAATGATACTTGTTTGTATGTTTTCCGGGCTCCCATTTGGTATCAGAAGACCAGTTGATGTGTTCTTCCCTGGGGCAAAGCTCTCCTGTTCTCCACTTTTCATAGCTGTCCTTTATGTAGAGTTAATACCTGTTGATCGTTCCCTGTTCTCTTTTGAATGATTGGAATTCTTGTCCCAGTTGGGCTCAGGAGTTTGTGTTTGTGTTGCTTAGACCATGTAGACCTTCTGACATTACTAAGTGACAGGATCTCATGGCAAACCCCGTGCTGAGGTGTTTTTTATAGAGTTTCATAAGAATTACTGATCTTCTGTGTGATTTGGAGACAGTTCTCAACTCATATTATTTTTAAGTAGCTCTTCATAACTTTATGGGACTTACTAAGATTTATAACGGTGGTACAGGGAAGTCAGCACTTCAGGAAGTGACTCAGGACACAGGAGGCCATGAGAAAGCCCTATAGGTTTAAATTAACATACTGATAACTCTTTTACGTAGTGTGTGTTTGTTTATGCGTGTTTGCATACTTCATAAGTTGATATCGAGAGATGATATAGTGATAAGGTCATTATATTGCTTATTTATAGATGTTTTTAAAATTTTATTTTGTTGTTAAAGAATGGTACTAACATGCCTTTCAAGCCTTGGACTTCCACTCTGGGACTTTAGAAGCAGAATTTACTATTTTGCCTTATTTGGTTCTAATGACTTTGCATCACTGACTCTTTAGTTACTAATAGCTCAAATGACCAGAATTTCAAAATTAAGTTAACAGTGGTCAAGATTTGCAAAAATGTGCAATTGAAAACCTGAATAGTCGTCATATCATTTGGAAACCTTCTTTGATCATCTTCATGATTAATTACTCTTCTCTATCAAATGTTTCTATTAGTGTAAATGTTTTTTCTTAAAAATGCCAAGTTATTATTATAAAGTAGCATTAATTTCCATAAACATGCAGGTCTAGTTTTTTTTTTAACTTCTTCTGTAAAAATGCTAACATATGTGTTTAAGTTCCTTCTTAAGTGGAATGTAGCACAGTTCACAGTTGAAACTGTCTTTGACTTTTAAAAACATATAAAGCCCAAATTTTTTGATCCGGATACGAGATATCTGCCATTCCCAGAAGGAGGATTTTCATTACATCATCAGTGTGAAACATTCATCTCACAAAACTGGAGAATATATTATTACTTTCAGAATCCTATTTTGCCTGGCAGATGTGCTAACATAAAGTGAGCAGTAAATCTGTTTTGCTTCCTTTAGATAATTAGTAATTTACATATAACTTTTGGCTATTCTTTTATCTTAGAATACTCATATAAGTTGCACAAAATTGTTTTTCGTGTAGAAAGTGCTTTGAAATGCAAAATATAATTAAATTCTCTATTATTTTAGGACAGTTGTGTTGCTAAATGATGCTGTTGAGAGTATTGTAAATATTCAAGGAGACTGAATGGAGTATGGGAAGAAGTTAAAGTATAACCTCTAAGGATTACTTTAAGTTATTATTTTTTTTTATCCATTGAAACAAATGAAAATGCTGAAGTATTTAGAACACTACAGCTTTTCTTACGTAAACGTATTTATATATAGCTTGGTTGTTTGGGTGTCATGCTGTCTTGTGTACTGTGTTAAGGAGACGTGTAGCCTGGTTTTTAGAGCTGTTTTGTTGTAGGAACTCTGTCTAGGGCATGGGCACAGAACCAGGAAACCGCCCGAGAATTCTGGGCACTAGCACATCAAGAATGAGGCAATGCTGTAGTTAATGGTGAATTATATTTCAGGTTCTGGGGATTGAAAACCAGTTCTGCGAATGGCGAGTGGCGAGTCAGAAAGTGTCTGTTTGTCCAGTTGGTCATAGAAAATTAGTAGACTCTCTGACACCCTTAGGACACAAAGTAGTTCTGTTGTATTGATGAAAGCATAAAATGTCATCATGTTTTAGTAATGATTGAGCTTAGAATCTGCTTTTATGTGAAAATGTATGGTATTCATTACCCATAAGGTTAGTATTTTATATTATTACATAAGAGTCTCAATATTTTACTAATTAGTGTTAGTGTAGTTTTTAGACCATGATTGTGCCTTTTCACTTAGAATGCGTGCTATATCAACTACTGTGTATCAATTAATCTTTAAGGTATGCTGGTATAATTTTCTCAGGTGAAAAAATATACTTTAATTAGAAAAATTAAAGCTTGCATAATAAAATTTATCTTCCATTCAATGTTGTGGAACCCAATTTGTCAAGAAAATTTCATATTAATTAAATGTATTTTCTGATAATGTCATTTAGTGATACCATGCATTCCAGCAGCCTATTCAAAGACAAAATTATTAGCATTAACTTCACTTGTACTGTTTCTGTTGATGTTTTCTATTTTTAACCCCAAATTTTAATTATATCCTGATTGAAATTGTATATTAATGTGTCCTCTTAGATCAGTGCATGAGCATATTTTCCTTATTTTCATAAAACAGATTTAAATTTTAGGCCTTACAATTAGCAAATAACCTGCACATTAATGAATAACAAAGAAATACTTTAATAATGGTTCCCTAGTTTTCCAATCAAATAAATTTCTCAGACACTTCTGGCAAGGAGATTAATACGTAATGAGTAACAGTCTCACTGTCTATGATCCTTTCTGTTTAACCTCTATAAAACCTTTACGGTCTTCCCTCTTGATGGCTCAGTACCGCCACCCTTTATCTAGTTGTTACAATATTTAATATGCCTCATTATTGTGCATAGAATTGCTTTTTATTTTTCTCAAGATAAATGTTTGTGGATTTCAATTGAAGGTGACTTTGTACTGAAAGCTGGCAGTTAACGATAACAGTGAAGAACTTTTTATGAATGTGGGTACATAGAAACCGGTCTGGCAGAGGTTATTGTCACACATAGTAAGTAGCCCACACACTTTGTGCAGGCTGTTAAATCTTGGTCATATGTGTGATTTCAGTTTGAGGAAAAGGGTATTGTAAGTTTTTTTTTTTTATCAATATTGAAGTTCACAGGGAACAGAATATGTTCTCATTGGCCTCATCTTTTTTTAATAACAGAAATTTAATGTTGAAAGTGAACTTCATAAACTGAAAATGGGCACGCTAAGTCATGAGGTATTGAAGTCAGAATGTCCAGTTCTTAAAGCGTGTGCTAACTTTGTGTGTGACTGAAGATTTAAGATGCAGATCGTCCCTCTGGTCACAACATTTGCAGTTCCTGTGGATCACAAAACACATGCGTTCCTTTCCACAGCTCTGATATCACTTCCTGTGTGTTCTCCCCAAGTCCCCAGAGCCTGGACTGAAGTCAGCATTTGTCCCACTTGACAGGCAAGGTGATTTGTGAGATGTAATTGCAGATAGTTTCTCATAAGAGTTGTAAAACAATTGATTTGGGGTATCAGATTTTATTTTAATTAAATCTGGCTTTCAAAACAATACATTCATATCTCTCCAAATTAGAATGAACTGGAGTAGAGACTGAAAGCTTTTGCATATGCTCACATCTTCCTTAAGCCCTTCTCCCTAGGTCCCACAGATGGAGGATGGACACTTCTCTCTTATCTGTCCTTCCAGATTTCCTTTATGCATGTTCTAGTAAATGCAAATATGTAATTCCACATCAATTACTTCTTACATAAAATAATATCATTTCATAATTTATCAAACCTGAGGTATCATATGATACATGGCAAAAAGAGTTTCATGTGCTATCAAGAGAGAAAAGAATACTGGAAATTAGACATTGGCATGGTAGTGATTGATTGCCAAGGGCATCACAATGTTAGAAATTATAATCTATACAAAAATTCACACATTGGAGGTGAATCAATGCAGTATGTTCCTTCTACCGCACACCATATTTGTTTCTCAAAATACAAAGTGGATATCGCCATTGCAGATTTTATTTCTATTTCTACAGACACATAATCTCATAGACTATATCCTAATTTATTTAATCCCATATTCATACCCTTACTGTTTTTCTTTTTAGCTATTGAAACTTTATACTTCACCTTCTTTGTTATCTTTGCTTAGTGTATTTCTGAGCGAGGTTTTTGCTGTACCATATTCACTCTGTGTCTTTTATGCTTATCACTGTGTTTCTCTTCAGAGAGTTTTTTATGGTACTATTTCCCACCAGTTGCATGAAGACCATATGGAGAAACTTCAGTTTTATAATTTGCCAAAGAAGAAATGGAGTTTCGGGGCACTTTTAAGTCGCGCATTGTGAATTCTGCAAAGTAATTATTATTTTCCAGTGTTCGTGAACCTTATATTTCTCTTTCTCTGCAAACTATTCATCTTTTCCTCCCTTTTCTGCTAGGTTGTTCATCTCTCAGCAGTTTTTGTTCCTGAAGTTCCTTCTGTCTTGAGATTAGCCTCTGTCTTTCTCAGGTTGCCTGTTTGATTCCTCCTCCGTTCTTTGAGCTCTAATGTACCCTCCTGAGCTGTGTAGCCTGCAAGGGACAGAAACGGAGTTTACAAGACCCCAGACCACAGCAGATCAGTGTCTGCAGATGACCTGTATCTGCTCAGAGGCGGTGCCTTTGAGCTGCATGGCCTCACAGTGGAAGGGAGCGGCCAACTCTCTGCCTTCTCAGTTTTTGAGGACACTTAATCCCAATCATGAGGGTGGAACATTTGTGAATCAATCATCTTAAAATACTCTACCTCCAAAAAGGCATAAGATTCAACCCAGGGCTTAGAATTTCAGCAATAAAATATAAGAAGTTACTATTTGTTTAGTAGGGACAGAGTTATTAAGGTTTTGTGTCTTCTGTAATTCACATCATAGATACTTCCTGCTCCAAGGTTGTAATTTGACATATTTTTTCAATTAGAAATGCTTTGGCTTTATTTTTCTATTTTTGTGGACTCTTAACTTCAGTGATTCCAGTGACTTTTAGATCGAGTATTCATGCCGTTGTGTACTCTTGTAGGTGGGCACTACGACAATTGTGTGTCAGATGTGGTTGAGATGTGTTGCCTCTGAGTCTTAGGTGCTTTTTTCTTCCCTCTTGGAAACTAGTTAATTAGATGCTCTTCCTCGGAACCTAGCAGCCCAGGGTGAACCAACATTGCCAGGCAAAGGCCTCCCTGAACTTGCAGTGACAGATGTGGTAGGGAAAGCTGGCCTTCCAGCCAGTAATCCATCACCTAAGCATCTACTGGCTTGCATTTCTCCCAGCATGCCAGAAGGCAGCAAGTGGAACAGATCTTCTTTACTAAGGACAGACTTCTGTGAGGGAATGAACTCTTGCTCTGAGTACTATGGTGTTTCATTCAAAACCGTAGTGCTTTTGAAATATGGGTAGAATTTGAATAAGAAAGGTAACAATGGAATCATCTTTGCTCAGGACATGGGCATGGTCCATGAGGGCAATTCCTTTTCATATGGAATAGCTTCCCTGTCGCTGGAGAAGCTCCTACAAGGACCCATGCCCGATAGATAGGGATGTTCAGACTTGGCAAATACCTCCAGTGATTCCATACCTGAGATACTTTGGAGGAGGATTTTGAGTATCTACTTACCCAGGAAATAGCATTTAATTGTATTGCTATTATATTAAATTTTTGTCCAGAAGTGATGTTGAATATGACACATTTTGAATATCTGAAGACATGTAATGTTTTTCTTCTTCTTCTTCTTTTTTTTTTTTTTTTTTTTTTTTTTTTTTTATTTATTTTCGAGACAGGTTTTCTCTGTGTAGTTTTGGTGCCTGTCCTGGATCTCACTCTGTAGACCAGGCTGTGGTGGTATTGTGTTCCCCAAAATATTTTTCACTCTAATAAATTTATCTGGGGTCAGAGAACAGAACAGCCACAATACTAAACATAGAGGTTAGACAGTGGTAGCACACACCTTTAATCCTATCACTTGGGAGGCAGAGATCCATCCGGATCTCTGTGAGTTCAAAGCCACACTGGAAACAGCCAGGCATGGTGACTCATGACTTTAACTCCAGGAAGGGAGCCTTTAATCCCAGGAAGTGATGGCAGAAAGGTATATAAGGCATGAAAACCAGGAACTAAACTGGTTAAGCTTTTAGGCTTTTGAGCAGCAGTTCAGCTGAGATCCATTTGGATGAGAACTCAGAAGCTTCTAGTCTGAGGAAACAGGATCAGCTGAGGAATTGGCAAGGTGAGGAAGCTGTGGCTTGTTCTGCTTCTCTGATCTTCCAGCATTCACCCCAATAACAGGCCTCAGGTTTGTTTTTATCAAAAAGACCTTCTAAGATTCATGCTACACTAGGCTGGCCTCGAACTCACAGAGATCTGCCTGCCTCTGCCTCCCGAGTGCTGGGATTAAAGGCCTGCGCCATCAGTGCCCGGCTAATATTTTTCTCCTTAACCAGTATGTTCTCTTATAGTAGCATATTTACTGGTGTCTGACCTCACCTACAGCTTCATAATGAATCTCTTACATTTCTATTAAGTTACAATTTCAGTTTTTCTCTGCTCTTTTAAGTTTTGGGGTTTACATCAATATCCATAAAAGATACTAGTTTTTAGTTTTTCCCTGTTGTGTATTTTTCAACATTAGAAATTAATGTTATGCTCTCTTCCAGACTAAGATATGGAAGTAATTCTTATTCTCTGCAATAAGAAACTCTGCTGGGGTTTCTCTTAAATGGTTGATGAATCCCGCTGTGACATTGTCTGCTCTGGAGCCTTGAGGCCTACTGTAACAGTGTTGACTTCACCTGTGGAAATTATTGACTTACGTTTGATTTGTGTGAAATTTTTTTATTTTGATCTTACTTTTTTCCATAAAGCAATAAGTAAATGCAAATCCAAGTAAATTAAGTGAGTGCTAAATAGCCGGGCAGTGGTGGCGCACGCCTTTAATCCCAGCACTTGGGAGGCAGAGGCAGGTGGATCTTTGTGAGTTCGAGGCCAGCCTGGTCTACAGAGCGAGATCCAGGAAAGGCGCAAAGCTACATAGAGAAACCCTGTCTCGAAAAACCAAAAAAAAAAAAAAAAAAAAAAAAGTGAGTGCTAAATAATAAGAGAAACAGATATTTGTGTATAGTTAGAAATTCAGGAAGTGGTGGATGGGGATGTGGGAAGGTTCTAGGAGGAGCTGTGGGAGGAAGGAGCCATGATCAAAATATGCTGTGTGAAAAATTGTAATGAAAAATATTTATAAATTAAAAAGAAAGCAAGGAATCTTTTAAATTTGCTCCATATTGAAGAGAATGAAAGAATCGAAATTAAATTACAAATTTGGTTAAAATGAAGTAGCATATAATACATTAAAATTCTATAGAATGAAATCAAAACCATAATGTTACGTGTGACAAGAAGTTTCTAGTTTTAAATTATTTGGCCAGAAAAGAAAGACTAAAATCCAGTGACATTAGTGTCCATGTCAAAAGATGGGAAAGAAGAAAATCCATGTCCTGTAGAGCAGATGAAGTGAAGTAACCAGAGCAGTGATCATGAAGCAGGTGATAAAGAACAGGACGTCTGTTAACTCAGAATTGCAGCATCAGGGCTCTGACGTGTGCACTTCCCATCAGAACCATGGTCCTTAGTGACTTACCTTACTCACCCAGACGACTTTCAAACTTCCTGTTGAATTCATGCATTCCATAAATGTGGAGTTCACTTAAAATAGGAAATGGAGATAATTGGTTTTGAGCATTATATTATCTGAATTGTTTTTAAAATTGTATTCTTCAACTTGATGTATAGATTCAATGAAGGATTAGGATCCCAGATAGTTCTCGGAAAGTTGTCAAACTGGCACTACAGTCAATTATACCAAAAGTCTTATAAGTTAAAACACACATACCTCTTGATTTTCCAAAGTCACCACAAAGGTACAGGAATTAAAATAATGTAATTTAGAACACTCACAGACATAAATTAATGCAGAGGGCCTAAGAGTGGAATAGGATCCTGCTTTAAGATCTACTAATTTTTGAAAGGAACACACGGAAATTTTATGGAGTATATGTCATTTTAGGGAGTTGTCCTGAATCTGCTGGGTATCTAGGTACAAATGATGAATTGGACCTTTCTCACACATCATACACAGAATTCCATCTGAAAGAGGTTATAGGCATAAGGTAAAAAGCAGAAGCTTCAAAATACATTGAAGACACCATAGAAATTCTCATAATTTTGAATAAGTGATGAATCCTTAAATACAGAACCAGTAAGATAGCTGTCAAAAGGTTAAATAATAATTTGTATTTCATCAAAATTAACTTTTATCCAAAAAATAAAAAAAAAGACAAGACATAGAATGGGAAAGAATATTTACAAATTCACATCTGATAAGGAATCAATGTGCAGAATACATTAAAGAATTTACATAATTCAACCAGATAACTCAATATTATAGATGCTGTTAAAGATTTAGACTGGACATTATTTTCAAAGGACATTTATGGTAGACAGTCAGTAAATGAAATGAAACACAAATACCATTTAAATGTGACATTTACAATCACAAGTAGACTTAGGGATGGGAACCTTTTGTTAAGTGGGTATAGAATTTCTGTTTGGGTAATAAAAGTATTGGAAATTGTGTTTATGCTTACACTATATTGTGAATATAATTGTCATTAATTTATATGGCCAAATTGACAATCATGTGTTGCATGTATTTTGACATAGTAAAAAGTATAAGCCTACAGTGAGATACAACTTTATACCCACTAGGAAGGCTGAATAGACAAGGCAGATAATAACAGATATTGACAGGGAGATGGACAGATTGCAACCCTGTGCACTGCGGATAGGAGTGAAGTGGTTCAGCCATTGAGATAAGCATTTGTCGGTTTCTGAGAATGCTAACAGTGTTAGCATATGGCCTTGCATTTTTCCAGTTGGAGGTGTTTGCTCCTGGAAATTAAAGTGCTGAATCCAGAATACAAAGGAAATGTATACAGCATCATTATTCAAGATTGCTCAAAGGTGAAACCCATGCAAATTTACATTTGTTTTTTTTGTCTCAGAAACACACAGAATGTGGTAAGTGAATGAAACCATTTGTAAAACATCATATCTAATATAACACAGAGGCAAATATGTATGCTGTCTTCATGGTGTGTGTGTGTGAACATGTACATGTGGGAGCATATACACATACATGCAAAAGTCAGAGGAGAATGACAAGTATCCTCTATGGCTTTCTCCCTTCATTTTCTCATGACAACACTTTCACTGAACTTGGAGCTAGGATGGCCACTATAAGCCTCAGTGGTGTTCCTGTCTCTATAACCTAGCAGTGACGGTTACAAATGCACACAGCCACACCCAGCTCTTTATATACGAGCTAGGAATTCAAGTTCAAATCTTCATACTTGAATATTAAGTGCTCTTACACACTGAACTATCCCTCCATCCCCTACCTAGACCATTCTATGATTCATGTTAGAAGACCAGCAAGATGGTTCAGCAGGTGAGGGTACTTATGGGAAAATCTGACAACTGGAATTCAGTCTCCGAGAGCCACAGGTTGGTTGAGAGAACTGACCTTTGCAAACTCTTTTCTGATTTTCACACACAATATGCAAATAAATGCAATTTAAAAACAATATGTACTTTCAGTGTTGGAGATTTGATACGGAGTGTTTTTTTTTTTAAATCTATTTGAAGTCGATTTTTGTGCAGTTTCATTTTTCAGCACGACACCTAATTTTCCTAACAGCATTTGTTGAAGATATTATTTTTCCTCCAGTGTGTATTTTTGGGAACTTTGAGAAAAAGCTGATGGCTGTAGTGACATGGACTTGAATCTGGGTCTTCTTGTTCATTTTATTTATTATCTACCTACCTGTTTTTGTGCCAGCACTGTGTTGGTTTTATTATTATGTCTGTGCAGTGTGACTGCAGATTGGGTGTGGCCCTGCCTTTATCGTCACCATAGCCATCACCATTCTTGTTGTTGTTATTATTATTACAATTATTTTGCACAGGATTGCCTTGGATATCCAGGGTCTCTTTTTGTTTCCTTGTGAATTTCAAGAGTGTATTGAAGATACCACTCTTTGTGTGACATAGAGAAACAAATCTAGACATACATTGGATCCTTCTCCTAGCTGACTAGCTTTCATAGTACTAGAAGGTGTTATGCACGTTTTGTTTTTGGGACCAACCTGCTAGGCAGCATGTATCCACTGGTACAGTGGTGTCACTGTGGTTAAGAGGGTAACCATCTACTCTTTGATCAGATTTGTGGCCCACCTCACAGGAGTAAATCTATGCCTGACACTGTAAACCTGGTTTGAAAAAAGCACGTGTGTAGGGGGACTAAATCATAGTCCCTAGTGGGGAACTAAATATATTGTTTAGATAAGTTGACATAGAATCACACTCCCTTCTAAATATTTATATTTTTATGGACAGTCAAATGTTACTCTTATCCTTAATCACAGAAGTCTTTCTTTTCAGTGACTAGAAGTTTTCAGAAACTTATGGCCGCACGAGTTCCTGAGAACATGTAGTTTAGTACTCAGCTGTAAACTTTATGTTATTCCCTTTAGTGCTCAGGGAATACTTTGGAAGAGAAGGCAGAATGAAAATAAGAGCAAGAAGATAGAGAGAAGGGCTGTAAAGGCTGTATTCTGAACATGACATAGACATTGAGGACATCAGAATGTCACAGTAGCTACAGTTACCACTGTGTCTGTCCAATAATGGGCTTGTTTCGAGGCAGGCATGGGTGGACCCCACCCATGACTGCTCAGCTCTTTGCTGCTGATAGATTCGGCTACAGGCTAACATACTGGTGATGTTCCAATCCAGTTCTCACTCAGATCACTTCGGCTCAAAAAACAAAGCCAAAAGTCACGAATCTGAGAAAAGGAGTTGGGATGGAGAAGAGGGCATTGGCTTGGATGGGACATAGATAAGAGCAGGTTGAGCAGGGAGAGTTACCAGCCTATGGTACATTGTATACAAGCACAAAATTGCCAGAGAACAAAATCATCAATAAAATGAAAGCTGCTTTTTGAATGGAAGCAAGGCAACTAGTTGTGGGGGACAGAATGTAGAGGAATCCAAGTACACCAGAGTGGGAGCTGGGTTGGCTGTCCAACCTATGTAAGAGATGGCCATATTTGAGAGTAGGTGATTACGATTGGAACTGGAAGAGAAGTGGTTTGGAATTTTTATAGGTCAGTCATATAATCCTTGCTGATGGATTGGTTACAATGGATGAGACAGACTGTTTGCCAGAACACAGCTTGGGATTTTACTTTTAGCCACTAGGTAGGTGATAGTAAGCTAGAATTCTGACATCTGAAGGAAAGGGTGTGGGGAGAAGATTCAAACAGCAACCAAGAAAGAACACAGACATTTTCCCTGTGTCAGATATTGAGTATATCCAGAAGGAGAAAGTTCATGGAGGTGGCTGGGCAGCTGGCTGTGCAAGCCCGGGATTTCAGAGAAAAGCACAGTGTGAACAAAGAATCTTACAAGCCTAAGGCAGATGAATGTTGACTGTGCTTGCCAGGTATCATAAGCAAAGGCCATGGAGTCCTTGGGGAGCTCACAACCCTTGAGATTCTGCACAAACTGCTGACTTCTGCCACTAGGTGGAGGCAGGCAGTTAGAATAAGCATCACCACATAGTATCACTTGAGCTATAAAGTAGGTGTTTTGCTGGGTAGAGAAATTGATCAGGATCATATTAAATGCTCATATGGGTAAAGATAATGCTATTAGATAATACAGGCATCTGTGAAAGTATCCCTTGCATTAACAATACTGGATAATAAAATGCAGACTTGTGGTTTAAAATTTGAATGATGAGTGGGAAAGACAATTCTGTGTCTGATTCTAGATAACCTTGTGACAGACAATAAAGAAATGCACAGCTAGAATCAGTTTAAAACAGGAAGTTATTCAGGAAATGGCTTACACAATTTTTCTTTACATTATTCTTTACATTATTAAGGTCCCATTTTCCATATTACCCATAGCAAACATCTACATGTAAATGAGGCTTGGATATTCACCTTTGTTCATCTTCCAGGGAAAGTGCTCAGAGTTGAAATCATATTTGACTTAAATAAATTTCTTCAAAATATTTTACTTGCTTTTATGAACGTCTATCAGATGACAGTGAGTGGTGTGTCATTAACTGTCAAAACTATTTTCTTCCATCTCAGTCACATTTAAATACTATGTTGCTTGGGGACTTTATGTTCCTAATTTGACATTTGTATTCAAGTTCCATTGAAATTTTCTGACCAATGTTGCCATGACAGTGAGCTAAAGTTTCTTAGCTGTGTTCTCCATAACCAAGTGTTGTGGTAGGGTCCTGGGGCAAAACTTCCATGTCTTATCTCTTATTTGTCACCTTATCTAAAGCCCCCTTTCTTTGTGAACAATTAAAAGAAATTAATAGTTGCTAACAAATATGTTTTAGCCATTTTGGAATGGGTAGTATATGTGAAAGTTTATTGATATTTTAAAACAGGGTTTAATATCTTAGTGATAACAGCCTTGGAAATACTGCTGAACTTACAGATTTCTTAAGATAGACTTGAAATAAACATGGCTGTGTTTTCCTTGAAACTGTAAAATTCATTGTTGTAATAAAGTGTTTGAATGATCCTTTCCAGGGATTCATAAAATACATTTTAAAACATTAAGACATGGAAAGTGATTTAAGTAGAGCATATTATGTATATTCATCTTTTTCTACTTAATGTTCAGTTTTACAAAGTATAGGTTGTCAATGGACCATCCTCTTTAACTCATCCTGTTTACTATGCTAACACTGAGATGTGAGCAATTACGATGTAGCAAAGCCTTTAGAGCGGAATGCATCGCACTAAAGAATGTTGGCGTTCATTTGCAGCGAAGCAGAGGATGGTGTGAGATTTTTGCCCTAACTAGGATTGAGCTGGGAACCAGCCCTGTGCACACTGTTGCGTTGGTTACGGCCTGAGTGTCTGAGTTTAGCGCTGTTGGCATCTGAGTGCTCTCTAGCACGCTTGTAATGGGTTTCCTCTCTTTTCCTGTTGATGACGCAGCAGCTTGCCATTCCTGTTCTAGCTCTCCAAGTGATGCCAGTGCCACAAGAGCTGGCTTTTTGTGCATTTTAGGGAACATTCTTGTGCACAAATTACTTTAATCAATGGACTGTTTTGAATTTTAAGTTATATAAAGTAATGTGTTTTGTTATGACATTCTCATGTATGTGCATATAGCATGCACACATACATATAAATGCACACATACATACACATAATGTGTGTTACTTGTTTTGATCATATTTATCCTCTCTGTTGCCCTATCTTGTCTCCCTTCTTTTTTTCTCCTGACTGCCCCCTGCCCCTTTCCCCAATAATTTTCCTTCTTAATCATTTGTTTTTAAATCTAAATTCCACACATGGGAGAAAACATATGATACTTTTCTTTCTGTGGCTCAGTTATTTTACTTAACATCATAATCTGTTCCACTAATTTTCCTGAAAAATGACGTTTTTTTTTTATCTTTATACATTTTTTGAAATTAAATTTCTTTATTCACATATGCATATAATATGTTTGGTCAGTTCACCCCATGTTCCCTCTCTTCCAGCTCTTCCCCTCTCCCCACCTGTTCTCCTCCCAACATCATGGCTCTTCTTTTAATTCACTGAGTTCAGTTATGTGCGTGGGTGTTGGGCCATCCACTCTTGCTAGACAAGACTGTGCTGTCACACACATCAATTAACATTGGCTGGGAACACATGTACAAGACTGTACTTTCACACACATGAATTGACATTGACTGGGAATACATGTACAAGACTGTGTGATGTCTGTGCTGTCACACACATGAATTAACATTGACTGGGAATACATGAACAAGACTGTGTGATGCTGAACCAGCCAAAAATCTCTGCGTAGGTGGGAGAGAGGCTCATGAAGCCCCACCCCATTCGAGGACAATTGACGACTAAAGGGTGATGGAAGGTCACTTAGGGATAAAGACCCATTCTTCAACTGATTATTTTACTAAGGAATTTCAGGATTCTCACTCTTTGTGTCCCCCCCCCCTTACACATAGATAGTTTGAAAATATTTCCTTCATCCATAGGTGTATTTTTTTTTAAATTTTTGTGTCTTTTAGTGAGCAGAATTTTTAAAAAGAGTTTGAATAAGGGCCTTTTATTATAGCTTTTATTGTGTAAGGTTTTGTGTGTGTGTGTGTGTGTGTGTGTGTGTGTGTGTGTGTTATCCAAATAATCACCACAGCCAGAATTTAAAAGCTTTGTCCTGTATTTTCTTTAGATGTGTTTGGTGTTCACATCATACAATTTAGTATTTAACTATTCCCATCTAATTTTAGTAGTAGAGAATAGAAAACAGAGGTGGATTTGATGTGGCCACCTTGTGTGTAATGTAGCTAGAGTTTTCCTGCCTGGCCCACAGTCAGGACAAATCTCTCTCACCTGCCAGTCCCACAGCCGTCAGACCCAACCAAGTAAACACACAGAGACTTATATTGCTTACAAACTACATGGCCGTGGCAGGCTTCTTGCTAACTGTTCTTATATCTTAAATTAATCCATTTCTATAAATCTATACCTTGCCACGTGGCTCGTGGCTTACCGGCATCTTCACATGCTGTTTGTCACGGCGGCGGCTGGCAGCGTCTCCCTGACTCAGCCTTCCCTTTCCCAGAATTCTCTTCTCTCCTTGTCCCGCCTATGCTTCCTGCCTGGCCACTGGCCAATCAGTGTTTTATTTATACAGAACGATATCCATAGCACTTCCCTTTTTCTTTTTTTTTTCTCAAAAAGGAAGGTTTTAACCTTAACAAAGTAAAATTACATATAATTTGGGAATTTGGGCGTAGCTCTCTCTTTTTTTTTTTTTTTTTTAAATTTTTATTTTGCAATACAATTAAGTTCTACGTACAGGCACAGATTCCCTTGTTCTCCCCCCTCCCGCCCCCCTCACCTTCCTCCCAGCCCGCCCCCCATTCCAATCTCCTCCAGGGCAAAGCCTTCCCCACAGACTGAGATCAACCTGGTAGACTCAGTCCAGGTAGGTCCAGTCCCCTCCTCCCAGGCCGAGCCAAGCGACCCTGCATAGGCCCCAGGTTTCAAACAGCTGACTCATGCAATGAGCACAGGACCCAGTGCCAGTGCCTGGATGCCTCCCAAACAGATCAGGCCAATCAACTGTCTCACCCACTCAGAGGGCCTGATCCAGTTGGAGACCCCTCAGCCATTGGTTCATATTTCATGTGTTTCCGTTTGTTTGGCTATTTGTCTCTGTGCTTTATCCGACCTTGGTCTCAACAATTCTCTCTCATATAAACCCTCCTCATTCTCGCTAATTGGACTCCCAGAGATCCACCTGGGGCCTAGTCATGGATCTCTGCATCCAGATCCCTCAGTAGTTGGATGAGGTTTCTAGCACGACAATTAGGGTGTTTGGCCATCCCATCACCAGAGTAGGTCAATTCGGACTGTCTCTCGACCATTGCCAGCAGTCTGTTGTGGGGGTATCTTTGTGGATTTCTGTGGGCCTCTCTAGCACTTTGTTTCTTCCTATTCTTATGTGGTCTTCATTTACCATGGTCTCCTATTCCTTGTTCTCCCTCTCTGTTGTTGATCCAGCTGGAATTTCCCACTCACCCAAGCTCTCTTTCCCTCGACCCTGGGCGTAGCTCTCTTACTACTTCCTGCTGGAGGGGTGCACTGTATCTTATGGAGACACAAAGAAAATTTTAGGATTATGGAATAGTCCTTGAGGGTGTATTGTCTGAGCCAGTTGCCTTGAAACCATTTTGGATGTTGGATCATCTGGGCCATGGTGTCATCGGAGAACTTTCAGGGGGTCTTGGCTGGTCAAACCTGATGTATCTTAATCTGGAAGAAATCCATAGCCTCTGGCTTTCTGTGGAAAAAGCAGAGCCTCCTTTCCAAAGCAACATATTCTTATATCCAAATTTTGAAGTTAAGGTACCTTTAAAATATCCATATTGGTTTAACTCAACAGCTTTTACAATCAAATGTTTTTCTTTAGTTACGAATATCAAAGAGAACATAATCCAGATTCTCTGTGTGGTAGCAATCTTTACGTGGCTTATTTTTTATATTACCTTGAACCTATTGCTTTAAACTGCAGCATTCTGAGACTGAAACGGCGCTGTGGCTGCTGGCTCCACCCACTTCAGCTTCCCAACATGGCGGTGGTACATTTCTCGCCAGCTCTGGGAGCCATCAACTCTCAGAAATAGTGGGTCCATGCTTCTATCAAAGCAGCGTGTAGCCCAGAAACCTCTTTTTTTTTTTTTTGTTTTGTACTAGCAAAGGCTAAATCCACCACGCAGCTTAATGTGCCACTTGCAGAGGCTGCATTTCTGCCATACTGTAGGTCAAATGCACAGGTTAGGAACCCGCCATAGTAGCTCAAACCTGCAGGCTTCTGCTAAATTGAGAGAGACAACTAGGAAGCTGTTTTTTACCTCTGTTTTAGAATCTTTTTTCTTAGGTTTTAGGTGAAAACTCTTGCCAACCCGTTGGGCACTATTTGTAGCTAGAATTTTTCTGCCTGGCCCACAGTCAGGACAAATCTCTGTCACCCGCCAGTCCCACAGCCGCTCAGACCCAACCAAGTAAACACAGAGACTTATATTGCTTACAAACTGTATGGCCGTGGCAGGCTTCTTGCTAACTGGTCTTATATTTTAAATTAATCCATTTCTATAAATCTATACCTTGCCACGTGGCTCGTGGCTTACCGGCATCTTCACATGCTGCTTGTCATGTAACTTGATGTTTATGACTGAAGGGGGATAATGGTCTAGTCTCACCCTGACCTGAGGAGTGCGGTTTGCCCTGCACTGTTTAGGTACTTGGTTTATTTGCACATCCGGTTGCCTTGTTTGTAGGTTCTTTGTTCTCTTATTTCTGTCTATACAGGTATTTTTAGTGCCAGTACCATACGTCCTGTTAGGAATGTCATACTGTCACTTGAACCCAAGAACACTACAATATGAAGGCTCTTTGTGGGTTTCTTGTGGTTTCATATAAATAATCTGATTTTTTTCTTTCTCTTTATGGTGTCATTGAACCTTTAGTATGGATTGTGTTGAATCTCTGGGTTGTTTGGAATGGTATAGACAGCTCAACCATATAAATTTTTCCAGTCTGCAAGCCCAGGACGTCTTCTCTTCATTTCCATCTCCGTTATGTCCCTCAGCAGTTTAGTTTTCTGTGTACACATTCTTCACTGTCATGCTAAGTTCGTTCCTCGAGAATTTTACTCTCTTGATGTTACCATAAGTGATACTTTCTTTTTCTTCTATCATCTCTCTGTTGTCTGTCTGTCTGTCTATCATCTATCTACCTGCTTATTTGCTTATTTAAGCAGGGGTTTTGCATACATGTATGTATACAGACTACACGTGTGCTTCATACCAGCAGAAGAGAAAAGGGAGTCAGTTCCCCTGGGACTGGAGTCACAGACACTTGTGAGCTGCCGTGTAGCTGCTGGAATTGAGCCCAGGTCCTCTGTAAAAGCAGCCGGTGCTTTTAACCTCTGAGCCATCTCTCCAGTCCATTTTCTAACTTTGTGTTTTGGATGCATTTTTTAAAACAAAAAAATGACACCCGATTTTTCTCTGTTGACTTTGCATTCTACTACTCTCCTACAGCATTTGCTTTTAAGTCCCATTTTTTGTTTGTTTCTGATGAAGTCATTGTGACACTTTAATTAAGTCTGTATGGGGGGGAATGGTTATTTCTTTCTTTCCAATTTGATTCCCTTTTGTTTCCTTTGCTTTTCCGATTGCTCCTGCTAGTACTTGTAAGACATGTTAAAAGTTGAAGTGACAGTGAGAGAGAACAGCTTCCGCTATTTCTCCGTTGATTTATGAACGTGGCTTTGGACTTTTCTAAAACATCATTTATTGTGTTTTGTCATTTGTTTTTTTGTGTGTGAGAAGTTGAAAATTTTTTATTTAATCAAGAAATTATGCTAAACTATGTTAAATGTTTTTCCTGAATCTATTGAGAAAAATCACTGGATTTTTAACCTTGCATTCTGTTTTTGTGGTGTGTCAGATTTACTCATTTGCATCCAAGAAAGGCATAAAGTATTGTTGTGATGTTGTTAGCTTCATAGTTGAGAAGAGAGTGTTTTTTGTTTGTTTGTTTTTTGTTTGTTTTTTTGAGACAGGGTTTCTCTGTGTAATTTGGTGCCTGTCCTGGATCTCACTCTGTAGACCAGACTAGCCTTGAACTCACAGAGATCCACCTGGCTCTGCCTCCAGAGTGCTGGGATTAAAGGCGTGCACCACCACCACCACCCGGCCCTAGAAGAGAGTTTTTGCTCTGTGTCCATCAGCAACATTTCCATGAACTTTTGTTTCTTGTGGTGTTTTTGGTCTTAATGTCAGGGTGAGAATTTGACACTGTCCCTTTCACGTCCACATTTTGGGATAGTTTTTAAATGAGTTGGTGTTATTTCTTTTGAGTATTTGACAGGATTCAGCCATGATGCTGTTCAGTTCTGGGCTTCTTTGCCTGGGGGTTTTTAGTTAATGCTTCCATCTTTTTGTTATGGCTCTGTTCAGACTTCCTGTTTTTAATTCAGGCTCTGTAGTTTGTCTTTGTTTTGGGATCCTTTTTGTTCTAACTATTTCCTTTTGTTGATGTTCTGGTTTTGTGTCTTTGTTTCGACTTTTTCATAAAGCAGTTCTAGTGGTAAGATTCAGCACTTTTATGTCTTTGAAAATATTTATTTTTTCCTGTTTTGAAAGTCTGGTTTGCTTGCTATGTTACACATGGTTAGTTTTTCTTTTCTTTTCCCTTTTTCTGTTTATTCTTTTAGCACCATGGATATAGGACTCCATTTCCTTTTGGTCTGCTCTAAAGAAAATCTACGAATGCTGTGGTGCCTTTCTTGTGATCAGCCTCTTGTGGTCCCTGAGTTTCCCCAGCAGATCGTTTTTTTGCAGCTCTAAAAGTCTCTCTGATGCATATTATTCTGAATGCCTTAGGCTGGCCAGACCTGTTTTCCTGTTTCCTTCTCCAGATTTGAATGGTTTCTTACTATTTCTTTGACTAAGATTTCTGTTCTATTCTCTTCCTATTTCTTCAGTAATATACATTACCATCCCTGTAACAACCCCTGAAGTTGTCTTGTTCACATTGCTTCTTACTCCTCCTCTTAGACTGTCTCCAGCATCTCTTCTTAGACCTGTGTATCCTTTCCTTCCTTTGACCTGCTGAATTCGTGTTTTGTGTAGTTTTTGTATCTGATACCTGCTATGTTTTTATATTCCCCTCTATTTTCAAAGTCTGCCCTTTATATATTACCTCTTCATCTTTGAATAACCGGGGTTTTCTGTGAAGTAAAAACTTTTACTGCATTTAATCAATGTTATTTCTTGAGCAGCAGTTCTCGACCTGGGAGTTGCTGCCCATTTGGGGGAGTCAAATGACCCTTTCACAGGGGCCACCTAAGACCGCCAGAAAACACAGGTATTTACATTATCATTCATAACAGTAGCAAAATTGCAGTTATGTCATAGCAGTGAAAATAATTTTGTGGTTAGGGGTCCCCACAACTTGAGGAATTGTATTAAAGGCTGCAGCGTTAGGAAGGTTGAGAACACTGCTCTAGAAGCTTAGTCGTTTTTTTTTATCTGGAGTACTTTTCACTCTTTGTTCATTTATGCTGGTTCTCTAGTTGGTTTCGACATGTGTCATCAGAGTGACTTTCGTTTTTTTTTAATAGTCAGCCTGGCCAAGATGTCCTGTGCCTCTCAAATCTTTGTGCTTGCCCAATATTATTCCCTCTGTGGCCGCGGCAGACCACTGTGCTTCATGGCCTCTCAAAACAAGACTGAAATGAGTTCTTTGAGATACATCTGGGAAAGTTAACATATTTCATTGTCTTGCTTCTTAGCTGAATGTTAGAGTTTAATTCTCCCTTGCTCAATTGGGGAGAAGTTCCACAGTAAATGCCTGCAGGCTCATTCAGATGACATGACACACTCTGGAAACAGCCCTGGAAAATGTCCATTGGAAGGTTACTTATTTGCTCTCTGGGGTCCCTTTTTCCTCCAAAGCAAAGTAACTTAAAAGCCAATCTCTCAAGGATGAACATTTAAGCTTGTAATTGTATGTTTGTCATAGAAATCATTCATTCCTGAGAGGAAGGGCTAGACGTTGGTGGTGGTGATGATGGCAACTCTCACTACTCATGATGTGTTTGTAAGTGACCTCGGTGTTCCTGGCTGTTGGACATGTAGTGGCTTTGATTTGCCCAGTGTGCAGTTCTGTCACCCAGTTTCCGGCTTTCTCTGAGAAGGAGTTGGTCCATGTGTGTAGGTAGGTGTTTATCAAGTGTACATAGTGGAGAGAGGGAAGGCTGGAACCTCATATGTTAGCATCTTTCAGACCTCCTGAACACAAGCGAGATTGTGTTAAAACAAGTAGAAGGTGATTGTCTGTATTTGTAGCATTTTCTATGTAGGATATTTACATGCTACATAAGTTATGACTGTTATTCCAGTTCTCGCAAATCAGTCACTAGTGTTTTAGGGGTTGGTTAACAAAATAATAATTATGGGAAAGGTATATATCTCTATGAGTTGTGATGGTATTGAGAAACATGATTAATTTACAACAAAATTAAAATATATATTATAACATTAAAATGCCTTTGACGATTAATGTGTTTATAATATAAGAAGCCATTAACTACCTTAAGCCAATAATGTCAAGGGATTGTGTAGAATTGCCACTACTCATATAAAATTGGAGACTTATTTAAATATGTCTATTTAAATAACTATTTAAAATCAATTACACTCGAGGAGTAATGTTGGTCCAAAAGTCTTGAGCGTGTTTCACGAGGACTTGCTGGATCAATACAGGCAACAGCCTATTTATTCACAGTACTTAATAATTATATTCTTGCTTGGTCATTGGATTCTCATTTGTTTAATGAGAAAGGATATTGGATTGACTGTTTTCATTATCTGATCCTTTGACAGTAATTTTGTAAGCGTCCCAGACCTCACAAGCTGGTCTTGGTTTCTCATCATGCAAAAGTTTTTCAAGTGCTGTCAGAAAGACACATGAAGTTTCCTTTCCTCCTTTACCATTTCCATGTTAGTGCCTCAACTCTGTAGCCATAATTGAGGGTGTCATTTCAGATATAATTTGAAGAAAGACTTAGCAAAAGTCATCAGTTTCTGTTTTAACTCTGAATGACATTGTTTTGAATTAAAATTGTCAATATAACATATAATATCCCTCAAAGTCTTTTAGATCAAAAAATTTCAAATTAGTTACTGGTAACAAGTGAAGCTGTTGACCTTAAAATGAAAGGTCAGGAGCTCAGGGTCTTTAACTGCCTTATCAGGCAGCCCCCAGTGGTAGCAGCCCCCAGCGGTAGCAGTCCGTCTCCACTGCTGCAGTGTGTTCTGTTCTGTGTGAAATCGAATTACATCTGACACAGCTTTGGCTGCTCCTTCCTAAGACTTGACGTAGACATTCATTCTGGCATCTCGAGATTGAGATTCACAGTATACAACATTCTGTGGCAAAACCAAATGAGTACCAAGTCCCATTAGTAAAATTGAAAGTTTCACTCTACCAGCCGTAAGAATAAATCTGAATTGCCAAGAATCTGATTGTTAAATGATTGTAATCATTTACTGCCGTAGGCCATAAAAATTAAAAAGCCTAAGTGCTTCTTTCAGATGGAGAAGCAGGCTAGTTTCCCATGGCTACTGTCCTAACCAGATCAGCAGGCTCATTTAAGTGCATGAATTGTGCTTTTGTCCTTGCTGCACAACCAGCTTGTTTCTGCGGCCCCACCTCGTTCTTATCTCCATCTTGAAAAGATTTTTGCTTTACCAGTTTGCTCTGCATGCCTTAGCCTTTATTTGTATAATAGTGATTTCCTTTGGTAGAATGTTTCTGCTTGTGTTTTTTCATTTTTTTTTGTTATAAATTCATTGTTTGTCATATCAGACCATAATTTAAGAAGAGAATATATTATTCTGTGGCGTGAGCATGGGGACAGCCGTGTCTGAATAATAGTAAGATCCACTGCAGTCTGCCTTTGCATGGGTTGTTCACTTTCTTCATGTACACAAAACAGACCTGCAGCCCAGCCTGAAGGGAAAGCGAGTGTGAAGTGCACAGCAGTCTCTGGGCATTTATTCTTCACCAATGTAGGTCCATCAAATGTTTCCTTGTAAGAGGCAACAAACTGTATTCTTCCCGCAGTTTGCCTCTTCACTTTGGGGAAGTTCTGATTTCCGTGTTGTAGATGGCCATATTCGGGGTGGGGGTGGGGTCGGGGTGGCAGCTGTAGAATCTGTGTTCATTTACATCTAGGTATTAGGTCAGAAATTGAAATGTTCTAGATGCCAGTGTGGTTGTTAAGTTATAAATGCAGAGGGATAGATAGACATACATATTGCATAGAACTTGAGACCTGTGTGGTTCTGAGACAATTGACAGGTGTAACAATTTCTGTCGTTCCCAACCTCAGCTCCCCTCAGGATGAGACACTGGGGCTGCTTTACTCTGCCTATCCAGGGGATTGAACCACAGCAGCACTCTAAATTACAGAGTTTGTAGACAACAGACAGCAGCCCATACTTGTGCCCATCCCCCAGACTGGGATTTGAGAGAGATGCATCCTTGCTTTGGGATGTAAACACAAAATGTTTGAGGAAGGTAGAAACTTGTCTCTTATCATCACCTTAGAGCAGAGATTCCTGAGGTGTGTCTCAGCTGTCTACTTATTTCTGTCTTTAATTTCCAATATTTTCTTGTTATTTAATGATTATCTGAAATTGCCAGTCTTTTTTTTTTTTTGTCAGCAAGTCTTGCCCATGCAGAAGTAGAGAACTATTGAGAAGACATCTCCTGACACTGAGAAGCTTTCTCACCCATCTCCTGCCTATAAAGTTGTTTTTTCCCCTGCCCCTCCCCCCTCTATAAAGTTATTTTAAATTACTGTCTTTGGAAATGCCTTCTTGAAATAGAACTTCTGCACTGTGTACTTCACCTATTTAAAATGCACAGTCATGGTGTCCTGTATGTACACTCACACAGTTCTACAGCTTCACACCTGTCACCACAGTTCAGAATGTTTTCATCAAATGAAGTCCGGGTTCCTTAGTCACCTTGCTCATTGTCATCCCACGCCAGTACCTACCCAACTTCCAGGTAACTGTCTCTTCCACCTGTCTCCGGAATTACCTCTCTAGACATTGTATTTAATCAAAAACCCTACAATATGTGGGCATGTGTGGCTTATATCTTTCACTTAACGTATTTTCAGCACCCACCCATATTATGGCCTGTATTAGTACTTAGTTTGACTTATTGCTGAATGTATTAAAGGAGCTGCTTTTAAATGTCATTAGCAGTCGGTGTTCAAACTGGATGATGCCAGTTTTGAAATAAGAACTTCTTCAGAAGACAGCTGCTTTTCTGTTTGCTTCTGAATGTGGTGGTATTGTGTTCCCCAAAATATTGTGCACCCTCATAAACTTATCTGGGGTCAGAAAACAGAACAGCCACTAGATACAGAAGCTAGAAAATGGTGGCACTCACACCTTTAATCCCAGCACTCCAGAGGTAGAAATCCCTCTGAATCTCTGTGAGTTCAAGGACACATTGGAAACAGCCAGACATGGTGACACACGCCTTTAATCCCAAGAAGTGAGCCTTTAATCCTAGGGAGTGATGGCAAAAACAGAAACATATATAAGGTGTGGAGACCAGAAACTAGAAGCATTTGGCTGGTTAAGCATTTGGCTGTTTAAGCATTCAGGCTTTGAGCAGCAGTTCAGCTGAGATCCATTTGGATGAGAACTCAGAAGCTTCCAATCTGAGGAAACAGGATGAGCTGAAGAACTGGCAAGGTGAGGAAGCTGTGGCTTGTTCTGCTTCTCTGATCTTCCAGCATTCACCACCATAACTGGCCTCAGGTTTGTTTTTATTAATAACACCTTCTAAGATTCATGCTACAGACTACGGTCAGCCAGGCATACTGACTCACAGTTCTTTAGAGGAAATGCCAGTATCCCAATTTGATCTTCATATCTGTCTTCTCTCTAGATATGTTGATTTAGCTAACTCACTAATTAAGGATATCTTGAGTTCATCATTTGATATCTTATCCTGAGACATTTAACTAAATGGTTGGAAGGGCAGCTTAATTTAATGACTTAATCGAAAGGTGTGCCAACTCATTGAGTTTCCAACCTATTTTCTTTTTCATTTCTTCCATGAAGACAGTTCTTCTCTGAGCTCATTTCTTTATGTATTAGCTTATTATTTTCAGCAGTAATAACTAGCCTGAATAGTACCATCTTTTCAGACTTGTCATTTACAGTATGTTCCTTCTATTTAACATATATGCATGAAACAGATTACCAGTGTGCTGTGGGATGTTCTGTATGGCATATGTGTTGCTAATTAGTCAATAAATAAAACACTGATTGGCCATTGGCTAGGCAGGAAGTATAGGCGGGACAAGGAGGAGAATAAAGTTGGGAAGTAGAAGGCTGAGTGAGAGAGACACTGCCAGCCGCCACAATGACAAACAGCATGTGAAGATGCTGGTAAGCCACGAGCCATGTGGCAAGGCATAGATTAATGGAAATGGATTAATTTAAGCTGTAAGAACAGTTAGCAAGAAGCCTGCCACGGCCATACAGTTTGTAAGCAATATAAGTCTCTGTGTTTGCTTGGTTGGGTCTGAGTGGCTGTGGGACTGGCGGGTGACAGAGATTTGTCCTGACTGTGGGCCAGGCAGGAAAACTTTAGCTACACCAGTGTACTGACTTTTCCTAGTGAATGCCAAGGTTCTGATGGCACTGGCCCCTTAGACTAATTCTAGACATGGAGCTGAAGGGAGATGCCTTAAGGCATCTGCACACCCTTAGTTATAGTAACAACTCTGAAATCATATAGCTAATAAAAGCCACTTGCCTTATGTGACAGCAGGGGTAGATGTGGTCATACGTTAGGCAAAAGATTGACTGTTATCTGTTGTAAATAAATGGCTTCTCTTTGGGAAGCTTCTATAACAGGAGCTACCACTGCCTGAGACATGCTGTTCTGAAGTCAGGGTCAGTAAGGAATGGAGCCGAACCCTGCAGATGCAAAGGCTCCTCTCCACTCATGACATAGAGCATGTCTCTAGATACTTCATGGGCCAAACAAAGAAGGGGCCCAAGCTTGAAATTTGTGGATGGAAAAACAGTTCGTGGGCATATGCAGAAGAGCATTTGTGATGAAAACTGTATCCATCACAGGAAGAGAGAGAGGATCCACTTTTTCTATCAGTGGACAACTTTGGTTTATAGGAAAACAAGTGAGATGCTAAACAAATACATAGATATTTAACTGTTTCAGAGAAATTCTGTGTGGCTTATCACATTTGTTAGACTTGTTTGTAAGAAAAATAATTCCCTTTATAGAAGGGAATTAATGGAATTTTAAATGTGAGTTGGTATATGAAAGATGAAACCCAAAATGGCCGATTACTGGGAATATGAGAAAACAATATTCTTAAAATTTATTTGGCTTCTGAATTAAATAGTATGATTTTACTTTCTAAAGTAGTTTGAGACCCATTAAGAAACATTAGCACATTAGCCTTTTTAGAATATTATAAATCTTTGAATGTGGGCCAATGCATAAATTTCATTGAGCACAGAGTTTGTTTTGGGAGCATGTAATTTCATTTTATCCCAAAGAGCTTACAAACTCAAGTGACTTTAAACTGTAAGTTTACCAGTGTTATTGTTGTGTTACACTGGTACGTACTAACATAGAAAACTAATTCTACTTAAAAATTACTGTATGTATGTATGGCCCAACATGATTTATGTTTTAAATTGACAAATAAAAATTGTACATATGTACTCTGCACCACATTAATTTCTGTCACATGGCACATTCTGATATAGCTCACTAACCTTATTAATATAAATTACAGACATGTTCATCTTTCTTTTGCTGGGATAGCATTTAAAATATTCTCTGCAATTTTCATAATATAACACATTATTATTAATTATAGTTACTGGGGTGTACAATAGTTTTTTTAGTTCTTTTGGACTTTTTGCTTTTATCTGGCTGACTGAGATTTGTACCACACCCTGACTGAAAGCAGACATACTGCCTCACTTTTGGTCATCATGGTTCTTTTCTCTGCTTCCATGAGTTCAACTTGTTTTGATTATATATGCAGAGAATGCTATGCATTCACTTTTCTGTCTTTGTGTGACTTCACTTAGCATAATGCCGTCCAGGTTCATTTATGCTGTCACAGATGACAGAATTTCCTTTTTTAAGATACTGAATAGTATTCCATTGTATATGTGTACCACGTTTTCATTACCCATTCATCCACTTATGGATAGTTTGACTCAGTATGTTGGCTCTTGTTAATTATACTGCTGTGGGAATGGAGCACAGATGCCTCTTTGTATCATGATTTCACTCCATTTGTATTTATATCCAAAGGGGGCTTTGTGGATCATATGGTGGTTTTATTTTTAATTCTTTGAGATTTCTCTATACTCTTTTCTATAATGACTATAGTAATTTGCAAGTGTGTATAGCAATTCCTTTTTCTGAACATCCTTACCAATACTTGTTATAGTAGTTATGAAGGATATCTGTTATCCTGTGTCTGTAGATTACAATTAACATAGACTATCTTTGCTACCCTAAGGGATCTACAGATTTAGTGCAAATCCCTAGTAAAATTCCAATGACATTTTATCAAAGAAACAGAAAAAAATCATATTCAAGTTTTAAAAAGTGATCTTGGGAATCCAGAGATGGTTTCAGAAAAAAAGAACAAAGCTGGACGCCTCATATTACTAACTTTGAAAATCTACGTTAGCATAACACACATATGTTGGGACTGGGGAGGCGGCTCAGCTGGTGATGTGTGAGCTGCGTAAGCATGAGAGCTCCGTGGTCAGATAACCCAGCCTAAACAGTGGGCTCCAGGCTCAGTGAGAGCCACTGTCAAAAAAGGAATCAGGTAAGTAGCAGCAGAGTAGCCTATCTCCGGGTGATCTCTTACCTCTGCACTTACTTTATATGTTATGCTGTTGAATTGTTTAAACAAATCTGGCCTTCCACAGATGCCCACTTGGAATGGAGAGCACAATTTTAGAAGCCTTTCCATATCATTTCAGTTATTCTTTATTTTTTTAAGGCTGGAATGGCCAGTGACACTTTCTTGATTCTGCTTTGATTCTTCAGTCTCGATTGACTAGTGAAGTTTGTTGAAGACAGTCTTAATCTTTTCATGGCCATGTGTCATTTTGTGCCATCACACATTGGTCTTCTGGAAAATATTGATTCAGTCAGAGATGCTGTTCTTCTAAATAGTGACCCACTTCATTTTGTCAGACCAAAAAGTCACCATTGATCTAGTAAGAATGGTCTTTAAATATTGGAAAGCTGCCACATGCACAGTGTACAGTAGAACGTTACCCATGCTAGGAATTTGACTTGAACCTCCAGGTTTTTTTTTTTTTTTTTTTTTTTTTTTTTTTTTTTTTTTTAGTGTAGTTTATAAAATACTAGGCCTGATTGTTGGATTTTCATCTATATTTGTCATTATACTATTTCCTGATCCTTCCTCTCATCCACTGGTATAACAAAATCTATGGGAGTCTGCTTAAATCATAAAAGGAATTTATTAGGAAAGAAATCTCACTAAACAGAATAGAATCGTTGCATGATCCTGGAAGGCTGAGGTACTATCTCATGCTTTTCTGCTGCCTGAATCAGTCTATACCATCTAAGCCCAGGAGGGAGAGAAGAGAGAGCTCTACGTGCCTCTCTGGTCTTAAAGGTAGCCCGAGGCCATGCCCCAGGGGCTGGTACTTCGAGATTATAGGTAGAACAGTTACCCACTACAGCCTTCCCTTGTCCCCCTGTCTGTCTCCCTTTCTCCAGATAATCCCTAATCCTCATTCATTAATGTCACATGTATTCCATTTCCCTCCCCATCATCCCCTTCTCATGATAGCCTGTACACACACACACACACAAAAAAAAAAAAAAAAATTAAATCAAGATTCTATATATAAGTCATATTTTTTCATTTACTTAAAGATCTTAAATTCCATCAATTTCCTACAAATTTCGTGATTTCATTTTTCTTTATAGTTGAATAAATTCCACTATATATATATGCACCTCATTTCTGTACCCATTCATTAAATTTCTATTTCCTAGTTATTGTGATAATGGAACAATCATCATGGATGTGCAAGTGTTTCTGGGTATGTTGACTTAGAGTTCTTTGGGTGTAGACCAGTTTGGTGATTCTTGTTTTCATTGTATGAGGAACTTCCATACTGAGTTCCAAAGAGGCTGTCCATGTTCATATTCCCGACATCGATGAATAACCACAGTTCCCTTCTCCTTGCCCATATCTTGTTTTCTTGATGGTGAGCTGAGACAGAATCCCAAGTGAGTTTTCATTAGAATTTCCCTGTTGACTAGGGTATCAAACACTCACTGAAGTATTATTGATTATTCATATGTCTTCATTTGAGAACTGTGTGTTCTGTTCACTAGCCTGTTTATTGATTGGATGATAGGGTTTTTGTTGTTCAGTTTTGCATTGTGTATTGTAGGTATTAATTGCATATGATGTGTAGTTGGCAAGAATCTCTTCTCATTCTCCAGTCTTTGTCTTCATCCTTTGCTGGGCAGAAGGTTCGAATCTGTGCAGTCCTGTTTGTCAGCTCCTGACGTCATTTCCTGTGTTGTTGGAGTCCTTTGTTGGACTCTATTGGGAAAATGTCACCCTCTTCCAAAATAGTTGTTTTCATGCTCAAGAATTCAGATGCTTCCCCACCTTTCCCAACACATAATAAGGTTAGTATGTTTCTGTTTCCTTTGGAAGGTTTATTTATTTACTTATTTGTATGTGTGTGAGCCTTTGTGAGCACGCACCATGTGCTTGCTGGAGCCTGTGGAGGGCAGAAGAGGGTGTGGACCTGGAGTTACAGGCAGCTGTGAGTCTCCAAGTGGGTGTGGGAAGCAGAACCTGGGCCCTTTGCAAGAGCACAAAGTGCTCTTAGCCATGAGCATCTCTCCAGGTGTTGTGTAGTTTTTCTACAGTTAGTGTTCCACAGTTGTGTTCACCAGGAGCAGTCCACCCTGGTCCTTGGGAACTGAGCTGTGTTGTTGGTATCCCGCTCCACTGAGGGTACTAATTTGCCTTACTTTACTAATGAACACACTGTAGTATCCTAGTGATCCATTCAATTTTTTTCTTTAGGAATATTTAAACTTCACAACTAATGACAGGAGGATATTGGAGCTAGGATTAATATATATTACATTTTATTCATATACCTCTACATTGATTGCATTAATTTATTTTCATCTTAATATCACAGATGTATTTTTTGGCAGAGAAGTAAAGAGACACTCCTTTCAGTGTGTGTACATAGATATATGTAGGCAGAGCACCCACCGGTGGCTTCTGTTTGTCATAATATTTAGCCTTTACTCTCTTGCTGAGTGTGGCCAACCTCTTTGTAATGTTAATGTCTGATGCCTGAATTGCTGCACTTCTTTTTTGTAAATAAAATTTGAGTGGCATATTATTTTTACATCATTAGCAAGAGAATTGCCTATTTTATGGGCAGGAAAAATGGCATGGGCAGAAGGAACTAAAAATATCTTTATCTGAGTTGCTCAAATTTCAATGCAGTAAAAGTACAAAATCCATCCATTTACATTGATTGTTCTCGAATAAATTAAAACGTATTAGTGATGGCTTGAATTGTCACTTTTGTAAGTCTACAGTGTTGTGTTTATCGTAAGTATTTCCACAGAAGCCTTTATTGAGAGGCAAAAGTTCAAATGGCAGTCACAGAGTTGACACTGCGGACTTGACTCCAGGAATGTACATTTCAGCATGGCACTCGCAGTGACAGGCACAGCTGCCACCCACATGTTAATGGGACTGGCATGCTTAATTTATTGCGGCACTGAAAATGCATGCCTTGCTGCTCAGTTTATTCAATCAAAATAATTAAGAAGTGTTTTTATCTGCTGTTCATTTTAAAGGTAGCAAAGAATGATATTCCATTGAAAGTAAATGTTTAAGTGATAAATTTTATAAACCCAACATTGAATTTGGAAGTGCTTTTGGGAAAAATTTAATTTATAAGAAAGAAAACTCTTGTAATATGGTTATAGCATTTTGAGCTTTGGTTCTGTGCTTGTAATTATTATGCAAATATTATTGCTTCTCCTAAAGACCTTTGTCATGAATTGTATGATAATGGAGCAAGGTTATCGAACACTGCTCTGTAATAGATGTTTCTATGATAGCATTATACCTAGGCCTAAATATAAACTAGCAGTGGTAAATGACTAAAATACTGTATCCAACATGCTTGTTTCTACAGTGGCAGTATTAAAGATGTTTATCCGAATGCTTTAAATCCGTTTATTTTGTACTTTCGAGCCATCCCTGCCCTGGTAAATCTGAAGCAGTGACTGCCGTCAGTTTGTTCCTTCGCTGTCACTGAGATGGTGTCATAATGTTTAGTGGTTTGCTCTTTAACTGTCCACATTTGTTACAGTTCAGTGGTGCATGGGAAAATGCGAGGGACATTGTCTTCCTGCTAATGCATTAATGCTGTGATAATATTTCCCCATGACTTCTTACTCAAGGTCAGCGTAATAAGATTCATTGGTATTTTTCAGAATTTGTTTATTAATCAATACATTTTCTACTGAGACCATTTCCTCACTTTTATTAGGCACTTTAAAAATTTTTAGTTACGTGTATATTGTTATGAAAAAATGACATTGGTACTCTTTTGGTCTTTAATTCTATTTCTCAAAACTATTTTTTAATCCATCTTTTGCAATAAACAAGACAGCTTTATTTATTAGTTCTTTTATTGTTGACTATGAAAATATAACACAATAAAATTCTAGGTTTCTGTGGTCTGTTTTAATTATTTTTTTGTTTATGAGCTATGAATATATAGAAATAACCAAATATTGTCATTTGCACTGATTACTCAATTGTAGCTAGAGTTTTCCTGCCTGGCCCACAGTCAGGACAAATCTCTCTCACCTGTCAGTCCCACAGCCCTCAGACCCGACCAAGAAAACACAGAGACTTATATTGGTTACAAACTGTATGGCCGTGGCAGGCTTCTTGCTAACTGTTCTTATCTCTTAAATTAACCCATTTCCATTAATCTATACCTTGCCACGTGGTTCGTGGCTTACCGGCATCTTCACATGCTGTTTGTCATCATGGAGGCTGGCAGTGTCTCTCTGACTCAGCCTTCCACTTCCCAGCTTTATTCTTCTCCTTGTCCTGCCTATACTTCCTGCCTGGCCACTGGCCAATCAGTGATTTATTTACTGACCAATCAGCAACACACTTGACATACAGACCATCCCACAGCACTCAATAATCTTCTCTCATTCATAAGATGTGTTATAGTTCACGAGTTGCCCTTGTCATGGTGTTTATTCCGTCTTGATGTCTTGATTCCCGTTCTGTTGGCAGATCCTTTAGGGATTGTCTCATTTACAGAAGAAATAGAGTGTGGTAATAGTTGCAGCTAAGCTCACACAGCTTCAGATCACATTCCACTTTTAAGGTCTCAAGTGCGGGTTCTTTGTTTATTCTCTTTCATGTTTACTGAAATCCTGAAGAATGTGTATTACTGTTCTAATTATGGAGCTGTGGTGTTAAAGCAGCTGAGTCACCAGTGCTGCAGGTAATAGTTCCTGTCCCTCCCTGTGTTAGTCCATCTAAAGCAACAGGCTGGTTGTTAGTTCATCACAGGTCAGCACCAGCCCTACTCTGCATCCAAACATGCAGTCTTCTCTCCGGCCACTAGAAATGTTCACCAAGGTAAGAGGTTCCCTGGTCTATGTGCTTTTTCCTTAAACTAAATGTCCTCATTCCATATGTGAATATTTGCATGGGATAATCTTCTTTGGTTGGTTTGACATGAAACAATATGTGCTATATTTTTAATGATGTTCTGTGCAGTTTCAGACTGTATGTCATCAGTGACCTATAATCATTTCCACATCAGTTTCGGACCTTTAAAGGATTGATAATTTGTGATGCGAATCAAACTGTCGAAACTTATGTTCAAGCACTCTTAAATTCTGAATTGTCAGCTTTATATGCACAGCAATTAACTTACGTTACTTGAAGCTTTCTTCCTATAATGATTTCCCAGGAATACAGTTCAGAAATCTGAACGCTTATGTTCAGATATTCTCAACTAGTAACATAAAAAATTAACTAGAAAATAATATCTGAATTATGCAGTCCTGAATCACAATCTCAATTTGAAATGCCTCCACAGGCCAAATGAGAGGAATTTTCCATATTGAATACTTTCTTCAATACTTTTTGACAAAAGATTATGATAACTATGTACTGTTTAGCACTAATTGTCAACTTTGTACAGACTAGAATCACCTTTTAAATGTTTTTAAAGTATTTAAACTTTTGGTGTGTGTGTGTGTGTGTGTGTGTGTGTGTGTGTGTGTGTGTGTGTTGACTGCGTGTAGGAAGTATTTAAACTTTTGGGGTGTGTGTGTGTGTGTGTGTGTGTGTGTGTGTGTGTGTGTGTTTTGACTGCGTGTAGGTCTGTGCACCCCTTGCCTGCCTAGTGCCTGTGAAAGCAAGAAGAGGGAGCAGGGTTCCCTGGAACTGGAGTTACAGATGGTTGTGAGCCACCATGTGGGTGCCGGGAACTGAACCCAGGTCTTCTGGAAGAGCAGCCAGTGCTCTTAAATCACCAAAACACCTCTCCGGTCCCCAGAACCACCATTTTCTCAATCAAGGAATAGTTTTATCAGTTTGACTAGCATGGGGATTGCACTGATGTCATCAGGAGGCCCAGCTCACTGTGGGGTGCACCTTTTCCTGGGCTGTGTAAGGAACATAGCTAAGCCTAACGTGAATAGGCCAGAATGGAATCTAGCAAGCAGCATTCACCATGGTTTCTGTTTCATCTCCTGCTCTGACTTCCCTCAGTGATGGATTGTGCCCTGGAAGTATAAGCCAAATAAAGTATAAACCCTTTCGCCCTCTCAGCTTCCAGTGACCAGAGTGTTTTATTACAGCAACTCAAAGCAAATGAGAACACCATATATTACAGAGGCCTGAATATGTCCAGTAGAGTTCAGAAATTACTGAAAACCTCTATTCATATTTCTAGTAATTTTAATGACAATGTGTGGATAATAACTAGTTTTTAATGTTGAGTAAAGATGTATAAGTAAATGTATTTGGCATGTGAAAATATGTATCACTGTCATTATATTCAATAATTTGTTGGAAATTTTAAGTTCTTTTGCTGTTATAGAAACTTAAGTTATAACTAGATTTAAGTTCAAGGAAAGTTTCCAAACAAATTTAAAGTATACAACATTTTTTTTCTAAATTTTTAGTTTCTAAAGATTGTTATCTTAATTTTTTTTAGAGTTAGTGATTTTGGTAGATTATGAAATGAGTAGGCAAAACTGGAAAAAAAACTTCTACTGATAGTTACTTGGGATAATTGTAAAATTTATTTTCAATTCTTTTGATAGTGTGAATTTATTATATTTTAACTAACCTTCAAATGCAAAAATTAATTTGAAATGTTTACCTGAATTTTTTTTGTTTGTTTTTGTTTTTTTTCGAGACAGGGTTTCTCTGTGTAGTTTTTGGTGTCTGTCCTGGATCTTGCTCTGTAGGCCAGGCTGACTTCGAACTCACAGAGATCCTTCTGGCTCTGCCTCCCAAGTGCTGGGATTAAAGTTGTGCGCCACCACTGCCCGGCCTGAATGTTCTTAAGATATCAACACTAATAATATGAGTTATGGTTTGTGAAAATTCTGATTTTTACAAACGACATAGGATTTTACTAGGAGCACCGAGGTCTCAGTGTATTGACAGCACGTCTTTTACTTCACAAGGATGAGCAGGCTCACCTTCTAGTGCTACTCCACCTGCTCACATGATCTAGAACAGTCCACTCAGTGGGCAGAAAGTGTGACGAAGGCTTCGCTGGGTTCCACACAAAGACGCTCTTCCTGGATCTGCAGGAAGATCTCTGTACAAAGTACTTCACTCTAACTGCTGCGCTGACTATAAAGTGATAGTGTTTAGTGTAGATATTTGAAAGATGGCTGAATAAATATTCGTTTTGTGAATCACTGTAGTAAACATGAAAATTATGTCAGAACTCACATTTTAAAGCAGACTGTTATTGCTCTTGGTTCAGAATTAGACACAGTACATCCTATCGCCTGCCGCTGTGATGCCTACTTTCTTCTCTTCCCTTTTGGCCCAGTATCCCGAAAGACAATGAGCAGTGTGCAGTGAGGGGAAAGCAAGGGTTAAAAACTGAGTTTTGACCCGACCGTCTGTGTAAGACAGACACACATCTGTTTGTGCCAGTCTGGTGTAAAGGGAAAGACATGCTGTGTGTCACCTCTCCAGGACAGGTAGAAAGAGCAGGTAGTGCCTCTAGAGTGACCCCTTGAGTTTCGTTATGGGAGCACATGTTTGCACTGTTCCTGTGAAATTGTGAGAGGAGTCTAGACAGCTAACATGAAATTATTAACAGTAGAAATAAAATCACTTACCTTTTAGTATACCGAATTCTGTGATAAGAGCTGTTAAAAATAGGCTGTTTCCATTTTTCTTTACAAATGGCGAAGCATGTAAAATTATTACTATCATTTAATAAGTGAAGTTTATAGCTTAAGTCATGTCCACAGATGGCAGGGCTCAAAGAGAAGGAAGCAACATAGAAGCAGAGATTATTGTAACAGTAACAAGCTTGCTCCTGCTACTTTCTGTCCTGTGTAGCTGCCAAAGCAAGAGCAGATCCAAAATGGACGAAACTTCAATAGACCGATGAAAGTGATCGACTTATGAATTAACTTTACATTACACAGCCTCAGTCCCAAGACTTTCAATTTCTCCATATAGCTTTGTTTCTATGGAAAACCAAACCACAGCCTCATCAGGGAGCATTCAGTTTTCTCTGAGAACTCCATACAATGTTATTTGTAGTGATTTATAGTTTTATCTTTATGAATAAAAAGCTTTTTATTGATATTCTTTAAATGAGGTAGTAAGAATAACATGGTGACTAGGTTCCAGTTTGTCTGCACTCAGAAGCCAATCAAGGTATTTCATTAATGTCCCTGTATTTGTTTTTTTATTTGTAAATTAGGGTACTGTAAGACAAATTGCTAAATGGTCTTATTAATAAAAAACCTTGAGCCAGATATTGGGGTGAAAGTCAAGAGATCAGAGGAATGGGACAAGCCACAGGCAACCTCACCTCACCAACTCCTCAACCTCCCAAGAGACCTACTTCCTGTGTACCCACGCCTGTGTGCCTTTCTGTCCTGCCCTCTTACTTCGTCTGTCAGTCCAGCTACATCACTTCCTCCTTCTGCCCAGCTCTGTCACTTTCTGTCTGTATAGAACTCCATGTTTAGTGCTGGGATTAAAGGCGTGTGCCACCATGCCCAGCTCTGTTCCCAGAGATCTGAATGGATCTCTGCCTCCCAAATGCTAAGATTAAAGGCGTGTGCTACCATTGCCTGATTTCTATGTTTACTATAATGGCTGGCTTTTTCCTCTGACCCTCAGATAAGCTTTATTGGGGTACACAGGTAAACTATCACCACAGGGTGCATAGTGTAACTACCTGAATTGTGACGCACAGTAAATAAACTGGTAACCCCGGGAAGTTTTAGGTATCCTTAGGGCTTCTGGTGAGGCCCCCTTCTCTCAAAGATCCCCCTACCTCCCTGTAGTACTACAGAAGATCCAAGCTTTTAAAACATCGGCCTCTAGGGGGTGCTCATCCAAATCTTAAAAATGTTCGAATGGTAGGCTAGATATTGTAAAACTGCCCTGCCTACTTTACTGACAGATCTGAAGAATGTTTGAAAATATCTGCAAATTAAAATAGGAAAAGTAGCTCAGTTTTCTTTGATCTGACTGGATAGAGCCAGTAGAATTGAAAATAAATACAAGTGCACGAAACATTTATATAGAAATGCCAGAAACATAAAATAACAAAATGCCAGGAAAACTTTTTGCATAAATGAGTGAAATCGTAGTTTTACTATGTTTTTGATATCTATGCCAAGCAGTTTGGTGTATATATGGGCTTAGGGAGGGCTCAGAAGTCAACTCCCCGGCTTCCCGTCGCTGCTGCCAGGCTTAGCATTTGTAGCAATGATGTCATTTCTATAATTTTTCGGAACTCATTAAAAAAGCCACAGAGGGGAAAAGAAAAAAAGAATGGATAAGCGCTTGGATGCACCCACAGATAACACACGCTTGGGCTGGGGAAGGACTTGTGGATATAAGACAGTTCCTGAAAACAAACTGAAGCTTGCCTTAAAATATCCCATCATTAATTTATATAATATTCTATACAGTAATAATTGCAGGGATGGAAAAAATCAATACTTTCTGGCAGAATCAGTGGAGATTGTGACTACAAAAATCTGTGTAAGAAAGTATTTTGAGATGATGAATCTGTCCCATATTTTGATTGTGTAAAAACTATACAAGTAATATTTGTGAGCTAAAGTTAATAAACTATTTATATGTGCTAAAAATAAGAAGTGGAAAAGGAACATTAAAAGTCTCTTTCTCTATATATATATATATACATTAAAATTATTTAAGTGTCTAATTTCAGAACATTTTTAATGTTAAAAGCTAAAGTATTACAAAAATTTTATATACAGATCAGTAGAGAGATTAATCTAAAATAATTTTGTATAATACATTGATCTAAAAGAAAACTTTAAATGATAGATACAGTAATCCATTTACCATAGTATTTGAGTACATATAAAAATAGACTACTTAACTGATTAAAATTTATCATTTAAAGCTTACTTCTATGCTAGAAGAGAAACATAAACAAATGTCAAGGAGAAAGGTATAAATTCAAACAGAAAAGGATAGAGAAACAGAAATTTAGATGTGATAGTCAAAGCATGCACATGAACAGTGTACACTGCAGTGACGCAGTAGAAATCAGATGTCATAGTTAAAGTCAGACACAGGAAGAGCATTCACTGCATAGCATTAGGGTGATCTGAGTGGGTTAATAGAAAATTTGACTCCTTCTTTCAGTGAAATACTCTTAAAATAGACTAGGCAATAATGGGAACAAAAAATACAGAAGGTTCCATCACATATGAAGCACCAAGGTAGCCTTTGGAAACCTTCCTTTCTAGTGGACCAACTGTGGAAAGCTTCCTCAGGCTTTCAGAGGGCTGTGAGAGAGAGGATAGAATATTCCAGTAGAATGCTTCTCTCTGTAGGAAGCATTTCTTCTAAGAGGGTGTTTTGTATCGGGGATGCGCTTTACTCCACCCTCTATAGGTCTTAAGATGCTAGCCCTTAGATTCCTCACCCAAGAGAGGGCTCTCTCCGCCTTAACTGTCCTCTCTTAAACAAGTATTTCAGTCAACTTAACCCAACTATGTGTATGAATGTGGAGCTTTTCTTCTTGCATCTGTGTTTGCTAACATGTCAAACAAATTCTCAATCAAGGAAAACTGGATTATAGTTACATTAATATAATATAAAATAGAATCTGTATTAATTGATAGAAAACCTTCACTTGTGATGAGCTATCTTTATTAGAAGAATATAATAATTCTAAATTGTAATCCCCTGATAGCATGCCTTCATCGTTACATGTCAAAGATTCCATTAGAGAAAATTTTAAACGTATCTCTCCCCATATGTGATAGGTCAGGGAAGAACAAATCATTAAAGAAAGAAATGATTTTGATTGAATACAACAGATCACAGGGAGATATAAGAAATATTTAACCATGGTTCCAAAAGAGGAATAAACATTTTTAAAAAGTATTTTTATTTTTATTCTTTGGGAATTTCAAATAATATCCCGACAGTCCTCCCTGTAAGTTCTCCAGATCTATCACCAACTCCCCTCCCCTCCCCCCCACATCAGCAAAATTATATCCGTTCTTGTTTTTTTACAGTCCACGAGTTAGTTTGTTCTGTTTATACTCCTGGGTGAGAGGACATGTACTGGAGTGAAGCTGACTTACAAGAAGCCACAAGCTTAAAACCAACCCCCTTCCTCTCCAGAAGCCATCGGCTGTCTAGGGTGCCTCAGTTAGTGCTGCATCCAAAATCCCTTGCAACTACAGAACATGAAAACTTTTAGGCACTAGGCAGTATTTATAAGAATTTTAACAAGCCGGGCGGTGGTGGCGCACGCCTTTAATCCCAGCACTCGGGAGGCAGAGCCAGGCGGATCTCTGTGAGTTCGAGGCCAGCCTGGGCTACCAAGTGAGTTCCAGGAAAAGGCACAAAGCTACACAGAGAAACCCTGTCTCAAAAAAACAAAAAACAAAAAAAAAAAAAAAAAAAAGAATTTTAACAAATGTGAACAAACCCATCTCAGAATGCTTTTAGGAATCCGTTTCATACAGACTACTTTGTTTCTCAAATGAGAACCAGAAATCTAATTTGAAAATGCCAGGAATTGGGGGATAAAAGCTTAAAAGCAAGCACAACCTAATATAGCAGAAAGGAAATTGAGCTAGAAATCGTAAAATACTTGGAGTTTGATACTGGAATGTGGCTTATCAAAGCTGCCGAGATGTTGCAAAAACATTACATACAGAAAAATCTGTAGAGTTAAAATTGTCATACATAAGCTATGGATTAATGAGCTGTGTAGCCACCACAAGAAACTTGGGAAGAAAATCAAAATGAACCCAAATAAAATAGAGAAGAAAATGAAGTTTTTAGCACAAGGTAATGGAAACCATTCAAAGGACCAAGTAAGACAGGTCCCACAACCAGGGTTCTGAAAGAGCCATAGGTCAGCAAGACAAACTGTAGTGTTAACGAGTAAAATGGAAAAGAGACAAACAGTGCACACTAACCACGAAGGTGATAACATTATGTGTTGTCTTAGCTCTCCAGTAAAGAAACAATTAGAGATATATGGCTTATCCTGGGACTCCAGAGGCTGTGCGGGGAGAATCTTATGTTCAGGACTAGCCTGTGATACATGGGGAGACACTGTCTCAAAAGGACAAGACATACAAAAGTCTCTCCTTATATGACACTGTTTATGGATTTGATGTAACTCAACAGGGCTAGCCTGTCTCTCCTTTCTGGGACACTGTTTATGGATTTGATGTATCTCAACAGGGCTAAGCCTACACATTAGACCCAGCTTGGTAGCCAGTATTCTGCTTAAGTAAGGACTCTGAATACTTTTAGGAGTTTATAAAAATATTTAAACTTTGTATTTTACAATCCGAAGAGAATAAAGTCATGATAAACACATAATAATGAATCCTGAATTTTTTTTCTTACACACAGACATACAGAGAGAGAGACAGAGGGAGATGGAGATAGAAACGGAGGTAGGGGAGGGAGGGAGGGGATTTAGGGATGGCGGAAGAGAGAGATATTGAAAATTTTTTTAGGGATGAAGTTTTTTTAAAAAGGCAAACGATCCACTTAAGTATAGCCTTGTATGTTTCAATGTATAATATAAAATTATAAATGCTTCAAGCCATAGTATAGAGGATATGTACTATGTGGTTTTACACAAATATGAGTATGTCTAGTATGTGTTCCAGCTACATCTTAAAATATTTAAAAATATATGTGTGTGAGCATGCTTGTGCATACCAAAGGACACATGTGGAGGTCAGAGGTCAACTGTGAGGAGTTGGTTCTTCTTCCACTACATTGGTTCTCCTATGTGTCGAGCTTGGGTCTCAGGCTTCGTGACAAATGCCTTTATCCGCTGTGACATCTTGCCAACCCCTATGAATTTTTAAATATTATTACAATATAAATTGTTACCAATAGGCATTTATGTCCTATAGTTGTAAAACACTTGAATATTAACATTGCTTGAATGACATCATTTTTAGAAGTGTTGCTCAGTAACAGAATATTCTGATATATTTTTAACATAGGATGTGGAACAGATGGTCCTAGTGTGCAGGCATTGGCTGGCACGGACTTATCTCAGCAGAATATATCAGTGTCTCTCCAGCTTGCTTCTGTGACATCACCTGGGTAGCCTCAGATAGACCCAAACCGAGTATTTGCAGGACAGGCCTTAGGCGAACTCTGCCCATCCCAGCCCTTCCTTTCTTCCTTTTGACATGTAACGGTTTAAGTGTTTACCACACATTACTCCATGGGCTACATGGTACGCAAAAGCAGTTCCTGTCCTGAGATACAAAGTGATGAGGCCTCAGGACGGAGTCTCTCTCTCTTGTTTGTTTTGTTTTGTAGAGTATATTTGTTTTTCATTATTGCTCACTGTTTCTAAATTGCATCCACTCACTCTATCGTATGTATTTCTAAGACGATTTCTCAGTTCCCTTCAGATGATGGAAATGCTTTTGGTTGCTACAATTTTACTGTTCTAACATTAAATGAAAATTAAAATGAATATGCCCTTGGAAACTCAGTGACCCTTAGAAGACAAAGAAGTTGTAACAAGCTGTGTAGGCTGGCAAACCAAATCCATGCCCAAGAGCTGGACAGAGCTAAGTAAATTCATGAGATCCTAACTTTGTCTTAGCTGATATTTTACAATTTTAGTGGATACATTTGGTTTTCTTCAGTAACCATGCGACGACACAATTGATAAGAATGTCACATGATTTTATATAGAAACTGGAATCAAATTCAAGCAATTCTATGAGAGATGAAATTTTCTCTAACAGGTGTCACGGCACATTATTTCATTTTCAGTGAAAGTTTTGCCTACTGTGTAGATATTCTGTTATCATCCACATAGTTTACTTTGTATGTAATTTTCTTCAAAATTGATTAACTTTGGGCTGGGGGAATGATCACAGTGTCCTTGAAAACCCTGTTCTTCTCTCCTCTTAACTTCATCGAGGATTATCTAGAATCCAGATGCTGTGTGTGACTGGACTGACCCTGTAGGTGTAGGCCCTTGACCTCAGTGAACAACCTCCTCTCTCTCAGGAGGAGATTGAAAAGCCTGTGGGAACCAGCATCTGTTACCACCTGATTTGTCTGACGAGGCCTCTTCCCTCACCTCCTGGGTTTGCGTTTGTCTCCCTTGACCACACAATTTCTTAATCATGGTTTCTGGGTCAGGGATGTGGCTCTGTTGGTAGAATGCTGGTATGAGTGAAGCCCCGGGTCTGACTTTGGCACCTTATAAAGTGGGTTCTCTGCTCTCCTGTGATCCCAGTGCTTGATGAGTGAATGCAAGAAAGAGCATCAGGAGTCCAGCTTCATCTTTGTGAGTCTGAGGCCAACCTGGACAACATGAGACCATGTCTCAAATAACAACAGCGACTATTTTATTATTACTACTATTACCGTTACTATCATTATTATTATTTTTCTGCTACTAAATATATCATGTCACCAGAAACTGGCATTTATCTGCCACCAAGATACCTAACATGTAAGCTGTCTCAAGTAGTTCATACAGCAGTCCTTCGTTTTCATAACACATCCCACCACAGTACACACCTGCTCACATATAGTCAGGCCTTCTTAGTAAGTATGTATGGAGTGCGACTAAAGATAACTCATAGCAATGTCATGTGTGGCCTGTAAAGAGTGAGACAGATTGTTTTCTGTCCCTGTTTGTATTGTTTTGTGGGGGATGGAGGGAATTACATATAATCAGATTTATAAATTGCTCAGCAGACAAAGTGGCACAGGTCCATTCGAAATATCAGCTGCTCGGGTAATGATTATACTTAGAATTAACAGGAATTTGGCTCAAATCATTGATGTTTGGGCCTCTGTGTTGCTTAAGCATCTGTCTGTGAATTAGCTTTTATAATGTTTCAATATGTTCCTGTTCGTGTTTAGCATATTTGGTTCTGTTAGAATAATGAGGAAAGAGCCATAACATTCTCTAATGTTGAATGTTTCCCCAGAACAGGCAGAAAATTAAATTATTTTAAGATTTTCTTAACAAATTGGCTTTTCATCTTATTCAGAGTTGATATTGTCAGTAAAGTTTCTTCATTTTTTTGAGTATGCAAACATTTTCTCAGCGTATGCAAACCAAATTAAATCCCACTTGAGACAAGAATGAGTGAATTGTTACAGGAAAAGAAAATATTTTATTACTTATTTATATAGATGAATATATTACAAAAATGAACTTTTCTCTAACTCTGTAATGTGATTTTGGGCTTAGATATGAATTTGGTGACATCTCTCATCTAGCACTGATGTAAGAGTCGGTTTCAGAAATCACTCAGTAAACCTGGCCCCTCTCCATTGGTGTCTCCTCAGCAGAGCAATCTTCCCGTGTCTTGCTATTTATCAAGTCTTTCCTCCATTCAACCTTCATAGTGCATGCCTTGATAACAGAGATACTACATGACACAATTTTGACAAACTGTTTGTACATGTGTGGGTGTGTTTGAATGTGCACACTTGTGTTTGTACATGTATATCTCAGAAAATGATCTTGGCAGTCACTTCTCAGGCACGTTACATGTCTCCTTTCCTTTCATTAGACAGATTCATGTAGTATTGAGTTGAAGTTTTAGTGTGTTGTTATTAAGATACGAGGAGTGATTTTAGTCTCTTAGAATTTTTAAAGATTTTTGTGTGTCCCAGGATGAGATCTGCTTTAAAAAATAAACACCTTCCATGTGCTGCTGAGTGGGATGTGTATTCTTTGCTGGTTTGAGTATTCTATAGATATCTGTAAAGTACATTTAATGTATGATGTCAATTTATTCTGGTGTTTTCTGTTTATTTTTTGGTTCAGATGACTGGTCTGATAGAGAATGTGGGATATCAAAACCTACTATTAGTGGATTGCTGTTAATCTTTCTTTGTCTCTATCTCCCCTAGTAGATTTTTGTGTGTGAAATGCCCTGGAGTTTGGTGCATATATGTTTATGATAGTAATGTCTTCTTGTTTAGCTGCCCCCTGATTAAAATGAGCTGTCCCCTCTTACCTCTTCAGGTTAGTTGTGGTTTGACGTTTGTTATGCAGATGAAGTCTCTTTGGAAGCCTTGCCTCCTTGCTTCCCTGTCCCATTAGGATGGAGTGTCTTGTTCATCCTTTTACTCTAAGGTGGTGCGTATCTCTAAATCTATGATGAATTTCTTGTCGTCAGCAGATGGATTCTGTTTTGTGATATACTCAGTCAGCCTCTGTCTTTGATTGGAGAATGGAGGTATTTAAAGTCATCATTGGAATATGTGTGCTAATTGTGGTCAGGGTGTGGTTTGGTGTTTGTGTTTTCATTGGTACTTTTTTTCTTAATGATTATGGCTTGTTTCTCTCCACAGTCTGTTATGCTCATTCCTGTCTTCAGCCTGAAACATTACTTCCTTCATTTTCTTTAGGTTTGGTTTGCTGGATTTCTTTTTCTTTTAGTCTATTTATACAATGGAAAATTTTTCTTTTTCATTCAGTTATGGTAGATAGTATTGCTGAGCATATTAGCCCAGGCTGGCAGTCATAGTCACTTAGGACTCGGGATACATGGTCCAGGCTCTTCTGGTTTTCAGAGTTTCTAGTGAGAAGCCACTGTTGGTTAGATAGCTTCTCCTTTATGTTTCTTGCATTGTTTCTCTTGGGGCTTTCAGAACACTTTCTTTGTTATGTGTGTTAGTGTTTTAACTATAATATGCCACAGGGATTTTCTTTTTTGGTCTTATCTATTTGGTGTTCTCTTGTTTTTTTTCCAACTTTAGTAGTGTCTTTTTTCGGGACATTTTCTTCTATGATTTTGCTGAAGATCTGGTCAACGCCATTGACTTGGGATTCTTCTCCTTTATCTGCCTTTAATTCAGAGTTGTTTTTTTTTTTTTCATGATGTCCACATTCCCTACATGTTTCTTCCCTGTGTTATGTTTTAATTTTCACATTCCTTGATTGTCTAGTGTAGAATCTCTACTCTATCTTCAAATCCTGATATTCTGTCTTTGATTAATCTACTTGCAAGGATTTCCTCGAATTTTCTAGTTGAGCTGTTAGCCTTAGCTCCTTCTTTATTTCAGTTGGAGTCCTCCTCATCAATGTTTCTGTCTGCTTACTGAATTCTGTTCTCAGTTCCTGGATCATCTTCATCATTTCCATTGACCTTATCTATAGCTAACATGTGACTTTCTCAGTTTGAATTATTTCATCCAGTATTTTGTTTTCAGGCTCACCCACTTATAGTACAGGTCACACACACACACCCTACAGTTTATCAGTTCACACACTGATTAATATGTAGGATGTTTGTATATTTGTCTGCTAATGCAGTAAACATGACATATTTGTTTTATCATAGCTTTTCTCCCCATTCTTTGGGAAATATTCCTGAGTGGAGGGGGAAGCTCCTGGTTATATGGTTACTCTATGTTTAAGTGTTTGGGGGAACATCAAAATGTTTTCCACAGTCTAAAAATGTACATTTTACCAGCAAGGAATCAACATTATAATTTCTCTACAGTTTTGCTAAAACTGAATCTTCTGTTTACAATTTAGAGCCACTGCCGTACGTGTGAATTGGTTATCCTCAGTATGTCATTGTGAGTACCCGTAATAGATAGAACAGGGAGCATCTTGCTATGCTCCCATTGGCCAGTTGTTTTTCTCTTTTGGAGAAATGTTTGGTCATATACTTTGCCTATTTCTTAGTTGTGTTGTTCGGTTTTTAGTTGCTGTATATAACTCAAAAATCTGTTCAGATACTGACTCATCAAATATGTATTCTATAAATATTTTCTTCCCATTCTCTAGGAATATATTTACTTTCTTGAGCATGTTTTTAATGCGAAGTTTTATTTTACTGTAATAATATTTGCACCACTTTAGTTAGTTGTAGGAATTAAATGAGTGCGATCTGGAACTATAGGAGCTCCTCAGAACACTTTGTGATGGAAATCGATGTATATGGCTTGAAGTTAATAGTGAAACACACCCCTTTGTAGTTATTCTGTTAGTGCTTGGTAACTCTATACCCTCATCTCTTCAGAAACATTTATTTTTTGAAAAATAATGGTGCAGATTGTTGGCATGACAAGCCAGATGTCGCACTGTTTTGGACCATCTGAGATTAGCCTAACAAAAGATTCGCTTTAGCAAGCAAGCCATGTCCTTGGTGTAAAGAGACCGTCCTGGGACTGTTGTACACCCATTGATCATGATAGCATACATGATACATTCATTTGGAAGATTAAAGGACTCATGATTGATAGTGACTTTCCTCATGTCACAGAAGGAATAATGTCTGTGCTTGGAAGTGATTTGACAATACCTTGGTATTATATTATATTAAAAGAACATGATTTTTGCATCTCTGTTCTTTTCTTATAATCAGATAAATAGGGTTTATGTAGGTGAGCAAAATTTGCTGTTCCCAAGAGATTTTATTGGCACAAAGGAAGCTTTGCATTTTCTACAAAATTGTAGTCTTCAAGATGTTTCTCATTCTCAAGGAAGTCCTAGTCTGCAATAGTACAGAAAGACATCCTTGAAAACACAGTAACTAGGTGACAGTGCATTTTTATTTCTTAGATTTTGTCTTCCTAAGGACAGTTATTGATTTCTCTCTCACTGATATAAGCATCATATGCCATGTGATTATGCAGATAGCATGCTTGCTATCTACTTAATTTACTATTCCGTACACATGCCACACTCCAGACATTTGGAGTCCTGTCTGGGACCACAGGAGAGCAGGCCGCAGACTGTGCACATTGAAAGCAGGATTGCCTCCTGACGTAGTCCATTGCAATGACTTGTTTAGGATAGGCAGGCAGGTATGTTTCCTTCACATACTTAACAGAGAAATGATCATAAGTCTTTCTGAAAGTCATCTACATTTGACAGCAAAAGTAGACTGTGATTAGTAGGGGTTATGATGTTTGCTTAATGTTTTTATTTTGGCTTCAAAAAACAAATTTGTTCACCTCCAGCATTTGAATAAACTTAGACTTGTCTGCGAGCATATTTTGAAGAGAAGGTCGTCTACTTTAATAGCATAATTAGATCACCATAAAAGGGGATGAAGGAGCCTATAACATAAAAGCTACTTTCTTCAAAAGATATACACCCTATATCCCTGACACTAAAGTTCTTCACAGTGCTTCATATTGAATCTTGTATGGGATAATGAATAAAGGCATGGGGCCACAGCTTTCAAAGTTTTCCAGCAATCCAGAAGACACTTCCAGCCTTTGCTCATGTTCCACAGCACTGGCCTAAAGATGTCTGGGCTTTTATTCTGTAATGTAAGTCCTTGCCTATTAAATGCCTGTGAAAAGGAAGATGTCTTGGCAAAGCAGGAGTCATGATGCAGACATGATTAGTACAGTTTTGATGGCATGTCATCCAGCCCATTCTCTAGTTGTTTCAATACTTGGGCATTGGTAATCATGGTTTGTCAATGGACACTTGGATCAGAAGTGTATTACCAAAGCCAATGAACAGAAGAACTGTGCAGGTCTGTGGCGATAAGGATCACTCAAATTTCAAATCTCAACACCCTTTCCCCATCTCATATACATTGTGATGGTAAATTTTGTTCATAAAAATATATATGTCAGGTGCCACCATTAGGTATTCTGGAAGGAACAGTTCAAGATTAAAGGGCCTTCCACACAGAGGGAATCTGATTGGCCCACAAGACCACGGCACAGACAACCTCTCACCTGGTTCTGCTTTGGTGTTGGTGTGGGTTCCACCAGTAGACGTGGGTTTCTGTGATGATCTGGTGGTTATTTATATTTTCAGCCTTTGGTGGCTTTATAAATGGTCTTTATTATGATGTATGCATCATTTCTTCATGGGTTTTTTTTTTCATGAAGACATCTTTTTGTTGTTTTATTATCAAATGCCTGTCCTGTGTCATTGTAATGATTGTCTTTCAAACTTCACTGTACTGTATTATGTCATCTTCATTGATTTGCTTACGTTGAACTATCATTTCATCCCTAGAGTGATTTGTTTTGTCATTGATGAATTATCTTTTTTTAAATAACAGAAAACACTTCACTGAAACATAAGATCTATAGAAGAAAACCATGTAAATAAACATCAGTAAGCACATACTAAATGTTAACAGGGCAGCCCTTCCCCAGAACTTTCTCAGGACAGACCAACTTAAACACAGTGCCTGGCATGTACTATAGTTTATATTTTGGAAAGCACAAAAGCAAGGCAGAAGGGCATATCCAGATTGAGGGTACACTCAGGACAGCACTCAGCATATCCTTTCATCGGATTGGATTCTATAGCTCTGATCTGACATCCAACTAGAGTAAACATGTCTTATAAATTGAGTGTAAATATTTAACACAGGAGGCATGAAATCACATCCAAGAACAATCCCAGGAACAAAATGCACCTGAGGTAAAAGGCCCTCTGCCTTTTTTCCTGGAGTTGCTCTCACAGTTCCCCAAGGCCCTGTTCACCCTGCATCCCTCCTTTGCCAGTGTTCCAACACCACATTCGTTACCATCTAGCTCTTTTTTAAGCTTTTTAAACCATTCTTTGAGCTGATAGGTCCTGCAAGTTATACATGGTTGGTGTGCCTTCGTCTGTGCATTGAAGATTAGCTTTTATTCTGGTCTGTAAGCTGGGTTTGTTGTCTTTCCAGAACTTATAAACGGGCTGTTAATTCCTTGGAGCCTTGAATTACTTTCATAGTTTAGCACTAGATACCAGTTTACTTCCCGCTGGGTTTGCTCCAGGCCAGCTATTGGTATGTTGTTATTTCAGAGTTTGAAGACAATTGAAGCCCATGTTTCTCCAAAATACACAGTTGGAATGTTTTACTCGTAACCTGGAGAGGTACCTCCAGTGCTCTGGAGCGGTGAATGCCCTGGCATCTTATCAGCAAGCTCTCTTTATAGTCAGGGGCTGTGAGAGTCTGCTCTGTTCTCATGACCATGCCAGTAGTAGCCAACTAAAGCAGTTTTGCTCACAAGGATGTGCACAGCACTGTAACATGAATGCTAAACAGTCTTATTAATAAAAAAAAAAATCCAGAGCCAGATATTGGGGTGAAAACTGAAAGATTAGAGGAATAAAACAAGCCACAGCCAACCTCACCTGGCCAACTCCTCAGCCGATCCTGTTTCCTCAGACTGAAAGCCTCTGAGTCCTCACCCATGAGGGTCTCAGCTGAAAAGCTTAAAAGCCTCTAGTTCCTGATCCTCATGCCTTATGTACTTTCTACTTCCTGTCATCACTTCCTGGGATTAAAGGTGTATGTCCTTCCCAAGCAAAGACAAGATCTCAACTGCTGGGATTAAAGATGTGTGACACCACACCTGGCTCTGTTCTCAGTGTGGCCTTGAACTCACAAAGATCCAGACAGATCTCTGCCTCCTGAGTGATAGGATTAAAGGTATGTGCCACCACTGTCTGGCCTCTATGTCTAATCTAGTGGCTGGCTCTGTCCTCTGATCTCCAGATAAGTTTATTGAGGTGTATAATATATCAACCACATTTCCCTTTTTTGTCTAAAATTAAAAAAAATATAGCTAATATAAGAAAAACTATATGCAATAAGTACAATAAGTATATACAATATATACAGTCGAGAATTACATTAACAATGTCCAGTCCATTAACATTTGACAAATTCAGACAAAAATTTCATTATTTATCCTATTTTGGTGAGTCCAATACAAAATTTGTATACAATATAAAAAGATCCAATCCAATGGAAAATATCTAAGACAAGTAGATTCAGTTATCTACCTTTTTTTTCTTATTACATCACTGGAGTTGGGTCAAGATTGACAAGGCTGTGGACTAACAAACTGTTGAGGTCTACTTTTGGCTTAGCACTGCCCCAGCTAGCCAAGATGATGGTGGATGGAATGAAAATCTAGTGGTCCACACCAAATATTCTGTGGAGGACACACTAGCTACTCTGTCGTCTGTCACTAGTTTACCACCTGGGCACTAGTGTATATGGCTTCCTGTCTTGTTCTGCACCTGGTGGATATAGTTTTGTTCTGTAACTTGCTACTCAAGGTTGGCACAGACTCTGCACTGATACCCAGCTGATTCTCACAAAGGCTTAGGGTGGTGTGTGTGCGTGTGCTGCACTGGACTCATTCTGAGGCAGGCAGGGATGCAAGTCAGCCCTGAGTCTGGTCTAGCAGTACTCGGGGCTCTTAGTTTTCTAGTACAGGTCTAGATGGTCCATGTGGAGCTCTGACTTGTACATGTAGTTTTTGTCTAATGCTAGATCTCACCTTGCCAGTCTCAGAACTAAACTCTAGTGCTAATTCCTGAAATCCAATGCATCACAGAGTTTTACCCCACCCCTGGTTTTCACCCCAGTGGGGCTGGTTCTGGGTTTCAGTTCTGGATTTATTTCCTTCTCCACCTGCCAAGTCCGGGGAGGGCCTCACTTCGTGGTGTTTAGAGTTGGGTAGGATGATGCTGGCGTCTTTCTCTGCCTTCTTCAGCATCCTTGCTTATTTACTAACACTGTGAACTGTGGTCAAGCATGGCTTCCTTTGCCTCTTTGGAGCACAAGCTGTTCAGATTGGCTTGTGGGCAGGAAGGAATTGTTGAAGGCTTTACTTAGCTGCCCTCATGTTGCTTCTCTGGTTTAGAGTTCTTTTGAGTCAGTTAGGTACCAGGTGTGAGTTGTAGGTCTAGCCTTGAACATGCTCAGTACCGGTAACTGTAGCCACCATGTTGCAGTGAGCACACTTCATCTAGACTATCAGTGTTGAGGTGTATAGGATTCACAGCAAGGTGAGATGTTTGGGGACTCTTGATGACCTTTCTTTCCTGACAGTTGGCATAGCCTCTTCCGATACTCTGGAAACCAGTTCTTTAGGGTAAAGCTTCCAGCTCAGAGTCCACTTGATGTTTCTGTATCTTGCAAACAAAGTCTGTGGTCTTACTCTTGTCAGTATAGCCTGTCATCAAGAAGTCAAATGACAACAAAATACTGGTTGATACTTAATTCTCCAATGTAGGTAGTGTAAACTGGTGCAGTCACTGTGGAAATCAATGTGGTTTTCAAAGAGATAAAAATAGAACTACCATATGATCCATCTGTACCACTCCTGGGCATATACCCAAAGAATCTGCATCCTACTGTATGCTTAGTTGCTCATTCATGTTCATTGCCTCTCTATTGACAACCGCCAGGAAGTAGAATCAGCCCAGATGTCCATTAACTGATGAGTGGATAATGAAAGTGGGGCACATAAACACAATTGGGCTTTATTCAGCTGTAAAGAAAATGGAATTTAAAAGTAAATGAATGGAACTGGAAAAAATTATACTGAGTAAAGTACCTGGGGCCCAGAAAGACAAGTGCTATGTTTTGTTTGTTTGTTTGTTTGTTTGTTGCCATATTTTGATGCTAGCTTTGGATCTGTAGATTTGTGTGGTTAACTTGGACGTATGTCCAGGAAACTAGAACAGAGTCACTGGGATGGCAGATGCCTTAAGAGAGGGTGGTAATAGAAAACATGGATCTGCAGGTAAGGGGCAGAAATACTGTGGGTGGAGAGGATGAGGGCCAAGGCATGGGCCTGTGCAGGGAGGAAGGAGGGATGGCTAACTGAAGAGTGTGTGAGAAAACCATATGGGAACCACCTACTTTTTAAGCCCATTAAAACGTAAGTGAAACAAGAGTTAGATGAGAGAGATCTTGTATGGCTGGATAATAATGCTGGTCCTTAAAGCCACAGTTCTGGTGATCCCACTTCCAGGAGTGGGATGCCTCTACTTCTGTGCAGGAAGCCCCAGACTTCCCCAGCTCTCCAATTCCTTCCTCTTGGTTAACTACAGCAACTAGTTGAATTGCCATTGTCTTCCTTAGTTCACTCAATATATGGCAGAATAAGTTTATCATAGCAAGTTACCAAGTTTTACGTGCTGTAATATTGTTTGTGTTATTTGAGATCTCAATATCTAAAACTATAAAGAGATGCACAGCAGATGATGAACGTACTCCATTATTCTTTGTTACATAGTTCACTAATAAATCCTAGTGTGTAGAGGATATTGGGGTTATCATATACATACATAAAATTTTTGATGAGCCACAGTGGAAGAATTACCTGAAAATTAAGATCATTAGTTAATACTCCACACACAAACCCTACTACATATCAAACTCTAGAGCTGTGTGTCAGGAGACAGTTGCCTGGCCCATTCTTCAGTGTAGAAATGTACATCTCTACTGGGAAAGCCCCTTGAGTTCTGAAATCCAGATCTGTGAATCTGTTCTCTGCTAATGTAAGTTTTTGTTTCTAATTTGATATACTCTTATAGGTTTTGTCACTTTCGGACTTATCTTAGCAGTTGTTATTGTGTGGTTTTGGTCTATATATTTATTCCTTGAAAAAATCTTATCTTTTTTCTGTAGTTATTTATATATAGTTCTTTTGAAATTATACAGTTAAATGCCTTGATACTCAGTTCTTGTTCTATTTGGTAATGCTAAGAGTTGGTTATTTCATTTATATTAAGTGCTTGAATGTTAAACAGTGAGTTTAAATGTATTAACATCCCCCCGCCTCCAACCCACCACTCTGAAGCCATACTCTGTGGATGTGTTACCTCACATGTTGAAAGCTGTATGTACAGAAATCAAAAGCTGATGTGGGATTATTTCCTCTTATCAATTTTCAGTGTATTCTACCCACAGATTTATAGAAATAAAAAAAAGAGAGGATGTTGACAGTGGTTATTGAGAAAGTGAGCTGTTTCAGATTCCTTTTGGTAGAAATGCAGGAGATCCATATTCAGTACTTACTACAGGTGAAACTTTCTCATTATAAAGTGATTTTTACATTCATTATTATTGACTTCAAACCTATTTTCCTACCTATAATAAGACAAAAATTCTTGAGTCAAGTCTTTCAATTTTGGCATTTTATTATTTAAAAAAATTAATTTAATTGTACGTATATGGTTATCCTTCCTTTATGTCTGCACCATGTCATGTCTTTGGACGTCAGCAGAGGGCATCAGCTCACCTGTGCTGTGTAACACGAATGTTAAAAGTCTTATTAATAAAAGAAAACCCAGAGCCAGATATTGGGGTGAAAGCTGAAAGATCAGAGAAACAGAACAAACCACAGCCAACCTCACCTCGCCAGCTCCTCAGCAGATCCAGTTTCTACAAATCCTCAGACTGAAAGCTTCTGAGTCCTCACCCCTGAGTGGTCTCAGTTGAACTGCTGCTTAGTTCCTGTCTCCTCACCCTTATATATCATTCTCCACCCAGCCATGTTACTTCCTGGGATTAAAGGTGTGTGGGCTTTCCAAGCAAATGCATGAGATCTCAAGTGCTGGGATTAAAGGTGTGTGCCACCATGCCTGGCTCTGTTCCCAGTGTGGCCTTGAACTCACAGAGATCTAGACAGATCTCTGCCTCCTGAGTGATAGGATTAAGGGTGTGTGCCACCACTGCCTGGCCTCTATGTCTAATCTAGTGGTTGGCCCTGTCCTCTGATCCCCAGATAAGTTTATTAGGGTACACAATATATTGGGGTACAGACTATATCACCACAGTGCTCTCCTTAAAGATGGTTGTGAGCCTCTGTGTAGATGCTGGGATTGCACCTGGGTCCCCTTGAAGAGCTGCTTTTAACTGCTGATCTGTCTCTTCAGCCTGAAATTTTATTCTTAATGAAATCTTGTTACTAAGATTTGAAAGTTAAGTTAATATGAAAAAAGTTAGTTAAAACCAAAACGCCATATTAACAAAGGCCAATTGAGAAATAAATGGATCACTTGATTTCATTTTTTGAACACATACGTTAGAAACATAATGGTTTAACCATACAAAAAGCATTCAAATTGATGTCTTGAGAACACTGCCTTAACATCTTGTATGAAGTTAAAAAAAAAAAAAAGAGAAAAATCTAGATTCAGTTTTTATGTACACAGCACATCAAGAGTGCTAAGCACTTATATCATCTTTGCCAAACAGTCTTAGTAAATTCTAGTGTATTAGACTAAATCAGACTTTCTAGTTCATGTAGCACAGTGGCAATTTATTAAAGTCTATAATGGCACTTGAATTCAATCAACCACATTAAGCCCTGACCTACTTCCGGGATAGTTCAAAGAATAATGATACATGGTTTTGGCCATTGATAGTCTAAAGTTCTGATAAATCTAGCATATTTTATGGCTGATAAAATTAATACTGGAACAGTGAATTTAATTGAACACCAGACAGTAAGCAAATATGATTTCAAAAATTCATATAATTTAGCAGTCCATTAAGCATAATAGAGTTATATTCGACATAAGCCAAAGTATTGAATAAAACTGTATTTTAGAAAATCAACATTATCCATTATGATCTTAATAAAATTTACAGAGATTCTTGTTTAAAAATATTTTAAACTGTTCGATTTTTTTACATAAAAGTATTACACTCAACATTTTAAAATATATAATTTTGAATTATTTTAGAGTCTAAATGTTATTGTAAAATCAAAATAATTGTCATGTATTAAGTCATTGTGACCTTGGAATAGGGAAATATTTCTTGCATAGATTATGCAAATAACTATGTGATTTAAAATAATGCATTGAATTATAGTAATATTAAGAGTTGCCTTAATCAAAACAAATTTACATAGTAAGAAAAGCCCTTTTCATTACATAGTCTGACCAATGATATTAAAAAATCTATAAAGAGATTTTTGCAAATTAGTAAAAAAGATAGAAACCCAGTAGAAAACAGAACAACAGTTTGACTGGGCACTTGACAACGGCAAACTTCCAAATTAAAGCATGTGTGAGGTTGACCAGATGCATAGTAAACTTACAATGATGTAATAGTACACATCTTCCCTGTGGCACAGATAGAAGGTAGACAGTCTCTGGTGTTTATGAGGGTGCAGCCACCTGAAGCTTTAAGTCCCTGATGTAAGGAGGATAACTGAAAGTTCATCATTGTATACTCCTCTTTATTCATAGGTGTGCAAACAGATTCAACATGTGCATACATGCATGCTCTTCATGACATTATTAATAATAGCTACAGCCTCATGTGAATCAACACACACACACACACCAGGAGCATCATGATTCAATGTGTTTAAAGCTGTTTTATTTTTTAAAGGTATGGAACTAATCAGTGTGTTATGATGTGAGGGGTTTGGGCATCATCTGTGCAGGTTCCTAATGTGTTGCTGATACTGGATTTCTTATTTTAAGTCTTAATTATGCACATGTACATCTTCTCAAAAATCATGAGCAACATCATGTGATTTATGGTATTTCCTGTCTGCTCTACTTTAATAGGAAGATTTAACATGTATTACTGCCTGCATGGAGCCAGCAAAGGGTCACCCATACATCAGGAGTTCGGTCCTAGCAGCCCCTTCGGTCCCCCAATGTCTATAACTTTTCCCTTCACTTAAGGGACATGCAGTCTTCTGATGACACTAAGGTGGGGAGTTCACCACATCCCTACTCCTAGGAGATACATTTGTAGCTAGACCTGAGACAGTTCTTCCACTCTCCTCAGGTAATGCCTGCTGGGAGCAGCAGCTATCCCAGATATACCGTTTAGATCAATATAAGATTGTAAAGACTGAAAACTAAACCACCATCAAAGCTACCACTGTAACAATACCCTGAGACCCATTGTACTAACCTACAGGAGATGCATACCTGCTGAAGGCTTAGGTAGAACCCAGTTCTCAAATAGCACACAGAGTGAACAGGGTACAGTAGCATTCCTCATATCAAAAAACAAACAAAACAAAAAAAACAAAACCAAGTAAAATCATATCTTGAAAAGATACAGTCAACCGATGACAACACAGATGAGCCTGGATGTCAGAATTACTGTTTGCTGAATGTATTTATTAATAATTTGTAGTAACGTTTATTGAAAGCATATATAGTTCATGTAGTGTGGTATAGCACTTATGAGAGTATCACATTAAGGCAACATATAGCATGCATAATTAAATTGTTAATTGATAAGGCTTTTAAAACTGATCAATAAGTTTTTAATCCACTTTAAGTTTTTGAAAACAATCAAAAAGAAAAATCATCTCAGCCAAAGTAAAAAGTTGGAAGATAAATCAGTATACCAAATCCAGTTGTATTTCTGCACATAGGAAAGTTTATAAATGAAACTAGAAAAACAACTCCATTTACAGCATCATCTAAGAGCAATTGGTTAAGTAACAAACTGAGCAGAGGAGCTGCAGGCCTGACATGGTGATGCAGAGAACCCAGAGAGTTTCCATTCTTAAGATGGAAACATTCCCTCATTGGTCTCCAGATTCTGTACACTCTTACCAGATTCCTAGCTGTCTTCTTTGTAAATCTGAAGGTGGCTCTAAACTGACTGTAAAAACATTCTAGAAAAAGGAATAAAGCTTGATTCACTATTCTGATTTTAAATATATTACCTACTGTAGATAAGACTGTGCAGTGCTAAGTAAAAGACTGAAATGTAGATCAAAGGAACATCCAGGTTTGACAACCATATCTGTGACTCAGTGATTTTCAGCAAGGATATGAGGACAACTTAGTAACAAGGGGAAACCCATCTTTTCACCAGCTGGAGTGGTGTGTCCCTGTGCAGTGATGAAGTTGAGTTTCCTGTTAAACCTACAATGGAAAAATCAACTCAGAATTATCATATGTAAGAGTAGAATCTATAAAATTCTTGTAAGAAAACATACATTTGTATAGTTTATAGTTTCAGAAACATAAGACTGAAATTACAGCTATAGAAGAGAAAGATACATGAGTTATATTTCACTCAAGTAAATTTTTGTGCTGCAGCAGACAGCAAAACACACAAAGAAAAAACAAAACCAAAACCAAAAAAAAAAAAAATCTGAAAAAATTCCCTGCAGGTTGGGAGGAAATATTTACAAATCATGAATCTGACAGGAGACTTACCTCAGAAATTCATGAGACATTCTTTCATCTCAGCAGTAAATAAATAAGTGAATAAATAAATAAATAAACAAACAAATGATTTTAATAACTATTTCTTCAAGTATATGAACGTAGCTATTAAAAGATACTTGACAACATTTATAGCTAGGAACATGAAAATCAAAATCACAGCACAAACCAGGGTAGCTACAATCTAAAGTTCAGGTGTTGATCATTTACATTGCAGTTCATTTGGGACTGTTTAAACTACTTAAACTGTTAAGCAATCTGTAAGCTGAACTGACACTTGTACAGAAGTGACGACAGTAAGGACACCATTACATATTATTTCAGCCTCAAGATTTTATTATCGTAATATATGCAACCTTTGAAGTACCTGGATCCCATAGTGCAAGAAGTTTAAAAACTCTGAGCGTACCAGGTTTAGAGGCTGCGAGAGCAAATATAAAGTCAGTGATATTTTTACATACAGTGAGAAATGGAAATGAATTACTATTACACCACTTTCAAAAAAAGAAATATTTGGGTATGGATTTAACAAACTATGCTACAAACTGTAAAACCCTGATGAAGGGCGTCAAAGAGACCCTTCTCCTGGATACATCCACCTGTGGACGGAAAGGAGATGCATGCTGTTGAGATGTTAGCCCTCCTCAAATTGAGCCGTCCATTTAACACATTCCAATTCCCAATGTAGTTTTAAATAATTGGAAATGTCGGTGATATTTATATAATAAAAAAAACAGTATAAAAATGTGAAAGAACTGAGTTGATGAATTTACCACTGGACTTTAAATCTCATCCAGTGCAGGAGTTCTCAGAGCAGATAATTTGGGTCTTTATATGGTAGGTGCTATGGGCAGGTATAGATAGGATGCAAATGAATATTTACAGTCTTCAATCTTAAACTGAGAATCATCCAGCCCGAAGTATTCATAGTGGAGAAGATTGAAGCCATGCTGTAAGGTACAATAATCATGTATGGTACTAATAGCATGATAAATACATGTATCAATGGAACATAATTATATTCCTATGTATATGGTCAATTTCAACTAAAAGGCAAAATGTTGAATGGCCTTTGAACAATGGTGCTGGAATGTTTGGACATTTCAGATGTTACAGAAAAATGAGGACAATAGTTATGACCTTGAACCACACTACATTTGCAAAAGATAAATAAAAGTTTAGCATACACCTAAATGTGTAACTTAGAAACAGAAAACAGCAGAAAATATTAGTGGCCTGTGTTACATAAAGATTTGGAGGCACTTCAGTAAGATAAGTGGATGCACAATATGTATATGGTGATATTTAACACTTATTAATACTAGTTATCCGTCTTAGGAAAATGCACACAAACCCCACAATGTCATAGTAACACCACTTCTCTATCTAAACCTATAACATCCTCGTTTGTGTGTGTGTGTGTGTGTGTGTGTGTGTGTGTGTGTGTGTGTGTGTATGTGTCTGTGTCTGTGTCTGTGTCTGTGTGTGCTTATCCTCTGAATTTAAGCAGCCCCTGGAAACACTGATATTAATGCAATGAGAATATTCCTTTCTGCCTTGTCCCTCATCTACATACTCTTCACCCCATCTTTAATGGGTTCCCACTATGATCTTCCCCTGTATATCCTTGCAGGAACTCTCCCTCTCTCTCCTCTTTCCCCCCTCCCTCTCCATTCTCTCCTTTTCTCTCTTTCTACCTCCCCCTCCTTTTTTCTCCTCCTCTCCTCCTCCTCTCTCTCTCTAAAAGAATAGTAACCAATGGCTCTTGGCACAGGCAGAAGACAGTGAAGCTCTGAGTCTGACCCATGTGTCTCTTGGCCACCAGCAAGCTTGGGAAAGACCTTGGATGTTTACTTACTGCTTTGCTTCTTCTGTTTGCCTCTGAGTATTTAGAGAGAGTCCTGCTCCCAAATGCTATTCACTCCCTGCCTCCACATACCAATTCTATTTTAAGTGAAAGCTAAAGATGGTGGAGGTGATGGTGGATGGTTCTTGGCATCTTAAGGCTGAATTGGTACTTGAAACCAGATCTCTGTATTCAGCTGACTACAGTCTGCTGTGGTGCAGACCTCCTTCTAACCAGGGGTGATGTGCTGCATCTCAGATTGGCTAGAGGAGAAGAGTTTTGAGTGTACTCACCATGAAAATGGAAAAATTTAAGCTGATAGATATGCTAATCCCAGTTTGATCATTACCTAGTGTCTGTGTGTTCCTCAATAAAGTCAACACTTGGATAAATATGTACAGTTGTAGCCACTAAAATGTGTTTTCCTCGGACTCTGGAGATGACTCAGAGTTTAAGAGTGCAGGCTGCTCTTCCGGGACCTGGGTTTGATTGCCAACACCCATGTGGTGACTCACAGCCATCTGTAACTCTAGTTCTGGGAGGTCTGATGCTATCTCCTGGCTTCTTTGGGAACCGAATACACATATGCTCAGGTACATATAAACGTCCATATATTTTATTTTTTAAAAAAATCATACATTTTATAAATGGTCCAAATAAGTGAGTGCTGTGTGTTCAGCTATATGTGGCATCTGTGTTCACACAGCCTCCCCCTAGGTGCTAGGACCATTGTGGAAGAAGGGGCAGAAAGATTGTCAAAGCCAGGGTCAGGGGGGACCAAAGCAAAGTGTCTTCTGGCTGTGACAGAAGCCCTACATTCATAAACTCAGCAGCAGTTGCTGTTGGCCACACAGGACTGAAGCAGTGAGCAGTCTAACATTAAAGGGCAGATGCTCACGAACTCCCATTTGGTTTCCAGGGATAGGAGTATGTTTTCTTTAAAGGTGTGGGCCTGGTAAATCACCGTGCTCAGTTGGACGGTCCCGTACATGGGAAGCTATCGGCAGCACAACTGGAATGGCAGGTTACAAAAATAAACAGCCACAAGATCAGGAGGGCTGGGGAGTGGGTCTGGAAAGAGGATAAGTAGAAAGGAGCATAGCTGATAAAATACTTTATTTACATGTATAAAAAATTAAATACATTAATAAAAATGTATCAGTTTATCTAATAAGAATAAAACAACCTTGTTGCTGGAGTTATCTCCAGTCCCACCTGGGCCGCAGCCACTCAGACCCAAATAAACACACAGACGCTTATATTATTTAAACTGTTTGGCCTAATGGCTCAGGCTTCTTGCTATCCAGTTCTTATATCTTAAGTTAACCCATTTCTATCAATCTATAAGTTGCCACGTGGCTTGTGGCTTACCAGTACTTTCACATCATGCTTCCTCTGTCTTTGGCTCCCGACTCCCGACTCAGCCTTCCTGTTCCCAGAATTCTTTTCTCTGCTTATCCCGCCTATACTATAATTCCTGCCTGGCTACTGGCCAATCAGCGTTTTATTTATCAATCAGTCAGAGCAACACATTCATAGCATCCCCATGACATCCTTGAATTATGTATGCATGAGCCAGGAGGATAGCAGAAATGATGGTTTATATAAAAGAGATGATCTTTATATCAAAAGATTCTTAAAATTATGCTGATTTTTAAAATGCCACTTAAATTCATTATTTAAAGCTATACATAAATGTCATTTTGTAAAAGTGGCTGCTTTAGTGAGACAATTGGTGTCTATCAGGGGTACTGTTAACCCTTCATTATATACATTTACTTCTCTCCTGTGGGCCAGTATGATGTAGATGTTTCTGCCACCTTCGCATTTCCTCTACATTCTGGTTAAAGGGCTGTGCTGTTCCCTAGTCATTGCAGCCAGCAGCCAGGCCCAGGCACAGTGGAGAAGGTGAACTGCTTCTCAAACTGTCTGCATCTCCTACATTTCATTAGCAAGAATCAGTGATGGTGCAGCCGCTCCCGGCGGCAGGGGCTTCCTACTGTCTTCTTCTCCATAAAGAGAGAGACCTGTGGGTCTTGAGTTTTTCCTGGTGGGAGCACGCTTTGTGCTTATAACTTTGGAGTTGTCTCTTGGTGTGACCTGAAGTCAGTACATTAACAAGTCTGTGAAGTTTTATTTTAGTCAAACGGCAAACTGACAACTAAGACACTTTTGTGGGCGCCTTGTGCCATTTTATGCTTGAATATTAATATGTAAATTCTCATGGTCAGTGCATTTAGTATTCATGCTCACCTCTGCCCTCTGCCACTCTCTAGGTGTGCAACTTTGTGGAACATCATTTACTCCCTGAGCCTGGTTTTTCTTTTTCATAGATCAAGGTGGTTAAACCAGATGACCCCTAAGGCCCTATATGTTTGTGATATGGAATTTGTTTGTGATGACATTTTTGTTTCACTTGTTTATTTGTTCCTTTAATTTAATTATCACACTTAAGAAATATGTCATCATTTTGAATCAATGGTCCTCACTGAAAGAGAAAAATGGTATTTTTATTTACTCATGCCTAGTTAAATTTAACAGCAAAACAAAATAAGTAGTTACCTGTTTCAGATATAATTTCATAATCAGGCCTCTGAAGGTCGTTTGAAATACTGCACTAATTAATGTTTTATTTCCAGCCTTCCTTAATTATTCTAGCCAGATGGTCGTTTATTTATGTTATTGCTGGAGGTTTCCAGCTGAGGTTGTTTGATTGTTGAAGAAAAATATGTGATGGCGCCATAAGATAACTGTAATTGAATTGTTAGGTGTGTGGGAGCATTTGAGCCGTCTGTCCCTTGTTCCAGCCACATCTGGGAAATAAGTTTGTTAACAAAGCAGTTTGACACCTCGTCTGATGTTTGTGCAAGATTCTCACTGTGTAGGAAGAATTCAAATGAAAAATGACTCTGCATTTTATTGTAAAAGGAAGCACTTTGCAAATACCTCTGTGCAGAATTCATCTTGTGAATGAAAATCAACAGAAGCTTTACAATAAATGCACTTCTGAGGACATGATCTGCTTTCCCAGTGTCCTAATAACTACAGGAATATGCAGTTCCATTAAGGTCGAATTTAAAATTTGTGCAGATTAACCACCATTTAGGAAGCAGTTAGATGGAGTTTTTATGTCAGGGAACTTCAGACGTCTATGTGATTGTCAGCTGAATAGATGTCCAGTAAAGGTGGGGATGGAAGTGGAAAATGAAAGTGATAATGTGACAGCCAGTGAGGAACAGAAGTGAAGCTCTGTTATGAAGAACAGCAGAAAGCCGCCAGAATCGTCTGTTTCTTTAGAAAATTTCCCTCCCCTTTCTTCACCTGTGAATTTTAGAATTACTAAATAAATTAAGAATTTCATCTGGGGTCTTCATAAAGCCAAGTGAGGTTGAAAGTCTTATTAAAATTGCCACTGGCAATCTAACACTGGGCAATTTCCTCCCGAGTGAAAGGGATTTCATTATTGCAGTACTTAAGCCGGGTACATGCAGAATAAATCAGTTTTGTGTGTTCAAAGACCTTGAGCTCTCAGTGCTTGGGAGTGGATGCAATTGACTTAATGCATGTGTTGTTTGTTAGTGTTATGAGGAGTTGTCCTATCTAGCTTATTATGGGTTATATGCATGTAAAGTATTATTATTGAGAAACTTTCCCTGGTTATTGGTTTATGATGATGACTTTATGTGCCTTTACAGATATTGGTTATTAGTGATGAGAGAGGCATCCATTCTGGATGATAATTTGATACTTGATGAAATGAGTGTAAATTAACAGAGTGCACATACATGCATATACACATGTTCATTTAATAGAAAAGTTGGCCATATACATTTGATTTTTTTCAAGAGATAGGGTTGCAGAGTGTTTTAGTTGGTAATGTGCCTGCTGTTGAGCACCTGAGTTTGATTCCTACCAGCCATATGACACGGCCAGGTATTGGAATGTATGTCTTTAATTCCATTTCTGGGCAAAGCAGAGACAGGTCAGTCTCTTTAGCTCACTGACCAGTCAGATTATTCCCATCTGTGTGTCTGTGCTCCAGCTTCAGAGAGAGAGCCTCTACTAAAAATGAGTTGTAGAGAGACTAAGGACAATGCCATATGATAGCCTCTAGGTTCCACATGTATATGCACACATGCACACACACATTCACAGATGCCGGCACACACACACATACACGCACATTCATACACACACACACACACACACACACACACACACACGGGGCGGGGGGAGAAATCAGAAAGGAAATGAATTAAATATATGACTTTGGCTTCTTTATTTTTTCCATCTTTTTGCTTCCTCGCCCAATAAAAATTAAATACCATGCTTAAATCAGCTATCCTGCAAGTGCTGAAACCTGCTTGATAAGAAGAACTTAACGGAACCTCTTTCATTTCTCTCCTTATTGAATTATCCCTATTTATATCTTTTGCACTGTGAATTATTCTCATCTGAATGATTTCTCTCAGAAGTAGGAGTTTTTGGCTCTATCATTGAAGCAAATTTCCTAATGTATAACCATGAACATATTTTTAATATGACCCCAAGGGATTTGTGCTGTGTAAGAATATTCAAATGTGATTCAGACTGTATAGGTAGTTCTTGATGAATAGAGCCAGTTGGAATGCCCTCTAGGTTTGCTATAGAAAAACTTGACCACAAGCCCTTGCTTACTAACCACACCCAGTTTTATAATAGGAATACCAGTGTTCTTAGGGTTTACATGAATGAAAGAGCAGTTATGTTCGGAAAGGTAAGAAGGCATTCTTAAGGTTAGCTCAGATGATGAGTGAGAAGGATGCTTGCTTATATAAGCAAAGTTCTAGGAATAGGTAAATGTGGCGAATGTTGGGATTTGTTAGCCATTCAGTTGTTCTTTTTGGCAAATTTGATTTATGTATTTTGAAATTCAGTTTTAGTTATCTTTTTATTTACCAATGGTAAATTAGTACTGAATTTATTACAGTTTATTTGGCAGCAATATATAAAAACTGTGTAATATAGAATTTGCATTTGTCAACAAGATGTAGGAGATAGATACCATACTGAACTAGTGACTAACTGCCATTGTGATAGTTAAAACAGTAGACTTTATTAAATACGTTATAGGGATTTCTTGTTCTTTTTATCTCAACAGTGACCAATATACCTAGTTTTCATTGAATTACTCGGGAGATGTATGTGGTCAGTACAGGACAACATGGTAGGTGGCATGCACATGGTTAGAAGAATGGGCCCGCATGTAGCCATTCCTATATAACCAATCATAAGTGACGTCTGTGCTGTTACTCATTTTAAGGACAAAACCTTGCAGGATGTGTTCAGTGTATTTTATGTATTCTGGAAGCATCATAGCAGAAGCCTGCTTTCCCGTATCCATCTCATTTAACAGAGACCATTCCATGTGATTAGGACTGAAATCGGCTGGGTGTGGAGTGTGTACTGTGGCCCAGCACTCAGGAGGCAGGGGGATGCCACAAGTCCAAGAGCAGCCTGGGTGGATTGTACTTTTAGGACTACAAAAAGACTGTCTGAACAAACACACACCTTTCTCACCCCCACTCCCATGCCATAGAAGCATTCAAGAATTATTAGACAAGAAAGATTTGCTATTTATCCCACTTTTACTTTGGTTGAGTGAAATGGGCCATTTATGTGACTTTTTTTTTCTTGTCACATTATCTTACATGGAGTAGTAGGAGCTTGTAGTACATGTAAGTGTTTCTTCAACTTAGTTGAAACAACGTTCTGAACAATGTAAATATTGTAGTTGTATAATATTTAATTGGAAACCAGAGGGAAGCTTATGATGTACACAGTTTTATAATAATTCTTATCCCTGCATTAAATAATTCTAACATTAAAACTGGAAACTAAATCGATAGGTAATCTAGTAAATGCAAGTAACTGAAAAATCACATTTGGCTCATAAACAAAACCCTTCTGATTTATGATGTTAAAGCTTTCACATACCTCCTTTTTGAAATTTCTGATGTATTACTTTTGAAACATCTCATATTGGCTGTTTACAAATGAGGGTGTATTCATGTTCACATACACATACATGTACACATATTTATACTCATCTGTGCACATTTATTTTATCCATAAGTGCCTTGTTTTGGCTTTTTTGTGAGATCTGTACTCACACACAAGCAACACACACATGCTAAACATGTTAAGTACTTTTGTTTCCCTATGAAGATTACATGTTATTTATCTTTTTATTCCCCAAAGAGTGTGGCACTTTACTCTTCAACATGGCAGACCCTCAATAGTTACGTAATCAGTATTTATGAAGTAAGCTTGCGTGAGGCCCACCTTCCAGTGCAGTCTCGAATGCACCTGTGATTGCACAATTTCTGTGATTGTTTCCATGTTTCACATCTTGAAATCACCTGCCGCACTCGTCTCTGGAAGCATGCCTTGTCCTTGGACCATCACATGCTGTCTGAGGCTTGGTTATTGATGCTTCTAAAGCCGGGCTGCTTGTGCACACAAAAGAACTTGGCATTGCTCTTAGAACTGAAGGTTGTGTACTGCCAATAATGCTGCTTACCATTTTCAACATTCTGTTACCTTTGTAGACTAATCTTAAAGATTCCGTGAAACACTAGCAATTGTTTACGGATGTGATGATTTTCAGTTGTTTTTATCAAAAACTTTTAAGTCTCTTAATAATGCCACATTTCGTTTTTCTGTTTGTTGTTTGTTTGTTTGTTTTTTAACTCTCTCCATGATGTTGTATGTTTATGTTCTGCTGAACAGTGAGAATTAGTGACAGGAAATAGTCATATGGAATCATGGCAACTACAAATCCCTTGATGATACAAAGAAAAGCTGTATCTTGTTCTCTTCCTTTGGTCGTGAGTGGGCTCAGTGATGGGTGCTGTAACAGGGACTAGTTTTCATGTGCAATCCTTAGGTGAAGAACAAGTACCACTTCTTGTCTCTTGGAGCATTCACTCCAGATAAATCAGCCACCATGTAGGAAGTCTGGCTCCCTCATCTTGCAAAGCTGCGAGGTACTCGGGGTGTAGAAGGATGTGAAGGAACAGAGGAGTTAGAGAGAGAGGTAAAGAGGGAGGGAAAGGAGGCACAGAGAGGGGAAGAGGAGGAGGAGAGAGAGAGAGAGAGATGGTTCAGGTTCCCTGGCTGAATCGATAGGAAGCACTCACCCACATTCTTCCCACGTTCCCCAGTCCCGGCTGCACCTTGAGGACAGGTATAGTCGTTCAGCAGCAGTATGTCATTGGAGGAAGGATGATCACTTTCTGTGACATAGCAGGCTACACAGTGTTGTCCTTAATTCACGAGTAGCAAACATAAAGATATGTTAATGCTATTTTACAGTGTTAAGGAATGGTGAAATGTTTATATGACACATTTTAAAGAGTAAATCGTGGAGCATGTAATTAACACTTTTGACAGCAAATGCATGTTACCAAAAGCTTCTTTACATGACGTCATGAACAGTGAGAACTACCAAAAGAGCACACTGCCGCAGATACAAACCCAGCTCCAGTTCTTTCCAAATATTAGTGACCAGGGCAAAGTGATGAGTCAGTGGTTGCTGTGGGCACTTTTGTCTACTCAGATAGTGACCAGGTCTGACAAAAGAAAGAACACTTTGAGATGTCAGGTCAGACATAGAATTCCTTTGCCTTATGATTTTTACCCTTTCCTACTCCAAACTTGGTCTTCCCTGTCCTTCTGACATCATGCACTCACGACCGTGTGTATCCCTGTCCGTACATACATGATTATTATTTATTTGTGCCTGGATTATGATGTCATTAGCGTGAGTCAGAGCCTGCGTGATCAGGACAGCAGGCAATAGTGCTTTTATTGTGTTAAGCAAGGCTCTTCCATGTTTGCTGGTCCCCAACAATGCCACTAATTGGTAATGTTACTCTTTTCCCCCAGGAATTTAAACTAGTGATTCTCAATCCTTACCATGATAAACATTTTCTAGTCACTTCTTTATCAAAATTGAATTAAACCCATTATAGCACACACACATTTACATATATATATATATGTTTTTTAAAAAATAATAAAATGTCCCGATGTTAAAAAAAAGGCAAATAAAAGTGATTTATAATAAATGTGGCCCTTGTGTAGACATAATACTGTTAGACGCTTGCCTCTATTTGTAGAATTACCACAAATGTGATAGCAACAGACTGGGGCAGATAGATGTGAGCATTAGTGACTCATCTTCCAAGTACAGCATTGCTGTACAGTGACGCTATACAGTGACGTGATTTTCTGAAATGGCGGATGACTCCTGGTAGCGTTGGGAACAGATGAAGGGCAGTCTCTCTAATCTCAGAGTAGTAGTTGTGTTCTGTGTAACTCTGTGTCAGCACTGTGAGTAACGTTCTTGGGGTTTGTGTTCAAATGTCCTTGAAGCTGGTTATGGTTTCCTAGAAGACTGGAGGGCTGTAGGAATCATGGCTGTCCATGGTGGGGAAAGTGGCCTGTGAGGGCAGAACCTTTGGAATTCCTGGCTTTGGCACATGAGATGTAAGACCAGATGCTTCCCATTCCACCCTCATCAGCCCACACTCACCAGCCCACCCTCATCAGCCCACACTCACCAGTCCACACTCATCAGCCCACACACACCAGTTCACACTCACCAGTCCACACTCACTTACCAGTCCACACTCAGCAGTCCACACTCCCCAGCCCACACTCACTCCCCAGTCCACACTAATCAGTCCACACTCCCCAGCCCACACTCACTCACCAGCCCACACTAATCAGTCCACACTCCCCAGCCCACACTCACTCCCCAGCCCACACGCAGTAAGGTCTTTTATGGCATCTTGATGTGAGGGATGGCATCAGTTAAAAGCTTCTGCCTTAAGAGTTTTCCTTTTTATCTTTCCTCTTTTCCGTCTGTACCCCTGTCTGTACTGATCACAGAGCTCCTCCTGAGTGGCCTGGGATAATAGATCTATGCCAGTAAACAAAAACTCATTGCTCTCACCTGATAGGCTCTGTATACCCAGGTATGGACTTACGATATCATACTATATCGTTTAACTAATGCTGCTCATGAGGTTGTGCATCCCAGTTCATCATTTCTCAGTAGTTCCTTTCCTTTTGTTCGCATATGGGTCTACTCATTTGTAACAATACAAACCAGCTTGGAACAAAATGGGCCTTTTCTGTTTGTTTGTTTGTTTTTGTTTTTTCTTTCTGACTAGTGGTCTCTAGAATAGGTAAATCCATATGGTATTTGTTATTTGTTGTAAAAAAAATATTGAGCATCCTGCTAGCACCCTTCTGTGGTAATTATGACCCCAGGATGTTTCATCACAGTTCAAATGACACGAAATATTAGATAAAATGTAATCAACTTATTTCAAATTAGAGCATTGTCACCAAAGAAGAGATAATATCAAGGAGGCTAGAGGCTTGTATAATGTCCATGGGACATGAGTTCCAGGTTATAATGCATAATTGCTTGTGATATTACAGCATTTTCCCTCAACCTCATCCCTGTAAAGTTGTCCCACATTGGCCACATCCTTTGCCAGGAAGTCAGTTCTCTCAGGCTTTCCTGACACAGCTCTCTTGTCTGGTTTCCTTCAGCTACAACACAGTATCATGGTTTGCCAACATTCTGCTCACACCTTCGTAAGTCATCCTTGTATAAGCCTTCAGACCATCCTAATGAGACTGTGTCATCTGAGTCTTCTTAGGACACTGACCAGGACACTCCTCGGGCACAGGTCATGTTTCCATGGCATTGTTCACATAGCCTTCTCTTCATTTATTTATGAGATAATTCACTTTGTATTTATTATGTATCCACTAAGTGCCAGACAGTCTCCTGGGCCCACAGGAAACAGGTATCTAACGACTCGCGTTATCCTAGTGTCGGGCGGTGGTTCTATGCTGTGCAATAGGCAGCTGTTATTTAAGAAGGCTTATTCACAGAAAAGCTGATGGTGCTGTGGACTCTCATGAGCACATACAGGCTGGCATGAACACTGGAGAAGCTGTCTCAGAGGATGTGAACTCTAAGCTGAGGTCAGAAACTTTGAAGAGTCAGTCCTATACAAGGAGCAGAAGGGGAGGAGGGCGTTCTCCAGGCCAAGTCGGGAATGGAGGCTCAGGAAGTGGACACTTCTTTCTGGAGACTAGAGAGTGACAGCGTGTGCAGCAAGGAAGATTGTGTCAGAGGCAGCCTGGGAAAAGACCGTGGCATAGGCTAGATGGCACACCAAACCCTGCCTGTGCTCCCTTGGCATCCACGGAAACACCAAGAGTAACATAAGAAGATCTAACCTTAGAAACACCATTATGAGTTGCAGAGAGTGGGTTAGAGGGAAATATAAATGAAAGGAGAGTGTCTGCACATACAGCCACAATGGCATGTTGAAGCAGCATGTGCGTACTGTGGGGAGGAAGATGTGTAATCTGATTTCAGAGAGATTTTTATACACAGCACCAGTGAGATCTGGTGAGGCATTGGAATTTGTTGAGCACACCTCTAATTGCAGGGTGTGAGAGAATGGGAAGAAAACCTCAGTCTGTGACTAAGTGCCACCTCTGTGACATCCACTGAGATGAAGAAGGTTGGGCTCTGAGCAGGTTTGGGAGGAAGTCACCAATGCTGCATTTGCTGTGGTGAATCTAAACGGAGATGCATAATGAGATAGAGAGGGTATGGTGTGTGTGTGTGTGTGTGTGTGTGTGTGTGTGTGTGTGTGTGTGTGTGTGATGTGAGGAGGTTGGTGGTGTGGGTAGTTGTAGAGGTGGGTGAGGTGTGTGTATGTGGGATGTGTGTCTGTGGGGTGTGAGGAGGTTGGTGGTGTGGGTAGTTGTAGAGGTGGGTGGGGGGTGTGTATGTGGGGTGTGTGTCTGTGGGGGGTGTGTATGTGGGATGTGAGGAGGACGGTGGTGTGGGTAGTTGTAGAGTTTCTCACGTTAAGATGGGACATCTGAGAAGTATCTGAAGATCGTAGTCCCATCACAGGAAAATAACATTTTCTGAACTTCTCAGGATGACAAATAGAGACTAAAAGGGGCCAAGAAAGAAGAGCTGACAAGGAAACTGACTGAAGTGCTTGGTGGTAAGAAGCCTGGGTTTGAGAAGATCAGTCAGGGGAGAGTATGGAGTACTGGAGATCAGACAGGAGAGTATGGAGTACTGGAGATCAGACAGGAGAGTATGGAGTACTGGAGATCAGACAGGAGAGTATGGAGTACTGGAGATCAGAATGGGGAGAGTATGGAGTACTGGAGATCAGACAGGAGAGTATGGAGTACTGGAGATCAGACAGGAGAGTATGGAGTACTGGCGATCAGAATGGGGAGAGTATGGAGTACTGGAGATCAGACAGGAGAGTGTGGAGTACTGGAGATCAGAATGGGGAGAGTATGGAGTACTGGAGATCAGACAGGAGAGTATGGAGTACTGGAGATCAGAATGGGGAGAGTATGGAGTACTGGAGATCAGACAGGAGAGTGTGGAGTACTGGAGATCAGAATGGGGAGAGTATGGAGTACTGGAGATCAGACGGGAGAGTATGGAGTACTGGAGATCAGAATGGGGAGAGTATGGAGTACTGGAGATCAGACAGGAGAGTATGGAGTACTGGAGATCAGAATGGGGAGAGTATGGAGTACTGGAGATCAGACAGGAGAGTATGGAGTACTGGAGATCAGACGGGAGAGTATGGAGTACTGGAGATCAGAATGGGGAGAGTATGGAGTACTGGAGATCAGAATGGGGAGAGTATGGAGTACTGGAGATCAGACAGGAGAGTATGGAGTACTGGAGATCAGACAAGAGAGTATGGAGTACTGGAGATCAGAATGGGGAGAGTATGGAGTACTGGAGATCAGACGGGAGAGTACGGAGTACTGGAGATCAGACAGGAGAGTTTGGAGTACTGGAGATCAGACGGGAGAGTATGGAGTACTGGAGATCAGACGGGAGAGTATGGAGTACTGGAGATCAGAATGGGGAGAGTATGGAGTACTGGAGATCAGACAGGAGAGTATGGAGTACTGGAGATCAGACGGGAGAGTATGGAGTACTGGAGATCAGAATGGGGAGAGTATGGAGTACTGGAGATCAGACGGGAGATTATGGAGTACTGGAGATCAGACAGGAGAGTTTGGAGTACTGGAGATCAGACGGGAGAGTATGGAGTACTGGAGATCAGAATGGGGAGAGTATGGAGTACTGGAGATCAGACGGGAGAGTATGGAGTACTGGAGATCAGACAGGAGAGTATGGAGTACTGGAGATCAGACGGGAGAGTATGGAGTACTGGAGATCAGAATGGGGAGAGCTAGCCCATAATAGTTTTGCTCTCAAGGACAGAAGCTGGAATTGTATTTGGGCAGAGGTATTGGCGGGTCAGCAACACACATAGCTCATTTGCCTGTTTTTCCATGTGTAAAACCACACATGCATATGCGTGCATTTGTGACCCTGGTCTATCTTAAGGAAATGTAAGTGTAGATATACAGAGGGGGTTAAGGGCAACAGAGAATAGCCAACTGTTTGAGATCTAGGGAAGGTAGGAAAGGACTATGTCATTGCTAACATTTTAGTCTAGTTTTTACCACTATTCTGAGGTTGGTGCATGTTTTTGCATTCTCGGCACCAGTGACATTGTGGCGAGAATAGTGAGACTTTCTGTATTTTGGTGGATGGGAAAACAGTCTGCTGAAGGGAAAAGGCCATTAAATAGTTAATTTATCTTCAGTGTCCCTGGATCCTTGGACAGTATTTACATTATATTCCATATTCAACAACTGTCAAGCATGTTCTTCAAAATTTATTTTGTCTATAAAAATGCTTTTAAAATGATCCATTTTAGACATTAAATAACAGTATTAATAATTTTGAATTAGTACTAAATGTATCGTTTCATTGCTCTTCCAATGTGTACTAAATGAAAAGAGAAAGTGATAAATGTGAAAAGTGATTTAGGTCAATATGTTTAAATTCAATAAAACACAAATTGAAGGACCTGTGTTATTTCTACGATCATATCAATATATATGACAAAGGCCCCTGCACGTAGCTTCTAGAAGTAGAGAAGGGCAGTTATGTGCAGAAAGCTCCTGTTTTCCTGATCCTGGGTCTCACCTGCTCTTATTGATCGATCCTGGTTCAGAAGAAGCAAGTCTACTTGTATTAGATTAGACTCTGTGCTAGCCACATGGCTTTCTGTCAGACAAAGTTTTCAATTTAATGACTGATTTGAAATAATCTAGACCTGTAATAAAAAGCCGGAATATGTGTCATGGGTTGGCTACAATGACTCTATTAAATGAAATCTCGGCTTGGTGTAGTGAGATGAGTCCTCAGACCAACTGTGTGGAGTGGAGCTGTTTGCAATACTTTTCTTCTGCAAATTATTAAGTAGCCATAATTTTCTAAAATATCTCATCTTTTGAGAATTTTTAGCAACAGTCTGATTTAGTAATAATATCGGATTTGCACATTGGAATGCTAACCTTTATCCTAGAATTTTTAAATATATTGAAAGTTCTATGTTAATAATAGAAGGCTGATTCTAACTAATCATTCCAAAGCAGAATAAATTATTAACTTGCTAGCAATTTGGCTTTCATATATCCCTAACCTGATGTCCAAATGAACATAAAAATACTTAAATATTTCATTTGACCATTGACTTCGTACATTCAAAATTGTTAGGGTGAAAAAGAAACTGTTATATCCTTGTCATTTACTGATAAAAATCAGAATCATTTGTATTGTCATTTAAGGTAAATAATTTTAAAACATACAAACTGTAAAGTGAAGAAACACACACTGTTATCTCTTCTGAAGTGATTAAATTTAAGTTCAGTTTTTAAACTAGCTGTCTTTCTGTAAGGTAGTGTACAGTGGGACCTGCGCTAAGACCTCCATATGCATTTCACGTTAGACGTTCTCACTGCTTCCCTTTCCCCAGTGACAGAATCAGGTGCAGCAGGGCCAGGGAGCTTGTGGTCCCCAGTGGTAAGAGAAGAGCAAGCCTTTGAGCTGAATGTGTCTGACTTGTAAAATGCGTCCTGACCCTTCTGGCTGCTACAATCCCAGCAGTAGATGACCAACACAAAAGGAACTCAGTGACATCTTTAGAGGTTCTTGTCTCATAGCGCTTCGTCAGGGCTTTTTATTCATTTAAAGCTTACAGGTCTTTTGCATATCTATTATGGCTTCCGATTGTGTGGTTTTATGGGATTTCCGTGTGTGAGAACGTATGTGTCTCTGTGTCTACATGTGTTTCTTGTGCTTTTCCTTTGCTCTTGTTCTCCTGTTTTTATGTTATCTTATTATTATTTTATAGACGCCTATTTGTTTTCTAGTGAGGGAGAGAGGGAAAGGGTGTGGATATGGTTGGGAGGAGAGGTAAAGAATCTGAGAGGCACTGGGGGGAGGGGAAACTAATTAGAGTATTCCATATGAAAAAAATGTTTTCAATAAAATAAAAATAGAGAAACACAAAGAATTCCCTCTAGGCATCCTTCATTATGGGAAGCTTTCTGACTGAAACTAAACTTTAACTGCTGAGGAATGACAAATACTAGAATTGATTTGAGTGCACAAAAGAGATCTGCTAAGATCTGTATGTTTAGAATTAACTAGCTACGCCATGGTCATGAGTTTCCTGGGTCTGGAGTAACTTCTAGTTTAGTGACTCATGAATGGTCACTTTCTCTTGCTGCTACACATCACTGTGACACAGCCGAGGCTCTTTATTTGAGTCTTGGCATCCCCCTTGCATTGGCCGGTTCTGTGTTTGGTTACTCCATTTCTTCACAATTTCTTTCTTAGGTAGCTTTCATCCTGGAAGGCCCCATGTTTTCCAATAAGGTGGTGTTTCTACAGTAACTTCCGTTGCTACTTCCTGGTCTCCTTGAGTCTACTTCCCATTCCTTACCAGTGTCCTATAGAGATCTTCACCTTGCTAGCTGCCATGGCTGCTGTGTGCTCCAGCATGGTTGACACCTGTAGCTAGCTTTAGGAAACCTTGCAGTCTCCTTGTTCTGTCGTGCCTGTGGCAGTCACAGGAAGAGTGTCATCATGACATCATAGAGAAAGGCAGCAAGCATCTCATGTTGCCAGTGGAAGTCTCCAATGCCATTTCTGCAGCTCTGTCATATGATATGATATGATGTGATATGATATGATATGAACAGTGGTATTTCATGAGGCTACTGTAAACCTTTCAATCATTCCTGTTTCTAATTTGTTATGACTAATATATAAATGAAAAGAAAATGCTTTAGTTCAATGTAGTGAGTCATTATTTTGCTTGTTTACTTTAATCACTGTCACTGTTTATAGCTAAGCATATCATTTTGACACAATTTAATGCTTAATAGTAAAGGAATAAGATTAAAACATGGGAAAGTTGTGCAGTCATCATACAAATAATTTTATAAAAAAAGTATCCTTCACATTTCAAAGTTTATCTTTAGGGTGTAGGAAAGTACTAGAATTTACCCTTCCTTCCTCTGCTAGAATTAAAATCAGAACCACTTGAGGGTGTTTGTCTTACTGCTCACTTTTTAATTTACCTCTTATTTTACCCAGTGAAGTCTGAAAGATTCAGGTCACCTTGCTCTGTGTCAAGCTATTCTGTGTTTAAAAATCTATGTCACCTGATACTAAATTCTGAATTTAAGTTTAAGGCCACAGATAAATTGGTGCAGCTTAGGCATGTTATTCCAGAAATGTTACACTTGGCCAATATAAAAAAAAAAAAAAACAAAAAACCATGAAATCCTGAAATTTACAGGTAAATGGATCAAAAGAAAAAAAAAATCATCCTGAGGGACATAACACAGACCCAGAACAACAAGTGTGGTATATGTTTGCTTATATGTGGATATGAGCTGTTAAATCAATGATAATCAAGCTACACTCCATAGAACCACAGAGGTTAGGTTCAGAGTAAGGTACGGGGTTGGGAGCAGATGCACCTCCTTAGGAAAAGGAAATAGGATAGGTAGGGAGGCTGGGGTGGGGGTGGGGAGCTGGAATGAGAGGACCAAATCGGGAGGGGGATGAGTTAGGGAATATAGGGAGAGACAGCTAAAATTAGGGGGCACTTTAGGAGTACTATAGAAACCTAAAGGAGTAGAATCCTCTTAAAATATGTACATTTGTGAAGGAAATCTAAATGATATTGCTAAATCATGGGAGAGACAGAGTCCTAACTGGCTCTCTTGTCACCAGATGAAGCTTCCATTACCAGGATTGGGTTACATCCAGTAGAGTTGAATGGTTCTTAATGAGGGTTGAGCTGTGATTCTGACCCCTGATAATGTCAGTCAGTTTTGATCTTCACAGCTTGATGCCGTGAAGTGTAGTACAAAGAGAAAGGGGCTGCCCCTCAATGTCCCCTCGAGTGTGAGGTAGTTCCACTTACCCCTGTAAAATCTAGTGTCATCCTTAATCCTCAATGTCCCCTAGCATGTGAGATAGTTCCACTTACCCCTGTAAAATCTAGTGTCATCCTTAGTCCTTAATGTCCCCTAGTGTGTGAGGTAGTTCCACTTACCCCTGTAAAATGTAGTGTCATCCGACCCCCAAACGCTAATAGAGTTATTTTGAGAAGCCAGTTGAGAAACATGGCTGCCGGGAGTTTAAAAATCTAACTAATTGGATGTGCAATGGTAGGGTAAGTGCCAACAAATGCTCTCACAGTGTGTGGCATACTGCTATTACCAGGTACCCGGTAGACAAAAAATTAAAGTAGCACTGATTGCCAACTACCTAGGGTCTCTTTTGTAACCTTCAAGTTTTAGACTGACAGAATAATAATACTTTGCTTCACACTAAGTGTGAAAAAGGGAAGCTGAAATGTTGAACATGTCAACTTGACACCACAACCAAAATAATACTCATTCAAACATACTTATTGTAGGCAACTTTTGGTTTATAGAAAAGTTTTGATTGTTTTCCTATCTATGCTACATTTGGGACCTTAACAGTAGATAGTGGCACATTATTGTGAGCACACACCAGGATTCACTAAGATGGCCTTGCCTTTTCCATCATGATTATTAGGCAGGACACTCTGAAGATTTGCAGTGTACTACATACTGATTATTGGTAATGCCAATGTATTGTAAACTTGAATGTAGCATGAATCATAGAAGGTCTTATTAATAAAAACACGGGAGCCAGATATTGGGGTGAACACTGAAAGATCAGAGAGACAGATAACCTTGCCAATTCCTCAGCTGACTTTGTTTCCTCAGACTGAAAGCCTCTGAGTCCTCACCTGAATGGATCTCAGCTGAACTGCTGCTAAAAGCTAAAAGCTTATCCAGCTTTAGTTCCTGATTTTCATGCCTTATATACCTTTCTGCTTCCTGCCATCACTTCCTGGGATTAAAGGCATGAGTCACCATGCCTGGCTGTTTCCAGTGTGGCTTTGAACTCACAGAGATCCGGATGGATCTCTGCCTTCAGAATGCTAGGATTAAAGACGTGTGTGCCACCATGTTCTGGCCTCTATGTCTGTCTAGTGACTGTTCTGTTCTCTGACCCCAGATAAGTTTATTAGGGTACACAACATATTGGGAGATACTATTGTATATATCAGTACACTTGAAGATTGCTAAAAAAATGATAAATGTCCTTTCCATAAGTAAATGATAACTATGTGAAGCCGTACCTATGATAATGAGCTTGATTTAGCATTTTATACTATATTTGTATTTTGAGTCATCGTGTTATTTCCTAAAAATATATACACTTTCCACTTGTAAATCAGGACAGTTTCTAAAAGTCAAGGAGTGAAACAACCCAAAGTTTGATCAACCAAAGAATGAATAAGCAAAATGCTGCACATCTGTGAGATGTATTATTATTCATTCATGAGAAGAAATTCAGTTTCCTTTTAATGAATGGAGTGCCTTGTAATGCTGCAAGAGGAATGGCATCAAAACATTATGCTAAATGAAAAGTTGCAGTCATAGTGTGCCATGGGTTATATGAGTCAATGTATAGGAAGTTACCCTAGTAGGTAAAGCTGTAGATGAAAACTGAGAGGCTGAGGACTCCCATGTGGCGGGTGGGTAAAAGCAGAACACGCCACAGCTACCTCACCTGGCCAGTTCCTCAGCTGATCCTGTTCCTCACACTGGAAACCTCTGAGTCCTCATCCAGAATGAATCTTAGTTGAACTGCTGCTTGAAAGCCTGAAAGCTTAACCAGACAAATGCTTCTAGTTCCTGGTCTTCACGCCTTATATACCTTTCTGCTTTCTGCCATCATTCCCTGGGATTAAAGGCATGAGTCACCATACCTGGATGGTTTCCAGTGTGGCCTTGAACTCACAGAGATCCAGAGGGATTTCTGCCTCTGGAATGCTAGGATTAAAGGTGTGAGTGCCACCATTTTCTCGCCTCTGTATCTAGTGGCTGTTCCGTTCTCTGACCCCAGATAAGTTTATTAGGGTGCACAATATTTTGAGGAACACAATACCGCCACACTCAGTCATTCTTTCTGACTTTTTTTTTTTTTTTTGACTTGTCAACTCTGGTTCCTCCTTCATCTCACCCAAATATTTCTGTCTCCTTTCTATTTGATTCTTTTAAGCGTGTTCATTAGGAATGACTTATGATGGGCTAGAAAGATGGCTCAGTGGTTAGGAGCACTTGTTGCTCTTGTAGAGGCCCCACTTCAGTTCTGAGCACACACGTGACTCACAACTGTCCGTAACTACAGTTCAGGGGATCCAGGGCTCTCTTCTGACATTTCATACATATACATTTATAAAATAAATACTTCTAAATTTTTTACAATGTAGTTCTGTTCTTTGTCAATCATAAAGTTCCTTAAGTCTCCTCTACTTCGTAGTTTTTCATACAGTTTTTAAACTTTATTTTGTCAAGGTATTATTTAGTTTGGGAATGGATATTAAGTTCAATGAATATGTTTCAGAACCATTTCTCCAGTCTCCTATTTAGGAGCATCCTTCAGGGCCATGGCTGGCAGCATGCAGCATACCTAGCTACATGGCTCATTTCTGTGTCTCGTTGAATGTTAAGATCTTTTCTTCCTTTAAGAATAACTTTTTATTTTTGCGCCTTAAGTAATTCATGTTTCACTGTTGGCTTTCCTGTGTCATGTTGTGGAATATTACTTTACCTGTGTAAAGGTGTGTTACATTTGTTCATGTTGTGGAATATTACTTTACCTGTGTAAAGGTATGTTACATTTGTTCATGCTGCATTTGTTTAATTATGTAAACATGTTGCTATATTACCTTGCCTGCCTAAGGTACCTGATTAGTAGGATAAAAAGATGAACGGCCAATAGCTTGACAGGAGAGGTATAGGTAGGGCTGGTGGGTAGAGAGAAATGGGGAGCCAGCCAGCCAGACACGGAGTTGGACATACAGAATGAAGGAAAGGTAAAAAGCCCCGAGGCAAAATATAGGAGAAGAGAAACAGATTAATTTGTTACAGGAGTTAGTGGGAAAAGCATAAGCTAAGGCCGAACATTCATAACTAAAAATCAGTCTCCGTGTCGTGACTTGGGAGCTGGTTGGTGGCCCAACAGAAAGCCTGCTACACTGTCCCCTTAGCACCCTGGCTGTCCCCAGGTCTCGGTTCCACTTTCACTCACGGATTTGTATTGAAAACTAAGGTTCAAGGAGGGTTGTCACATCAATGTACGGATGACCCAGCATTCTCAAAGCTGAACTTCAGAGTTTCCCATGAGACTTACTGATTGCTGGGTTTAATTTTGCTTTGTTTGCTTGTTTGTTTGTTTTTGGCTTTAAAGGCCTAGATCGGAAATCAGTGTTTCTATTTGAAAAGAATGCCTTGCCCCTTTAAGTGAACATTAATTTCCAAAGAGTTACTTTATTTATAAGTTCCTGATGACCTACTAAATAACTTTAGTGGTTTTTTTTTTTTTTTTTTTTAGAGGTTTATTTATTTAGTACGTATACAGTCTTCTGCCTGCATTACCTGCAGGTCAGGAAAGGGCACCAGATCTCATTATAGATGTTGTGAGCCACCATGTGGGTGCTGGGAATTGAACTCAGGACCTCTGGAAGAGCAGCCAGTGCTCTTAACCTCTGAGCCATCTCTCCAGCCCCAACTTTAGTGTTTATAAAAAATAATGAAAATAAAAGAAAAACATACCAGTAGTTTACTTAAAGTAGTTTACTTAAAGTAAGTCATTGTTCTTAGATTTAGGAGAATAGTTATAGTAAACAATTTATCAAATATTTATTTTACATCATTGAAATCCTGCATTTTTGCTTTGTACTCACATTTCTGATAGGCTGTGATATTGGCTTAAAGGAAATGTAATATTCATAAATAAGAATTTAGCAAATACAGAATGTTACTATTATAACTACTAGAGCAGGAGTACACATGAGTATAGAAATGCTAGATCTCTAGTATTGTAAGCACATCACTGGGATATTTCATTGCAGCTATCACAGATTTCTATGACTTACCATAAGGTAAAAGCTAACTTTGGGCTGTGCATCACCTTCTGCAGCTGAAATTCTATGTTCAGGGTCATTGTGCCTCTGACACACTCCCATCACTTCCTTTCATGAGAGAATCTCTTCCTGTGAATTGCATTGACTCTTTTATTGATATAAAATAGGAGCAGAAACCTTCCAACAAAGCTTTGCTGTGGAACAGTAGGCCAGGGACATTGCTCAGAGCAATTGTTCTGTAAATCCACCAGAGCACAAAATTTCTGCCATAAGCCAGATAAAGTTGATGCTCTTGTATGGGGATTTTGTTTAAACTTGTCATTTCTTCTACCTTTCTGGTAAAAATTTCAGTATTTAATGCCCATGTATAATGATGTTTCTGAATTTCCTATGTACACTGTTAAGTTCTTTACCCGAATTCCTTGCTAAATATAAGAACTAAGAGCGAGAAAAGGTGTTATTTCTTAGGGCTGTTTTAACAGCTCTCCAGTTTCATAACTTGTTATTTCCCTTTTCTTTGATTTAGAAATATGTTACACTCCTGGAATTTTCTGTGTTTGGTCTATGCAAAAATAGCATAATTAGAAAAGAAATGTATTTTTGTACTGGCTGAGAATTCAGACTTGTGACTGGATAGGTGACCCAGCAGCTCAAGCACTTACTGCTCTGACAAAGGACCAGGGTTTGGTTCCCAGAACACATGTGTCAGCTTAAAACAGTTCACTATTCCAGGTCCAGGGGACCAAGTACTCCTTTCTGGCCTCCATGAACAGTGTGCTCATGTGATACACAGACATACAAGCAGGTAGACATCCATACACATGAAATAAAAAATAAATCCTAAAAAAATAAGGAAGTCAGACTCAGACCCATGTGGATCATAATCTCAGCTGAGCCCCTAGTTTAAGTTTATATGCATTCACACTCCTGGCACATTAATACATTCACTTCTAAAGTGGGAATAGCGTTTACATATCTGGACCTAGAGTTGTTGTGATGCTTGAAAATTAATAAAGCTAGGAGTGCGAAACAGTGACTGCAGTGTAGTGAGTTCTGTGGACTTCATCATCACTACTATTGAAAGGATGAGAGCACGTTTGTCTACTAAGTCATTCCAGCTGCTGTTATTAAGGGTTTAATGTTGTTATTCCTGTTCTGTTGTGGTTTGATTTGAGACCCAGTCTGGCCTTGAACTTACTGTGTTGCTGAGGGTCAACTTGATGCTGTTCTTCCTGCTGACAGCTGTGGAATGCTGGGACGAGAGCTGTGTACACAGTGCCTGCTTAGACTGGGTTTTGATCTGCCTGTGTGGTGCAGCATTGACCTGCTGATGCTCATGCTTGACAGAATGATAGAGGTTTCTGCTAGTTCTTAGAATGATTCAGCCACCTCAGGACTGGGATAAAGAGATCCAGTGGTACCTGGGGGACATTTTGAGAGTCTTTATTTTTGTCCTGAGGCCTCTGGTTAAATATTATATATGCAAATTTGCAAAGAATTATCAGAAATGAGAAAATCAATAGATTTCATATGTAATATTTTTTAGTGTAATTCTCCATAGTAGGGATGCTAATTTTTCTGGGTTATAGCCTAAAGGTAAGAAAAAAGAATGGCTAACTAACACACATATTAGATGCTTCTGATACTGAAAAGTTATAAATTAGCTGAGTACTGTACAGGGAAAAGGGAAGCGGTCATTTTACTGATCTCTAATGTGCTGCACATTTTGATTACAAAAGATGCCCAGATGCTGTGTCCTTAGGTCCTTGTGGTTTAGCCGAGCCTCCAGTTGTCTGAGGGATTGTTCAGATCAGGTTGGCCTCTGGCAAAGTCTGTGAGATAGTCTTGGTTGACGACTGAAGTAATTTTCTAGTACTAGTCGTGTGCTGTGTATGAAAGCCAGTGAGCATGAGCCAGAGCGAGTCAGCAGCAAGCAGCTTCTCTCCATAGCTACTGTTTGAGACACTGCCTTTATTTCTCTCAGCAATTGACTATAACCTGGAAGCATAAGACAGATAAACCTTTTCCTTCCCAAGTTGCTGTCCCAGAATGTTTTATCACAGCCACAGAAAGCACAGTAGCGCACATCTCAAAAGGTCTCTGAGAAACCTCTCTTGTTCCTTGGTTTTGTTGCTGTGCTTTCTTTGATTTTCTTTGTGTTTTTGATAAGTGAGCTGAGGGTGACTCTGAAGGTGATAACGTGGAAAAGTAAAACCAGGAGCCGCCAGGTTGCATAAGAGTTTCTGGTGAGATCACCAGAAATTGCAGCTTTCAGATGAGAAAGATGACAGCCTTAAGTGTCAGTAATTGTGATGGAATTGTTTACTTTTTAATAGTTATTTCAGTGTGTGTGTGTGTGTTTGTGTGTGTGTGTGTGTGTGTGTGTGTGTGTGTGTGTGTGTGTGTGTTTGGGTGCGTGTGTGTGCAGCACATGAGACACCATGTCATTGGTGCTGAGAACCTAACCTGGGTCCTCTACAAGAACAGTGAGGCTTCTTAAGCACTGAACCATCTCTCCAGTCCTGTGCTTAAATCCAGCAGACTCCTGGGTGAGGGCTTCCTTCCTGTGCATGTCAGTCTTTCCTGTCTTTCTACCATGCCTCAGAAACAACCAAAGTGTCAGTAAAGGCAAGAAAGAGGTTGCACTCTGTGATCTTATCCACAGCCAGGGAAGAGGCAGAGCTGAGGGGGAGCCAGGGCTTTCTTTTGGGATTACTTCATTGGTTTGGAAAGAACCCAGCTTATTTTAGGAATTTCTCATAGAAGCATGTCCTAATAATTCTATATTTTTTTCTCTAATGAATTGAATCTTAAATTATAGCATGGTGGAGCATATGCTATAGAAAAAGGGGATCAGTACAAGAGAAAATGATTAAGAGGATAAAAATAACCCAAGGCAATAATATTAATTTAGACACATTTTACCTGAATATATTAACAATATGAACTTGTCAGATTTTCAAAGTAATAACCTTTTTTCTGTGAAAAATATTCATTTCATATATGATAGTGATTGCTAAAAAATAGACTATTTGTTTTTAATTTCTTCAAGTTTCTGAATAATTTAAATTGATGGATTTAAAAATGTCTTTTATCATTTTTTTAAAATTTAGTGTTCCTATCTCACTTGTATATAAAAAGGAGCAAAATGAAGTAAATCCCTTTGGACCTGTACACAGTCTGAGCTGGCTGTAGTCTTCGCCATCTCTGTTCACCTCATGGGGCTTCCGTGGATGTTCCACATCATCCTTTCCAGAAGCTTGCGTTCTTTCTGAGTGCTCAGTCAAGCTTTAGGTGCTAGGCCTGTTGCTGGTGTGTTAGAGTTAGGTGAGACCCTAACTTTGGATACTTTCTTCAAGAGCACAGTGGTGAACTTGAATGACACAGGAGTGTTTCTGTAAGGAAAATTTAAAACAAAAAGATGTCTCACATTTAGGGTTGAATTAGATGAATTTAACCTTCCTCTTACTGTTTGATGAACAATACACACAATTTAATAAATTCCTGATTTTTATAATGCTAGAAAGTAACTTCAGATGATGGCTAGATAAGGGACTGACCTCTGGGTGTAGCAAAATGCTGGCTAGGTATCATTTTATTGGTCCTTCCTTCCTTCCGTCCTTCCCTTATTTATTTATTTATTGATTGATTGATTTGTTTGTTTGCTTATTTACTTATAGAACAGTAGTGTTTGATTTCACCCTAGGGCTATCTAGCCTCTGGTACTTGCTTACCCAAGCATTGTCAGTTGTGGGTTCCTTCTCATGGAGTAGGCCTTAAGTCAAATCAATCAAAATCAGACATTGATTGGCTATTCCCACAAGTTCTGTACCACCATTGCCCTATCACATTATGCATGCAGGACAGATTGTAGGTCAGAGGTTTTGTGGCTGGGTTGGTGTCCATGTTTCTCTTTTTTTTTTTTTTTTTTTTTTTTGGTTTTTTGAGACAGGGTTTCTCTGTGTAGCTTTGCGCCTTTCCTGGAACTCGCTTTGGAGACCAGGCTGGCCTCGAACTCACAGAGATCCGCCTGGCTCTGCCTCCCGAGTGCTGGGATTAAAGGCGTGCGCCACCACTGCCCGGCCCATGTTTCTCTTTTGGTAGCCCACAGAATACCTTCCCACACCAAAGAGGCTAAGGCACAAGTGTGAGGGCTTGCTGTAGTCACCAGCTTGCCTTCTCCATACTCAATGAGTTGTGTGGGTGTTGTCCTTGGCAATGTGGCCCTACTGTCTGTTTAGCAACATTTTGTTTCTTAGCAACCGTGTGGGTTGTTTGAGGAATTCCATGGGATCCCGTTGGCCAACAACTCAACTGAATGCAATCCAGTCCCACCACTGGAAGCCTTGGCTGGCAACAAGAGATGGCCAGTTGAGACTGTATCCCCCATTACTATGAGTCCTCATTAGGATCATCTTCATAGATTCTAGGAAGTTTCCATTGCACTGGGTTTCCACACGGGCTTCCTCCAGCAGTAGATGGGAACAGATGCAGAGACCCACAGCCAGACATTTTGTGGGGAGACAGTCAAAATTGGAGATTTCCATCAAAACTCCCCCTTGGAGCTTAGAGGATACTGTGGAAGAAATATTGTGTAAAATTATAAGAGTCAGAGCATACAGGGGGTCACCAGGAGAACAAGGCCCTCTGAATCAAGTAAGCGAGGCTCCTATGAGCTCACAGAGACTGAAGCAGCAAGCACAGGGCCTACATGGGTCTACACAATGTCCTCTGCATATACAGTATAGCTATTAGCTTAGTACTTTTATGGGACTCCTGACTGTGAGAACAAATGGATCCAGAGAATTTTGTGCCTGCTCTTGGGGCTCTTTTCCTCCTGTTAGGTCATTGTGTCCAACTTTGATATGATAGTTTTTGCTTCATCTTATTATATCTCATTTTGTCATGTTTGGTGGTTATTTCCTAGAATCCTGTTCTTTTCTAATGAGAGACAAAAAAGAGAGTGGATCCGGAGTGAAGAGGAGGTTGGGAGGAACTGGGAGGAGTAGAGGGAGGGCAAACTATAGTCAGAGAAGATTGTATGAGAAGAGAATCATTTTTAATAAAAGGAAAAATAAAAATAAGTTTAGATCCTAAAAATAAAATAACTTCAAAATTGAACTCCAAATTACAAAAAAATCCCGATGAAGAACTTGAAGTTTTGTGCTCCTGTTTCTTCAGCACATTCTGTCCCTAGAGTTTACATCAGCAATAATCACACTTGAGTAAACCCCATTGGCTGTGCTAAGTGCCACTGCACAAAGCTATTTATACTTCTATTATTCTAACATGCTACAGCTTCCAAAAAGTCTTTCTTAATCTCTAAAGTATGTTATATTATCAACCCTTCTCCCCAAACCCTTATGTACACCACACATGACACAGCTTCCTCGTATTGTACTATCTATCTATCTATCTATCTATCTCTCTCTCTATCTATCTATCTATTATCTATCTATCTATTATCTATCTATCTATCTATCTATCCATCTATCTATCTATCTCTCTATCTATTTCTCTATCATCTATCTCTCTATCATCTATCTATCTATTATCTATCTATCTCTCTATCTATCTATCTCTCTATCATCTATCTCTCTATCATCTATCTATCTATTATCTATCTATTATCTATCTATCTATTATCTATCTCTCTATCTATCTATTATCTCTCTATCTATCTATCTATCTATCTGTCTATCTATCTATCTATCTATCTATCTATCTATCTATCTATCTAACGTGTGTTTGTATGTGCATGGATGTGCCTTTGCATGGCCCCAATGTGGAGGTCAGAGGGCTGCTTATGAGACTTGATTTTCTCTTTCCATCTTGTGGGTTCCCAGGGTTGAACTCAGATCTTCAGTCTGGGTAGCAGAGAACCATCTCCTCAGCCCTCATATAATGTTTTATTGCCCCTTTCAATAAAATGTTCCCCCCAAAACAAAAATGTCTTTTTTATCACTGTGTATCACTGAGCTTTGAATATCAGATTTTTATCTTAGTTACATATTTCTGATTATAAAATCATGTCTGTCCATTAAAAGAATTAAAACAGAATGTTTAGACAGGAGATAGATGCTACTAATATTTTATAGCATATATTTTCATTTCTTTATTCTAATCATCACCAAAATTAATAAAAACAATTAACAGGTGAAATGAATATGTATTATTTGTATGTATATTCTATTTTGTGAATTTATTTTGTTTTTGTTCAAACAGTAGTTTTGGTGATTCTATAATATACCAGATTTTTTAAGAAGAAATGTGTGACCAGACTATGTATATGATTTAACAACTTGTTATTTTTATCATTTCCCTATATAATAAAATATTCCCCAGCATATTTTCCATCTATTTCGATTATATATAATTATAAATGAATCTTCAATTCTCTCTACATAATTGTATCATAACATGTTGTCTAGATTAGAGTTTTACAAGTAAGTCTTCCCAGGGTAAATGACATGATGAGTTCTGTGTGTAGAGGTCTAAGTCTGTACTTCGATGGCCTGTGTTTGTGTGGATATACATTATTTTTTACTTCTGCCAATCCATTTGGACCCTGATTTCATGCTACTTATTGGATAATGTCTAGACGAATGGAACACTAAAGGAGCTTGAGCCTTTCAGAGAGAAAACAAAAGAGCCAAAGCTACAGTATTGTTAACTATCGTGGTAATAGTGAACCCAAGTTAGATCTAATCTATTGATAAAACCTCGCAATGCTGTGGTTTCTAATTTCCTGCCCAACATGTATAAACACAATTAGATTAAATTCTCACAACAAGTACTGGAAACTGAGACATCTACAAGTAATAGATTCAAGGCCAAGCTACGGAATAGCACACCTCATGCCTCCCTTTTCTCTCCCTGCAGCTCAGAGCTCAACCCTTTCTCTAGGGATAGGGATATTATTTTTGCTTGAATAACATTGCTTGCACCGTAAACTTTTGACAATTAACATAGATGATTTATGTGTTCCTGGATCTTTAAATTGTTTGTAATACAGTAATAAGCAATAAACAGATCTCTTTAAACAATTTATATTAACTTTAAAATATACTGCTAGTGACTCTAGACTAGAAAAATCCCTGGAAAATACACATACACATCAGAATTCAAGCTGGAATATATCTAACGGTTACCTCCTTACTCTGATGTAAGTAACCAGAGCTGGGACATTTTTGGTCCTGTGAGCAGTCTTTGAGAACAAACCTCAAAATCAGCAATGGCTGACATTCAAGGGTTGCTGGACCACAGCCTTATCTAGAACTGTGGTAATGCCAGTGTTAGTGACTGGGATGTGGGAGACACCATTCAAATGCATCAATGAATCTTAAATGGTGTTAATGTATTGAGATGAAGATTTATATGCAGTATAAACTCTATATGTAGTATAAACAGTGCCACCATCTGTGGCAGGTTCTGTTTCCAGATAACCACACTGTGAGTTACCCCATTCCTTCTCAGTGTAGCTTCACACCTTCCTCCTCAACAGTGTTCTTTTTCTCTGCCCCTTCAGTGTAGAGGGGCTTCACCAATGCAACTGTAGTCAGTAGAATGTGTGAAGTGTCTTCCAGGGTGAGTTCAGGAGACTTGTGGCTTCTTACCTGTTTTTGTTTTTTTTTTTTTTTGTGTGTGTGTGAATGTGTATGTGTGTGTGTGTTGTTTTGGTGTCTTGGAACCTCCCCTTTGTATATTTCTTTTTGGAGCTGCTGTGATGCCAGATATGGGATATACATGTGTTCCCTGTCTGTCTCTGTCTCTCTGTCCTTGTCTCTCTTGGTCTCTCTGTGTCTCTGTCTCTCTCTCTGTCTCTCTCTCTCTCTCTCTCTCTCTCTCTCTCTCTCTCTCTCTCTCTCTCTCTCTCCAGTTGATATATCCAACTTGCTCTAATCTCAGGTTCTCCCATTCTGGACTTGTGAGTGAAGCTCTTTTTTTAAGGAAAAAGCAGTCTTTGCTGACCATGGTTATGTACTGTGCAGAGATGGTGAGGCTCACCAATTGCTCTTCCTTCTTTTCCACATTTCTTGGGCTGCTTAAAGTTTGTAGGGGTTAAGTACTGAATCTGGAAGACTGGCACTAGGTGTGATCAGTATTGAATGTCTCCAGTAGCAGAGAAGATCGGATATGCTGAAATAGTGAAATTTTAGATATAACTTGAAATAGCCCACATCATCAATTTTTCTAAGAAATCTTGCATGTTTCTAAACTGTTGTGATGTTTGCTTATACTAGGGACAAGTAAACTGAATTATTTTTGTTCATAAAATTTCAACTCTCTCCCCACAATTTCATTCAGTTTGAATGCTACCTATTCATGAAATGTTTCCTGACAATGTCACCAGATACCAGTCCTTTCTCTTGTAAAACTTTGGTCACAATTTGTGTCCTTTTATCTGTACTCTTCCACGGGACACTAGGTTCCTCAAGGTTCAGGCCTGCTTATCTATTCTATATTCCTCACACCATCTAGAATTTAGTCTAGCACACAATGAGCACTCAGTAAATACCTACCGAACTTAACACAGTTAGACCTGGCACTTGGAACTAAACACGCTCCTCTCTCCATGAGTGCATGGTAGACTTAAACACAGGACACAGTTTGACACAACAATACCTACCAATGGGCTTCCTTCCCTCTGCTGTCAGTTGACATTGCTGTCGGGCAGCGAAGCCTGTATCAAAGCTGTTACCAACTATGGAGTGAAAACAGATCTAAACTATGGCCCTGCTTTAATAACACAATAAAGCCATAAAATTTAACATTTATGAATCTAAGTTGCCTTCATAATGGTGATCAATTATTTATTGATTTAATATTAATAATGGTTTTAAATCAACAAGTTTAACCTCTAGGTACACAGATTATTATAGAGCAAGGAGAAAGATGAATTTAGCTATGTAAATTATTCACTCTGATTTTAAAATCCAATAAATCTTGAAAACTAAAATATTCTAGCATTTAGTATAAACCAAATATAATGCAAGACTCAAAAGTTTCTAACTCATGGGCTTACAACATTTTATTACATGTATTTGTGTGTGGTTGGGTGGGTATGCCTGTAAAGGTCAGAGGTGAGTTGAGGTAGTCACTTCTCCCCTTCTATGTAAAGGATGGTGGATAACTTTGTGGAGTAAGTTCTCTCCTTCTACCCTTATGCAGGTTCTGGGAATCAAACTCAGGTCTTCAGGCTTGTACACCAAGTGCATGTGTTTACCCACAGAACCATCAAATGCTATTTAGTTTGTTGGTCTCACTATGCTGCCTAAGACTCTTGGGCTCTAGTGATCTTGTATCAGCTACACAAGCAGCTGAGACTATAGACATGTACCCCGTGCCCTGCCCACAGTTGTTTATTGTGTTACTACTACTACTGCAGCAGCATATAGCAATGGGAAAATAAGAAAGGCTGTAGGATTTCTACTCTTGCCTCTGCTCTGGTCGCATAGCTGGCTGGCTGTCATTAATAGTATTATATCAGCTAACATTAATTATTGCTTACTGTGTGCCAGTGCCTTTTTGCATAGTTTTCACAGATTCTAGTCTCACAACTACCTTAAGAAATAAGTAGTGTTATCCTTGTCTCATACATGAAGAATTTTTGACATAAGTATTAAGGATAAATTATTTGCCCAAGGTAGAAAGTTAGTAAATAGTGTGCAGGGATCACAGGATTCCAGCAGTTCTCCAGGGCAGCACCCGGACTGTGCCTCAAAGAACTCTAAAGCCCACAGAGCTGTTCCTGAGTCACCTTTGCAAATCAGTCTTTCCAGGAAAAATTGCAGAAGTCTCTTCCACACCTCTTCAGTAATGAAAAGCTAATGGTCCATCTAATTATAGTTTTCCAAGATAATGTGAAGCCAAGCAAGGTGAGGTAATAATAAAGGAAGGATGTCATGATGCATAAAGTCTTCAGTCAGGAACACAAGAGTCCTGCATTATCCTTTGTCCTCTTGCTGTATAAAACACCCTGAGAAGAAGCAAGTTAAGGCAGAAGTTGGCTTACAGTTCCAGGGCATACAGCCCATCCTGGCAGGTGCCCAGGCAGGAGGCATGAGAATGGTGGCCATGTTTTCTCTGTAGGCAGCCAGCAGAGTGATGAGTGTTACTATTCAGCGTAATTCCACCTTTTAATTCAGTCCTACACCCCAGTTCATAGGATGGCACTGCCTACCCTTAACCTAATCAGATGGTTCCTCACAGGGATCCCCAGAAGCTGGCCTAATCTTGGTAATCCCTCACAGAAATGCTCTCACGTCTGTCTGCTAGGTGATTCTGGATCCTGTCATCCTGTCAAGGTGAAAATATTAACCATCACTGTCTGCAGATTCCAGTTACATGGCTGGGAGGAGGGGAAGAGTTCCATACACACTGTGCATTTTGTTAAGGATAGATCATAGTTTGACCTGTTCCAGGAGCTGCTCAAAATACCCGTATTTGTAAATATTTATTGGGATAGTAGTGTACAGTGCCGGTTATATGCAGAAGTCCGTGGAACTGTTTACTGTCATCTGTGGCAGGAGCCTGGGACTTCCTTAGGGGACAAGGCCTGAGAGTAGCATGAGTGGCTGTCCTCGTGGCAAGGACCTGTGGACAGTTTGCTTCAGGATTCTGGGTATGCCCCCTGGAGCGTGTGTACTACGAGCTCACCTTGCTCTAGCCATACTGCTGTCCTGAATGAGTAACAGAAGGTCATGATGTTTAATGATACATATTTGCATAACTGTTCTGGAAAGAATGATTTTAACCATAGAGTTTTAAAGAAATGTTATTAAATAGATGGTATCAGGAGTTAATGGGATCATTCAAGGAACAGGGAATGAAGTAGAATCATAGAAACCCACAGCTCCCTCCTTTCTAATAACTGTGCCAGTACCATAAGAAGTGAAGAGAGATGGACGTAAGGACAAGGGATCAACGGTGACAACTATTGAGTTTCCAGGTCATGTTGCCTATTGGGTAAATAGAGTAGTACAAAGTGTAGAATGGATTGATCCAGCTTTGGGAGAACCCAGACCCTACCAGATGTAAATATTAACCACAAGAGACAAAATTATCTCTCACCCTGCATCCGCTGTAACTGCATGTGCTGCCAATTAGGCACACTGTTCCACATGTAGGTGTGCCTAGTCAGAAAATGTCCTTGCTTGCAAGGTAGCTTGCAAGACTGCTTCTGCTTCTGACAGTAGAGGGATAGATCACACAGGTAACAGCTACCTGTGGGAGAGCTAGGAGATGGAAGGGGAACGGAGCAAGAACAAACTGGCAGTTAGTGTAACCATTTTTAAAAACTTAGGAAGTAAAACTAATTGTAAAACCGTTCATGCAAACCACTGAAATTGTGAAAATAAAGACAGCTTAGGCCATCTGGGGCCACTTGTTTGAATGACAACAGGTGGTCACAATTTCTTCATGGCGCTGACTCCACACATCCATTCTGGGTCCATGAGCCCTTCTGGAGCAAGGCTTCCAACAATTTAATTATCCCAACACTTAAGAAACTTCGCTTTACAGATGAATAAAAGAGTAATAGAGCAACAGTCTATGAGGTAGACTGAGTGAGTGATAGATGGACATATACATAATTTGTATCTGTGTGTACATCTGTGACATCTTTGCTCATGTTTCAGTGACCGTGGATTTTATAAAATAGCTTTTTAAACTATTGATCCTACTGGATGGAGGAACACATCCGTCCAGTAGGTTTAATATTGGATTGATTTCTGGATTCCAATTTTGGATCGGAAATCAATCAATGTTCAATTGACTTCTGGATTTCTATTTTCCCTACTATACTTATGACCTTTGCCTCAGTTAAAAGAAGTAGAAACTGAGTTGGTCTTTCCCCAAACTGCAGTAACACACCATGCTTTTCTGGAGCTGTTATTGCTATATACTTGAGATGTGGGTGGTGTCTACCTTTCATATACTATAGTAGTTCTTATACATGTATCACTATGGTAAAATTAAACTCATAAATTAAACACAGGAAAATAGTAACTAATAACACAGAAATATAAAAGTAACATAATAATCGTGCCAGTATTACTTTCTGTGTACTTTCAGTCCTTTTCTTGAGTAAAATAAAGAGTACTTGAACAGAAATTCTGCAGTACTTTGATTTCAGTCTGTTAACTGAAAGGAATGCTCAGCAGTTAGCAGTCAGATAGAAAACATTGTGGATACATTGTTGACAGCAAAGATTCACATCTTCCGTGGGAATGGAGCAGGAAGGCACAGGATTTCATCGAACTGCACAGAATGGCATGTAGCTTAAAGCTTACGAGTTGTTTGTTTTTCCAGTTAGTGTCTTACGACCATGTTTAACTGTAGGTAATACAGGTAATTGACTATCTAGACTTCTTTAATGACTGATCATATTTACCTTATCTTCCTTTTCCTAGAACCCAGCATGGTATGTTATATACAAGACATACAAGGCATTTAGTTGATATATATCGAATAAAATGAATATGTGGAGCCAGGTGAGATGTTACATGCTAGTATCCTAGCACTTCAGAGGCATAGGCAAGAAGGTGATGAATCTGAGGCCAGCCTAAGCTACATGATGAATTACAGACTGTTGTAGGCCTCACAGTGAAGGCCTGTCTCAACCACAGGCACAGACAAGAGCAAGACCGTGGTAGCGTGCACCAGGGTCAGATGGAGTTCTAGAACGGAGACGGGGAAAGTGAACGCGGGTTCCCAGCCTATACAAGAAGCGGTCTGTAACTGATACCCACTGTCAAAGGGAAAATCAGTTTTCTCCAGTGGAGTATCACTGGAAATATCAACCACACCCCAGAGCAGGCCCCAGGCCCAGAAGTAGTTGGCCAGCACAAAACAAATGCAATGGTATTCTTAATGGACTTTTTCTTTTGTTTTGCTTCGTTTCTTTTTCCTGTTTTATTAAACTGTTTGTTTTGATGTTCATTTTTCTATTTCTGTTGGGTTTTTGTTTACTGACTTGTTTTTGTTTCTTGCTTTTGTTTTGTTTTGAATGAGAGGACAGAGAACATCTGTGGGTGGGTAGCTGAATGTGAAGGATCTAGGAATCTGGGAGGACTTTCAGCATGAGAAAAGTAGAACCAAAATATATTGTTTGAAAAAAAGTAATTAAGAAATAAGTTAAGCTTTCTGCACTGCCCAGGGACATTCACGAGGTGTTGTTCTTGATTCCCATCATAACGTAAAGGGAAACTCACACAGTGTTCAGAGCCCTTGATGTCCCACAGATGAAGGAAGAGGAAGTCCGCAAACTCCTTGCCTCAGGAACCCACTTAAGTGGCTCAAACTTGACTTTCAGGTGGAACAGCACATCTACAAAAGGAAAAGTGATGGTATCTACATCATAACTCTGAAGAGGACCTGGGAGAAGCTGTCACCTGCAGCCCATGCCATTGTTGTCATTGAGAACCCTGCTGATGTCAGTGTCATCTCCTCCAGGAACACTGGCCAGCGAGCTGGGCTGGTTTGCTGCTGCCACACCTGGCACCTTCACTAACCAGATCCAAGCAGCCTTCAGGGAGCCATAGGCTAGTGGTGACTGATCCCAGTGCTGACCACCAGCCCCTCCCAGAGGCATCTTATGTCGACTGCCTACCATTGCTCTGTATAACACAGACCCTGCTCTCCACTCTGTGGACATTGCCATCCCAACAACAAGAGAGCTCACTCAGTGGTCTGATGTGGTGGATGCTAGTCCCAGAAGTACTGTGCATGCGTGACACCATCTCCTATGAGCACCCATGGGAGGTTATGCCTGGTCTTTACTTCTACAGAGACCAGAGGAGATTGAGAAAGAGGAGCAGGCTGCTTCTGAGAAGGCTGTGATCAGGGAAGAATTTCAGCGATAGACCATGCTAGCTCCTGAGGTCACTGCTGCTCAGCCAGAGGGGGCAGACTGGTCTGAGGATATGCAGGTGCCTTATGTACCCATCCAGAAGTTCTCTACCTCAGCCACTGAGGATGGATGGTCAGCAGCTCCCACCATGCAGTGGGTTTGAGCCACAGCTGAGTGGTCCTGAGCTGCTCTGCAGACATCTGAGCAGAGGAAAAATAAAGTTCCTAAAAGCTGCAAGGGGTGAGTGGGTGGGTGGGGTGGCGTGGGTGAGGCAGGGGATAAGTTAAAGGAAAGGGGATGGGAGTACGCTTTCTGGGGGTATAGCTTAGTGGTAGAGCATAGGTCTAGCATGTGTAAAGCCCTAACTCAATCCCAGAACTGCAAAGTAATTTGTATATGAATGGATGAAATAAAATAAGTTGATAAAGTATCATTGATAAGCATATCTAGTCTGATGGGGTACATGAGGTTAATAATAGAATCTCTGGACCAGAAAAGAGTTATGACCACAAGGTGGCAGGTGTACACATAAGCTTTATTGATGTAATAGTTTGAAAGGTTAACATGGAGAAGTCCTTCATAGCATGGAATGGTCCAAAAGCTAACCCCTTGGGAACTACCATTCAGAGAAGGAGGCTGGCAAGGGACTCTCTGAAGAATGTCCCTAAGATATCAATGGCTTGAGGTAGTCATAACCTGGGGCTTATCTGTGGCATGGGGCTAGGAGTTGTACAGAGATCCCTGGACATGTAGAGCAAGCCATCTATAAGCAGCTAAAATCTGCTTATTTGGGGTGTGTCCGAACTGTTAGATTGTGAAAACTTACGTTCGGTCCTGGGTAGACTTGGAACCACCTTCCTCAGAGTTTTGTAAAAGAGTAATCAGTGTAGTTGCCAATATGTAGGCACTGTATCCAGCTCACTTATGAAAGTTAATTTTCAAAAGAATGGAGAAGGGGATTTATTGGCTTTTACCAAGTAGTATTTTATCTTAGTTTTGTCTGGCATACCAACTAGAGCATTATATCATACAATGATACATGTTTATACCTCTGTTCAGTTATCATACAATGGCACACGTTTACACCTCTGTTTACTTATCATACAATGATACATGTTTACACCTCTGTTCAGTTATCATACAATGGCACATATTTACACCTCTCTTCAGTTATCTTACAATGATAAATGTGGTGGTATTGTGTTCCCCAAAATATTGTGTACTCTAATAAACTTATCTGGGGTCAGGGAACAGAAAAGCCACTAGATACTTAGGATAGGCAGTGGTAGCACACGCCTTTAATCCTAGCATTCCAGAGGCAGAAACCCATGTGTTCAAGGATACAGCCAAGCATGGTGACTCACACCTTTAATCCCAGGAAGCGAGCCTTTAATCCCAGGGAGTGATGGCTGAAAGCAGAAGGGTATATAATGGGTGAAGACCAAAAACTAGAAGCATTTGGCTGGTTAAGCTTTTAGGTTTTGAGTAGCACAGTTCAGCTGAGAACCATTCGGATATGAGGATACAGAGGCTTCCAGTCTGAGGAAACAAGATCAGCTGAGAAGTTGGCCAGGTGAGGTTAGCTGTGGCTTGTTCTGCTTCTCTGACCTTCCAGTGTTCACCCCAATACCTGACTCAGATTTGATTTTATTAATAAGACTCTTTAGATTCATGCTACATATACATGTTTACACCTCTGTTCAGTTATCATACAATGGCACATATTTACACCTCTGTTCAGTTATCTGTTGTAGCTAGAGTTTTCCTGCCTGGCCCACGGTCAGAGCAAATCTCTCTCACCCGCCAGTCCCACAGCCACTCAGACCCAACCAAGTAAACACAGAGACTTATATTGGTTACAAACTGTATGGCCGTGGCAGGCTTCTTGCTAACTGTTCTTACAGCTTAAATTAATCCATTTCTATTAATCTATACCTTGCCACATGGCTCGTGGCTTACCGGCATCTTCACATGCGGCTTGTCATGGTGGCGGCTGGCAGTGTCTCCCCTACCCAGCTTCCTGTTCTCTCAATTCTCCTCTCTGTTAGTCCCGCCTACACTTCCTGCCTGGTCACTGGCCAATCAGTGATTTATTTATTGACCAGTCAGCAACACATTTGACATACAGACCATCCCACAGCAATCTGTCATACAATGATACATGTTTACACCCCTGTTCAGTTATCGTATAATGATACATGTTTATACCTCTGTTCAGTCACACAAATTAAAGATCATTTCTGTTATTTGAGTTTTAATAAATGTACAATTGAACAATAAAGATCAATCTCTATAGATTAAAAAATAAACTATAGATCTATAAAATTGATTATGAAGTAAACTCTAACTTTTGTTAGTATAGAGAGAAGAATATTATATGGCCAACTAAAAATGAATTAAACTCTCTGAAGAAAAATAAGTCATTATTACAGTTTCCTAAATTATTACTATTTTCAACAGAAAAATTAGTCTGGCTAATTTTAACAAACACATAGTTTATAGTTATCTCTGTGTAAACAGTGTTTTGTTACTCAGGGATAGTGATGCTTATGGTGTTTGTATTATCAGCATGGTAGATACAAGTTTACACTTGTTTTCATCTCCTCCCCAAAGGAAGCTGCATCTTACCTTAAACACCAGGAATGGACCTGCTAAGTATATCATAGGTTTCTGTGGATACTTGCACATGAGGGCAACCCCAAAGTCCTGTCCAGTCCCTGCATCCATCTGTCATGGATGTAGGTGTTTGGGGATATGATGTTGCCTCTACAGGACAGTTGTACTTGGCTTCCTCAGCCTGAAGCTTCTGGACTGAATGAAGAATGCCTATGTTCCCTCATCCCTGATAGACAGATGTAAGAGGACAGGATGAGCACATTACAGACACCCTGACAAGTGGAAGGCATAGCAGATGTGCTGTGGTCCTGAGAGTGAAGAGCCCTGATGTCTGGGGGTGGCTTCTCTTGTGCTCGCTCTCGGATCACTGGACGTACTCTGGAGATAGCAGTTCCTTTGCATTGTCCTTCAAGGCTGCATCCCAAGCAGCTGGCTGGAGTTCTCTTGCTTGGGTACCATGCAGTTTGCTTTTCTCACTCTCTGCCTAAAGAAAGTTGGCAAACCAAGCCTTGGTCCCCCAGAAATTCATTAGTTTATCTGTTCAGTGACATCGAGTCTCATATGCTCAGTTCTCTTAGGGAATTCTCGGATCTCACTCTGGACTCAGTGGGAGCTTCATTGAGACAATTTGATTTCTGTAGACGGGAACACTTTCTGACATTTGCCCTTAACTATTTTATTTTGTTAATAAACATTTTAAGGTGCCAGATCCTTGACTTGATATTTGCCCTGAGGCACCATCTTGTACAGAGTGTTTTTAATATGTGTAAACAAAGCATCTTCAATCTTGTCTTTGAAATGGATCAGATTTTACTGTGACCTTTTCCTCTTTTTATTTCTCAATTGTGTAGGGTCTACAGCAGATTTTCTTTAATGTTACAAGGCCTCGGTTTTTTATAGTTTACCTGTTGTATTTCATGTCTCATTGCAGGCTATTTTCTGAAGTCCTTGCTAATACTTTTTCAAATTGCCAGTTTCTCCATCTAGAATCTAAACTTGTGAAGGCCAGTGTGGACAAGGCCTGTCTCCCCGTATAGCATTTCATACAGTGGTTTTGTGCTTTGTGTTAATGGATCATTTCTGTCCTGGTTCCAGCATCCACTGTAACAGAAGTCAGTGCCCTGGGATTTAGATACGTTCTGGTAGCACCCCATTCCCAGCCAGCTTCTAAATGACCACAATAGACTTTAAAGTGTTACAAGTTAACCTTTTAATCACAATGACTTCAGATGTCAAAGATTAGTGTTTTGTACTTTGGCATGTCTAACACAGATCAGCCAATGCCCTCTCTTTCACATAGTCATTCAGGGATGTAAGCTAGCAGATTTTCATCTAGACTCTCATTCCTCATCATGGCAAAAGTACATTTTTTGGCCCCAAGTAATAGATGCAATTGCTACTCACAGCCATAGACAGACAAGACTACAAAGCAAGGCTCTGTCTCCAAAGGAAAAAGAAAACAATGTACATAAAGTTATGAGAATTCTAAATATCTAATAGAACCTGTAATGTAACTCTTAAATCATTAAATGAAGAATTATAATAATCCATTTTCTCACACTCAAATATGATTTTTAAGCATTAATTGATAGGTCCATTAATGGTTTCTTTGATATTCTGTTATTTGTTCATTATAGGCTGAGATCATGAAAGTTAATAGATTAAAAATTAGTGCAAAATAAATATTGGATGGAAGAATAATTTTAATGAACTGCTGTCAGTGTACTTTACGTGTAGCATTTGATTTATTTTGTGAAATGATCCTATGAGGTAATAAAATTTGCTCATTTTGAAGCTGGCATTCTGATGGCCAGAGGTTTGACCTGAACTCGTATAACAGAGCAGAATGGAAAGGCTTTTGTGAGTCCCACGGTCTAAGAGGCCACACACCTAGTCACTTGGTTATAGTGGTCTCTCTCTGCCACACTGAAACTCAGCAAACACCACCTTTTGATCACCACTCTACTTGTTTGTAACCATGGGTTTTGGGGTTTTGGTTTTTGCCATGCATAGCGCAAATTTACCAAAATTGATCCTTTAATGTAATGCCGTGGTTAAGAGTGAAGGATTCAGAAGGAACGAAGAAGGCATGCAGTCTCTCTCATTGTGGCACTGATGGTGTGTTTTAGTGTGAGATTCTGTGACTAATAATAGTACTTCTCACTCTGGCTGTGCACCTTTGGCTCCTGGGTTTCCTTTCTGTCCCCTTTGACTGGCCAGGTAGACAATCCAGGTACTGGGCTCACAGCCTAGTTCCACAACAGCACGGTGTGAACAGAGGCAAGTCACTGTGTAAGTCTGTCTTTCTTCCATAACCTGTTAAGTAGGAGGAAAAGATCTTATGTACTCAGTGTTTGTAAACCACTTCGAAATATTGTGTGTACAGTGAACAGTCAGTGTGTCACCACAGACATGATGGTGAAGATGTTGTGTGTACAGTGAACAGTCAGTGTGTCACCACAGACATGATGGTAAAGATGTTGTGTGTACAGTGAACAGTCAGTGTGTCCCCACAGACATGATGGTGGAGATGGCTGTTGTGTGAGGATCTAGCTCATCCCCGGTCTTTGCGCTTTCATGCCCTGGCTCCTCCTCAGCTCGCCTCTTCCCTGGCTGTGGATAAGGTAACAGAGTGCAACCTCTTTCTTACCTTTACCGACACTTTGGTTGTTTCTGAGGCATGGTAGAAAGACAGGAAAGACGGACATGCACAGGAAGGAAGCCCTCACCCAGGAGTCTGCTGGATTTAAGCACAGGACTGGAGAGATGGTTCAGTGCTTAAGAAGCCTCACTGTTCTTGTAGAGGACCCAGGTTAGGTTCTCAGCACCAATGACATGGTGTCTCATGTGCTGCACGTACATGCACCCAAACACACACCCAAACACACACACACACACACACACACTGAAATAACTATTAAAAAGTAAACAATTCCATCACAATTACTGACACTTAAGGCTGTCATCTTTCTCATCTGAAAGCTGCAATTTCTGGTGATCTCACCAGAAACTCCTATGCAACCTGGCGGCTCCTGGTTTTACTTTTCCACGTTATCACCTTCAGAGTCACCCTCTTTATTTCATAAACAGATATTAAAGAGCTTTTGATGTGTATATTCTTCATTTCACTGATAAAATAACTTAGCAATAAAATGTGTCACATAATAAATGCACTATAGCCCTGGGAATTAGACCCAAATTTACATCCAAAACCACAGAGAGGGAAAACTCAAATGAATCTTGTACAATTATAAAATGATAAAGACAAAATTCCTACATTAAAGTTTAGTGAAGTTTCTAAGACAATTATCTTAGCACTTCTGAAATCAGTGTATTAAAGGATACATTGTAACCTACAACAAAGCCTAGCAGGGACGCCTTTGTAATTGTTACAATAAGAGTTTCCTGTGTGTGGTGTGTGTGTGTGTGTGTGTGTATGTAATAGTCTTGTCAGTACTTTAAAACATTCCATAATTGGTGTTTAGTCTCTCATTTTTATATATCTTAGATTTAAAAAGAACCTTTTGGGCTATTATATTTTTAAAAAGTAACATGACTGGACCTTTTTCTAGAATGTAGTTGAACTTAAAATAGCATTTCAAGTAAAACCTGCCACAAACATTTGCACTGTGAGTTAGACTGGTGAGCTTCACTGGATCTTAGTGTCTTTGTTATAAAATCTTTAATGTGGAGGTATTCATTCCCAAGTTAGTTAAGTGAATCAGAGGCCGTGTGTTTTGTTTCCTGCATGTTATAGAACTTAACCATTGTTACCCTTCTTCCTTTTTTTCTGTCAGTTTTACTGTTAGCTCCCATCACAAACTATAGCATTTACGAATAGTATTTCTTTCATAAGAATGGACAACGTTTGTATGGGTCTTGGACTATATTTTCATTCTATAGTAGAAATGAAGATAATGCCCCTGGTATGATGGTACACACCTGTAACCTAGCCCTGAGGACGCACAAGCAGGATGACAGTGCATTATGGCCAGTGTGTTAGGAATTGAGTTCCAGGCACCAGAGCTTCATCTGTTCAAAAAGTTTGCAGAGATTGAGAAAAACAAGGTCTTCATGAAACCGTATTTGAATTATTTTCTTCTTTCTAATCATATTGTGAATTTGAAACCTTTTATAAAATAATATTTAAAATAGTGGTTTTTTAAAAAATATTCCTTTTGTAGCATGAGGTTGGAATTCTTCGTCAGATAGGTGTAGCCTTATGAAAGCCCTGTGCTGTCTCTGTGCGGGCTCACCCATCACCTGCAGGAGGCCTTCATTCTCTGTCCTGTTTACCTGCAAAGAACATTTAATGTCAGATGCTCCTAGCAAAATTATAAATATGTAATGCAAAAATATTACTATAGGCATTGTGCAGTAGGATAAGTCTCCAGAATTAGTTTTATATAAAAATGTACTCATCATTTTCCTCTTTCTGCAGGGAGTGTAGATTCCTTATGTGTCCTGCCATGGACCACGTGGAACACTGTCTTTTGCTGTCTGTCTTACAACAGTGCATGTTGTTGCAGTTGGCAAGACTCTCTTCTTTTAGGAGGGTGAATGATGTTCTATCACATGGATATACTTCATTTACCCACTCACCTGTTGGCTTCTCAGTTCTTCCAGATCTTGTTAAGTTAAAGCAGTAATGAGCCTACCCCTTTCAGTTGCTGCTTTTGATAACTAAATATGACCAGAATGTGTTGGCTGGTAATGTAAGAAAATTAGTAACCTCTACTGTTCTCAGTGTGCACCAGTTTACATTGCCTCTCCTTACCCTTGACAGCTCCCTTTGCCCATTGTGACGATAGCTCTCCTCACAGGGTGGTCTCATTGTCTGCGTGTTTAAGGGTCGTTTTCCTGCTGATTAGAACTGTGAAACACTTGTCATACATCCTATGGCCTTTTTGTAAGTCTTCCTTCTGTAAATTGCTGTTAATTCCTTTCCAGATTTTTATAAGGTTATCTATTATTTTCTTTGTTTTTGTTTGTTTGTTGTTTGATTATGTTTTTGTTTGTTTATATGTTTTCCTACTGTAGAACTCTGAATTTATTTTGCACACAGGATTTCCTCTCAGGTCTGTGGTTAGTAAAAGTGCTCTCCTGGTCTGAAGATTGCCTTTTCATTTTATTTATTGTTTACTCTGCTGGGAAGGAGCTTTTTAGTTTGAGGTAATTGCACTTGCCTTGTTTTTGCTTTTGTTGACTTTTTATATCCTAAAATAATCATTGCTAAAGACAAATATTAAATTCTCAGCTCTTTGGTTGACGCTCCTTGGCTGCTAACGAAAGCTGCAGCCTTCTTACTGACGTGGAAGCCGACAGCCCTTAGTGAGTCACACCCTGGCTTCAAGAATCTCGCTGTAAACACAACTGTTCTTCCCTTACCGGACTTGTGAGGCAAGAGTCGAAGATATTTGTGAGCATGAAAGACAGTCCAGGGGTTTGCGGAATAAATTGCCATATAGTGCATACGGTGTATGATGATTCAGTCGGAGCCATGAACCCTCAGTGCATGCTGTACTGGGCATGCCGCAGGCGAAGGCTGCTCTTTTACATTGATGGCCACTGATCCCTGGAATGTGTAACCTGACAACTGATGTGAAATGGTCTGAGCACCCTAAAAAGCTCCATAAAGAATTTATAGAATGTATTCTTAAAGCTTATTTCTGAGACTATGGATTTTCCACTTAACAAGACATACCAGAAATCATATCTAGGAAATAGTTTATAAAGGGTTAATATGTTAGACCAGTATCTTTAGCTTATTGCTCTCTGCATGCCATTATCATTGCTGCAGACGGAACCGATGAGCACAGCCGAGTTCCTGTTCCCATCACCTCCTTTAAATGCAATGTCTGTCTTTGGATGTGGGTGCTGACGCTTTCATGCACATATACCCCTTAAAATGCACTTAGGAACCCACTGAAGTTTGATGTGTTTATTACTGATGAGCACTATCCATGGGAAATTCTTCCCCAAATTAGTTGAAGTTTTTATTTGTAATACAATAAAAAGGGAAAGTTTTATTCAAATAAGGGCATTTTGCCAGCCTTTCCTTTAAGATGTATGGTAATAGTTTTGTGGCTATTTAAATGGCTGAGAGGTAAGTGCTTATTTTAAAATGTTTTACATATATTTCTTTTTTAATATCCTATTATGGGGAAAAGTGAGACAGGCCTTAAATCCAGGTTGTTATAATATTCTAATGGCCCTGAATGGATCACTATTTCATGTAAACAAGCAGGGCTAAGCTTCACCAAGCTATTGCATCAGACAAATCTATTTGCCTAACGTCTGCTTTACATTTTTAAAGTAGAACATTGATTTTCAGACCTTTGTTAACGTCTGCACCCTTCGTTTAAGGCATGTCACTCACAAGTACAACTGCAAACCAAGAGAATCTACTACAATTAAAGAACGGGAGAACATGAGTGACCGTCACCCTGTTGTATTTTATCCTCCTGTTTTTTCCATAGCTCCAGCACCAGAGCTCAATTTTTAAGGTAACTGAAGGAAAAAAAATCTAACAAGTACATCCAGTGACAATCTGTATAGGCTGTAGTCATACTACCAGATAACTGTCCATATGGTAGCCTAATAATAACCCTGAGTCAGTCACTGTCCTGGCTTCCGATCTGAACCTCCTCCTTGTGACATTTCTCACTCAGGGATGTCACTTCCTTGCCTGTCACCTCGCCCACCCCCTGCAGTCTCTGCACACGCACATGCAGACACAAGGGTAGAGACATTTCCCACTCGTGATCATTGTCAGTTTCTTAAACCAACCCTATGGTAGTGAAGATCAAATCAGGAGTCAGTTTTAGGTCACAAAACCTTATTGTTTCTCTCTTTCCTCGCTGAGCAGGCTCCTCTCCCCATGAACATGCCTCTTGTCCATTTGTGGACAGCACTCACATAGTCATTTTGCTAAACTGCTTCTATGTGACCAAGTAAGACCACACAAGACTCAGGCTCATTTTCTTAAAGCCAAGGAGACCAACCCATCCTTTAAATAACCAATATTTAAATGGTATATAATGAATTTTTTTAGGTTCTTCTCCCTCATAATTTTCATCCCAGTGGTAATATTTTGCTGCATAGTTCAAAGAATTAAATTTCTTTGAACTCTATTAATTATGTCAATTAAGTAAATATCTTTATTAATACTGTACATTTGGATGACTGTCTTCTACTGAGGCTATCTTAGATGTAGATACTGTCCTGTTATCAGAGACCAGAGTACCACTGATGTTGTGTGTGTGTGTGTGTGTGTGTGTGTGTGTGTGTATGTTTTCAAGACAAGGTTTCTCTATCTAGCCCTGGCTGTCCTAGAACTCACTCACTAGACAAAACTGGCCTCAAACTCATAGAAGTCCACCTACCTCTGCCTCCTGAGTGCTGGGATTAAAGGCCCGTGCCATCACCTCCTGGCTGAACAAGGCAATTTTTAATTGCAAATAAATAGCAGTCACTAAATAACATGATGTTAAGTATTCTTTTATCTACTAACTTGAATTAAGTTGGTAAATTGCGTTAGCTCCTTTGCTCTACGTGTAAGTTCATAGATGGGTGGTGATAGCTGCTTTATCTCTGCTAAGAGTTGACGTGTCTAAAGAGCGGCAAGCCTGAACCTTGTCGTCTGATGGACCAATGCCATGACTTCCACACCAGGGCATAAAACCAGATTTGTCTCATAACTAGTCATCTTGTTTATACTAATAAACTTCTTATGGATGTGTATGTATCCAAGTTGAGAAAACAAAATATTTAATATATAAAAATGTATATTGAGTGGATACAGTTAATTAGGGATAGACTTTGAGTGCCTTGGTATTAAACAAATGAAGACTTTTTTTTAAGCAAGTATATGCTCTGTAGATATTTGGTTAAAGTAAAATTCAATAGCCATCATACATAGGAAGGTTTTTCACATTGTGACAGCTGTGCAGAGCCATGACTTTTGATTTTCTATACAAAATGCATTTCCTACTAAATTGATGCTATTATATCCATTTTATATGCACTGAACACCTTTCCTGACAGTCCTTTAAATTCTTATTATTAAGCAAATGATATTTGGGGAGCACTTGGGTTTACTTAAGCGTTATTTAATTTTGAGCACAACGAAGTTGAGTGGCACACAAGAATACTACACAAAAGAGGCCAGCTTCTTAAAAAATGTCTCTGGATATAAATATATTTTCTTTGAGTAGATTCATTTTGTTTTATTTTGGGAGCAAGAGTAAGCTGATAGATACAAACTCTCAGGCAACTGGATACATTCCACTTTCCAGTTCATTACAAAAATTGACAATACCACACACAGAAACTTAAGACTCTTCATCTGCCTCTGACTTCTTAGAGACAACAGACTTTTCTAGCATGGGCTAATAGTTCTTAAATATTGAAGGATATTGATTTTGATGGACTGTAATGCTTTCAAAAGCAGGCTTTTGGGGGCTGGGGACAAGGTCCAAAGGTTAGTCGTTCTTAATGCTCCTGCAGAGGACCTGAGTTCACTTCCCACTGTTCTAGTCAAGCAGCTCGTAACTACTGCCTGCAACTCCAGATCCAGGGGATCAGGTACCTCTGGTCTCGAGACAACTGCACTCACTTGTACATATTCATATCCATGCAAGTATGAACACACACGATTTAAAAATAACAAATATTTTTAAAAGAGTGCTTTGAAACAAAATCAGATTTTTTTTTTCAGTTTTTAAAGGAAAAATAACGACAGTCCTACTCTTAGTCTAAAAAAGGACCTGGCCTCTCCAAATTCTACCTTTGCTATGTGACTCTGAAGGGCAGATCTGTGCTAATCTATTAGGTATGTAGTCCAGAGAGCATTACCAGAGTCAGAAATGTAAATGACTCCTGCAATCCAATGCTGTAATAATATGGCTTACTTTTATAATATTCTTATTCTGAGAAGTGTATTCATAAATAATAGTCCCAAATTCCTTTGTAGAGAATATAACTGTGAAGCGGGTAACATTCAAGTGAATATTTGAATTGTCCTGTTCAGTACAAGTTATCAGTATTTGAAACATAACTGAATGTCATTTTAAAATCCAGAGAGAACAAGAGTGATCTGCATTTAATGTGCAGTGGCCTGTGGTACACATTCATGCTATTGACAGCCATGTTCATGCACTGTACCTTTGATCCATAATACATATTTTTTTCTATTATAGACAAAAATGTTAATGTTAATAAATGAAGATAAAGAGCAATTATGTCTTATCACTTAGGCAACAGGAAAGGTTATAAGATATGAAAGTAATTCATCAAATATTCCTAAGCATGTTATATCACTATAGTAGCTGGAAGAATTAATGACACAGCATACTGGTGATTTTCCTTTTTCTCCAGAGCCACCATGCTTTGCAAGTTTATTTTTATTTAAAACCTAGAGTTCAGGTCATTTGTCTTAGGTTTACCCTAGAGTTCCTCCTCATGTGCACAGCCAGCAGTCAAGTTCAGAAAGGGAACTGGAAACAGGTCATATGAGGAGCTGCCCAGGTAAAGTAATGCCAAGGTTCTATCCAGGACACAGTCTCAGTGGTAGAAATAGCCATAGTCATGTGGGCTCACAGGATTCTTTTATTCAGCACTCAGCAGTCCCATAGACCCTCCATCTACTCCTTTCTGTGGTTCCTTATGGCCAAGGAGTAAAGGGATCACATCGGGGAGGCCTGAATGTGATGTATTATAGTTGTGCAGAACTAGTCATGGGGCCCCGCTTAAATTCCTAGTAGATGACAAATATAGTCTAAGTCTTGCTCGGGGAGGAGATGCACATACCAGTGATATGTCACTCATTCACTCACTTGCACACGTATACACTGGTCTGGAATTTAGAATTAGCAATTCTGTACACATCATAGTGTTCATGAAAAATGTGAGTGCTGAGTTTATCAGACAAGAAATACAAGGCTTCTAAAAGAAAAAAAATGATGTTGAATATATGGACACAATGTGGCAACGATGATAAGAATGGCCGTTTTATCCCTGAGTTTAGAGCAAAAGAAATTATTTAGATATTTTAGGATTGTTTCTAAAAGAAAAATACATTTCTGAGAAAAATCTGTTGTGGAAAACCAAAAGAATTTATATTGTTACAAATTTTAATCAATTTAAAGGATTTGCATTTGGGTCAATTAGTAAAAGTTCTGGCTCATAAAGCCTTAGAAAGTAAACATTTTGTTGTGCATTACCATAAGAATTGGTTGCTTAGAAGGATATCATAAGGAACAGGGACAACTTTACACTGAACATTGGCGTGCAAAGGAGCAGCTATGTGGTGTCTTCAATCCTGTGTAACGGAATGCTCAACTGACGTTCATTAATAGTACATGATTGTCAAGTGTGCTAAAGCATATCACCTCATGGTGCTGTTAGAATTATACATACCTTTCTCGAATATTCTTGGTTTCTGCTATGTACTGTATAACACTACCCCTTACATAAAATACAGTTTGATTTGGCTTGGTTTTTGCCTCTGGGATTTGTCAGTCTTTCCTGTTATACTCGCCTTTAGCATTCAGTATCAGAGCTGTAAGATCCCTAACGACCTGACTTGGTTATTGTTTACGTTTGTCTTGCTTCCTGTTAAGGAGACTAGAAACATCTTCTCTTTCAGGGCCATAGGTGGATTAATAACCCATCTACTAATGATGGTGACCCAGTGCTAACAAACAGACATCTAAAGGATTGAAATGAAGAAAACTAAGCATTTTACCATAACAAATACAATGTCATAGTTACAAGTTATTCTTAATAATGTCAATATGTCACACATTTGTTTAAATAATGAAACATCATTTTGAATACAGAATTTTTTTAATTTAAACATGAGATACATAGTATTTTGAAACTGTCTTTGAGTTACAAGTCTTTATCTTAATGCCATCTTAGGGTGATAGAAACAAAGGGTGTGTGTGTGTGTGTGTGTGTGTGTGTGTGTGTGTAACTGAGAACACAGAGACTCTTTTCAACTGTGTCATTGCTACTATCCTGTTCTTGGCTGTCCTTTTCGTTGTAAATTAAAATAGATGAAGGCTGTCGAGCCAAGTCCATGATGGAGGCTAATTTAATGTGATATAATTGAGGAACTCTAAATTGCCCCCTTTCCTTTTTGAAACACATGGAATATAGTGTAAAGCACCATACAGAGCATTTTGACTTAGGCTCTTTGTTACACTGATACTGAAAAAGTCACTGTAGTGATTAAGAGACTGGAATTAACTGCTTATGGAGACTTTTGCAGTGTTTTTTTTTTTTAAATATTTGGCTATACAACAACCAAAGAAATGACCTTGCATTGTAGTGATTAAGAAACTGGAATTAACTGCTTATGGAGACTTTTGCATTTTTTTTTTAATATTTGGCTATACAACAATCAAAGAAATGACTTTGCTTGTGTTTTAAAACAAAGCACATAAATAAAAGAGAAATAACTGTAACCTGGAATAGGGGTCAGCAGGCTTAAAACTTGGGTCCTAACACAGCCTTTACAGGGCATGAAGACAACTCTAAAAGGGAAAATCAATCAAAAACTCCATTTGTATTCCTGGATATTCATCACCATGGTTTTGATGGGCTTTGGGGAATATGAGCGATTCTGAACCATGCCACTTGCACAGATGAACCTAAAAGAAAGAAGAGACTGTTGAAGTCCTCAGTGTGATGTTGGCTAGGCAGATGGAACATTGATAGAGTCCGTTCAGATTTGAGAGATGCCACAGTTGTCATAAGTATCAAAACAAAATCAGCAGTTACTGAGAATTGCCATTCCTAGACATACTGTTTTTCAGTGCCTTTTCCATTAGTTAATTATGAAAAGATCTTTAACACTACTTATGCATAGAATTGTGATTCATGGCCACATAATCTTTTCAGAATAGCTCTTTCTCTCTCTCTCTCTCTCTCTCTCTCTCTCTCTCTCTCTCTCTCTCTCTCTCTCTCTCTCTGTGTGTGTGTGTGTGTGTGTGTGTGTATTTGTCTTCATCTGTGTGTGTGCAACATGTGTGACCTGTGCCCACAAGACCAGAACTGGACATCATATTCCCTAGAAGTGTGATTATGGATGATTTCAATCTGCCATGTGAGTGATAGTGAACCAAGGTCCACTGACGAGCCACCGTGGCCCCTGGGGTAGCTTATTAACAACAAGGAACAAGGAGCACTGTCAGGACCATTTCCTTTTCTAGCCCCGTCGTCATACCTTTTCCTGTGTGGTGTAGGAGTCGGGTTATCACAGCTCTGGTGTTTTTGAGATTAGGGCAGCACAAGCTTCTATCGGAGAAACTTCCTGCTGCTGTGGGCGGTTAGTGACTAAATACAGAAATGCAAACTGACCAACAAGGGGAGGTACATTTTGACAGAGTCCTGGGCCCCAAATGTAACAGCTATGTTACCTCCCCGATGCTCAAGGAGCATCACAGAAGATTGGTAGGAAGAATACTAGAGACCAGAGGGCGAGAAGGTGTGTTGCATAAGGATGTCCTCTGGATTGGGCATGGCCATTGCACTCTTGTACGTACTGCAGCTGTGGCTCTCTACACATGACCTGACCTGCACCTGATTGGTCCCGTTAACATTTCAACATGGATCAGGAAGGGGCCTGTGAGGACCTTCCCTGCATCGAGGGACTTTGGCAGCAGTTAATGGTTGTTAGAGGAAATTTGTGACATTTTCTTCAGTACTATAGTCACTGTTAAGTTGCCTTTGCTCAAGTAAATAATTCCCCACTCATGCTTAGGCAAGAAACCCTAATTAAATTCAGTTGGTCTCACAAAAGGAAGACATGGTTAGGAAAGGATATGTTGGGAAGCAAGAATCCAGCAAGAGAGAGAAGAGGATGAGTGAAATAAGGCCAAGAATGACTAAAACTCATCATATAAATGTATGAAAACATTTCAAAGGGTTATCCTAGTGGTACTATCATTAATTTTGATATTTTATAGACCTTGTAATTGAGATGCTAGTGTTCTACTGAAATCACGGTCCACAGTAGCATTACTGGGCTGCAAATGACTTATATTTGGTGAGCGACAAGTTAGGAAAATACAGTTTTAATCTAAGCACCAAGCATTGAATAGCTACCCAATGTGAACAGAATTGTAAACCCACCACAGGCCATATGCTGTTTTTGTTGGCATTTACTTGTTTATATTTCCTTTTGTTTACAATGCAAAAGTATATTGTCTCAAATCACGTAGGCAAGAAAGCAGCCTGGTGGGTGTCCACCACCAAGTACTGCTGACATGCTAGGAAGAACATTGGTTTCTCCTACACCTTACTAATTCAGACTTAACCAAGAAAAGAGAACCAATACCTTCCTAGCAGATATGCATATGCTACTAGGATTATAAAAACAGTTTGGAGCCAAAATATTAAAACAAATTATAGAATAATTGCTAAGAAATGGAAACTTATTTCATGTTGGACACACTCAGTAAAGCAGATACACAATAAGAAGGTGTTGCCAGGGTTAGTTTTCTCATTATTGTAGCCACATGGTTGACAGGAAGCATCTTCAGGAATACAAGGTTCATTTTGACTCATGGTTTGAAGATGTAGTGTACTGTAGTTAGGAAGGCATGGCAGGAGGACCAGCTTCCAGCCATAGTGTTGGGAACGTGAGGTTGCCAGCCAGTATTTCAGCAGATCAGGATGCAGAGAGGTGAATTCCAGTGCTTGGACTTGCTCCATCCCACTTTTTCATTCTGTCCAACATACAGATGACAGGGTGGTGCTGCTCACATTCAGGTGACTCCCCTCACCTAATCCTCTGAAGTGCCCTCTTAGAGACACCTGCAGTTGTACCCCAATCTCCCAAGTGAGTCCAGCTGTCACTCCAGGACAGAACAAGGTTGAGAGGCAGGAAGCACTGAGATTGAGTCACGTACAGACTGTTAAAGGTCAGAAACAAAGTTGAGAGGAGGAGGATGTGTGTTGTGCTTGGAAGCTCAGTGCTGGGCTCCTCTCTTCCTCCAGGTCTGAACCCCTTGTTGTTTCGGGGCTTCACCAATTTCTATGTTTATTCTTGTTGGTCCACTGTCCAGTTTTTAAAACTTAAGTAGAAGTTGAAACATAGATCCCATATCAAGTATTTGGAAATTATTTATCAGAGAGAAGAGGTTGAAATACTTAATCAGTGATGGTGAACAACTGATTGTCCTGTGGAAACAGTGAAGTAGGATCCCTACCAGCATTTATGGAAAAAGTTCATTCAAGACAGATTGCAGTCAATGTTCATTTAGAGGAGAAGGGAAGACTTTTAAATTTGGAGAGAGAGAGAGAGAGAGAGAGAGAGAGAGAGAGAGAGAGAGAGAGAGAGAGAGAGAGAGAGAGAAACATCTTACATCATCAGGATTGATCCATAGAGTGATTTGTCCAAAAAGAATTTCTTAAAATTCAAAAGCAAAGAAAGGCTTCTTCCTTTCCTCTGGCAGCAGCCATCAGGTGAGCCAAGATGGGTGCATACAAAAACATCCAGGAGCTATGGAGGAAGAAGCAGTCGGACGTGATGCGCTTTCTCCTGAGGGTCCGCTGCTGGCAGTACCGCCAGCTCCTCGGCGCTGCACAGGGCTCCCCGCCCCGCCCGGCCTGACAAAGCGTGAAGGCTGGGATACAAGGCCAGGCAAGGTTACGTCATATACAGGATTCGTGTCCGCCGTGGTGGCCGCAAACACCCAGTTCCTAAGGGTGCAACTTATGGCAAGCCTGTCCATCATGGTGTTAACCAGCTAAAATTTGCCCGAAGCCTTCAGTCTGTTGCTGAGGAGAGAGCTGGACGCCATTGTGGGGCTCTGAGAGTCCTGAATTCTTACTGGGTTGGTGAAGATTCCACATATAAATTTTTTGAGGTTATCCTCATTGATCCATTCCATGAAGCTATCAGAAGAAACCTTGACACCCAATGGATCACCAAACCAGTCCACAAGCACAGAGAGATGCGTGGGCTGACATCTGCTGGCCGCAAGAGCCATGGCCTTGGAAAAGGCCACAAGTTCTACCACACTATTGGTGGCTCTTGCTGTGCAGCCTGGAGAACGCGCAATACTCTGCAGCTCCACCGTTACCGCTAACACACATAATGTTTGTAAAATTCATACCCAATAAACAATTTAGGAACGTCAAAAAAAATTCAAAAGCAAATAACTTAGAAGACATTATGAAAACATTGAACTATATCAAATCTTCCTTTGCCATTGTCTGATTAGGACACAATGATTACATTCCAGTCCCCTCCTGAGAATCCAGGAAGATCGCACTATTTTGTGACTCTTAATCTTTGTATTTGCAGAATTCCTTTGGCCACATGAAATTATTATGGTCCGGGGATTGATAACTGGATATTTTTGGGGTGCACTACTCAGCTGGACCAAATCACGCAGTATACTGTTATGTTGCTTCTGTTTTATCCATAGAATTCATCTAATATAAATTTATCCTGACTTTATAGTTTATACACCGTGCAATGTGAAGACAACCTGCTTGTATCACTGACCACCAGATGGCAAACTTCCTTCCTATATTCTTAGTCATAACCCAGGTTAATTAGCCTAAATGGTTTGCATGCCCACTTAAAAGTCAGTTTGGAATCAGCCGAGCCTTCAGCATTACATCACTTCCTATATGGACAAGTTGCCCTGGGACGGCTTTAATGGCCTCTGATAAGGACAAGGACTGTGTCTACCTCTAAAGTCAACAGTTGTGTCTGCTTCGACAGACAGCGCTTCCAAAGCTTCATTCTGCTATTGTTCTAGAAATTCCTGAATTCCCAAGTCTTCTAAGCGTGGTCAGTTATTTTGACCAATTGCGATTACTCTTGTTCTAGATCTGCCCTGGGTCTTCATTATCTCAGCAAGTGCTAATCTTCCCCATTTGACCTTGTAGTAGACTGTAAGTTGTAATTTAACAATGGACACACATCGTCACTCTCCTACAACCTCAAAAATCATTAATTTTAAAATAATATTTTTTGTGTGGTTTTTTTGAGACAGGGTTTCTCTGTTTAGTTTTGGTACCTGCCCTGGATCTTGCTTTGTAGACCAGGCTGGCCTCGAACTCACGGAGATCTGCCTGGCTCTGCCTCCCAAGTGCTGGGATTAAAGGCGTGTGCCACTGCCACCCAGCTTAAAATAATGATTTTTTAAAATAATATTACAATAATAATTTTATTATTGTGTTGTTTTTAATTTTCCAAGTTATACATTCTATGAAAATGTGTCAATTTCAAAGCATCAGAATAATTGGTAGTATTCTTGTTTTCCCCCTTATAGAAAAGGTGGAAATTATAAATTAAAATAATTTAAATTCATGTTCTAGTGGTAAATCTTTCTCCAAACATAAAAATGCAGGTATAGACATAGATAATAGATGACATAAATATATAATAATGGAATTATTCTTTACACTGATGTCTTTTTTCTTGAACTTGATGAAACTTTTTTCTATCCCATTGTGGCCCCTGATTCATAGTAAGATTCCAAGTCTTACATTTATCTTATATATGAATTTATACATATTTATATGTGTATATACAAATATTTATAATTGCACCTTTTGTATAATTATCTCTTTGACACTTTGCATTGTCATTAAAATTCTGCAAAAATGTCCTAATAGTCATTTTATGTGCTTGATACTCCAGCTTGATTTGCCAAATTGCCTTAAGAGTTTCACTATGATAAATGATCCTTTGGTTGAGATTAATAAATCTGTCACTATTTAATTATCATAGACTGAGCAGTGGAATTTCTAGGTCAAAGGTGTGTGCACTTTCAATGCTCCTTATATATTTTAGCAAATAGCTTCCCCTATATTTGAGAACAAATTAGTTTCATTCTCTTGAACACTTGTGCAAAAGTACTTCATTAGTTTAATTTTGTCAGTTGAATAAAGTTATTTCATGATGTGCTCATATTTACTAATTCATATTATGAATCTCTTTGTAACAGTATTAAGTTACATATGTGAGAATTTTTTATTAAATTATTCAAACCAGTCACAGTATTGGAAGAGGAAATGTTTGGGAAGAAAATGCAATTCCAGCAGAAAGCAGGATTTATGAGATGTGAGTTTAGTGTTCTCTAGATTCTTAATGTTGAGTAGATTGCAGGCCCGTCAGCTCTTCCCAGGTCTCTTGTTGGCTCTGGACTCACTTGTCCCTGAGAAAATTCAAGCCTGCACTCAGGCTTTCTGTGAAAGTTTAGTCCCTTTCAAAAGCATGCTCTTCCTAAAGTGAAGTATCACTTTAACAGAATGCTGTAAGATTGATAATGTAAGATACATCTGAAGATTCATAAACTCTTGCTTCCCTTTTAAATGCTGTTATTCTTTTGATGGAGGTAAGATGTGTCTTTAAGAGAAGAAAGCCTCGTTTTCCACAGCATTATATGTGTTGCTCCTCTTGTTTCTTACTAGAGAAAGCCTTGCCGAGCCTGGTACATTATTCTCTGAAGGTATGTTTGCATCATTTCCAATTAGATGTTTTAAGTCAGCGGGATACAGTAAATTATCACAACTGTTATTGTAAGTTCAAACAGAAATGTTAGCAGGAGAATTGCTGCAGGGTAGCATTTAGACACTGACTGTCCCGTGTATTTTCTGATGTCTCTGGTATATGCTGCTTAGACTGATAAGCTCAAAATAACTTCTAACTCAAATTAAAATGTGGATTTGGTTTACTTTTTTGGGTCAAGACAATGTTTAAATTAAGTTTTCCCGGTTAATCATCTTACCTTTTTGAAGCAGCTAAGAGATGAATTGGGAAAGTCGGTTATGAGTGTTTTGGGGGAGGCTCAGGGCATGCATCCATATGCTGTGTTGATGACTGTGGCATTGGTTAATGGAGTGATCGTTTATATCAACTTTTATTACTGATGCAAAGAACAGTGGATGAAAGCAAGCAAAGACCAGCTAAAATTTCAGAAATATTTCAGTAATATTTATAAAAATCATTCATCTTCCAATAACTCATGCATTTACTCGACCTCTTTGGCTTTCAAATTGTCAATGATATTTTAATTAAGAAAGCCGCAAACATTGACTACACCAGGTGAATTGAATCATCCAGATCGCCACGCCACACACTCTAGTACTGTACACACCCCACCTGTACACCTTGCAGTGTGCTGTGAGCATGGCCTGCATCAAGTAAGTTATTGATGCCAATGGTTGTGTTTCAAGTGCTGGCATTGTAAATGTCTCCTGATGTGCAGAAACTGTCACTCACTTTCTGTGCTTAGGGTAACATAAAAGAATGAGAAATATTTAGAGGACTCAAAGAAAATTTGAGAGATTTGAAGAGGAGAGCAAAGCAAGTTCTAGAGTGATGAATGAGAAGAAATGATATACGAGTATCTGCAGTGTGAAGAAGCATGTGGTCACTTAGTCTTACGAAACTTAAAGAATTGTGAAATAAATAATTTATTCTGAACAAAATATCATTAAGTTATCAAACTGTAGCTACTCAAATCCACATGTCCTGGCCACCAGTCTGGCTATTACTATCATTTGCTTGACAGGTCATTAAACTATTCTATAAATTAAAATTTGGGCTTTAAATCTCATTCTTAAAAGTAGAATGTAAATCTGGAAGACAAGTTCTATTCTATTTTTTGCTAGTATTTACAACCTTAGCAAGCCATCCTGTACTGTGGGGAGCTTTTGAGTATGTAATGATTGATGGAGTATAATATTTATCATTCTTCATTAAAGGCAATTATTCACACTATAGGAAAAGAAAAAGAAAGATTAAACTAAAAACATACCTAGATGCATATCAAATTTGGAAGCTTTGCAACAGATATTCCACCAAGTTATTTGCTTTTATCGTGTGATGTTCCTGATGCAAAGGATCTGTACTGGCTGCTTCTATGTCAGTTTCACACAAACTGGAGTCATCAGAGAGGAAGGAGCTTCAAATGAGAAAATGCTCCAGAAGATCCAGCTGCAAGGCCTTTTCTTAATTAGTGATCAGTGGGGGAGGGCCCAGCCCATGATGGGTGGAACCACCTCTGGGCTGTGGTCCTGGGTTCTATAAGAAAGCAGGCTGAACATGCCAGGGGAAGCAAGCCAGTAAGCTCCCCTCCATGGCCTCTTCATCAGCTCCTGCCTCCAGGTTCCTGCCCCTCTTGAGTTCCTGTCCTCACTGCTTTTGGTGATGAATTGTTTTATGGAACTGTGAGTGACATAAACCCTTTCCGCCCCAGATTGCTTTGGTCCTGGTGTCTCTTCACTGCAATAGTAACCCAAACTTAAGACAGGATATGTGCTTCTGAGCCAAGCTAATATTTCACAGACTATAAGAAATGGAAAAAAGGAACAGTGAATTATACTTAAGAAATGGTAGTTCCAGTAAGTATGCACTTGAATTAATTTCAAAATCCCCTTGACCTGAGAAATGTGTGTAATCACGATTATATGTGTTGTGATGAATTATCTTCTCCTACAGATAAGTCACAGAAATGGCCCTAAGATAGAGTAATTGAAGAGAAACAGAAACTAGACGTATCACTTAAAGCTGGAGATGTGATCCGTTTACACTCTCCACTTGATAATACAGACAATCCTGAGAGAAGTGGTGAGCTAGACCGAGGGTTAGAAGTCCTGAGAGGAGACTTCAGTGTGCTGTTTTACAAAGTACCTAATTGTCGGGGAAAGGGGTGTTGATTGGAGCTACATATGTAGCTAGATTTTAACAAGATTCATTACAAAATATTTATACTGGGACTGATGAAATGGTTCAGGGGATAGATATGCCTGCCACACAAGCCAGAGGACCTCACTGCAGATCTTCAGCCCCACATAAAAGCCAGGTGTGGACACACTTCTGTAGCCTGAGAGCTGAAGACAAGGTGGGAGTGCTGAGGATGCGAATCCCCAAAGCTTATTGGCTAGCCAGTGTAGCCAATCAGTGAGATGCAGATTTATTGAGAGACCCTGTCTCAAAACATAAGATGGGGAGCAGTCAAGGAGCACATTCAGTGTCTGCTCTGGCTTCCACACACAGGCACACAGACATGCACATACACATGCTTTTGTGCTCACCATAGACACATATATACATACAAAAAGAATACTTTTAAATTTTATTTTTACTAGTACCTTGCAAATTTTGCATAATGTGTGTTGATCATATCGGCCCCTCCCTCAACTCTTCCCCGCTCTGTGCCCCCTCCTTACCTATCCAAATTTGTGTCCTCTTTTTTTTTTTAACTCCTCAAGTTGAAGTTGTGCTTCCCAGATATTTTTGGATCTGTTGCCTAACCTGGAGAATGGTAGTCAACCTACCAGGGTCAACATGCCTTTGTTTGTTTGTTTGTTTGTTTTGTTTTTTTCAAGACAGGGTTTCTCTGTGTAGCCTGGCTGTCCTGGAACTCACTCTGTAGACCAGGCTGCCCTTGAACTCACAAAGATCCACCTGCCTCTGTCTCCCAAATTATGGGATTAAAGGCGTGGGCCACCATGCCCAGCAAGGGCAACATTCTTAAAGAAAAGAAATTCTCCTCCCAGCAGGTACCATTTGCCAGTACTTCCCTAGCTAGGCATGGGTCTTCATACCCACCTTCCTTCTCCTTGCTGGGGTTTGGTGTGGGTGGCGATTTCATAGTTCTGTGCATGCTGTTACAACAGTTGTGAGTTCCAGTTCACAGTTGCCTTGTTGCATCTGGGGACCCTGCTTCCTGGGTGTCATCCCAGCCTCTGGCCTTGCAGTCTTCCCCCCTCTTCCTCAGTAACTGAGCCTTGAGGGGACATGTGTGATATAAATGTCCCATTCGGACGGAGGATTCCTGTCTCTTGCTCTCTTTACCTTGACCAGTTGTGGGTCGCCGTGTCAGTCTCCATCTACTGCAAATAGAAGCTCCGCTGATGAAGGCTGAGAGACTTACACATTTTGGGGTAGAATGATAAATCATTAGAAGTAGATTGAACACTGTGATCGTTTAGCAGAATAACAGCTGTGGTAGTTTCTCCTCTGGGGATCATGACCCATGTAGCCACAGGTCCTTTATTCCATATTGGCTCTAGGTGTGGGTTTCAACTTGTGGAGCTGGGTTTAAATTCAGCTGGAAAGTGACTGACTGCTCCCCTGATGTTTGTACCATGTTACCCCAGGAGGCTCATCTTGTCAGGTCAGTAGTTATTGTCGCCTGCAGGAGTCCCAGCTGGTTAAGATTCATGATTGCTTTTTTACCTGTGGTACTGTACATAGCTCCTTTCAGCTCTATGAAGCTAGCCAGAGGGATGAGGTTTCCAGGTGAGTTCTAGTTTGATTTCTTCATGTTCTTAGGTGCACAGTATCGTCTGCAATAGTATCTTCTGGTCAAGTCCTGGATGGGAAACAATGGATGGCAATAACCTATAGTGTTTGGAGACCATAGGAACTCACTGACCAAATTTCCAAAGAGGAGACCTGTAGCTGGAGTTTTCTCTCCTGGTCCTGCCAAACCCAGGCAGTCCCTTAGCCCACTTATAAAATAAACATACAGACGTTTATATTATTTAAACTGCTTGGCCATTAGCTCAGGCCTATCATTGTCTAGCTCTTACTCTTATACTCAGCCCATTTCTATTAATCTATACTTTGCCACGTGGCTCGTGCCTTATTGGTACCTTACATCTTTCTTGCCCTGGCGGCGGCTACAGTCTCTCCCTCTGCCTTCCTGTTCCCTCAATTCTCCTCTCTGTTAGTCCCGCCTATACTTCCTGTCTGGCTACTGGCCAATCAGTGTTTATTTATACAGAGTGATATCCAGGGCAGAGACCCTTTCCTGGCACTGGACTTTTTGTTTGTTAGTCTGTGTTGTCTAGTAGGAGCATTGTCGCCCTGTTACAGAGTATGTTGGTTTGTTTTGACACAAACCAGAGTCACTTTGGAGGCAAGGACTTCAACTGAGAAAACTCCTCCATCAGATTGGCCTGTAGGCAAGTCTGTGTGACATTTTTCTCTTATTGTTGATTGGTGTTGGATGACCCAGCAGCCCACTGTTGTTGTGCGACACTGGGCAGTGATCTCGTGAGATAGAAGAGAAGTCGCTGCACATGAGCCCGAGAGCAAGCCAGTACACACCTCCCCTGCATGGTTCCTGCTTCGCTGGCTGCCTGAGCTCCTGCCCTGACTTCCCCAATGATGACTGATTGGGCAGTTTCAGGCTGGTAAGACTATGTAGAGAGAGATCTTGTCTCACAAGGAATACATATGTCCACATCGAGAGGTTTCCCCTCTAACTTTACTCGGCTTCTTGTCCTCCTTGTTCCTGGGTATAAGAGCACCAGGGTGTGAGTTTGCTTATGTACCCAAGAGAATAGAGCCACTGTTGATCAAAGCAGCTTTCTTCCTGCCTCCAGGGGCCAGGGAACAGTTTTGGTGAGTACTTTGGTATTATCCTCAACCTCCTGGTAGGTAGTTTGGATTTTATACTCAGAAGTTTCTGAAATGTATCACACAGGTCATATGAAAAATACATGTTATGTCTATTTATATGGTCACATTATGTAACTTTGATTCAAAATGCAGGAAAAAAAATGCTTCAATAAAAAAAATGTCACTGAGAGAGATGTCCATAGTGCAGTAATGTCTTCCCACTTGACCACATTCTTGGTTTAAAGATCACATCTGTTTGCAAGTCATAGTCATACATCCAAAAATACAACTCTTTTACTTTTGAAAACTAAAAATTCTTCAAATAAAATCCCTAAGCCATTCTTCAGTATTTTCAGTCTTCACCAGATATATTCCATAGTCACCAGATTGGACAAAATTCCTAAAGGCTCAACTCAGTTTTGTTGCTTCAGTGCCAAATCTTTCCAGGCGTTATATTAAAGCCTACAGATCACTAATAATACAGAAAAATGTTTGCATCATTGGCCCCCTGGCTATCAAATTTAATGACCTGGTCAGTCCCATTGCAATAGATGCCACCTAATGGAGTTATCTCAAACATAATACATTTCCTAAAACTTGGTCTTAATGAGGCCAGGTACAATACCAGAAATGAGGGAGGAAGAGTAGACTGAAAAGCTGTGTACTAAACCAGGCCTGGGTACCTGTCACTTTATGTAAAGTATCCAAAGCACATGGCCTGTGATTGGGAAAAAGTGGGTAACTGTAGTATTATCCATACATACATATTTTTTAGCCAATCACTGGTGCTGTCTTACCCAGTTTAGATGTTTGTAATAGTATCCACCCATACACATATTCAGATTCCTTTGTCTTCCCGACTGTACACATAACGAACAACATTTAGTGTCTGTTGACCTAATACTGAAAGCTGAAGTGGCTGTAGTGAATAGCACCCACATGAAGGTGTGACTGATGGCAGGCATGTCTTTGTTGTGGTTATTACCACTATCTTTTCTTAATCACTTTATTGCCCAGGAAACATTGTCTTTCATATGTTATTAGAAATTCATAGACAACTTTAGTCCACATAGTAGAGTCACAGTCAGTCTGGGTTCAAACTACATATTTCTGAGGTTTGTTTTGTTCCTAAATGAATTATTCAGTACAACAATTATCCCTTGAAAATCTGCCATGTCAGATACTTTTTAGATGGTGAATTTTACCATAAATGAAAATAACTCTACTGCTATTAGGAAGACAGATTCTAAACAGATTATAAGCAAAATAAGTTACTTGCCTTTTAGTAGCTAATGCAACAAAGAAAAGCAAGATAGGGGAGAGACAGTGGGAATATAGCATGTGTGCGTGTTCAGTATGTTTGTGAAAGTGTCTTAAATTTTAAATGGAATGGTCAGGGAAGAGTGAAATTTTAGGTAAAGAAACCAGTATGGCTACCTAACCCTAATTTAAACACCATCTAAAGGTAGTTGAGGTTTTATAGTGTATGTATGGTTGTTGACTTCTTTATAGTTTAATGGCAGAAAAATGGTGTCCTTGATAATTTCTAGACTGTTCTTTCTCATATAATTAATTATCTCTGCTGTTCCTGCCATTCCCCATATGTAAAAGGTCACTCTGAAGACTTTCAGTCCTGAATGAAGTCTGGTGATCTTCATTATTAGGTGCTTGGTGACTTCTATGCTCTATACTGAGGAAGGGAAATGACATAACCAATGTGTAAATGTGTAAATGTAGACACAGTAAATGGCGTCATTAATGAAGACGTTAGCCTGGTAATTTGACTTTCTCTTTTTCAACTTCTTCAGGATTCTAGGCAGGGACCTCAATAGTTCAGTTGCTCACTTCTGGATTTTAGTAGGTGTCTGGTTCCAGAGACAGGGCTCTAATAGGGTAATAAAGAATTCATTTCTTTTCTTTGATCCATTTAAACTTTTTATCAACCTAGTTGTCAATGTCTTAGTTATAAAAATTTAGAGTTTTGGGGGCAAATTGGTAAAGAAAGAAATATGTTGTATAAGAAGAGAAAGAAATTGTAGGTTAATTGTTATATGGTTATATATGTTTGATGATTTTTAAAAATGCCATAAATCATAAAGTTCAGGAAAACTCACCAGCTAGTAGGTGAAGCAGTGAAGATTCAAAGAGAGAAGCTACGAAACTCTAGAACTGTGCATTCGTGAGTCAGGAAAGCCCTTTAACATCGGCTGTTGAGAGAATGGCCAAGATGAAGTAGAACCATCTCCTTAACCCTTGCTCCAGCCTGCCTCCTCAGACTCCGTGTGGACAGTGTTTACTGTGAGTAAAGGGTGACATCACAGAATTTAAAAAGAGAGGAAAACGTACCTAGCCTCCTGGGTGAGAAACTTTGTTACCCGAGACTGCTCCTGAATCCAGAGTAGACTCTCACTCTGTGGTTTTCAATCGAATACCTTGTCCACTCTGTCTGTCTGCATCACCACAGGGAAGGCGTCCTGGAATGTGAGGAGGTCTGTATCAACCAGCGAGTGGAGTTTACAATTTGCTTTGGATCACCAGTAAGTTTGGCAGTGAACAACCATGGTGGGTCTCTGCCTACCTGATCAGGGGATAGAGTAGAAGGTCAATACAAAGGACCATAGAGAGAGAGGTGCAACACACCAAAAGGCCAGCAGCTCACAGAGAATTATCTACTCAGAAGAATTAGGATAGCAACTACAATTTTAAAAATTAAAAAAATTCAAGTATCAGTAGGGAGTTCTGATTTCCTTTAAGAATATTACACCTCATACCAGTGCTAACTGGGGAATACTTGTCTTCACGGTTTGTCTAAGAAACCCTAGGGCTGCTAGTTAGGGCCAGCAACAGAAGACGGAGTATAAAAGCAAAACAAAATATACCACCTCACCACCTCATCTCAGAAAAGAATACAGGTTAGTCTGGATGATAGAAACAGTTCTGTCACATTCTAAACCAGTCAGGCACATTACAACATTATGTTCATCTTAAATTTTAAGAGAGACCTTCGAAAACAAGACTGAAAACTGTTACTCTAGAAATACTTTTGCCCTACTCATGAAACTTGAGTAAACCCCTTCAGGGCAAGACCATATGCCTGGCCCCCTTCCCAGAACACAGAGTATTGCACAGATCTCTGTTGCATAAATACCTAATGAAAAGTGTTACAATATTCCATCTGTTTGAGTTAAAGGTGTGAGAAAATTTTCAAATACTTAATATGTGCTTCAAGAAATTTTAGTAAATTACTTTAGTAGTATCTTTCTTAGTTTTAATGATCCAAAAAGATCCCAAGGGAAATACACACACACACACACACACACACACACACACACACACACACACACACACACACATATATTGTTCAGTCTATGAACCCAACATAAAACTTGCTAAAAAGTAGTAATTTTGGACCCTTCCCAGTAGATGATTTCATGCCTGATGACCATGTATCAGAGAAGACAGAGCACTTTTGACCATGCTGTAATGGGAATATTAGATGAGATAACTCCTAGGTTCCTTTTAATTTTAAAAATGAATTATTGCAATGAGTCTGGTATGAGCATTGCCTCTCATATATTCCAATTTTTGTGCATTGAATGGTGTTCCAAATACTTTAAAGAAGCCATTTACACTGATTGGATAATCTGTTCTCCATCAAACTACCCTTCACTTTTAAAATAGAAACAACCAAAATTAAGTCATGGTTCCCTTCACAAAATATTAAAGGCAAAATTCTGTTCATTTATCACTACAATAAGTCAATGAATATCTTGTGTATTTCCTAAGACATTTTAAATTGTAATTAGCAGATAACTTAAAAAAGAAATAATTTACCAAAGAAAGAATCATTTTTCAGTATTGAACTGAAAATAACTCCATTAACTAATAACAAAATCATCGCATTTCCTTAAAAAAAAAAAACAAGAACAAATATTTAGAGTTAGGAGGAAATGTCCAGTATTTAGATCATTGACATGTCTGCAGAGATCTAAGCAGCTCCTGAGGAACTACAATGTTATAGTCATAGATGACTACAGCATTCAGCACAGACACCCTGGAGGGAAAGGGCCACTGAAGGAGTGATGCGCGTCTGGTAATAGGTTTCAGGAGAGCAGCGGGTCACTGGTGGCTTCTGCTGTGAGTCACTACTTGAGTCCCACCCTCCAGTGGGTTGACTGGGTCATGCGGTACACCTCCTGGAAGTGACATATCTGACCCTAAGCCCAGAGGGTGCTCTATCTGTGATTTTCCCCCTCAGGTTCGGGTTTGAAAAGTCACATTATCCAGGTTCTCATTTTTGCTCTTTAAGGAGTCATCCGCATTGCACATCCATTCTGAGAATGTAGCTTTTAAATGACCTTTCAGTGCTCGTCCCTGTGCTCATTTTGATTTGCTCAGATAAATTATAACCACCTGGCCTTTTGTATTAAAGAAAGCTGCATACAAAACTGACCTTTTGATACTTATTGGGAGAGGGAAATTCATTGTATTTGAGATTAACTGCTGTTACTGGTTTCTTGGTGATACATTGAGCTACTTTATTTGAGGATGTAGACATATTTCTTGTGCCTTCTGGTTTCACTCTACTTCCTACTCTATAGCATTGGACTTTCTGAGTGATATAAAGAGAACCTTTGTTTTAGGAAATAATGAGTCTGGTTTGTTTAGCTCCCGCTCCTGAAGATTTAAAGACATCATTGTGATTCCTCTCCACATTGATAACCCTCTAGTTACCCTCTGAGCGGTACACTCCTTGCCTTCCAGCTTGTGAAGACTCTCCATGTCTTACATCCGAAGCTTAAACTTGCCTGGCCAACTCTGCAGTTGCTGATAATTCTGAAACGTCCTTCTCTAGCTTCCTTTGTTATACTACCCAGCATCCCTTTTGCTCATCTGTACTTCCTGGCTCCCATGTCATTGTATTGGGCAGTGTGGCTATTTCTGGAAAGCATTAGGTGGGGCCGTTGTGCATCATGCTCAGTACTTCCATGGCACCAGCAGCGTTGAGTTGGGATGGCAGCCATGACACTGGAGTGACAGGGAGTGAGGTCGTTAGATTCCTGTGGTCAAATGAACTGTTCCGCATTCAACTGCTGTGCATTGGGAGTGCTTGCCCTCCGTGTCAAGGACTTGACGGGTGCCACGTCTTTCTTATTGGACTTCCCTTTGCACTCTTTCTGCAGCATTTCCTGCCACTTTCTCTTTGCCCAGCCATTTTATGTTTTCCATCACAATTTTTCTGTAATAGTTGTTTTTACACGGTAAGGTGAATAGGCACATCTTGTATACTAAATCAAATATGATTTTTTTAGGTACTAATAATTTTTAAAATAGGCAGTTTGCCTTGTGTAGTTTGTTCTTACTTTAAAAAGGCGGGGGCAAGGCAAAAGTTCTGTCTGAGTATTTTGTTCTACTTCCCACTGTTCCCCAGAATGCGGAGCGTTTCGTGAGGCAGTGTTGACGGTTTGCACTCTTCTCGGTCTCTCTTCCTTCAGTGTGATTCCTTTCGTCCTGAAATAAGGTCATCTTTGGCAGATTCTGTCAGTGATGCCATCTATGTGAACAAAGACAGGGTTTGAAATCTGCATTTTAATTTTGAATTTGCATGAAGTAAGCTTCAAAGGGTTTCTATGGGCTGCTTGGCATGCCTGAGGACTGGGTCCAGTCTTCAGGTCTGAGTGAGAAATGGCAGGGGTGTGGGGGAGTGTGAGGGAGAGCTGACCACAAGACGCAGTGTGTTCACATGCAGTTAGGTTTTTGTTTGCTAAGAGTCTTCTGGAGGCATTCTTGCTTTCAACTGTGGAGAGTATAGTAATCACTTCAGAAGCAGAAGTCGTCCTGCCTCCTTCTAACAGGTGCTGCAGAAGGTGTTTTGATAGTGTGGCAAAACTTGATGAAAAGATAAAGAATCACCTCCCACATAGATTCTGAGAGCAACAACGGGCACATATAGATGATGTAAGATATATTTAATTAGTGAATAATTATAGTAAAACCTTTTCATTATCAAGTAAGTCCAAATGTGAATGCATTCACCATCTACAGAGAGACTTATACTTCAGAAGAGGAAGGAACAAAATTCGGCTCAGAATTTGAGTCTAATCTTTTTCAGGATCGTCCTTTAAAAAGCTAAGTGAGGAAGAATGTCATCTGTTTCCATTCTTAGTGAGATTTCTTGAGAAAGAAGCAAGAGTTGAGAATTTTCCTCTATTTGTTAATATATGTAGGCATCTTGTTAATACATGATGAGCAGTTTCATCATTGATGGACAAAATAAATAATGCTGCCAAGCACTGAATATAAATAAGCACATGCAGGAACACCATCTATATAATCAAAGTTTTACATTGCACCAGCAGAAAGGAAACTCATACAGCAGCTTTGGTAATGCCAACTGTATGTTTATCCAAATGACAACAAATACTTCCATTGACTAACATTTATATTTATTTGGCCTCTTATTTTTTTAAACTTTTTCCTGTTATTGATTACAGTTTCTCTTCCTTCTACTCCTCTCAGTTCTTCCCAACCCTCCCAGTTCCACTCCCTTTCTGTCCCTCTTAGAAAAGAACAGGCCGGGCGGTGGTGGCTCACACCTTTAATCCCAGCACTCGGGAGGCAGAGCCAGGCGGATCTCTGTGAGTTCGAGGCCAGCCTGGGCTACCAAGTGAGTTCCAGGAAAGGCGCAAAGCTACACAGAGAAACCCTGTTTCCAAAACCCAAAAAATAAAAAAAATAAAAAAATAAAAAAAAAAGCACAGGCTTCTAAGAGAGAACAACCAGACATGATGAAACAAAATATAATAAGGGCAAACAAAAATCATCACATTAAGACTGGACAAGACAACCCAACAGAAGGAAAAGAGCCCCAAGAGCAGGCACAATAATCAGAGACCCACTAGATCACAAATGCAGGAGTCCCATAAAACACTAACCTGAAAACTATATTATATATGCAGAGGACCTGGTGCTGACCAGTGTAGGTACTGTGCTTGCTGCTTTAGTTCCTGTGAGCTCACATGCACTTCGCTTAGTTGATTCAGAGGCCGTGTTCTCCTGGTCTTCTCCATCCCCTCTGGCTCTTACACTTTTTCCACCTCCTCTTCAGTGGGATTCCCTCAGCTCTGAGGGGACTTGATGGAGACATTCCATTTAGACTCTTTCTCCATATAGTGTCTGGCTGTGGGTTTCTGAATCGGTTCTCTTCTGCTACCAGAAGTTTTCTCTGGTAGTGAGTGGTGAATAAGGTACTGATCTATGAGTATAGCAGAATATCATTAGGAGTCATTTTATTGATACCCCCCCCCTTTTTTTTAGACCAGTAATGTTTGGTTTTATCCTGGGTCTCTGGGCTATCTAGTCTGTGGTTCCTGGTCTCCGCAGTTAGTGTTGGGTATGGGTTCTATCTTGTGGAGTGGGCCTTATGTCAAATTAGACATTGGTTGGCTACTCCTACAAGTTCTGTACCACCATTGTCCTAGCATATCTTACAAATAGGACAGATTGTAGGTCAAAGGGTTTGTGGCTGAGTTGGTATCTACATTTCTCTTTTGGTAGCCTACACAGTACCTTCCCACACCAAAGGCACTAAAACATCGGGGTGAATGTTCCATAAAAGCACCAGCTCCACTTTTCCATGTTCAGTGAGTTCTGTGGGTGTTATCCTTGGCAATGGGGCCCGCTGTCAGTTTGTGGAGAGCAACCCATTGTCTTAGCAACTGTCATTTGTTTTGGGATTTCCATGGGACCCCTTTGGCCAACAACTCAACTGAATGCAACCCAGTCCCTGTACTGAAAGCCTCATTTGGTGACAAGAGATGGCCAGTTGGGACTCCATACTCCTTATTACCTTATTAGGATTGCCTTCATATATTTTTAGGATGTTTTCATTATACTAGTTTTACATACCACCCTTCCAATGCCCCTCAATTCCAGCTGTCTCTCCCTGAATTCCCTCCCTCAACTCTATCCCCTCTCCCCTTCTGATGCTTCCATTCTTGTTACAACCCACCTCCCAGTTCACCTGTAAATCTCTTCAGTTTCCACCTCCCAGGAAGAGAGATCCGTGTGCTCTTAAATTTGAAGCTCGAGTTACAGTGTGTTTACTTTGGGCTATAATCTGCTTCACTCATACACATATTTATGACTCCATCTTCCCACCTTTGACACGACCCATAACATATCTGTATGTCTGAATGTATCTGCTAGATGATGTGTTATTATCGTTTTATTAGTTATGTTTTGATAGTAGGTGTAGAAAGGCCCTTCATTCTTGTCTTTCTTCTGGTAGCAAGCTCACAGTAGTAAAGGAGGTGTGACATGTGGTGCATCTGGAGAGCCCATTTGGAAAATCTATAGTCTGGCTGTTGCCCACTGTGGACAGCATTTTTTTTCAAATAATAAATAAAAAGTGAGTAATTTTTTAGACTTTAGTGAAAGAATTTAGTTTTACTAAAGTTAATAAGTAGACCATTAAGAGGCCACTAGACATTTCTTCACAAAACGTGTGTCAGGAATAATCACATTGCATAATCTGAAGACCGAAGAGGCATAGAAAAGAGTAATCCAGACAACTTGAATGAGATCATCTGTTATGACATGGGTACTAGCATCAGAGTCTAGAAAACCGGCTTCAGACTGACGGAGTAAAGGCAGAAGGACCTGTGGACAAGATGGGGTCTGAGCCTTGTACCTTGCAGACTTAGTGCTACAAAGTGGTAGGTTGTCCTTGTCCCCAGCCCAGAGACCTGATGGAGGCACTCACTGTCTTCTTCACAGTCACACTGGGAGGGCAGAATCGCCAGGTTACTTGGGCTGTTGCCTCATATTAAGTATGCTTGCACTAATATTCAACACCCTTCTCACCCCCATATTAAGTATGCTTGCACTAATATTCAACACCCTTCTCACCCCCATATTAAGTATGCTTGCACTAATATTCAACACCCTTCTCACTCCCATATTAAGTATGCTTGCACTAATATTCAACACCCTTCTCACCCCCATATTATACTTGCACTAATATTCAACACCCTCCTCACCTCCATATTATACTTGCACTAATATTCAACACCCTCCTCACCTCCATATTAAGTATGCTTGCACTAATATTCAACACCCTTCTCACCCCCATATTAAGTATGCTTGCACTAATATTCAACATCCATCTCACCTGTCAAATTCAGAAACCTTTGTTTACCAGAATTTGCAAAGTCCAGGCCAATATAAAATCTCTTTAGTGACTTCCTTATCTTTTCAAAAAAATCTTAGAAATATTAATACATTGTGATGACTATGAATTTTCTCACATTATTAGTGTTGCAGGAAAGTAGATGAGGAACAATAGGAAACCTGATGTGAATTTTCAGAACTTCTGATTGAAAACATGTTTCTGTATATACTATAATATAATACCAAAGGATGGGTCATAACTTTAAATGGTTAATCATAATTACATCATTTTAAATTATTTTCAAATTCATTATTCATTTAAAAAATGAAAGTGAATTTCAACTACTTGTTTTGGGGAATGAGAATTAGCTAAAAATAATGTTTTGCCTTTGAGATGATTCTAGTAAAAGTAAGGAGATAGATAGAATTAGTGCCATTCTGAAATAATAAGTGGGTTCATAGGAAAGTATGCCAGGTATGGCTGACCACCACCTCTGTGATCCCAGTGCTCTTGTGAGGTTGAAGTGGGTAATTGCTGAGTTTGAGGTCAGCTTGCGCTACATAATGAATTCCAGACCAGCCTAGCTGCAGTGTAAGAACTCTTTCTCAAATTAAACATATAAGAGAGAGGGAAAAGGAGAAGAAATGAGAAGTAATTATTAATTTCAAACTTGGAGTAGAATAAAAGGACTTTGGGATGTGATAGGAACGACATCTGGGGAACTGCACATGACAGAAAGAGGTGAGAACTGTGAGAACAGTTGGGGGCAAAGTTAACTACAGTTCTGTTACTTATGTTATGACTCTTTAAGGTATTCTATCCTAAAATTTATTATACTCATATGCCTTGCAGTATTTGAAAGTCAGCTAATAGGAACGGAGGGAATGACACAGAATTTTAAATAGAAGCATTAAGAAGAATTATCTTTATCCATATAAAGATGTATACATCTGATGTATATATGTGAAAAAAGTTGTCAGATTTAGGTCTGGATTTTCATATTAATTTTTAATTCATGGTGTATTTTATAGCAGATATTCAATACTAAAAGAATTATTTTGGACAAATCAATGATCCAAAGAACATCTCTTTAATTTTTAAATGTTCTTATCAGCAACATTTGTTGCAACACGATTATCGTCTACTGTGATGTGATCAGTTTGTTCTGTGGTTTTATTGTTCTGCTGAATAGTTGGCAGTAGCAGATCTTGTATAAGACAGATACATCCTTATAGATTTATGAATGCTAAACTGCCACACAAAACCAGAATTATGGAAAGTAAATTTCAGAATTCTTAAGAAAGTATTTTATATTTTTTCTTGGTTTTCTGGTTGGGTTTTATCATTCTTAGTCACAAATGGCAGAGAACTGTTCCAAGTCTAGTTCAATAATGACATTTCCAACTGTCTCATAATGCAGCATTTGGTAAAATGCAGGCTAGAAGAGCCAAATGTGTCACCCGTGCTGAGGAAAATGGCACTGTGGTAATTAGTGTGCCATCTTCAAATACGAAATTAGTGTTTCAAGTTCAGCATAGTAATTCTGAGCACTCGTGGCCAGCAGACTCTGTGCTGTGCAGTCTATGGCATCCTGTTCCGCCCCAGCCTCCCAACAGGAAGATCTTAGTCATTCCCATCATATACAGAGGAAGAACAAGTTGTTTGAAAAGCTAAACTATTTGGTCATGGTCCAATAGAGAGTGAGTAGAGAAGCTGGAGTTGAGAGCAGGTCCTCTGAGGGACAGGTTTAGGGCCTTTCAGCCATGCTCCTCAGATGAGAAAAATCAAGGACTAGTGAGGCTGAAGTCTTGTTGCTGGCATCAAACAAAAGAGTGAGGAGAGCAGCGTGCAAGTGCATGGCCTTCCCTGTCAGAGGCTGGGTTCCTTAGACAGCCTTTGAAAACTCGAGTGGTCAGCCCAGTTTGGGCAGATCCTTTGTCCTATCAAAACTGAGAAAGTAAGGCATCCTGTTACTAATTGGCAGGGACAGTTGTTAAGGCCAAAGCTGAGAACCAGAAATCAGTGGGAAAGGTAATTGCAGTGTCTTCTACTTTATTCCTTTAGAACATCACACCAAGTGGGATGTGTCACGAGAAAGCAGTTTCCTCTCCCAGGGTTCACAGCCAGAACTGCACTGTGTTCCTTAACAAGATCTTCAGCCCCACTCGGTGGACCAGAATAAATTCATTCAGGTCTTTAAAAGCAATTAAACTCAAACCTCAGAGAACAAATCTGAGTCTTAGAATATGCTTTGCATTTACAAATAAACCGTTCAGAACTGAACAAGTATCAGAGGCAGTTTTTCCATGTTGATTTTGGGTGTCACTGTAATACACTGCATTCTGACATGCTTGGTCTGGAGTACTTATCTACGGCATCACAATTTGTGGCAATGAATGTTTATTAATTATTTTCTGTAAACCCTTTGTTTAAGAATTCAGCAAAGGATGGGTGAGGAAACAGAGCTTTCATTATTAAAATCTCTGTCATAGGAGATATCATTTATAAGCTAAGGAGAGGCAGATAAATGGAGGACACTATTAATTATAAATCCTAGACGATTCTGTGTGGACGTAAACTTGAATTTACATTTTCTCAAAGTTTCCTGTGTATTAATCTTGGAAAATAGGTCGCACGGCTATGTTGTTGGGGTATATGTACACGGTAGCATCTGTGGTGTTCTGCCAAGGACACACAAGTACATACTACCTTCTGTCTATACTATGGCTTGCTTGGAAATAAGACCAAGTTTGCCTTCTGCACAGATGACTTTAGCCACTCCTGTCGAGAGAGGTACAAACCAAGTTCTATTTGTTAACAGCCGTATATAATAACCCAATGGTAAAATTTTATGAAAGTAAGTAATTTCTAATTTGTACACCTTTATACTTTAAACTATACTTATTATGAATTCATTACATAAACAAAATGTAAGTTAATAAGTTAAACTACTACTTATTAGCAGTTTATTCATTCTGTATAACATCATCAGGTAAATGCTCTCCTTAATCATAAGAAAGCTAAGCCTTAAATTCTGTTTATGCCCTGTGTCATATGTGTTAATGCACAAACACTAGGTAACAAATTGCCTTCCCTTATTGTGTTCCTTCTTCATCTGCAAAGGAATTTTATGAATGATGCATCACAAGACTTCAGCCATTTACATTCAAAGACTGGTGGTTAATGTTTTCACCTAATGCCTGAGAATCTTAAAGATCTCCATAAATAATGAAGCCATTCATTGTGCTCAAGGATTCTGCCTTCTCCACTGATATGATTTTCTCCTCATTTGAAAGAGTATTTAATTGCATTGCCCATCCTCTTTAATATTTAATAATAATTTTATTAGCTGTATAGGATGAGAGGGACAAGATCTGTGGTATCTAGTGCTGGTCATCAATTTTTTCTTATCATGACTTAATGAATATTATAATTACAAGGAAAGGCAGAAATATAAATTAGCTTGGTAGTTGGTTGGGACTTGCAAGCTGAGTGGTTTCAGCTAGGCAAACCCGGCATAGGCACGAATACCTAGTGGTGCTCCAGGGGCCTGGCACAGATCATCTGCACTTTAAATAATGACACAGGCTGTGGGTAAAGATTTGAAGACAGTCAATCTCAGCTCCTGCTGGTGCCACAGCAGCGGGGACAGGACCTTAATGACACACAAACTTAGTCTTAGCAGGTGCATGTTCCTTGATCTCTTTTAATGTATTTTGACAACTTTTCATTTTCATTCCTTAAACATTTTTGATAATACTTTCCTCCCTGCTAACACAAATGCATGGGTTATTTTGAGTGGGAACCTTACTATACCTGTCATCATAATAGCACTTTTTATTTAAGTAGCACCTCATACCTGAGGTTTTCCAGGTGCTTTTGAGTACATTTTGTTAGGCCTGTGGGCGGAGGTCAAGAGAAGGTTGTGTGCAGATTGTAGCACCATACACTTCATGCATCTGTGAGAGTAAACCAGAGCCTGGGAGAAGGTAGACTTTGTCTTTAGCGTTCTAGATGCGTGTATATATACAAAATAATTGATGGATTTTCAATGCCATTTGTTCAGAAATGAAAACAGATATTGTTGTATTTAATGTGCCTTTAAGCCTGTTTTAAAACAGATCATTTTTAACCCCCTCCAGCAACTGCTTCGAGAGCGACAGCAGATGGCCAGCCGTCCCTTCGCCTCTGTTGATGTAGCACTGGAAGGAGGAGCTGAACAGACAGACTTTCTACGAGGGCCATTAGAGGTAGGAACAGTGGTGCTGAGGGGACCAGTGTGATTTGCATATTTATATTGCCTCTCTAATCTGCATCTGCTTGTGAAGCCACACAGAGTCTGATTATCTGGAGTTGACAAGATTCAGCCACATATGTTATGGTATTTTCAAGGCACATAGTTTTAATGGTATGACATGAGCTGTAACAAAAGCCACTGGAGAGTCTATTAGCCTAGGCAAGAGTGACAGACTGCTCACCTGGCAGCCTTTGCCTGACAGATAGGAGCTGAAGGAATTTAAGGTATAGTTGCACTGGAAGAAGCTGAGTGCCATAGTTAGTCCTCAGAGGACCCTGTGGCCCGTACTGAACAATTCACATCCATCTTTATTAGCAACATTTTACTGCAAAAGGTGTGTAGAGATGAGCTGCATTTTAATTACATAGTTTAGCTTTTAAAGTTGAGTGTAAAATATTCTGGATATTTTTATTTCTGGAGTATGACGATTATCACACAGCTGTGTTGCAAGTGCAGAAATAGAGATGAAATAAAAAGTATTGTGTGCATTTGAGTGTGATGTCGGAATATGAAGTAGACTGAAATCATGACCTTCCAAAGCTGTTGGAGGCATTCTAGTTTAATTGTATGCTTACTTGTTTGTACATAGTCTGTGCAATGTTTAAGATGTAAGAGGAAGAAACTCTAGACTTGACATCTTTTCTTCTATCTCTTAGAAATGCCACTATTTGACTAACTATGTTATCATCAGATTTTTCCCCCAAGAAAGGGAGGAATTCAAAAACAGAGTCATCCTAAAACCTAGGTACAAATATATTTGATTTTGTCTGTAGGGACAAAGTTTTGCTATTGTTAAAAATTAAACCCAAAGTATACTTCACGAGTAAAATAGAAAACAGTAGTTTTTGGATGAACTAAAGTGTGTGTGTGTGTGTGTGTGTGTGTGTGTGTGTGTGTGTGTGTGACATCAGTGTGTTACTTCTGTATACTTAATTTTTTCTTGCTCTAGATCAAGGTGCCATGGAAGATTAGAGCATTAGGAGAGGTAGGTACATATCTTCTATTGCTGGGAGAGAAATTAAAAGGCAGAATATATGAATGAAATATATAGCCAATGCTCTAATTCTGTTTTGGTCCCCTGTTTCAAATAATGTTATTCTAAAAACTTTAAAAACGAGCAGGAAATCTAGACTGTTCAAATCTAAGTCTCTGTTGTCACCAATGTGACATGTTCAAGTCCTGGGAGAAATAAATATAAGCGACTGTGTGGTAGGCCGCGTTGAAGGAATACTGGAAGAAGAATGCCTGGGGAGGGGCGGATGGCATCACATGCAGCTGCTCACAGGAGCCTCTCAGTGGCTCCTTGACGGAGTACTTGGTGCGCACGTGTTGAACATGTGGCCTTCATTTTTTTTTAATCCTTTCCTGGTCGGCCCTCCAACACCCGTGTGTTTGCGGCATCTCTCTGTCCTGCTTCAGCCCCATTCCTTGTGCGATAGGGCCGTTAGGTTTCTCACCCCAGCCCGCTCCGAGACTGTTTTCATGGATGCTTATACTGAAAACAGCATTGTCCCCCAAGGCCTGCTTCTGCTACTCGGGTATGTGTGTGTCGGGGAGGGGGTGGAGTGTGCAGGGCAGAGAGAGAGACCATTTTCTTTATGATTTTATTTCTTCACTTCTGAGTACTGTGTTTCCTTTTTCTGTTTTTCGTGGTACCCCATACTCATCAGTGGCCCATAGAAATGCTTGTTCCTCCCTTGCATTTCTAAGTCTTTTTAATACATCTTTCCCTTTAGCTCATCTCAAGCAAAATTAATACACTAGTTTGTGCATGATACCATTTCTGCTTCCAAATATTGAAAGTAACCAGAAGTTTTGATATAGATATCATCAATGAACTTTTTTATTATAGCATGGTTAAATAACAGCGAGCATCCTTTACTCTTTGCATCTCTGATTGCTCCCCTAGTCACAGGAGAGATGCACATGAGTTGATGTAATTGCAGAGTCAGCAGTTGTGGTGGGCAGAGGTGAATGCTTAGGAGTTCAGTGGCCTGCATGCCAGGCTCTGGAGAGTCCTCCACCATGCCAGGCATAGGAGCATGTCATCTCTCTGCAGGCCTGGCCTGGGAGTCTGCTTCTGCAGCTTTCCTGCCCCACAGCAGCTGGTGAAGGATGTGTGCATCTCAGGCCAAGGCACTAATGCCTTGCTCCTGTGCAGGCTTCCATTGCTTCCTCCAAATGGCCCAATCATTTGCCTGTTTTCTTTGTGTTCTGAGACTTTGGAGGAATTCCTGACAAGATCTCTGAGATTCATCAGTTTTTCTCCCTCTTCATGTCGTCTCCATGTCTAAAGTCGGGGATGGTGGTGACAGTTCCGCTACCCGTGCCCTTCAGGAGCGGTGGCAAAGTTCACTCTGTATCATGCAGATTATGCCAACATTAGGATTCTTAGTTTTCTTTCTGATATTATTGCTCAGTTCTCTAAATAACCTGAATACCTTTATGTTTTTTATACCATTTCTCCCCAGAAATTCAGCTACAAGATGGAGAACGGAAAAATAATTACATGCTAGCTCCCATTTAGCAAGTCCATTTTATCTGGGGTTGAGTTCTAATTATAGAAGTATAGTATTTTTAGAGCCTGTTGAGCTATAATTCATATAATATGCAGTTCACGCACTTAAAATATACACCCTATTGTTTTTAGAATAAACATGGAGTTGTATAATCATTTCCCAGATTAATATATAATATTCCCATTTGCAGTCATCACAGTTTGGGACTCTGTCTATGCTGTGGACTGTGAGGAACTACAAGTTTATATTGGTTGTGTGCAGGTACTGTATTTCTGACTGTTGAAGGCAGGGTTGCTGTGCTGTCCAGGCTGGTTATTCAGTCCTCCTGCCTGAGCTTTTGGGTGTCTAGAGTACAGGTGTGCAGCGTCATGCCCAGCCCTTCTATATTTGTTAATAAAGTTCCTCAGCTGATAGATGTTCGGACTGTTTCTATTTGGGAATAGTCTTGATGACACTGTCATAAATATTATATAAAATACAGCTTACTTTTGCTAAGTTCAAGATTATAATCAGTGGACGTTGAAGTTATATGAACTATTGAAGACTCTTTCTGTGTTGGATGGTATACTTTCTCTCTTGAAAATCACTGATCATAAGTGGAGATTTTCTGGGCTGGTCACCTGATGTGTGTGTTTGTGGCACTGCCACGAAGTCTGGATTATTGTAGCTCTGCAGTATGTTTGGAATCCTCCAACTCTGCTCTTTATGCAGTTACCTGGACTCTTCATGTCCCTTGAAATTCCTTCCTGCTGAGAAACACTGCAGTTCAGTAGACATTTTTAGAGCTTAAATTGGTTGTTTGCTCTTTCTGTTAAAAGTAAACATCCGAGTTGCATCTCTGCAGCTTGATGCTAATTTCTTTCCTTGACATCCTTTAGAAAATAAGTCGAGTTTTTAAGATTATATTTTATTTCCTGTTTGCTCTGCTCTTTATAATAATTGCTACTAATTAGAAACTTTCTGGCTGTGGTTTATTTATCATTATTGCAGAATTCCGAGAGCTATTTCAAATCCCTCTGTTTTAAATACATATAATGGCACGATGTGGTTTATTGATTGCTTACATGGCTAACTGTGAAACCTGGGGCCATTCTGGAATCACATTAAAGGATTTATTTTATATGAACTGAGAACCAAAGTACTTTAAATTATTATGATAGGTTCTTCTTACAGTTCAGTGTTAAAAACCCAACACAGTGCCACAGGTCAGTGGGCTATTAGTGTTATGAAAAAAATATTGGTTATTCATAATGTGGTTAGCTAAACAGTGAGTTTGTATTAAATTAAATCTGACTCTTACGTGCACTCTTGAGATCCACATCGGAATGGTCAGGTGGAAGTGTAAGGTAGAGTGGGAGATGGTATCTTTTATATACCTGAGGTTCACCACAGCTGGGGTAACTGTGCACTGCTGTTCACCACAGCTGGGGGTAACTGTGCACTTCTGTTCACCACAGCTGGGGGTAAGTGTGCACTGCTGTTCACCACAGCTGGGGAAACTGTGCACTGCTGTTCACCACAGCTGGGGTAACTGTGTACTTCTGTTCACCACAGCTGGGGTAACTGTGCACTGCTGTTCACCACAGCTGGGGTAACTGTGCACTGCTGTTCACCACAGCTGGGGTAACTGCACTGCTGTTCACCACAGCTGGCGTAATTGTGCACTTCTGTTCACCACAGCTGGGGGTAACTGTGCACCGCTGTTCACCACAGCTGGGGGTAACTGTGCATCGCTGTTCACCACAGCTGGGGTAACTGTGCACTTCTGTTCACCACAGCTGGGGATAACTGTGCACTGCTGTTCACCACAGCTGGGGTAACTGTGCACTTCTGTTCACCACAGCTGGGGGTAACTGTGCACTTCTGTTCACCACAGCTGGGGTAACTGTGCACTTCTGTTCACCACAGCTGGGGTAACTGTGCACTTCTGTTCACCACAGCTGGGGTAACTGTGCACTTCTGTTCACCACAGCTGGGGTAACTTTGCACTGCTGTACATGAGCTCACACATTTTGTAAGTTGTTTAAATACTGAATCTTTAATGGACTTTAATAGTTCAAACCCCTTTTGATGAGAAGACAAAATATATTCTGTAAATAATTACTCTAAGTCAATTATTAGTAGGTTTGACTCATGTTTTATATTACCAGGAAAAATAATATCTACCATTCAAATCTAATAAATGCATCTAGAATATGAATTTACCTATCACCACAATCTGTTAACTGATTTCACAGATAAAGGATTGTTTTGTTGTAGTTTGATATATGGCATATTTTTGTTATTTTTCTTCCACATGTTGGCCAGTAACTGACTTCTGATATTAAAAAAGTTCCTTTGACTGTATATGTCCAATGATGTCAGTTAAATGACACCCTAGAATTTTTTTAAATAAATTCAATTTGGAAAAATTTCCATTCAGTGGATACCTCAGAACTTACGTTGGTGGTTTACTTCTCCCTGTTAAAAACAAATATCCCAGTTGGGTCTCAGCAGCTCAGTGCCAGTTTCTTCCTTTGATGTCCTTTAGAAAATGAGAGAGTTCTCCAGTAGGTTTGTGTGGGATGCTCCCTCTGTGCCAGGCACTGTCTGGGCACTGGAGGAATGGAAGAGAATACAATACAGAACCTGTGTCCATGGAGCCCATGTTCCAGGAGGAGAAAGTCAGTCTTGGAATGTTACATACAACACAAAAGCGGGCGGCCAGGAAGAAGACGACCTGGGATTGGGCATGCTCTGAGGATGGGGGAAGACACTGTTGGACAGAGCTGCAGGCAGAACAGATGAATTGAGAGTTTCGGAAGATGAACAAGTCTTGAAAGAAATGAAGGTGCTAACTGTGCACATTTCCTGTGAGGAGCATTGCGGCCAAAGGGCTGACAGAGTCACGTCCTAAGGCAGCCTGCCTAGCAGGCCTGTGACAAGCACTCCTGAGGACCCCGGTGTCCGGAGATGACTGTGTGTGTCCCAAGTAAAGAGAAGAGCCAGTGCGGGCTCTGGGGAAGAATGGGGTGTACTGGAGGCCTTTAAATGACCTTTGTCTTCTGGAGGGAGAATTGTGGAGAGGGCTGGCTCCATGAAGCTCCCTGGGGAGCAGACACTGAGACAGTTTGCTTGGTTTAGACTGAAGAATAAGCTGGTCAGGAAGGGAAGAATGAGGAAATGGAGGGCAGCCCGTAACAGCACCATGGCCAGCTCAACTCCACTGGGGAAACTAGGAGCCAGAACAAAACTGTGTGTCCCACTCCGATGCCTGGTGATGGCATTGAAGGTTTGTACTCTATCTGCAGTGGTTACCAGGTGAAGGGTGCTCCTCTAGAGGCCGCAGAAGCCTCAGGTTGGTTACCAGGTGAAGGGTGCTCCTCTGGAGGCCGCAGAAGCCTCCGGTGAGGAAGTGGGTCTGGGCTGTTAGAGGCTGGGGTGGGAAGTAGCCCAGTCCTGCTAGTCAGCGTGAGGGCAGAAGCAGCATGGTTCTTTAGATGTCCGCAGGAACTCAGGCCGTTGCTGGTGGTAACAAGGCCAGAGTGTGGCACCGCAAGCCGTGAGATGTGGTCAGACTCTGAGCCAAAGTGGTTATGATGAGTGTGATCACTCTATCGATGTGATAGTGGATCTGCGTTGGTGAGTCCAGGTGCGGTTCCCTTTGTTGCCCCTGCGTTCCTGTGCACTTGGTGACACATTGCCTGTGTCTGTGGTGCATCCTCCCAAGTAATGCAATACATGCTTTTCTCAGCAAATAACAAAGACATGGAAAAGAGCCTGGATCTTCAAGTGACTTGGAATTTCTTTTCTTTTCCTTTCTTTCTTTCTTTCTTTCTTTCTTTCTTTCTTTCTTTCTTTCTTTCTTTCTTTCTTTTTAGCTTTTTAGATTTGATGTCACAGAAGAAATAAAATTCTTTGTCACAAACAAGTTACTCACAGGTATTAGGTTGAAATGAAGACTATATTGAAAATATATTCTCCTGTTCACTTCTTTTTAAATTAATTTATTGTGTGTATGGGTGTTTTGCCTGCTTGAACATCTGTGCACTGCCTTCCTGCCTGGTGACTAGGGAGGCCAAGAAGAGTATTGGGTTCTGTGGCACCGGAGTTAAGGGGAGTTGAGAGCCACCGTGTAGGTGCTGGGACTTGAACCTGGGTTCTCTGGAAGAGCAGCAGAGCCATCTCTCCAGCCCCTCCCCATTCACTTTTGTGTGGTGTCCAGTGGATGACAGTTAGGTCACTGTCTATGAATCTGCACATATCGTTGAAAATCTCTCTATGATGTCATACTTTCTCTTTAGGATTCATCGTGATTACTTCTAGCCAAGTGCTCCTACTTCTCCGGTTATAACACTGACAAACTAGCTAACACCTTAATGATGAGCCTTAAAAGACATGTTAGCCGATTTGTAAGGTGATATATTTGATTATTCCCTATACTTATTGATGTAAGCCTTTCTGTAACTGTGTGTATACTACAGTAACAAAGAAAATATTAAAGTAACAAGAAAATTGAAGAGTACAATCTGGGATCCTTTTTGTTTATTGAAGTTGACTTCACGTATGTTCAGTGCTCAGAGTGCTACCACATAGTCCAAGTTAGTGTCTCCAACCACACTCTAACCTCGGGAGACAGACTTTGGGGGTCTCTAGTGGAATCTTGGTGATATGCCAAGAGAAGAAACCTGCCTTTGATCTTCCTAGGTCATAGAGAAAAGTGAAATATTTGATTGGAGTTTAAAATGGTGTTTTTCAAAATTGGTTCATATACTGTCCCAGTCTGATTGAAAGCATTAGTCCAGTCTTATTACAATAAAGAACCCCATAAGACAATTAGAACTGATAACTAAATCAGTAAGGTTACAGAATATAAAATAAATATCCAGTAGTAAGCAACACTTCTATATACTAGTACCTAATTTGTTGAAAAACAAGTAAGAACTAAAATCTCATTCCTATTAACTGCAAAAGATATCCAGGGATATATTTAACCAAGGAAACAAAAGACTGCTGAGTGAATATTATGAAAGACTAATGAAAATAAAGGTCTAAAAATTGGAAATATCTACTGTGTTCATAGAGTGGAAAAATTGACATTATTATAATATAGACATGTTAAAAATGTCTATATTATACAAAATGATTTACAGATTCAATGAAGTCCCATCAAAATTTTAATTGTACGTTTTTTAGAAATAAAATAAATATTTGAAGGCATATGTGGAAGTACTTAACTGCTAATTGAGTTTTTGAGCAGAAAACAAAGCTACAGGAATCAGAGAAGCTGAACTGTGGGGTCAGAGTAATGAGAACAACATGATTGTGTTGTCTACTCCTACATACGTCAGTACAGTAATTGAGAACTGAGAGATAACCCGTGCCTCTATATTCTGATGGTTCTTGACTTTAAAACCACTCCATGTTGGAAACAGAACAGTTATCCCCATTAAATGGTCCTTCAAAACTGGATATTCATCTGCAACAGAATGAGACTTTGCCCATATCACTAACCCTCTCCAGAATCAACTCAAACCAGATCAAAGGCGTAAATGTAAGACTGAAACCACAGCACTGACACATGGGAAATACTCAGTGTCAGTAAAATCAGTGATGGCTTGGATAAGACTCGAAGGCAGGGGCAACAGAAGCAAGAGACGGTGTTGTGTCAAAATAAGATGCGTCTGAAAACAAAGAATCAAGCAACAGAGTGTAGAAATGGGCCTTCAGTGTGGGAAAGTTTTCAGATTATGCAAATGACAAAGAATCAATATTCAGAATATTTGAAAGACTGAATACCAAAAGTCCTTCAAATTCAATCTAAAGAAAATGAGCTAATTGTGTGACTTGGGTTCTTAAAAGAAGAAATTCAGGTTGTCAAAAATTTATGAAAAAATGCTCAAAATCATTACTTGTTAACAAAATGAAAATTAAAATTAGTGAGATGTGGTATCACCCCAGGTATATGACTTTTACCAAAAAGATTAAAGATAACAAATATTACTGAGAAAATAGAGAAAGAGAACTTTTAAATGCTATTTATCGGAATTTAATGTAATTAAAATTAATACCATTATCATGGGGGAAATTCTTTCTTAAAACACTAAAAATAGATCCTTCATGTGATCCCAGTGTGCTACTTATGATCGTATACCCAAGGGAACATCTGCATATCAGATGAATTAATGCCTCATGTTTATTGCTATATAATTTATATGAAGATATGGGAATCAACCTTGGTACATGTCAACAGATGAATAATGAAATGAGGTATGGATATGTGATGGAATTCAGCCATAAAAGTGACATTCTACTGTTTGTATCAACTTGAAGTTAAAGGCATTTTGTGAAGTGAATGAAATAGTCAAGACACAGAGAACCGGTGCTTTTGTGTTACATGTGGAAACTGTGAACGTTATTTAAAGGTTGAACATTGGGAGAGTTAGGAATGGAAGAATTAGAACTGAAAGATAGGAAGCTTGGGTTAACAGGCACCAGAGCACGGTGTGACAGAAGTGAATGCGTTATCGTTCAGGTACCGCAGTCACAGAAGTAGAGCCTGCGCCATCGCTCACATGACACAGGACAGAAGCAGAGCGTGCGCTTTTGGTCACGTGATGCATTATGTATTTTATTAATAACAAAGAGAGGACCTTGAGGACTCAACATACAGCAGTGCTGACAAGATACAGGCAGGCTGACTGAGTGAAGACACCTTCCATGAGGCCCAACAGCTTGAGTTGGATCCTTAAGACCCGTATGTAGAATGGGAGAGCTGACTCTCTCGAGTTGCCCTCTGGTCTCCACTTGTGTGGACATGCACACATGTACATACATACATACACACACAGACACATATACATACATACATACATACATACACACACAGACACATACATACATACATACACACAGACACATACATATATACATACGTACACACACAGACACATATACATACATACATACACACACACAGACACATACATACATACATACACACATACATACATACATACATACATACACACAGACACATATACATACATACATACACACACAGACACATACATACATACATACATACACACACAGACACATACATACATACACACACAGACACATATACATACATACATACACACACAGACACATATACATACATACATACATACATACATACACACACACAGACATATACATACATACACACATAGACACATACATACATACATACATACACACACAGACACATACATACATACATACATACATACATACACACACAGACACATACATATATACATACACACAGAGACATATACATACATACATACACATACAGACACATACATATATACATACACACAGAGACATATACATACATACATACACACACACACAGACACATATACATACATACACACACAGACACATATACATACATACACACACAGACACATATACATACATACACACACAGATACATATACATATATACAAATACATATTCACTAACACAAGATAGATAATAATTTTGAAAGAAAATGAAAATCTTAACCCTGACTTGGTTATTACACATTATATGCATATACACAGTCCTAGGTACTTTACTATTGCCATGACAAAACATAACCAAAGCAATTTGTTGAAGAAAGTTCATTGGGGTTCACAGTTTCATAGGGTTAGGGTCCATGACCATCATGGTGGAGAGCGTGGCAGCAGATGGGCAGGCATGGTGCTGGAGCATAGCTGAGAGCTTGTGTTTGATCCATAGGCTGGAGCAGAGAGGGGAAAACTGCCTGGCATGGACTTTTGAATCCTCAAATCCCACTGCAGTGGCACACCCTCCAACAAGAACACATCCCCTAATCCTTCCCAAACAGTTCCACCAACTGAGAACCAAGCAATCAAGTGTGCGGGCCTTTGGGGCCTGTTCTCATTCAAATCACCATAAACATATACAGATAGAATAGTAAAGTATATGCGGGTAAAATAATTTAAAATATGTCCAGTCTATAAAATATCTATTCGGAAGGTATTAGACCAGGCTAGCAGTTCTTGGGTGGTGTTTTGTCGGTGTGTAAACAGGACTGAATTTCCAACCCTCCCCGTACCCAGCACTGCTCTCTGGTAACAGTGAACAGATTCATCCACTCAACACAATCCTTCTGCAGTCTGAAACAGTAAGCTCAGCTTCTAGCAAACCCTTCTATACTCCTTCCTGTGTATGCCAAGATATGTTTGATATATGGACATAAACTAACATTGGCTAATATAGATCCTTTACTACTGTTAATAAAAATAAATTAATACCAGCATCAGTTAATACAGATTTGCCAGCAGTAGGGACAGTCAGTGATCATATTTTTAGATTATCTTGAAGCAATTGTTGAGCTTCAATAGTTATCTGATTTTTGTTTAAATATTTTATTGAGCTATCATTTCCTAAGACAGTTGTTTTAACATTAAAGTTGTGTTTCTTTAATATATTTTATCAAGTTTCTTATGGTATGTTATTAATTTATTTGCACTTTTCTTACATTACATACATAGTAGATCGTCTCCTGATTTATATCCTTGATGTAATAACTGACTGTAAGAATTCCATAAAATTCTATTAAATCAAATACATACTGTTATGAAATAAAATATGAGATATTAGAAAAGTAGAGCTAGATATTTTATCAATATATGTAGAAGATAAGAAACCAATAATGTTAAATAAACATCATGTCTCCTCATAGCATGCTTTCTTGGAAAATAAAGTATCCTGCCCCAGGACCCCCCCTTCTCTTTGTCCACGGGGTGAGTAACCTTGCTCACTGTGCACTCTCCACCCCGTATCTAGCTTCACCTCAGACCGTGCAGCCATGGTCTGGCCACTCTGAAAGCAAGAAGCAACAACTTTCCCTCTTGTAAGTTGCTTACCTGGGCTGTTTTTTCACCAGTGAGGGAGAGGTGATTAACAGACATGCTTCCCTTTTACCCAGTGAACACAACCATCTCTGCATGTCACTCTCTGTTGCTCCACTGATGGACAAGCACTTTCCTTTCTGCTAAAACTCTTACTCTTTGGGTCAGAAATCAGTGACTGAGTAAGTAGGCAGAAACTAATGAGGAACACTAATTTAAGGTGACAAGGATTTCTGTACAATCCTGATGTCCCAAAAAAGTCTAGAGGGCATAAATTTTAGTATAATTATAATTTAGCAATTATATTGTGATGAGTTTATCTAATTATTCTTTATCAATAAAAACTTGGGTGTCAGATATTGAGGTAAGAACCTGAATGATCAGAGAAGCTGAGAAGCAACCAGTGACCTCTTCCGTCTTTTTTCCTTTATCCCAAAAGGGCGAGACCCTCTCTAAGACCCACCTTACTACTTCCTGTCTATCCATCCTCAGTCCTCCAAAACATCTATGGTTAATTTTGGTCAGCTAGTAGTTAGCTCTGCCCTCTAATTCAAAGCAAATTTATATTGGCAGTCTTGAGAGAGTCAGAATATGATTAAACTATCACACAACAATGTTGGCTTGTGATAATTTTAAAACTAATGTTATAAGTGGGGTAAGCAGACTATGGATTACATAGAATTGAATATTGGCAAATAAGGATAAAGAATCAAGCTAATGAAAGTTTTCAGTACAGTAATGTAAGATCCTCTTGAGTAGCTAGCTGGTAGCTAGAAGGTTGACAGTGTAAAAAATGTCTGTTGGTAACAGTTTAAGCCGAGAAAGAGAATTAAAGTTAGTTAGTCAATTCTTTATTCACTTATTAATGCACTATTGAGTCCTTCCTGATACTAGGCATGGAGATGCAGAAATCAAAATAGAATCATAGTCCCGACTGTTCTCAGTAACAGTTCACTTAGCTATAAGGAGAGATGCAGCGTTTAAGGTTTTAGACTTGAAACACACAGGTGTTCTGATTGCCTGCCTTGACCTATGCCCTGGTCTGCTCTGTGTTGCTGTGATACACTCCATGACCTAAAGGAGAATAGGAAAGGGAGAGGGGGATTATTGGCTTATGCTTCCACATCATGGTCTATCAGTGAGAGAAACCAAGGCAGAAACCCAGAAGCAGGAAGTGAAGCAGAGCCTCTGGAGGAGTGCTGCTTCCTGGCTTGCTGAACAGGTGCACCTTCAGCGATATCTCTATACCTCCCAGGATAACTGCCCCCTCACAAACACACCCCCAGATATGCCCATGGCAGTCTGATGGAAGCAGCCCCAGTTCCCTTTCCCCAGACAATTCATCTAGCTTGTGTCAAGTCTAAAAAACAAAACAAACAAAAAAACAAAAACTAACCATCATACCTTACGTATTGGTTATTATCAGCTAGATTTGTGATCTTAGTGGCTCAACTTTATTAGTCTTCTGTAACTTTAGCACATTAGAGTATACATACAATATCCCAGACTTAAATAATAAAGAGCAATAAAGTCCACATCATTTAATGGAAGTGGTTATTAAGTGGTGAGACCAATCTTTTGAAAAACATTCAAATACTAGATAGATAGATAGATAGATAGATAGATAGATAGATAGATAGATAGATTGTGTGTGTGTGTGTGTGTGTGTGTGTGTATGTGTGTGTGTGTGTGTGGTTTTCATGTGTACTCAATACAAATAGATGTGGGTAGATAGAGCTGAGTACCACTGCACCTAGATGCTTTTGACTTATGACTCATCATAACAGCTACTCTCTCTGCCTTTTGGAGATTTGCACATATTGCTTCTTGGATCTTACTTTGAAATAAGACTGTGTAACATCTATGCATTTTAGAAAATCTGGGAAAATTTTTAAAAGTATCTTTGCAAATAGACTTATTTTGCTTATATATTAAATTTCCAGTAGTTTCAGATAACATTTATTTAAAGCATGCTAAATTTTGTTGTCCCTACTTATCAATGGCAACAATTTAAAAATATGTGTCATGTAAGGTACACGGCATCCCAGACATCACAGCGGGGTATGGCAGAACCGGTGTACCACAGGACCGTGGCTTCCAAGAGGGACGTTACCTGCCCCCACTTACACTGCACCGCTTCTTTCTTTGTAGTGGCTGTTGCTACTTCCTGTAGATCATAAATGATGTGTATGATGGCTAATCGGAAGTACCATAAAATCAAAGAATATTTATTTCAACAAATAATTTTAATTTGGGCATAGTTATGTATAAATGAAAAATATGAACCCATTCTACCACATTTGAGTAACAAAATAACTAGTCTTCCAGTGTATTGAATGGTGTCTGAGTATATGTGTACATAAATATATGTGATACATGGTTATATATACACATACAACTGCATTTACACAATTATCAGGTAGGTGTGAAAAGAAAATATGATTTTTACAGTAATTATTTTGCTGTGTATTCTTGAATTGTTGAGGCAATATAGTTGTCATAACATCAGTTATCAGTTATTAGATGTTAACTTAGTCCTCTGACTAGAAAACTAAGATATTGTGCACACACCCACATAGCAGTTTAGCAAATGTGCACAGTCACATAGGGACCGCTTAATTTAGAGAAAAATGCTCACATTACCATAAACACTCCTTCCATCCCCCTGCACCATGCCTCTGGCACTCACCCAGCCAACTTACAGCTTTAGAGTTTATTTCTTATAAACAAATATATGTTGTATTATGTGCCTGTAGCTGGAGTTTTCTCCAGTCTTGCCTGGCCCATGGTCGGGACAAATCTCTCTCACCCGCCAGTCCCGCAGCCACTTAGATCCAACCAAGTAAACACACAGAGACTTATATTGCTTACAAACTGTATGGCTGCAGCAAGCTTCTTGTTATCTAGTTCTTATATCTTAAATCAAACCATTTCTATAAATCTATACCTTGCCACATGGCTTGTGGCTTACCAGTATCTTACATGTTGGTACTCATGGCAGCGGCTGGCAGCATCTCCTGAATCAGCCTTCCACTTCCCAGCATTCTCTTCTCTGCTTGTCCCACCTATACTTCCTGCCTGGCTACTGGCCAGTCAGTGTTTTATTTATACAGGGTGATATCCACAGCATGGGCCTTTGTCTATAGCCTTTTCCACTTTATGTGAGGCTTCCAATGAGATCATGTAATGAATTTCGTATTTCAGTAGTTCATTCTGTTGCTGGCATTCTGTTGTATAAATGTACCAAAATTTGTCTAGTTACCAGGTAATAGAAATCTGGATTGTTTAAGTTTTTTTATTTCTCTTGATTAAAGATCTGCCAGCATTTCTGGGTGACATGTTAAACATAATTTAACAATTTTTCAAAGTGGATTTGTACCACTGTCAGTTACATACACCTTGGAGTCCTCCCTGGCACTGGGCATTGTTGATTACTTTATTCTTCTAATGGGTGTGAGGAGCATTTCATTGCTGTGCTTGGGTTTGAGGAGTCCTTTCTTATTTTCCAAAAGAGGTAGTAGCCAGCCATACAACAATACACACCCACAAAGTTTGATTTTTTTCATAAACATTTTACGTAAATATTAACTGATTTATGTACTAAAACAGAGATATTAGTCACATTTGTGTTTTAACAACAAAATACCAAGGCATCTAATTTACAAAGATAGAAACGTTAATTTGGCTCCCAGTTTGGGAGCGTCCAAGTCTGTGGACGGGGCAGTTGTTACTGTGTTAGGTTTTCGGTGACAGAAGTAGACAGCAGCATATGCTGGTGTTTGTGAGAACAAGTGGCCGTGTCCTCAATAGGAACAGAGTGAAATGGATGGACCTTAAATCAGCCCTCCTGAGAGAACTCACAGGGTTACACAGGAATCAGCGAGAGGTTACAGGCAAGTTATGTGTAAAGAGCTTGCCCCCCAGGGACCTAAGGGTCCAGCTCTGTAGGCCCCCTCTTTTCCTAACAGTATCATCCTGAACACCAAGCTCTTAACACTCGGACCTTTGGGCACACTCCATCCAAACCGTAGCAGTAACAGTTAGGGACATCTTACATGTGCTTATTTTTATAGGACTCAAAAATTAACCTGGAAAAGTTCTTCTTAAAATAAATAGTTGGGTTTTTCTAACTGCCTATGAGGATCTCTTTAGTGAAATAACTCCATTTATTAAGAAATAAAATATTAATATCATAGATTAATTTTTAAATTAAAAAATGAGCATACGTAGAAATAGAGAAGTGAATTATACCACCAAGTTCCCACAATTCCAGACTCTTGGCCAGTCTTCTTTTATCATCAGAACCAATTTTATTTGAATCTCGGAGTTCTTGATTTATCATATTGAAATACTGAAAATAATTATTTTTAAATGTTTAGATTTAAACATGTAATTTCTAGTTTTGTTCTCTAAGGTTTCCGTAACCGCCCAGTTTGACCTGTCTGCAAGTGAAGTATTCGCTCTGTTTATTATTCCAATCATGTACAGTGGGAAATCCCAACACCTACATGTGAAACAGAGCTCTTTACACAGGAGTGTTTCACTCACCAGCGAACTGTGTACTACTTTCTTTAATAGCCCTGTGCAGACACTGCATTATGGGAATATCAGGGTTTGCGGAATGGAAGTTGCCATTTAACAACATAAGCCAGTTAATTTTAATTTACTATATTTTTTAAGTAGCATGTTGACTATAATCTGTGGAGTACTTTCTTAATTCTTATTACAACACTGATCTAATTTTTCTCTCCAGGAAGCTTAGCTCAAGTACAGAACCAGTTTTATTTAAGAATAAAAAAAGAAAAGAAAACAAGGAACTTCATTAGGAATTCTGATTTTTGTTACCACAACTAAAAAGTCTATAAGCAACATGAGATTAGTGAGATGTAAGAGATGATAACCACATTAAGGGTTGCCTATAATTGGGAAAGTAACCTTGACACATTTCAGTCCAACTCTGAGTATCTGTGGTTTATTATATTCCAGACAGTATCCATTACCCAGGATGTAGGGCTAAATTAACTTTAATGTTGCACTCTTCACAAGACATTCCATAGCTAGCAATAACATTAACATAATGCTGTTAAAATAAGAATTTCAATTATAAGGCAGATGAGAGTGTGAAGAACATGACAGCCTTAATGAGAAGCAGGAGTTGGTCCTTGCTATGATAAGGCACACAGTTATAGAGAAAGAGGAAACAAAACACAGCCTTAGGCTGTTCCTGTTGTGTCTTGTCAGCTCTCCTGATAACAGCCTTGGGTTCAGATCTATTCTGTGACTCTGCAGGCTGCTGCCAGCACTGTGGCCCTGTCCTTTCATTTGGCTGGAACACCTTTGATTGCTGTGTGTTCTACTCTTACAAGTAGCTGAAAGCACACTTTCTTACTCTGCTCATCATCACTCCTTTGTTAAGAAAGGGAACCACCAGGCTGGCTTGTCTCGCAGGTAGGAAAACTGGGTCAGTGGCTCCAGAGTTTATATGGAAGTAGATTGGAATTAGTTGAAGGGCCAATAAGTGCTTATTCATAGAACTGATTTTTAACAAAGGCCACAGCGTAGTATATGTGACCCAACTGCTTCAGCCTTCTCTGTGGCTGCAGCATACCTGCCTTTGTTTTCATTTAGAGTTATATGGACAGAGCTGTCAGAACACCTAGGGACAAAGGATTGCAACTGAGAACTCTCTCAGTTCATTGGGGTGGCTGTAACAAAGATTCCATAGGTAGGGTGGCTTGTAAACACAAAAATGATTTCTTGCCCATTCTGGAACCTGTAGACACAGGAACAAGGAGATTTAGTGTCTGCTTAGGGCCCCACTGCTTCATTGATGAATGACACCTTTGCTGTGTCCTCATCTCATGGGACAGGAAGAGCAAACTGGCCCCACTTGTCTCCTTGTGACAACACTAATCACCTTCCCAAAGCCGCACTGCTGGATATTAACATAAACTGACCTATTGAGGGTGAGGTTTTGAAACAGGAATTTTCTTGGGAAAAAAGCCTTCAGACCACAATCAGAGCGTTCTGTTAGTTGTTCATATGAAGTCACTCCTGTGATATCTGTGTTTAGTACCCCTTTCTTGAAGCCTGTATGTCCTGTACAAGGTAGTGTTAGCAAATGTTTTCCTGCTATGATTTCATACACACAAACACACATGTATGCACGCACACAGGCGTGCACGCACACACACACACACACACACACACACACACACACACACACACACACATACCCCAAGGCAGCATCAGTGTGGAGCACTTCCTTGCCAATCCTGAAGCTTTCTGATTGTTTTACAGAGTTAAGGAGGCCAAGGAACGGCCCTGTTTATCACGTCTATAATTCATTGTGATCAGCTGCATTGTTTTTATTTTTCAGCTATGCTGTAAATTGTTAGGGATTATTGTTTCTTCTTGTTTAATTTGGATTTTTCCGTTTCACATTTAAATAGAAACTTTCCTCATTTTTTCCTTTTGTAAAGGCTTGGGATGCACTTCTGGAGAACTCAAAGACTGCTTTGGTTTTATTCCACCCAATATGTCACTATTTGTGCGGCATTTGTATAATTAATATGAACACTATCCCTTAATTTCTTTATAAATACATTTCTCATAAAACATGTTATCCATATTGCTTACTCTAGAGCGTGACCAGTTTCATAGTCTTTACTGCAATGTGCAATATAATACCCATAATGTTTGTGTTGTCTGCTCTTACATTTACTTAATCTGTCATCAAAGGGAGCGTGGCTGATGCCTTTAAGTGAGCCACTCGATTATGCAGCATTGTGTGTAGCTTCCACAGCAGCCGTTTTCTCTTCTCCCTTAGGAGCCTTCATTCTGGAAATGAGCATTCCATCTAGATTGAGAGTGTTCATTTATAAAGTGCAAATGCATTTTAGCTTATATAAAATATATATAAATGGTAGAGCCTTAGAATAACCCATAAAATGTATAAGATATTTTATTAGTCTATGGTGTTTTAATTATATTCACAATCAGATTGATTTTAAATTCTAAATATTAAGGGAAATTTTTCAGTATGAGCCATAGAGCTCAAAGATAAATTGATGTTCATCATTTATTGTTTTCTAAACCAAAAATTACATGTTATCAGAGTAACGTTATTTAGCAGACCTTCATCCTTTTGTCCATTTCCATTTATCTTTTTGTGTGTTTATTTCTGTGCATATGTATATGTGTGTGATATGTGTGTTTATTTCTGTGTGATGTGTGTGTGTATGTATGTGTGTGTGTTTTATTTCTGTGTGTGTTCCTGTGTGTATTTATTTCTGTGTGCCTGTTAGTGTTTGTAGTGTGTGTGTTTGTGGTGTGTGTGTGTGTGTGTGTGTGTGTGTCAGTGCAGGCATGTTTGTGCTGTCGTGCATGTGTGGAAGTCAGATGACCAACACAGGCTTCTGTCTCCACATTCCATATTGTTGTGACAAGATCTTTAATTACCACCACTGAGTTTGCAAGGCTGCCTAGCCTGGGGTCTCCGGGGAGTCTCCTGTCTCCATCTCCCACCTCAGTGTAAGAATACTAGAATTAAGGAGGTGTGCTCCCACATCTGGACCCAAACACAGGTTTTCCACATATTTGTGCCACAAGTACTTTGCCCACTGAACTGTCTCTCCACTCCAGCAGTGGGTTTCAACCATTGTGTTACAGTAATATCCTCTCTGTATTGGTTCCATCTTGTTTTTCTCTTTCCTTTGTTGTTAGAAAAAATAAACCAAGAATTCCAAAGTAAGGAAAGCTAATGGATTATCATTAATGATCTTTTTTCTTGTCCATTCATCTTTTTCCTATATTAAAAGTACTTAGAGTTGCCATTTCCTGGACTCCTTTGGGTAGAATTTTTTATATTATTTCATAAATAATGTTCACTGTCTATTATTAAAATAAGAAAATGGGTAAAAAGGCGTTTATATTGTTAATATAACAGAAACCCCCTCTGTCATAGCTTGGGGTTTAAGAGTATTTGCTGCTCTTCCAGAGGACCCAGTCTTGGTTTGTAGCAGCCATGGGTGCTCTTAACCACCTGCAACTCCAGCTACAAGCAGTGCAGTGCCCCCTTCTGGCCTCTGTGGACACCTGTACACACGTGACATTAAACGGCAGATACACATATGCAAAATACAGCTTAAAAATAACTTCTCTGTATTTTACTATATTTTATCAACTCAGATGTAATTAATATTACTTTCAAAATAGTGTTTAGAACTGATTTTAGTTTTCATGAAATCTTTTGGTAGTGAACAATTGACTCATTTCATTGGCAGTTGTCATGTCCAAACAGTTACTAATATAATAGTGTACTTTAAATTGAGATACAGATCAGATTTTATATAGAAACATAGTAAATGATAAAATAAGCATATCAATGTGTAAGGAAAAGATGGGTTTGTTCTTTCCTGGAATTGTGTTGGCTAAAGATCTGCGTGGAAAAGAAAAGTAAAAAACTGAATCTGTTCCAAATTTTATGTAGCTAGATTATAAATAGAGTTTATAATATAAAGAGCTTTAAAAATAAAAATTTAAGAACAACCAAAAGTGGTTATATAAACAGATAATTCATATAAGAAGCACAAAAATCCTTTAAACATAAAAAAGAATTCAAATTCCCTCAAAATAAAAATAATAAAGATTAGTTGAAATTATCATTGTCATTAAACTATTAAAAGTTTAGATCTCACAGCCTAGTAGCAATAAGAATAACAACCCCCAGAGTTGTCTGGTTGCTAGTCTTGTGACTTCCCATGGCCAATGGGACTTGGCAGTTATGATTAAAATAGAGTTTACAAGGATTAGGAAATGCACTGGTTGTGCTGGGTTATATTGATGAACCCAATGGAGTCACATTAACAGTGAAAGAAGAGTCAGAGGAGAAGGAGGAGTCATGGGAGCAGAGGTCGGAGTCATGGGGGCAGGGTGGAGTCACGAGATCAGAGGGCGGGATCATGGGAGACAAGGCGGAGTCATAGGGGTCAGGGCAGAGTCATGGGAGCAGAGGGCAGGGTGATGAGATTGCTGGCGTCTAAGATAGGAAAGCCTTGAGAGGACAAAAAAACCAACCTTTGCTCAGGCCTCTGGGAGAAACACAGACATGTTAGCTTTTTCATTTGTCTGAATGAGACCCGTTATGAACTTCTGATTCCAGAACTGTGTTTTGTTGCAGCCTACTAAATTTTTGACAGCTTGTTTCTATAGCAATAGGCAATTAATACAATTATCTAAGAATACAGTTATAAGAAACAGATTCTCTGGTATTACTGGAGATGCAAAAGCATGTTTTACTGTTTATATATGCATTTGCTCTCAGGTCCCACAGACTCAGCTCTGCCACTGTCAAAAATGCACAAGGCAGGCGCAAGGCAGCAGCACCAATTGTAGATGTTAAAGACTGAAAACAACCCAAACATCTGCATATTTAAATATTGGTGTGAATATGATAAAATGTTCTGTTTTGCAGTGATGAAAATAAATATTACCATGTTTTGAAATAAAATGATCTCAAGTGATATTACTAAGTGAGTTATCAAGGTGAAGGAAAATTATGTATTATATATTTGTATTTGATTAAAAGGGAAGGAAATAAGTATGTGTGTACATATATGCACCTATTTGCTTTAAAAAAAAATAGCTGCATTGTAGTGGCGCACACCTTTAATCCCAGCACTTGGGAGACAGAGGCAGGAGGATCTCTGTGATTTTGAGGCTAGCCTGATCTACATAGCGAGTTCCAGGACAGCCAGGATTGTTACACAGAGAAACCCTGTCTCAGATAACCAAAAAGAAAAGAAAATTGAATGTGTCCTGCTTGGCCTCTGAAGTCCTCTGTAGGACTGAAAAGAAAACAGAATGAGTGCCGAAGAGGTGGGAGATGTGCCTCTGAGTGTACTCTGTTTTGTAGATATTGGCCTGAGTCAGTTCAAATGTATTAAAACTATAAAAGTTGATAGTTTCGGGAGCGTCAAAAGTAGGTGAATGTTAAAATTAATATGCAAATGGATGTAAATGTATAAATGAGCCCAAGGATTGTCTAATTTATAGAAAACAGTCCTCAAAATTGACAAAGCACGGAGTTCTTTGTTCAGAACCCATTAGGACCTCAACCGTAATGAAGGAGTCAAGTGATGGACAGTACACCAAGAGGCAGCTGATGGTACTGGCCTACAGTTCCAGAGATATCAGTCCATCACCACTGCCTCAGGGAGCACCGCAGCCAGCAGGCAGAATGGCGCTGGAGCAGAGGCTGTGGTCTGCATCCCCACCTACAAACAGGAAACAGAGGGAAACTGGGGGAATTACAGCAGGCTTTTTAAACCCTAAGCCCCGCCCCCCAGTGACTCACTTTGGGCAAGTTCACACCTCCTAATTCCTCCCAAGGAGCCATGTGCAGGACACCAAGCATTCAAATGACAAGACCTTAAGGAACTTCTCATTCAAACCATGAGATCAGAAGGCCAGGGAGCCTCTACAGTATTCCCTAGTGACCCGACTGATTAGCATTCTCCTCAGCTGTGAAGGTAGCACTTTCCCCAGAGCATTCCCGGAATTTCTTGTTTGTTTTCTTGATGTTTTCTTTCTGCCTGCAGGAGATGGAATCTCAGTGTAGTTACAGTTTGCATTTCCCTAATGCTAAAGGGTTGAACATTTTTTTTATTTTTGTGCTTCTTCATTTGAAGTCTTCATTTACATCCCCCCCTTGTGGGTGGGGATACTGCTGTGTGCTGTTTAATTTTTTAGTTCTTATGTGTTGAATTCCTTTCTGTTGACTGTTGGCAGATGCTTCCTCTCATTCTCTAGTTTGTCTCCACTCTAGTATTAATGTTTGGGGTATAATCTTCTTAATTTGATACAATCCCATCTGATACCCCCTGCTTTTATCTCCTGGGCTCCAAGCTAATGAGAACCTCTGCCCCTGCCTCATTCTTGAGGAATTTCCCTCAGAGTTTCAAAGCTTTGCATCTTACACAAAAGCGTATCCATTCTGAGGCTTACACATGCGTGTGTGTGTGTGTGTGTGTGTGTGTGTGTGTGTGTGTGTGTGAGAGAGAGAGAGAGAGAGAGAGAGAGAGAGAGAGAGAGAGAGAGAGCGCAAGCACGAGCGTGCACAGTTGTGATCACTTGTTTGAGCATATGTGGAGGCCAGAGATAGGCATTCTGTGTCTTCTGCCACACTCCACCTTAGTTTTGTGAGACAGAGTCCTTCTCTGAAGCCCATAAGCACTGGGGATCTACTTGCCTCTGCCCTGCCCAGATGCTCGGGTTACAGACATGCATCCCCATGCCTACCGTTTTATATAGGTGCAGGGGATCCACCCTGGGTGCTCAGGTTTATGCAGCAGGCACTTTCTCTCCAGAGCCATCTCTGCATCCCCTTGAGGTGGATTTTGTTTAGGTGAGAGATACAGATAATTTCAGCTTTGGTTATTCCTACCTAGTATATGTGTAAGGAAAAGTCAGTTGAAGATGAAAACAGAATTGAACAATTACGTTTATTATTATGGAGATCTCTTTATGAACAAGACCTCTACGTTTGCCACGGTGGAGAATACATGGAGACAATCATTAACATAGACAAGCCCCACACAGTCTTACATGTGACCTACTTTTAAAGAAGGCTTTGTGTATTTTACAGAATCCTGCACATGTAATAGACTGAGGGTACTCAGTGAACACTGATTTTTTTCTATAAATAGACAAGGAAGTGATACATGTATACAAACTAATGATGATAATTAATTTTTACTCAGTCACGCTGTCTAACCTCTGGAATGTTTATGTCCAGCACCACTATTATTATCATGTACAAAGCACTCACTGAAATTAGAAACATTATTTGATTTATCAATAGGTAAGTGAATACTTACAAGTGTGATTCATAAATTCCATCATGTCTTGTTATCAAAGAACACATCTAAATCTTATAACCATGAAAACAATGTCAATCACAGATCCTATAACATTAAATGACAGTTCATAAATCTTAAATGCATCAATAACATAAATAATGTGACGTGTATGAATTATCACCTAGTCATGTGTTGCGTGTAGCCTATCTACAAAAGATTTTACTGTTAATTTAAAAAAAACTGTTCTTTCTAGAGAGTCTTTAAATATATGAATAGTTTTGTTTTATTAATGATAGTAAAAGGGAAATATTCTGACTTTAGGTGTTATGATAAGGTGCATGGGAGGCCTTGGTGGGTTGGACCAAGGTGCCCCGGTGGGTGAGGGAGACAAGCCATGCATGCTGAGGCAGGCTGTGGCGTGGAGCCGTGGAAAGTCACTCGCACCGTGCAGACACGTGTCCTCCTGGAGCGTTTATTTGGGTGTGAGGGGAGAGGGAATGGAGGGAAAGAGGAGAGAGAGAGAGACAGAGAAAGAGACAGAGAAAGGGGAGGTGAACACCTCGTGGGAATAGAGAGAAAGAGCAGGGGGAGGAGTTTTCTCTTAAAGTGAGCTTGACATGAGATGATGTCAGGACACTGTGCGGCCCCGGGTATTATCTGCTTATTGGCCAGGATTCCAAGAAGTGAGTCTGAATGCTGACAGGTGTGTTGTCAGAAATCCAAATAAAATTACTATCTATATTTAAAATTTTTATGTGTATGAGTATTCGCCTGCATTTATATGTGTTCTCCATGGTGTGAGTGATGGGGGCCTGACAGGCTGGAAGAGTGTTGGGTCACCTGGAGCTGGAGTTATAGTTGTATGTGCGGGAGCTAGGAACCAGCCCCGGGTCCGCTGCAACAGCAGCCAGTGATCTTTACTCTCTCCAGTCCTGAAGTCAGTTGTATTTTCAAAGTGAATTTGACTCCTACTTATCCCAGTGGACGTCCCTACATTTAAAAAACAACAAAACATGAGCAGCCTTTCCTATTTGTTGACCTATAGAGGACACTTGATACCAGAAAGAGTCCTAGACGCCTCCTCGTGACACTGCACCTGAGTCTTTGCCCGTGCATCATGAACCCTCACCAGAGACAGAGTTATCTCTTCAGGAAAATGTTTGGAGATTTTTTAAATCTGATTGACTTTTCCAGTGAAATTACAGAAAAGCAAAATACCTGCTGCTCTTGATAAGTTGACCCCATTCTGTTTTTCAAAAGGACTAGTGAGCGTGAGATTGGTCAAGGGCTGGGGACAAGTCTGCCACATTATAGGAGGCCATACTGAGTGACACTGACTTAGCTCGCTTCTCCTGGCAGATGAGGGTGGGCGCTGGTGCTGCTGTAACCCTGTCATGAAATCCACAGATAGGAAGGGTTGTTGTGATCCCTGATGGATTACTATCAATTACAGAATTTGCTTTTTCACACTACAAATCTTTGCCTGTCAACTCTTTTGGTTTTTCATACATTTTGTTTGTTTGTTTGTTTATTGGTTTGTCAAGACAGGGTTTCTCTGTGTAACCCTGGCTCTCCTGGAACATGATTTGTATCCCAGACTGGCCTCGAACTTATAAAGATCCGCCTGTCTCTGCCTCCAGAGTGCTGGGATTAAAGGCGAGAGCCACCACCAGCGCCGCTGCATAAATGTTTATATTCGTTCTTTTTTTTTTTTTTTAATCTTACTAAGGAGACTATATGTAACAACTAATTCTGTCTTTATAATAATCGTTTCATAATTTTAATAGGATCATTAACAATATCATTGCAGTATTACACTTTTAAAATATTCCATCGGGACCGGAGGGATGACTCAGCGGTTAATAGCACTGGCTGCTCTTCCAGAGGACCCAGGTTCAATTCCCAGCACCCACATGGCAGCTAACAACTGTCTGAAACTCCAGTTCCAGGGATCTGACACCATCACACCAATGCACATAAAATAAATTTAAATAAATTATAAAATAATTCCATCCTGTCATCACAGCAGAACATTAATACACGATTATACTACCCTTCCTCTATCATAGATAAATACAGTGAGCTTGTACTCACCATTCCGAAAATCGGTGCTCATTAAATTGTATTGTTTATGCAAATATGAGTCCAGGTAATTAGACTGGATGTGTTGTGTCTTGAGAAAAGTAGTTTTTTTAAATGTATTTTTGCCCGCAATTTACCTTTATTTTAAACCAACTAACTTGCTGTTGCTAACATAGGGACTATTTGTTGTGGTGGGTTATCTGTACGTAGAATGTGTAGCTCCGTTCTTGCCCTCTGCCCATGGGATAGAAGTAACATGCTTGCTATAGTGACAATCTAAAGTATCTCGTGCAAATGTTGTCCAATGTATGAAAAAATGGAGAGAAGATGATATCCAGTTTTAAACTATATTGTATTAAAATCTTAATTAGGCTCTGATTAATGTTACAACTTTTTTTTTCACAAAAATGTGAAGATTCTCTTAGGATGTGGTTACTCAATATTCAGTTAAACAGGATTTTCCAATTGTGGGCACATGCTGTAGACCTAGGTCTTACTTTGCTTTGCTTTTGTTTTGTTTTGTTTGAGGCAGAGTCTCATTATGAGGCATTGCTGTTGTAAGATTACTGTGACGCTTCACTGAGGCAGTTAGGCCTCAAAGCTGCAGTGACTCTCCTGTCTCTGCACCTTAAGTGCTGAAATTACAGATATGAGCCACAGCCACTCCCAGATTCTGACCCATTTCACAGAATATAAAACAAACGTCACACAAGTTAAAGAAAATCATGTATACAATGATTTGTCCATTATAGCTTCCTGCCATAGACTGCTGCAGGCTGCAGAGATGTGTCAGAAAAGGCGCTTGCTCTGCAGGCACATTGAAGGAAGTCAAAGCCCGTAAAGGTGGGCCACTGCGGTTTGTCCCTGTAACTTTCAGCACCAGGAGGAAGAGACAGACAGACACAGTGTCAGTGAGAGACCTTGTTTCCAAAAAATACGGTGAACAGTGAGTGAGGAAGACAGAGCATCAACCTCTGGTATACACACATGTAGATCTACACATGTACACATATGAACATGCAAACATTTACACATACACACAACTTTTAAAATTATGCTTCTTAGCATAAGATTACAAAGCTCACAGTACATATATTCTTGTTAGGGAATTTTATTGTTTTGGATTTGTTTTCACAAGTACTGTTAAATTTTAGGAGGGAAATGCTTATCTTTTTTTGGGTAACACTTCTATGATCATCCTTTAGATGACAGATTTTCCTCCTTCAAATAAAATAGGGTGTTGGGGCTGCAGAGACCCCCATGTTAACAACACACACTTCAGAGTCAGCAGTCATGAGGACATAGACCCTAGCATCTGACAGCAAGCCAGATGACCACATACACCTCTAGCTCCACCTCCAGGGATCGGATCCCTCTTCTGGCTTCTGAGAGCACACTGGCATATATACCACCCCCCTCATACACACACACAAATATGCACTCACAGATACATATACACATGCACACACAAACAAATATTTAATGATGAAAAGTATGACTGAAAATATTTTAGTTTTTGATCATTTTCATTTTTACTTCGTTTTAAATGAAAAAATAAAATAACATAACTATTTCTAAATACTCCTAAATAGCTTGTCTGGGTGATTTTAAAATAATTTATAGTTTAATTATATCATTTAATAGGGCATATCTTTTCCTGTTAAGTAATTATCCTGGATTGAAAGAAAGATAAATATGTTAGGTTATTATTAGTATAATTAAGCCATTGAATTTTAAGCACCTTTCTCTTGAAAGGAATGCATGTATTTAATATATGATCAGGATAGTTTTGTATTACCCTTGACTAAAATAAATGCGTACATATATATGCGTGTATATATTGTATACATACATATATGTATATATAATTATATACGTACAGATAGATAGATTGTGTATGTGTATGACACATTATAAAAACTAAGAGACAATAGCAGTTAATGGTTCTGTTCTCCTTCCCGAAAGGTTGTCAAGCCCTAAGTACTGCCAGCAGAGCATGAAAATGACCAGTAGTTGCAGAGTGAATCAGACCAGGTATAGCTTGTTGTGTCTTTAACTGCAGAAGGTGGTCAATAGCTGCACTCAAGTTTGCTGCAGTTTCCCAATGGAAAGCTCAGTTTGTTAGCTCTAGGAGAGGCTCAGTCAATGGATTCTTTTTTTCTGAGAGAAATGATCCACAGGAGGTCCCCTGAGGAGGAAAGTCCTGAGAAAACCCAGGCAGCCTTTCATGCTGCACTGCACAGCCAGCAAAGGAAGGCTCTGACCTATTTGAGGGAGAGTTTCAAAGCTCTAGCTGTTGGAGCTCTTTTTTAAAAAATCAATTCACATTATCAAAAGAAAGCTGAAAATGATAGCAAAAGGCTTGTTTCATTAAAAAAAAACTTTTCTTCTGTTATAATAATACATTATTTGAAGTGCTTGAAATTGGCCTCAAATACTATTAAAGCACATATTAAAGATGACAGTAATTGCACTTTGTGAGTTTTCGTGTAGGTCTGCAGCCCTTTTGACATCTCGCAGTGAACAGTGTGAGTGTGTCAGGGAGCATGTGGACTTGAGGTGGAAGACGTAATGTTGGAACACACACTCACTGAAGCTGTGGCCTGATTGTGCCGCTGGGGTTCATGTGCACCTGTTGATGAGATGCAAGCCCCATAAATATCTTTTCCCCAGTCAAGTCTGGCTGGCAGCTAACTTCTCCACTTGGGAAAACACGATTAAGGAGCAGTGTGCTTTTTTTATGCACTAGGACATTTTCTTCGTCATTACTCTCATCGACCTGTTCAAATGCCCCGAAATACATTTAAATGAAAGAGACAAAGTGAAAATGTGTTAGTTGCTGATGATGGCAGTGATTTTGTTTTGCTCTGTGTACATTTTTCAAGAGTGTTATTAAAACAAACTTTGGAGTCAGTTTTGGGTAAGAATCATGGCTTTTTCTCTAAGGTGGAATTTGTCCCGGGAGGTTAAGTCAGTTCTTTGAACTTTGTTCCATTAGACAAAAGCATGTGTAACAATGGCTGCTTCTGGGTTGTTGTGAGGGTCAAGTTCACTGAAATACATGGAATAACCTCGAGTATGCCCATGACCAGTTAGGCCAAAGGTAAACGTCCCTGATGGTGGAGAAGATGGTGGCTCAAGAGAAGCTTGCCCACAGGGTCCTTTGTCCTTTGCCAGCTGAGCTCTCTCTCTCTTTCAGGCACCTCAGGTTAATCAGGAAAAATCCAAATTCTGTACGGCAGAAACATGCCATTGGCTACATTCTGTTCATCAAAGCTTTGGAGGGCTCATTGCCTGTAAGACACAAATGAACTGTGAGGCTGGCAGCATGCAACTGTACCAGCAAAGGCCTTGGTTTCTGGATCTTCGTATTTGTTTTGGGTAGTGGGTGGTGCTGCTGAGAAAGGAGCACAGGGCCTTGGGCATGCTGGGTATACTCTACTACCAGTCCGTATCCCTGGTTCATGAAGCGTCTTCTTGATGTTCGCCCATACTTTGTTTTCTTTGTGGGGGTGTCTATTGAGGTCTTTGGCCCATGTTTTCTTATTGTTGAGTTTTAGAAATGCATTTTCTGTTTAGATGAAAGTTCTGTGTCACATATCTTCTGTATGATTTTTCTCCCAAAATGTGGTTTGTTGTCTCATTTTCTTGACATTGTCATTCATAAGGAAGATGCTTTTAATTTGAATCAGGGCCAGTTTATCAAGTCTCTCCTGGAGCAATTGTGCCTTTGGTGTCCTTGCTAAAGTCACCACCACACCTTGGGTTGACCAAGTTTCCTCCTGTGGTGTCGTCGTTGGAGTTTAATAAATTTACATTTTACACTTAGGTCTATAATCCACTGCAAGTTGAATTTAATGTCTCACAGTGTCCTACAGCACTATATTTAACCCACCCTTGATATACAATACATGGTGGTGGTTGTTATTTTTTACAGACTTTTAGCTATTTTAAAATATACTGCAGTTAATATCACAGAGCTCCTCTCATTAACCTATATGTTCCTCCTCTCTACAGATTATCTTCATCTAAATTAATATGCATTTCCCTTATTTATTCCATTGTCAGTACCTCCCCCATCCCATAAAAGCATGTTATTTCCCCAAAGGTCAAAGTTTTGTTTGGTTTATTCTCTGATATAAGCTCAACTTTTGTAATAAATTTTTGGTGAGTGTAAAAGATTGAATTTTGCACAGGTAGAACTCACGGGGAAAGCGGTAGATGTGAAATGCTAGTTTAAGGTGGTCACCGAGCTGAACACGGGGTTTCCACGGTGATTGTTGTGGAGCAGAGCGGCTGCACCTTGGCTCTTATTGAAGTGTGTCCCTGCTCTCTGCTGATGTGAAGCAGCGCACACAGCAGGCTGTTTAGTAGCATCTCTGGCCTTTACCTGCTATGAGTATCCCCAACCTACCAATGATTAAGATGGTAGTTTTCTCACAAAACCTTACAAGTAATCATGCTTTAGCAGTTTGCTCTTTGATATCTGCTGGTAAAATAGTTCCCGTTTACATTCTTATATATCTTTTCTTTTCTATAACACAAAGTATGTGTTTGCTATCACAAACAAGGCGCACTGTAGTAACGTAGAAGGAATGGGAAAAAAATGAAAGTATCTGGAGAAAATGCTTTCTGTTCTTACTTTTCTTTGTTAAAACATCTATTGGTAAATCATTTTTATCTCCACACTCTTACACATTCAGGGGTGGAAGCTTCTCTAGAATGATATAAATTAACCTTGATTAATGAACAAAATTTGGAGTAAAGACTTGGATTTAAATGTAGGCTTTCTTAATTACTGGCTGTGTTACCTTGGGGAAGTCACATAAGCACGGAGCTGTGATTTACTCATCTGGAAATTGTGGGTAATAACATTTGTTCACTCTACAAAGCTAAGTTATTGTAAGATTATTTTATTTTGATTGCAGAGCTTCTCACAGTTGCAAGGGCTTATGATAATTACTGTGGCGGTTTTATGGCCCGCTGCTTTGTCTCATGACTCGTGGTGTCCCCAGAGCTTCGTCTTCTGTACTTTGCTTTCTGCCTAAACTGTCCTCATCTATTTATTAAACACAGGCATTTTGTACTCTGACCATATCCGCTGGCCCTCTACCCTTCAATCACATTAGTACGCCTTCTCTCATAGCTGCAGAGTCCAGATAGATTCACCCTTCCTCCCTTTATTCATTCATTTAATGTCCATTGAAAAGCACCATTATTGTCCCTCAAACTGCTTTTCTTCCCAGCAGCCCCATTTTTGTCAATGCCATCATTAATCTAGTCGTAAAGGTAGCAACCTTGTAGTCATCTCCTGGCTTGCATTCCCTGTGCTGAGGTACTGGGCCCCATAAGCACACTCACTGTAGTAGAACACAGCCTTCTGTAGCAAGCCCCTTGTCTCAAGCTGGAGAGGGTCTTCTGTGCGCTGCCACAGCAAGCACAAATTATTTCTCACTAGCATTCCTTATCACTCTTGGCAGTTCATTTTCCTGACTGCTTTCATTCTGCACCCGGGCTCTTTCTTGCACCTCTGTTCTTGTTCATGGTATTCTCTTCCTAGAATTATCCTCTGTGTGTGTGTGTGTGTGTGTGTGTGTGTGAGAGAGAGAGAGAGAGAGAGAGAGAGAGAGAGAGGCAGACAGGCAGAGACAACGAGCATGCCCCTTTGTGAATGTGGGAACAAACTCGAGTCACAGCCTTCATCTTCCACCTTGTTTGACACAGGGTCTCTTGTTCCCTGCTGCACCTGCTTGGCATGGTGACTCTCCAGTCTCCAGTCTGTTTCTCACCTCACTGGAGGAGTACTGGGCCCACAGATGTTTACTGTGCACCCAGGTTTCCAGGTGTTCTGGAGCATTGGGCTTACAGATGTGCACCGTGCACCCAGGTTTCCACAGGTCCTGGAGCATTGGGCTTACAGATGTGCACCGTGCACCCAAGTTTCCACAGGTTCTGGAGCATTGGGCTTACAGATGTACACCATGCACACAGGTTTCCACAGGTCCTGGAGCATTGGGCTTACAGATGTTTACTGTGCACCCAGGTTTCCACGGGTCCTGGAGCATTGGGCTTACAGATGTACACCATGCACCCAGGTTTCCCAGGGTCCTGGAGCATTGGGCTTACAGATGTGCACCGTGCACCCAGGTTTCCACGGGTCCTGGAGCATTGGGCTTATAGATGTGCACCGTGCACCCAGGTTTCCATGGGTCCTGGAGCATTGGGCTTCCGGATGTTTACCATGCACCCAGGTTTCCACAGGTCCTGGAGCATTGGGCTTACGGATGTTTACCATGCACCCAGGTTTCCACGGGTCCTGGAGCATTAGGCTTCCGGATGTTTACTGTGCACCCAGGTTTCCACGGGCTCTGGAGATTTAGACTCAGGTCCTCAAGCTTGCACAGCAATCACTTTGCCCACTGAGCCGTCACTCCTGCAGAGAAGCCTCTTTATTCCTGTGTGTGCCAACCAGGATGGTCTCTCACGGCCAGCTTTGTTATCACCCCTTATCGTCTCCTGTGGCCTCCTTGTCACTTGTGGACTGTTCCCCACCAGTTGTCTCTCTTAACTGGTCTCATTCCTGGATGGGGGTTGGTTATTATGTAATATAATCCCAGGGCCATAATTGAAGATTCTAGTCCTGGGTGGAATTTAGTCCTCACAGTTTTGATGCTGAATTGTGTGAATATTTTCTTAGGGATCATAAATGTTTCACCTTTTCTCTTTCTAACCAAGAATTTGTAAGTTCTTAGTGTTAAGATGCCTAATACTCAACAATTGAATTATAGCTTTATATCAAAGTGGTTCTTATCTATTATCTGCAAGGCATGATCTTTGTTCTAGTTCCTGTCTCCATGACTTTATAAGTGTAGCTAGAGTTTTCCTGTCAGGGCAAATCTCTTTCACCTGCCAGTCCCACAGCCTCTCAGACCCGACCAAGTAAACACAAAGACTTATGTTGCTTTCAAACTGTATGGCCGTGGCAGGCTTCTTGCTAACTGTTCTTATAGCTTAAATTAATCCATTTCCATTAATCTATACCTTGCCACATGGCTCGTGGCTTACCGGTATCTTCCCATGCTGTTTGTCATCGTGGCGGCTGGCAGTGTCTCTCTCTCTCAGCCTTCCACTTCCCAGCTTTATTCTCCTCCTTGCCCCGCCTATACTTCCTGCCTAGCCAATGGCCAATCAGTGTTTTATTGATTAATTAGCAACACATTTGCCATACATCCCACAGAATTATAGCTTTATATCAAAGTGGCTCTTATCTATTATCTGCAAGGCATGATCTTTGTTCTAGTTCCTGTCTCCATGACTTTATAAGCTATATAATCTTCAAGCTTCACATATATCTGTATCTAAAATGGAAATGACAACAAATATGGTTCTAAGTGCCTTGAGAAGCAGAATAATGTGCCTCACCAATCATTGCTAAGTAATGGTCATTTTGACTGTAATTGATGGAACCAGCCTGCCTGGCAAGGATGGGTATGTTCTAAAGAGATGTACAAAAGAATTTAGAAAAGACTGAAGCCCTGGGGGCAGCCAGAGAAGGAACTTGTCTCCTTGAGAGAGATTTCCAGCTTCTGGGAAGACCTTCCCAGAGACTGGAGCTAAATCAGTCGTGGCAGGGACCACACCTTGGCTAGGCTCTCTAGCTATGTGTGCATCTTGTGTTCTGTCTACACCATACCCTCCCTCCATAGTGGAACTGGAATTAAAAATTAAAGTCCTTAAGGCTGGAACAATGTGTAAGCAATTAAGCGCACTTCTTCTTCTTGTGGAGGACCTGGGTTGAGTTCCAGCACCACCATGACATCTGACTGATGTGTCCTTAAAGTTCAGGAGATGTGATGCCCTCTTCTTGCCACTGTGGGCACCAGGCACGTGTGGTACACAGACATACATGCAGGGCGAGCACACATACACATGAAAAACAAGTAAATAAAATGTTTTAAAATATTAAGGTGCCTAAGGAGTTCTGTGAACCGCCCTTCTTACAGTATATGAAGATACCAAGTAAATTATCCAGTGTGTGTTTGACGCTCACCCCATTTATAACATGAGTGTGTCATCTGAAAGTCAGATTGATAAAAGGTTAAATACGTTTCTGTAGATCCTGGTCTTCAGAACATCATAGGGATGTGCCGTTTGAGAAGATCACTGACTTGGGGTTATTTGTGCCTTGACTCAGGTTCTAGGTCTATTCTCTGACACTCGGCTGATTAGGGCTGCTTAAAGGTAGTTAAGATGAATGTGTTTTTAGGGTTCTGCTAAGGATTTTTTTCTCATTTTATTTATGTGTAGCTTAATTAAAAAAGAAACTTTAATTTTTTTCTACCACCGTTCCTCAGAATTATCAAGTCACTGACTCTTGATTTTATTATTTTAGAATAACTGGTTTTTTTGTTTGTTTTTTTTTTGGTTTTTCGAGACAGGGTTTTTCTGTGTAGCTTTGCGCCTTTCCTGGAACTCACTTGGTAGCCCAGGCTGGCCTCGAACTCACAGAGATCCACCTGGCTCTGCCTCCCGAGTGCTGGGATTAAAGGCGTGCGCCACCACCGCCCGGTCAGTTTTTAAGATTACTGTTTGAGTTGCTGGTTTGAATTTCATAAAGATAAAAAAAATTGGCTTAAGGTTAGGATAGAATTTCCAATAATTTATGAGATAGTTTTAAACATACCCCTGCCTTTTTTAAAATTATGTATTTATGTGAAGCAGCATTCTTGGTATTAATAATTATAAGATCAGAATATTGACCTACTATGAATAATGCTGAAGATGTTCTGTGTCCTGAAATACCTAATCTTCAGACAAGATTTAATTCTTTATACAAAAATAAATATAAAAATTAATTTCATTACTATGCCATTTTTTCTTCTTTAACAAATGGTGAAGGTATTCATGTACCAAAGAATGTTGCCTGCATGTATGTCTGTACACTGCATAAGAGGCCAGAAGAGAACATCAGATCCACTAGGACTAGAATTACAGACCTTGTAAGTGCTGGGATCTGAACCCAGGTCCTCTGGAAGGGCAGCAAGCACTCTTAACCACTGAGCCATGTTTGCAGCCACGGACTTTAGAGATCATACATATGCAGGGCTTTCTGAGCCTACTGTGCATCATAAGAATCCAGCAAGTAGTAGCTGTTGCTGCTTTTATCTCACTGCTTAGTGTATATTGCCATGAATGGATGCCCTTGAATGGTGTCTAGGAGTTCAGCCACTATCATCTCAGGAATGGGTTGACCTTGAAATTGGTGAGTTAAGGTAAAAAGTTCCCTCATTGCATAGGTCTCTTACAAACTGGTACTCAAAATGAATTTCTTAGTTTAATATCCTATTATTTTTCTTAAAAAGACCTACAGAATTTAAGTTTTAGTGTCTGCAAATGCTAGGTTCTACTGTCCCTAAGGTTACCTTGCTTTTGGTAAACTGAAGGTTTTCAGGAGTAGTTAGCATTAAGTTTAGAAACAGACATGTCATCTACACATATTATAGAAATGTTCACATTAAGTTGTATTTTAGGCCCAAATCTCCTGAAGTCCATTGTGTGAATTCAAAATTATGTTGCTTTTAAACGTGGCATAATGAACAAAGGAGTGAGGTAACAGTCAGACTCAAAGAACTGAAATCTCTGGTGTGGAGTAAGGGAAGTTTTAGCAGAACAGGGAGAAAGTTCACTGATGAAACTTACTCAAAATTAATAACAGTCTTCTGTAAATTGGAGTGTGTCAAAAGCATATCGAGGCATAGATCTTCCAACAAATGAAAATTAAACTTCCATTACTCACACATGCAATAATTGAAGCTGAGAAAATGACATATTTGAAATCAATAAAACTAACTCTAGACTTTAAAAGTAAGCTGTAGTCTACAAAATTGTATTTGAATTTAAAATGGCCAGCTTCAAAACCCAGATAAAAAACAATTTGAAATCTTCCTTCTGACATCAGCTGGTGAGCTTAGATAAAAGGATAAAAATACTGGAAGTAAGTTGTAATTTACACAAGTTCATCTTGTTCTTTTAAAAATTATTGATGAACTTTTGCATTACATTTACATGCCTGAATGATACTATGTACAACAGGGCAGAAACATACCTTTGATGTCTAAAAGCAAGGGACTTTCAAGTGTATGCCCTCTTCTTTAAAGTTTGACACTATCTCAAAATAAAGAAATATATTAAAAATGACTCCTCTGAAACATTTTATCTTAATCTTAGAACTTTTAGAAGCCAGATGTTACGGGAATTGAAGCACTTAGTTAACAACAGAGGTTTATCGTGATTTGTCAAGTATGTACCTTAGCACTGGGTAGGAAACGGCATTCCCCTTCCACAGACAAGTGTCTGAGCGCCAGGGCTGAGAGACTCCAGGCTTGTTGGTGTCTCTGGGACCAGCCTTCATGGGGTTCCTGCTTCTTGTCTGCCTTTGAATGTTGTACATTGCATCACTGTGTTAGCATTCCTTCTGACTGTGTTTTCGGCAGGTTTTGGAACTGATATTCCAATTCTACCCATTTCTGTACTCTCCTTCCTTACAGATACTTCCAGGAGAGAAATTAGAATTTTCTCCAAATGGTCGAACACATAAATGATCGTAGATGTGGTAATGAGCTCAGAGGCAGGATCACTTGATTGGGACACTCCACTTTACTATAATGGCCCAATATGAAATGCATTTGAAATGCTTACTCCTTCACAGTTCTTTTCTACACCACAAAAATTGTTCATAACAAGAACAAGCTTAGATTTGAAAAAAAGAAAGAAAGAAAAAGCTGAGATGGTGCAGACAGCTTAATGGGGCTGCCACTGTCTGGATAACCAGTGTTTAGAAGCATCACACATCAGCTGAAGGCTAGTGTATTCAGATCGTATTGAACAGTGTCTAAAGCCGCACGTTGGAGTCAGGATGGACAGTCCTCCTAAGAATGAAAGCCCTTTGACCTTTACAGGTGAGTGAGGAAGCACCATGGTAATACAACAGAGTATTCCATGTGTGGAATTTGGATCCCAAGATGAAAATCAAGGTTGCATTTTTTTAAATTTATCCTAAGAAAAGAAATTCCAAAATGAGTGGCTGAAATAATCTCAGTACTGTTTTCAGACTGTGTCTGGTGCTTCAGTCGAAGTTAAGGGAAATTAACGTATTTCTCACTATTTTGGCATCTAACTACCAAATTCTTCCTGACAAAGTATAGCTGACTTGGGGTTTAATATCTAACCATTGATAAGGTCTAACTGAATGAGCAATTCATTCGTCTAATTTTACCACTTGTTTAGTGACATTCAGGGAGGAAGTATTGTCATTGAAAGAAAAAGGCTGTAAATGCTAATTCTTCTTTCTGATTTCCTCTCTTTCTCTCTCTCAGTGTGTGTATGTGTGTGTGTCCCTTCTCTAGATATTTTTAGAACATTTTTCCTGTGAGCTAAAAGCCATATCTCCACAGACATTTTTTGCAAGTGAAATTGCTTTTCATTTGGCAAAAACTAAACCTGTGATTCATCGAAGTTTAGAGCACTCAAGGCCAAGGAGTACATCTCACTTGCTTTGACTGACATTTTTTCATCTAAATCAGACCTGCATGATTCAGCTACACTAAGATTCATATGCCAAACAGAGGAGATATTTGGGGGTGGTGTAAAAGAGCACCAAAGGAAATTGTCTTGGAAATTGTGACTGGTGACGAAGGTAAAAATCAACCCAAGTCAATAGGCATTTTAAATTGGTATTTGAGCTAGGAGACATCTTCTTGCCACAGTTTTATTAAGAAAACTGGCAAAGAGCATTAGAGGGACTTTTCTGTGCTGTGAAAAAATTAAAGTAAGGAAGAAGGAAAACATGATTTTTTTAAAATACCCCTCAGCCCAGACATTAAATGTTGTCAAGAAGTCACCAGGTTTGTAGGAAGGTGGAGAAAATCTGTCACCTAAACTGTCTCCTGTTGTTTTTACTGTTAGCACTTTAGATGTCCTCATTGAGTTTATTCATTGTCACCTTTATGTTTCCCGTGTCCAGAGCAGATCTTCCTGTGTCATGCACTTTCCTGTCTACTTGTGGTACAGAAGCAACACAAGGAAACTGCTTTGGGAATATTGGCATTAGACAAGTAAATGGGAGTGATGGAGGCAGCCCAGTGATGGAGCACTCAGGGTGGTGGGGGAGTCCCTGGGTTTGAGCCCAACACTACCGAAAACGGGGGGGGGGGGGGGGGGGGGAGATGTGCCAGAAACAACCAGTCATGCTGCTTTGCTTAAGTGTATTTTGTTCTCTCTCATTACAGACAGACATAAGCAAGCCCTGACTAATCTTATTCAGGACTGGTTGTGCAGCATATGAGGAAATGTAAATGCGGAGTTTACCATTGAAATGTATTAATATTTTTTGCCCAGAATGTATAAGGCCCTAGTTTCCTGTGTTTCTGCAGTTCCCACAATCACAAAACAAATATAAAAACAAAAAAACCCAACACTTAAAAATTTCAAAGCCTCCATCCAAGCTTTGGGGCACTTCCTAAAACCAAGGCCCTACATGACCATATGTCTCATGCTCCTGAAGTCAGCTGTAGCAGGAATCTTAAAGAGTCTTATTAATAAAATCAAACCCGGAGCCAAGTATTGGGGTGAAATGCTGGAAGATCAGAGAGACAGAACAAGCCACAGCTACCTCACCTCGCCGGATCCTCAGCTGGTCTTGTTTCCTCAGACTGGAGGCTTCTGAGTCCTCATCCAGAATGGGTCTCAGCTGAATTGCTGCTCAAAAGCCTGAATGCTTAACCAGACCAAATGCTTAACCAGCCAAATGCTTAACCAGCCATATGCTTCTAGTTTCTGGTCCTCATGCCTTATATACCTTTCTGCTTTCTACCACCACTCCCTGGGATTAAAGGCTCGTTTTCTGAGATTAAAGGCGTGATGAGTCACCATGCCTGGCTGTATCCTTGAACACACGGATTTCTGCCTCTGGAATGCTAGGATTAAATGCTAGGATTAAACTGCCTATCCTTTATGTTTAATATTGTGGCTGCTCTGTCTCTGACCCCAGATAAGTTTATTAGCATGCACAATATTTGGGGGAATACAATACCACAGTCAGCCCAGGTTTTATCATTACATTGCTGTAGGCAGTGAATTCTAGATTTGATTAAGGAAAATATTTAAGATATATAAAAGATAACCTAAATATTTTAATTTATGAATCCTTAATAGTAATACCCAAATTTTAACCTAAACTTTTTGTAAGTTACTTGGGGCTTTAAAAATCACTAAATTCTCTTGTCTCCATGTGTCTGGCTTCTTGTAGCGATGGGTAGGATTCTTTGAAGATTAATTTTGCTATTTTTAATTACAAGCATTTGCCTGTGTGGGTATGTGAAAGTGTGTGCAAGTGTGTGCAAGTGCCTCCAGAGGCAATAAGAGGGTGTTGGATCTCCTGGAGCTGGAATTAAGGTGGTTGTGAGCCACCAGGTGTAGGTATTGGGAACTGAACCCCAGTTCTCTGCATGAGCAGTAGGTGTTCTTAACCACTGGGCCACCTCCCTTCCCACATATGTTGGATTAAGTTTGCACTTCATTATTTTAGGTTTAGATTTGGCATCCTTACCTTAACCTGTTGGGCAAAACCCTACTCCCCATTTCTTATTCCTAACTCATCAGACTGCACAAAGCTGAGAGCTGCTTTTCATACCTCAAACCAGCATCCTCTTGGAATCCCCAGCTCCCAGCCCAGTCTCAGGTTTGCAGATTAGATGGCTGTAGGTGATAGCGAAGTATGCACAAACTTTTAAGTAGAGTGATGAACACTAGACATTATTTAGTGCAAAATACTCTAAAGCAGTTTCCTTTAAAGGTCCAAGTAATAGGAAAAACAGCCCTATTAGATTCTTGGCCACCTGAACTAAAAGAGTCATCTTTGGGTAGAAGACTGTTCACATTTCAAGGTTGAATGTATTTCTATGTCAGCCAGTACTGAATTCCTCTCCAGCATGTATTTCAGCTTTAATCTAGCCAGAGAGTAAGATGCTGTGTGGTTGATTAAATGTTTTTCTTCACCTGTTGAACAGTCACTATAATTAGTATAGCAATGACACCACCACTAATAGAAGACATTTCCATGATTCCTGTATGCCCCCATGTCACTGATAGCTCTTCTTTCTAGTCCTTTATACAGTAATGTCTGAAGCAACCATTCATTTGAAAAGTCTCCCTAGTCCCATCACATGGGCATCAGTAGAACAATGGTGGCTTTATATACTGTTGACAAATAGTCATAAGGCATTAGCCGAGGACTAAATAACCTTGAGATTTTCGAATGATCAGCTATTTTAATTTTTAACATTATACTTTAGTATTAATAATCAATTCTGCTTTGACCATCACAAATTCCCATTTCGAACATGGAGTAATGACATTATGTCTAGTGCAGTTCTGAGTGTATACTTATGAAATCTTTGCCTCCCAATGTTTCCTCTTCAAACACAGACCCTAAGCTTGCTGGCATATGAATCTGAATAATTTAGTTGTTTAAAATGCTGAATCAGCTTTTTGATACTTGGCTGGATTTTCGTAAACTCATATTATTCTTTTATTGTTTTCACAGAAAGCCCCTAAATAAAATAGCATTCATTTCTTAAATATAATTTGTTGTACCAGAGTATTCTATTACAAATAGATTATTTTGACTTGAGGAAACAATATTTTCTCTTCAATAAGAAATGTTTACCCAGTAACTACCTTTTTATGATGTTGCTTATTCTTTTCAGTTGGATCTTTTTAAGGTTTTATAGCCTTCCAGTTATAGTCCAATATAACAAAATAAATGCATGCCCTGCAACATAATATGAAAAGTTATAGTGTTTGAAATTAAAAAGACAAGTGTACAACATATACTTCAAAGTATATGGGAAATCTGAAGGTGTCCGTGCAATAATTTGCTTAAAGTGTTGGGATAGAAGGAAAAAAGCCAAGTGGTTTCATGGAAGGAACTGAAGTGTGCTGGAGATTTCTTCAAAAGTTGCGTGCTTTCCTGCTGAAACAACCAATTCAGATGTAATTTAGTCAATTACCAAGTTAATCATAATTGTAAGCACCAGATAATGTATCTTGAAAATAACTGAGATGGGTCAAGGGCAGCAAGTAAATGCAGTGCCAAAAATCAGTTTGTCTGCAAAGTAGACCTTTGCCTGAGATATAAAGCCTTTGTAGGTCTTCCTGATGTAGTACATTGTGGGTAGGTATCATGTGTCTTTCCCCAACTGCCATATGGCTTCAAGAAACATGGGAATAAGAATTCAGAATGATGCCCAATGGCTAAGTGATTGTATATTTTTGTTAGATCAGAAATGACATCAATCCAGGTGTGATGGTACATATCTCTAATACTACTACTTGAGAACAAAAGAAGAATTGTGACAAGTTCTAGGCCAGCCTAGGCTACATGGTGAGTTTGACACCAACCTGCACTCTATGAAGACACCTTGTCTCAAAGAAAACAAAATGAGGCTTCCAAGTCTTTCGGCAGTCCCTGTGTTAAAAGGTGGGGTGTGGATGCCTTCCTGTTGAATCTGGATAGGGTCTATGGCTGACTTATAGAGTGAGGAAGTGGAGCTTGCCCATGTGCAGGTTATAGTTTGAGACACTGACAGCTCCCTCCCCTTTTCCTCTTCAAGTATTTACTCTTGAAATCCTCTGTCATGTCATAAGAAAATCCATATATTCCAGTGTAGGAAGAAATCCATGCAAAAAGAAGCAAGGCGTTGCTGACAGTCGTGGACTAACTGACTGACAGCCAGCACTAGCTTACCAGGTGTGTGACTGAGTAATTCATCACAGAGAAGATCTTCAGAGACGAGCCTACCTTCTCCCAGCCCTGCCCAAATTACAGGTTCAATTGTAACAGAAATTGAAGTGGTGGCTAGCATCATAAGAATTACAGGGACAAAGGGAGCCATGATAGGGGGAAATAGAGGATCTGAGTGCATCTCTAGCCTTCATCTCTATTTTAGATACTCTTTCTGTAGCTCTAGGGATGGTACATGGAATAGTAATATGCCTTTTTATATAGACAGGATAAATATGGCATGCTTGGTCATTAAAATGGCCACAGCACACCTTACAACTGAATGCGAGTCAGGCTCGCCCCATCGGGTACAGTGCCGCTCCCATCGTCGGGAGACAAATGCATCCAGACCGGAGTGAGTATATTGCTAGGTAGAAAGAATAATTAGTATACAGTTGTGTTGGCCTAGGTAGAGCAACTCCTCTAAGTAGAGGCTCCTTTCATCTAGTTGCATCTTCCCAGAGCTGTAAAAGGCCATTTGATCATGCTCTTCAATCACCCTCTTAATCCTCTCAAAGGGCTTCCAGAGTCTACCAACATTCAGTCTCCTTAGCCTGGCATTTAAATGCCTGTCAAACACCCATCACCCTCCTTATCCTTATCTCCCTGCGCAACTCCAGGCCTAGGCCCTGTTCTCACCCACCTGATGCTGACTGTGCCTTTGTGCTGTGCTCTTACTAATCTCATAGTGGTAAGTGGGTTTTTTTTTTCCTTATTTATTTTTTTCATTCTCCTGAAAACTACTTAATGTCAAAGATAGAGTTCACATCTTTTATGGAATCATTCCTGAGCATTGCAGCTGGTTTTGATTTCTGCATTTCCCTTGCTCCTCCATTTTACTCACAAAACACCACTGTCTTCATTTTACCTTCCTTCTGAAAGGCTGGTTAGAGGTCTCTCATGTTTCTGCACTTGTCTATGTGGTCTCATTGGTGTGTTAATTGGGTGCAGTGAATGCTTAATAATTTGTTTGTTGATCATGAGCTCACTCTTAATGAGGATGTCAGAGGAATCCTATCTACATTATAGACAGGATCCATTTCTCTGACAACTGGAGAGAAATGACTGTTTAGAGGCTTTGTTCTTTGTCTGCTCATAAACACTTATGTCAGAATGGCCCATGAAACCTCTCACCTACACACCAAAGAAAAACAAAAGATGGGCAAACAAATACAACAAACAGCTATTCAAGAACTCTTAGAAATAGATGTGTTTGACTTCTTCAGGGATGAATGAAAACACTCTCAATATATGAGAAAAATGGTGTATTTCAGTATTATAGTCAGTTCCTAATTAAGAGAATTTTTTGGAAATTTACAAATAACTTAGCTGTACTTGGGGTTTTATTAAAATGAGGCTTGACTAGAAAGGCATTTTCACCCTTATTTTTCTTTTTTTCTGTGCCCCGCCTCTTCTAGCCACGCCCATACTCAGGCTTCAGTTCTTAAACATGCCCCGATCTTTGCTCTTTCTCTGTCTGGTCCCACTGCTCTATGCTCCTTCCTTAGACTTTCCTTGCCTTGCCTCCCCTCCCCTGCCCCCCCTCTCAGCCCTGTCCTTCCCACCCCCACCCCACCCCACCCCACCCTGTTCCCTAGGATGGTACCGCCCTCTTCTCCCCAGAATTTTTCTTATATTTTCTGTGGCTACTGTATATCAGTGGCTCTCACATCTTAATATGTATCAGGAGCCCCAGGGAAATACTTTTAAAATGAAGATTTTGAGGCATAGCCTTTTCTAAAATTTTAACCCAGTTACCCTCGGTCTGGTTTTGGATTGTGTAGAAGCATCCCCGCCGAGTCTGATGGAGCCCTCCCTTCACTGAGAACTGATAACAAAGGTGAGAACATGATCCCCGATGAGCATCACAGAAGTGGCAGGAGTTGGGGAGAAAGAATGCAATATATGGAGTGGGTGAGACCCAGGGTGCTCCGATCTAAGCCACTCAGCTATGGAGCTGCATTTGCCCTCTGGATAACCTATGTGCGCATCACAGCAGGGACAAGCCCTTTCCAAAGGAGCACTGGGCCAGAGCAGGAAGACTGATAAATAAAACCAATGTCTGTAGTCGGACTTTCTTTGGGGACTGCCAGCTCCCCTGTAATGACGCAGAGACTTCTTACTAATTATGAAAGCTTGGCCTCCACTTAGGCTTTTTCCTAACTAGCTCGTATAACTTAAATTAACCCATTTATATTAATCTGCCTTCTGCCACGTGACTCCTTACCTTTTCTCAATAATGTATGTTTGACTTCCTATGTGTCTTGCTGGTGAATCCCGCCTCTCTTCTTCCCAGAGTTCCTCCCTCTGCCTGGCACTCCCTCCTAACCTCTCCTGCCTAGCTATTGGCAGATCAGCTCTTTATTAAACCAATCAGGTGCTTTACGTGGGCATGGTAAAACAGCAACACATCTTTACACAGTTTGCTCAAAATATCCCGCAACAAATGTCAGCACCCTAGAAAAGTACATCTCGTATAGCTTCCTGGTAAGAATCATTAGTGATGGAAGTATGGGGTCAGTTTTCTCCCCTCTCAACACGTCTAATCTTTAAGACAGTACTTGGAAGGCTTTGGGACACTCTTGATGCATAACTGTGACATTGCTGCAAAATTTACCACAGTGTATGGAATGAGCACAAGAAGCAGTGTGCACACATACCTGTTGTCAGAGCAATGGGAGAGCGTTCAAGCAGGTGGACTGTTCTGTTGTTTCATTTGAGCTCTTAAGTAATAATCACTGGGGGAATCATCATGACATCGTTGGCTCTTTTTAACCTGTATATGTGTGTTTCATTGTTTAATTGTTTTTCATACATTTTAATCATATTCTTTCCCTTCCCTCCTCCCAGATCTTCCCCACCTTGCTACCCCCACCTAACTTCATGTTAGTTCTCCCTCTTTTTCTCCCAAAACAAACAAACAAACAAACACCCTGTAAATCCAGAACACAGAGGTCAAAACAAACAAAAATGAATAAGAAAAAAAACACTACACAAAACAAAAGCCAACCATAACAACAATACCCATGGAGTCTGCCCTGGAGTGTGGTCGCTATAAACTCAAAGATGCTCCATTGGAGGAAACTGATTTTCCTTTCCCAGCAGGTATCAATGCAAATAGCTTCTTGGGTAGGTGTGGTACTTTGTGTCCATTTCTTCTCTGTGCTGGGTGTTTTTTCTGGTTTAATCTTGTGTAAGTCTTCTGTATGCTGTCAGTCTCTGAGTTCATATGCACACCGTTCCTCTTGTGTCTAGAAGACACTGTTTCCTTGGAGTCATCCACTACCTGTGGCTCTTACAGTCTTTCCAACTCATCTTTCTCCAAGATCCCTGAGCCTAGAGAGGAAGGATTTGATAAAGACATCCCATTTAGGACTGAATGGCTCCAAATTCTGTCACTCTCTACATATTTCCTAGTTGTGGGGCTCTGTGTAATTACCATCTAATGCAAGAAGAAGCTTCTCTGTTGAGGGCTGAGCTCTGCTCTGCTCTGTGGGTATAGTGGTATGTCATTAGGAGTCATTTTATTGCTATGTTTCCTTTAGTAGAATAATTATAGGTTTTCTCCTAAGGCCTATGACCTAGCTAATCTAAGGTTCTTGACCCATTTAGCAATGCCAAGTATGGATTCCATGTCATGTAGTGGGCCTTAAATCCAATTTTATAAAGTACTTGGTTGCTCCCATAACATCTGTGCCACCATTGGACCAGTATATCTTGCAGGCAGGTCTCTTTTGTAGGCTGCAGGGTTTGTAGACAAGTGAAATTGATGATTACTTCTTTTTTCACCATGCTAATCAGTGGGAATAAAATTTTTAGTTGGGCACTAGCCTGATTTCTTCATGTCCAATGACATAAATAAATGGTGTCTTCAGCAATAGGACTGAAGGTTGTAGAGAGTAACTAGTCCTTGGCATAATATATGATTTGGTGTTGGGAGAGGTATTTTATGGAGCACTTTAGCTAGCCATCAACTCACCGAGATGTAACCCATTTCTGTCACTAGAGGTTTTACTTGATGACATGTTTACTCATTGGTGCATTGTCTCCCCCTTTACATGGTGGCTTTATTGAAACCGTGTGTGTACACACACACACACACACACACATATACACACATATATATATGTATATATATATATACATATATATATATTACAGCAGCAGTTTCTACAGAAGTAGATTTCCATATAGCTTTTCAAAAGGTCTTCAGTGTTAATTAGTTAGTTGTTCCTTCCCTTATTCCATCCTTCACTTTGTGTTCTCCCTCCCCCCGCCCCCCATATTGAATCCTTCTGGCTGAAAACATGATGGAGAAATAAGATTCAGATGTGGATCTACCTGTCTAAGGTTGACACAGGCAGCAGTGATGGTCTCATCTAAGGACGGATGAGAACCAGCACTCTGACATCACATTCTATTTCACACAGATACATGTTCTTACAGCTATAGTAGAGTAAGTTCAAACATACTGAACAATACTGAATCTAAAGATTATTGGAAAGACTATCAACTCAAGTAAAGGACCATCTGATCAAGTTGAAATCCTTATCAGAACTAATAAATATGAACACTGATTAGCACAATATGCTGAAAATTTTACAGATGAAATGTACGAAGACCTGTAACTTGTGTTGAACTAGTTCTTAAAAGGTGGATTGATAAATGGACAGATGAGTTGGTTTGATCTGTGACAGAGTTGTGATAAAGCAAATATAGCAAGAGTAAACATTGACTTGCGATGATAAGTGTGCAGTGGGTTAACTCAGTTTTTACTTTACTGAATATTTGAACATTTTCATACTGAAATGTTAGAAAAATTATTAGAAAAATGGAGCAATCTCTTTTCTCAATTGGAAAGGCAATCACCCTTTAGACACTCCCATGGTATTTATATTCCAACATCGCTTCTAAATTCCTCTTTTTCCATACACTAACGATGTCATCTTGGCCAAGTTAATTTAAATTACTAAGCCCATATATTTTGTCATCTACAAAAGGAGTGTACCAACACCAAATTAAGTAGATATAAGAAATAACTAAGCCGGGCGGTGGTGGCGCACGCCTTTAATCCCAGCACTCGGGAGGCAGAGCCAGGCGGATCTCTGTGAGTTCGAGGCCAGCCTGGGCTACCAAGTGAGTCCCAGGAAAGGCGCAAAGCTACACAGAGAAACCCTGTCTCGAAAAACCAAAAAAAAAAAAAAGAAAGAAAGAAATAACTAGTATAGGGCTGGAGAGGTGGGTCAGAGGCTAAGGACACTTGCAGCCCTGGCGGAGGACGCTGGTTCAGTTCCTATATTCCACATCAGGCAGCTCACAACCGCCTGTAACTCTAGTTCTGACACCCTCTTCTGGTTTCCAAGGCACCTGTGTGCATAGGGTGCACTTAAATACACTCATGTCCACACACATTGGCACAAAAGCAAATAATAATTTTTAAAAAGGAACTGATTAGTATCGATGTAAAAAGTAAATAAGATAATGTGAGGTGTTTGACAAGCAGTAAACTAAAATGTGCATGTCATCTTTTTAAATTAAGATCAATTTTTATGTTTAACAGAAACCAGATGAAATAAATTTCATCTTTACTTCATTTAAAATCTTCCAAGTTAAAACTATTAATTTTGGCCAGGCGGTGGTAGCGCACACCTTTAATCCCAGCACTCGGGAGGCAGAGTCAGGCGGATCTCTGTGAGTTCGAGGCCAGCCTGGACTACCAAGTGAGTTCCAGGAAAGGCGCAAAGCTACACAGAGAAACCCTGTCTCGAAAAACCAAAAAAAAAAAAAAAAAAAAAAACTATTTATTTTAGTATGCGGAATTGTAAAAATTCAATTGTTTTATCAAGAGATGAAAAGTTCTTGCCAAGCAATAGAGCATTTTATGTAAATAACTATTACTAATTGGCGTAAATTCCATGATGTTTGTACATCTCAGGAGCAGCTTTACGAAATGTAAATCTTGACTCTAGTCTACTGCAAGAATGGAAACATTCAGCATGGAATTCCTGCTGAACATTCTGTTTTCATTCAACAAAAATAGCCCTTTGCTAGATGCTGTGGAAAAGAAAATGGAGCCTGTGGCTCCCTCGCCCACAAAAGATTTACAGTGTGGTCAGAAAGAAATGTCCAGCTCTCAGGACAAAGAGAACAATGTGTGGTTTAAAAAAAAAAAAAAGAAAGAAAGAAAGAAGTAAATGACTAAGAATCAAATGAATAATGGTAATATGAACTGAAAACTCGGAAGTGGAAAACTTGTGCTTTTGAAATGAAATCTGTGGGATCCTGTGCTCTTTAAGGCTTCAGACATGAGGAAAACTTACTGAGAACATGTGGACTGGGGAGAAGACAAAACCCAAAGAGCAGTGGTTGGGGCAGAATTTCCTTTGTGAATCATGAACTCAAACGAGGAATGAGAACATCATTTAGCAATAATCAGCTAAGAATGATAGCTGGGTGTTAGAACCGTTCTCATTCCCAGTTTCATTCAGATCTGGTTACTTTAAGACATTAGGATGGGAGCTGAGAATGAATATGAATATGATCAGCTCCAACCTCAGGGAGCTGTGATCATAAGTAACAACACTTATTGCGACTTCTTTTATTGTTTTATTAAAAATTAAAACTTGGGAGTTAAATATTAGGGAACAAACCTGAGAGATCGACAGAGTGATGGAGAAACAATACCTCACCCTCTTCTTCACTTTCCAAGATCGAAAAGGCCCCTGATTGTTCCCAAGCCCCTCCTTCTTCCTTTTTGTGTCTCTCTAGCTTCATCTGAGTCAGCCAGAAAACTCTATGGTTTATTCCAGCCAGGTGAATGTAGACTCCACTCTCTGAATGAAGGTTTAACTTTATTGGCAATCTTGGACCAACAATACAAACAAATCTCCCACAACAAATACTAACATGATCTCTATATTAGAGGTCAAGTGTGTACCTAGCTGAAGCTTACAGACTATCTGAAGAATTGCGGGGAAATCACAGTTGTAGACAAATAGCATCTAGGTAAGGTGCCAGGTGATGTGGGCAGACAGACTTCTCTTGTAGTTGATGTGTAAGGCAGACTAAGTGTGCAAGCAGGACCACTGAGTTGTTCTATAAAGAGGACTGAGTCAAGCGTGAACTGAGGTGCAATGACAGAGGTGGACACACAGAAATCAAGGTCCACACATCAAGCATGAGTAGCCAGTGTAGGTGTTTCCACTCTACCATAGCCACGGTGATCTCTCCAGACCCTGGCTGAGAGGGATTGGACCATATGGTTGAGGTCTGGAGCTAGGTGTCTTCATCTTTAATCTGTTGGCAGTACCAACTGGTAAAAGATCCTGAGAGGAATCAAGTATTTTCAGTGAACGTTTTTCGTTATTCATGTTTAATGTGAGTAGGATAGGAATTGGAACAGGGAAAATCCAGAGGCAAAATGACTACAGGCAGTGGAGGCCTAAACCAGGGCACTGGTGTCTCAGCAGAGTCTAGGGCATCTCTTGCATAGAATTCAATATCAACAGGAAGAAAAAAGCAGACACTATGAAGTGTGGAACGGAGAAGACTGGCATTGTTTAGAGTCCCCAACATGTGGTAAGTACAAGAAATGCAAGAATTGTAGAGGAACCAGCTTTATTCACTCTACTGCCGTCTTTCAATTCTCTTCGGAAGTGTTTCTATCTGCATTCGGAGCTATCCATTCCCACTGTGTGGGGCTTCTGCAGGCCACTGGGTGGGAGAGACAGCAAGGAAAGGAGTCTCTGGATCCAGCTTAGGACCTGGATACTTGAGGTTTGTTCTAATAGGAATAGAAAGCAGGGAGGTAGGTGCAGATATGGGAATAAGTTCAGTTTTGTGCACATTAAGAGTATCCCTGGTGGGTAGGCTTCATGCTTATAACTGAGATAGATGAACACAGTCCAGCTGAGAGACTAGGACAGAGGGATAGGTGGGGGCATGTTAGAGGGGGCATCTAGCTTCAAGGAGTTGTTTTTAATAACTGAGTATGTACGATATCACTGTCTACGTGGTTTGCACACAGAGACCTTTGCTCGGTCGGAGATGACAGTGTGTGGAGATCTGCACCCTGGCCTGCCTTCCCTTCAGCTCCTTCCAGAAAGACAGCTGAGGTCACTGGGGTTGGAAAGCACAGTGTTTAGAAGATTGAACATGGATTTTTTCCCTTTAATTCTATCCATAAAAATTATTTGTACCTGAATAAATTTAAATATCAGAAAATTAATTACATTACCTACATTTGTAACATCCTAACAGAATATTCTTATTTAAAGGATAGTATTCTACCTTTAACATTCTTCCAGGGTGGAAAAAACATGTTGGGAATCGCATTATAATCTGTTAAGCTAAAATTGAATGTTTCACTTCTAGACTGGCATATGCCCTGGAAAGGAATGGTTTTCTGGAGAAATGTTTTGTTTTGTTTTTTACTCTGGTTCTGAAGCTCCTTTCTGATTATGGCTGCTCAGAAATCCTGAACTATAGGTGCTGATCAAGTGAATTAACCACTGGTGTGATGTTCTCCCCATTTGCCCGTGTGAATATGGACTTCTTTTTCAGACTTTATTTTTAATTGCTGTGGTATGAGTTTTGTTTTTAGCTACCTCAAACACCTGTGGATTTTAGGGATTCAATCACTTAAACATATTGATTAAGAGATGAAAATGTGATACATGATAATTTTTTTGAAGGTAGGATTGAGAAGGCACTAAAAAGAAATGTCAGAATTAATAGTACAGAATATGGAGGAAAGCACAATCTAGAAACTAATAATAATGACAACAACTCAGTCGGTAGAGCATGAGACTCTTAATCTCAGGGTCGTGGGTTCGAGCCCCATGTTGGGCGCCAGATATTGGTGAAGTTATTAAGGCCACCCCACGTAGTTAAAAGGAGATTTATTTAATGGAGTAACTTACAAGTTAAGGGATAGGTAGGTCACGGGGTCTGGGGAAGGTGTATCGCAGTCCAGCGGTGTTCTCTGGAGCTCTGCTTGGCCCACCTTCACGGTCCAAGGTCCCAGAACCGAGTGAGAGCACTGCCCATCCAGATCTCAGGTCTCCAGGCGCCTCCCTTGGGCCTGCCTTGTAGGCGTGACAGTTGCCGAAGTCTCAATGGGGGTTGGAACTTCCAGATCAAAGCTGGAATGGCTACCCACTACAACAATTGCTATTTATTACATATTAATGACAAATACTTAGAAACATAATTATATCTTTATAATTACCATATTCCTGTATTATAGATGAGAAAGTTAATGTACACAGAGCAAATGACTTCTAATAGTGCAACAAATAAAACTAAATAAATGTCTGACTCACTCCCAGAGCATATTTGCATAGGTGAGGCTCTATCCTTAGGATGTATCCAAACTATGTTCCCACTGCTTGTTACATTCTTTCTTTGGCTCTCTAGTGCCCATGCAGACCCGTAAACAGCTATAACTTTTAGAATAAAACAGATAGTAGAAAACCAGTTTTAGCATTGATAATGACATCAAAATCATTTAAAACCTGGGATTAAATACAGCATATAATCTGTAAGGCCCCACACTGAAGATGAAAACCATTATTAGAATCAAAGGAAGATGTACTAAGACATGGAGCACTATGCCAAGTTCAAGAATGAGATCACACAACAACAATGAATATTTTTGTGGATATTTGCAAGCTGAACTGATTCCAAGATATTTATAGAAATATGAAGGCCAGGGATATCCAAAGAAGAAAACCTTATGCTTCTCAGTGTCTCGACTGTCTAAAGCTGGATTAAGTAAAACTCAGTTGAACTGATAAGGATGGAAACAGGCACTTCCTGAGAGGATCCCCTCTCTGTGACCTTCCCTCTCCACTGGAGTCTAGGAAAGAGAGAGTCCTTCTGCTCCTCCAAAAAAAACCTCCACACTCAAAGTCCCTCCCTACTACTTCCTGTGCATCTCTCTATCCATCTTCCAGACGCCCTCTGACTCTCTATGATTACTTTCTGTCAACTAGTTGCTGGCTCTGCTTCCTGACCCAAGGTTGATTTTATTTAGTTAACACAAACACAAACTTGGGGTTCACAGTGTAATTGGATATCCAGCAACAGGTCTCTGTGTTTAAGTGTTTTCATAATAATTTAACACATACAGAGTAGTATGTGAAGAAGCCATAAGCCACAAGATCTGGATGTTGTTCAACCAGTAAAAATTTATCAAAGAAATCTGTAGATTATCTTACCTTCTCCTGGCCTCATCCACCTCACCTTGATGGTTTCTTTGACCAAGCTCTCTTGGAACTTAGAACTTTTCATTCCAAGGTCATTTGTTAAGTGTACATGTCACGTTTTGGATCATCAACAAAATAAAGAATGGAAAATAGTATCTCTATTAGGTTCAGCTTGTCTCTAATGTTCACACCTCCTCTAGTTAAAATAAGCAATGGGAAAAGGGAAAGTATCTGTCAATATGTTCACAACTTGCAATGTCCTTTATTACTGAGGGGACCTCCTTGTATCTCTGATTCCACCTACCTGGCTATGGTAGGCCAACTGTAGAAATGACCATGCTGATCTTAAAGAATGACCCTTCTGGGCTCGGGAAAGAGAAAGGACAAAGAAGTTGAAGTTGTGTATAGGCTACTTTCTTGATTCCATTGCTCACTCTGTTAAGACTTTTAGGAAAATCATTTTACCCTTGTGACCTTCAGATTTCCAATCTGTAAGCTAATGACAAACAGTGAATTGTCTTGAATGGTGACTTTTAAGACAGTAGCGATTGTAAAAATGTAAGATTATAGCTAATGAGTGGGCCCTACAGAGCTCATTCTCAGAACAGATCCTTTGGCTGCACAGTATTTTCAAAGTAGGATAGTGAAAAAAGATTCTGCAGGGGTCTGGTGTGCTAATTGATCAAGGATTGTCAGAATCAGTTGTATTTTCACTGTGTTAGTGACATAAGGTCTTAAACCAAAGTCTCCTCATTCATAGTAAGAAAAGTATGTGGTGATCTGATTATATTACAATAGGAATCTATTATCTAATGAAAAGAGAAAATGGATATAATTAAACAGGTCCATCTAAAGGCTACTGGCCCTGTGGAGGTGATGGTAACCTCAGTAGCTTGTAAACAGAATTTTAAAAAGAAAATGGAAGCTACTAGTTTCTATCAGCTGTACAACAGTAATCACACCCTCATGCACACACTTGAGTGTGTGAAGGGATAAACAGAATTTTAAAAAGAAAACGGAAGCTACTAGTTTCTATCAGCTGTACAACAGTAATCACACCCTCATGCACACACTTGAGTGTGTGAAGGGCATGCAATAAGGGGAACAACAGTCGACCCTCTGAAAGTGATCTTGATAGAATTACCTAGGAGTTTGGAACTCAGTTGTGATCTAATAGAAAGTCTGGGTTTAGAAAGGGATAGGTTCAAGACCCTTAGAATAGCTATGTAAATAACCGTGAACATATCATTTAACCTCCATTTGCCTCAGCAGGCTTGTTTTAAAAAATAGAACAATAATTCCTAAGAGTTTGTTGTGAATATTAAGTATGGTAATAAATGTTAAAATATGTATAAATTTCAAAGTACAAATGTAAGATATTATTGAGATAACCTTCGGGTTTCAACATTGAAATGCAATCCTGTTTAAGCTCGTAAAGCAGCTACTCTACCTGACCTTGTCGGTGAATCACTTACAAGGGATAAGTGGGAATTCCCAGCCCAGGAACTAATGAGAAGGAGGGATGAAGTAATTTGGAGTCAACTGTTGAAAACCAAGTTTTGACATATTTGTTTTGTTAAGACAAGCAAGACATTAACTTTTCTAGATATCAGTTTCCTTTTCTATGTTAGAATAATAAACTTTTGTAGGGTTATAAAAAATAATGAAAACACTTCTAAATCAGGATACACAGGGGCTTATTACCTCTTAAGACTTTAAAAAATAAGAATACACACCTATTTTCATTTTTATATTCATCATACATGGCCATGCTCTATAAGGACACTTTCATGTGAGTGTGCATTGAGTTCATTTTTTTTCAAGACATGGTAGTAGACACTGTGGATATCACTAGGGAGAGACCTGAGCTCTGCTCTCAACTCCTCAAACTGTTTTGGGAGAAATAACTTGAATAAGAAAATATCAGTACAGAATGTGATGTGTCATGATGAAGCCATGCCCCAAACGTGGAAGGATCAGATGAGACGTCTTACAGCGGATGAGCCTGCACTGAGAACTGGCTGGTGAGATGGGTCAGTTACAAGATGGTTCAGTATTCATTTTCTATGAATGCTTGTAACACGAATCTTAAAAAGGTCTAATTAATAAAAACAAACCTGGAGCCAGGTATTGGGGTGAACGCTAAAAGATCAGAGAAACAGAACAAGCCACAGCTACCTCACCTTGATAGCGTCTCAGCTGATCCTGTTTCCTCAGACTGGAGGCCTCTGAGTCCTCATTCAGAATGGATCTCAGCTGAACTGCTGCTGAAAGCCTGAAAGCTTAAAAGCCTAAAAAGACTCTAGTTCCTGGTCCTCACACCTTATATACTTTTCTGCTTCCTGCCATCACTCCTGGGATTTAAGGCATGAGTCACCATGCCTGGCTGTTTCCAGTGTGGCTTTGAACTCACAGAGATCCGCATGGATCTCTGCCTCCCGAGTAATAGGATTAAAGGTGTGTGTGTGCCACCATTTTCTGACCTCTATGTCTATCTAGTGGCTGTTCTGTTCTCAGACCCCAGATAAGTTTATTAGGGTGCACAGTATATTGGGGGACACAATATCACCACAAATGCT